>NC_086259.1:13561250-14186666 GCF_021018805.1 Prinia subflava
GGGGGAAGCAGCTCCGGCTCCCCCAATGGCAGAGGGCGCGGGGGACTCAGTCAGCCAATAGGGCGGCGGGGGAGGGTGGCGCGGCGCTCGAGCGGGCGGCTGGGCCCGGCGGAGGTGAGCGAGGGGCGGCGGGGCCGGGGCGGGTTCCGGGCCGAGGTCCCGGCCGGGATCCCGGCACAGCTCCATCCCCCAGGGCCCAGGCCGAGTTCCCCAGCACAGCTCCTTTCCCCCGGGCGCTCGGGCTGCCTGCGACTGCCGGAGGGGGGATAGCCCGCTCCGGTGTCCTTTTTGTGACGGGTTCATCCTTAAAATATGCGAGCTCTGTGAAAAAGACGGCAGAGAATCCCTGCTTGTGGAGCCTGTGCTTCCTTTGGGTCGTGCTCGGGTTGGGTTTTTTATTTGTAAATTTCATGTTAAAGCAGGTACGGCAGAAGCCCTGCGGGCGGTGCGGAGCGGGCCCGGGTGCCCTCCGCAAGGGGAAGCTGCTGCTTCAGCCTTCAGCCCTGAGGCCGCCAGCCAAGCTCGGCCCTCTGCGAGCGCTCGGGATTTCTCATCTGGGCCCAGGAAGGCCCTCTGTGGACACCCTCCATGCGGGGCTGCCTGCTAGGCGGCTGGCTGGCTGGAGGAAGCACTGCTCCTTTGGACCGGGTTCCAATATTTGACAGTGAAAATCCCACTATTAATGTTTTTATAAATCTCACAGTTAATGTAGGCAGTGGAACATGTTGCCCGGGGAGGTTGTGGATATCGCAGCCCTGAGAGTGCTCCGGGCCAGGCTGGATAAGGCCTAATGGGAAGTGTCCCTGCCCATGGCAGAAACTGTGTCTTTAACCAATCTCTTGCAAACCCTGAACATCGTGATTCTATGTGTGGTGAAAATAAAGGGTTTGTTATGGTTATAGGTGGCAATTCTGTCATGAACATGGTGCTAGAGATACAGTACTTGATTGTTGAATATTATTACCCTGTCTTGGCCATGCAGGTGTTCTGGTGGGAGGTGGTAATGTCTATTTCTGGCCTAGCTTAGGCTGAATTGGTAATCAGGGTAAGAACGATAGATGAAATGATTCATAAATTAGAATTTCTTAAAAGGTCTATAAAAATATTTGAGCCTGAGTATAACCTCTTTTATTAATCCTTGTATACATTTTCTAGCTATGTTTTGTACACAACCAGCATCTGTTCTCTTTATACAGCCCTAGCTGGGTAAGTTTTACCAGCTTGGTAAAACTGGTGTTTGTGCTTTGGGCTTCTAAATAGTGCTAAAGGTCTGC
The DNA here is from genome assembly GCF_021018805.1 of Prinia subflava. Taxonomy (NCBI): domain Eukaryota; kingdom Metazoa; phylum Chordata; class Aves; order Passeriformes; family Cisticolidae; genus Prinia; species Prinia subflava. Next base: position 13,562,525 of record NC_086259.1, read on the forward strand.
AATTCCCAAGGTTTTTCAAGTTTATGATTGCTTAAGTACTTTGTGGAGAATGTGAATGATTTCCAGCTTGCAGAATTTAATCCACACACCTCTTCCAATAAAGGACTTGTAAGTTTTTAGTGCATCTGTTCATTCAGTTAATGAAATAGTCTTGAACTTTTTTGTGTTGTAAGAGCAGTGTGACCAAAGTGCTCTTAATTTGGTGGCTGACAGCAGCATGAGAATTAATAATGCACAAACTATTATCTCTGTTTTTCTTCAAACCCTAAGGTAGTACTCCTGTTCTGGAGGCAACCTGAAATCCATGTGCCAAAGATGTAGAAGGGCAACCATCCTTAATATATTTGCAGTTTCACTGCAAATTTCATGTTTATCCAGTCTTGGGCTGAATATGGATCCACAAATGCTGATGCTGCAGATAACTTGGTACCAATAATGTATCAGTCACATGTTCTGCTCTCATGGCCTTTCTAGGTTAGCCTGGTGTTGGTAAATACCTGAAGGACTGTTCAGTGCACTCTGGGTGAGGCTCACAGCGATCTGTTAGCATAAGGCAATGTTATTTGATGAAACTTGAACGTCAATCCACTTAAAAAGCAGTGCAGCAAAGGACTGTGTTGTAGAGCTTGTTTCTGGCTGTATCTAGAGGTGCTTGTGCAGTGCTACTCACCCGGGCGAGTCTCCAACTGTTCTTCAAGATTCACATGAATTTACTTGGCAAGTAAATGATGGCAGCAAGAAAACATTAACTTTACATACTCATGCAGCTGCTTATTTAAGTTGATTTTGTAATGTACCTTTGGTGCTAGCTGCTGTCAAGCCAAAGACTTTGAACCCAGGGCTCTGGGAGGGTGCTCCCAGCTCACAAATGCATCTTGGCTTGTGGTTTAGCTCTGCTGCATGGGACAGATTTTCTCTTGACTCTGAATTCTAAAAGCCTTTTGAGTCGCTGAGTGCTGTACCTGCTTCTTGCTACCATCAGGCTACAAGTAGGGTCCATTTATAAGTACATACTAGTTTTCTTCAACTCCTTGCAGAAATGGCCCAAGAAGAGATGGAAGTTGATCTCCAACCAGTGGCTGGTTACTCAGTGGAGACCGTCCGGACGCTCGCCCAGGAGCCCTCTGGTCACACAGCGCTCTCATCCCACGTGCCTGTGCTGGGGGAAGGAGGAGGCAGCGCTGCAGCCCTGCCTGCTGACGATGCTGTTGTCACACCCAATGCTGGTACAAGGGAAGCAGCTGAAGAGCCTGACCCGCAGATGAGTCCAGCCACGGCCCCCAGTGGGCTGCAGAGGCTACAAGGGGCCTTTGAGCTGTACCAGCCACTGCCTGTGCCACAGCTCACACAGCGTCCGCAATTGAGGAGAGCTCGCAGGCAGCAGAGAATTGGCGGTTCCCAGAGGACAATCAGTGCCAGGTAAAGCAGAAATTAAATTGGGTCTGAACTGCCCTCTGATCGAGTCCAGCATCGGTTCAAAACTTCCTGGCTTACAGAGCCCAGCCCAGCCTCACTTACCTTTTAAGTTCAGTAATTGCACAGTGACTTCTGGTCTCTTCTGGCAGGTTCTTTGCCCTTGTTGAGTGACTCCCCGTTTCATATGTTGGCGGGGTGATGCTGACTTTTGAGCTCTTCTACATTTTGAATTTTGCTTGCAGAGCTTCTGCTGCTGCTGTCTCTCCACACAGCCAGACTCCTGTGCATGATTCCTGCAGCAGTGCTGATTTTTGCCTTTTCCAGCCAGCATTTAGCTCAGTGGAGCTTGTGCTCTGATTTGCATTTCACCTTTGAGTTGGGGTCTGATTACATTTGCTGGTGACAGTTGCTGCAGAAACTGTCACATACAAACTGGCATTTTTTCTGTAGGGTTTTTTTTTGTTGGTTTTGGCGATTTGTTTTGTTTTTCTTTTTACTTTCAGAAAAAATAAAAAAATCCTCTATTTAATACAATTTTGTGATGGGATTAAGAGGGGATGAGTGGGGATGCTCTCCAGTCAGAAGGAAATTCCAATTTCTAGTTTATTTGTTTTTGTCTCATCATTCTAGCTTTTTTACATGCCAAGGGTGAAATTACAATTAACTGAAGCATTGCTTTTAAATTCAGCGAGACCAAGAGCTCCTCTCCTCCCAGTTGATTAAACACAACTGCATTGTTTGCCCTCAGATTGCCTATGAAGGTCATTGTAGTTGTGAAGGCTGGAATGCAACCCAAGAAACTCCTTTGAATCTGAAGGATAATTGAGATGATAGCTGAACTGACGGGAGGGGAGAGGGGAGGATGTTTCTATCTAGGGATGAAGTTCCAGTAGAAAAGAAGAGGGAAAATAGACTAAGCACAAAATAGTCAATGGAATGAGGCTCTGATCCAAGTGGTGTGCATTTCACAGTACCAGTTCCTCCAGGAACCAGGGCTGACTGTAGAGACTGATTAGGCGTTTCCTTAGGCTTATTAGTGAGTGATACTACTTTGTTTTTCTGTTCTCCAACCCCACCATCCCCTTCTCCCCCAAAAGAAGGGAGAATATCGTTGTTGTAATGAGAAGATTTTCTTTGAACTGAGCAAAATGATTTGTTGCAGATCCTGCTGATTATTCACAAAGTGGGCAATCCTGTGTGATTGCCTCCTACCAGAGAAGGCCTGACTTGATAACTGTGACACCTTCCTGCTGCAGTCAAAGCCTAGGAATTTTCCTGCAAACATTCATGGAGAAACATGATGAATCTTAACTTACCTGGAATGACTCAGCTTTTGTTTCTTTTCTGGACTCAGGGCAGCATTGGACCATTACTTTCAACTCAGTAGGACCCAAGAGCCATCTGCAGGACCAGTTCCACGCCTGGAGATCCCCCCTGTGGCAGGGGACACCCAGGAACAGCGCCCAGACGAGATAATAGAAGTGACTGACTCTGACAGCACCACTTCTGAGGAGGAGGAGGAGGAGGAGGAGGGAGCAGTGGAGGCAGCAGTGCCGCTGTTATCATCAGCCCAGGAGATGCCTCCAACAGTGAGCTCAGGAGGTTTGTGCTGTATTGGAGCTGTGTAGAGACTGATTCCAGACACTTTTCTTGCTGTTTGAAAACTCATCAGGGAAATGCTTTTGCACTTCTCAACAGACGGTGCTCAGAGATCTTTGTGCCCACAGCTGACAGGAGCAGGCTGCTCCCACAAGGCTTCCTGGCAAGCAGCTCCAAAGAGTAGCAGCAGCAATGGGTGATTGCTACCATTATGTTAAATACAATCTTTTTGCTGTTTGCAGACTGCTACTCACTCTGAACATTTCCAGGGTTATTTGTAACTTAAATTTAGAAATTATTGCTTGCCATGCTTCCACTGTCATATATTATTAAGGAGTGCTATTGAAGACATCAGGTCACAGCTTGGACATCAGCAAGTGCTTTCAGAGAAGGATCTGATTCTCTGGAAGTATGAATGATTAAAAAATGAAGTATTTTTTAATTATTTGAGATTTCAATCTGCTTGAGTTTAGTTTTCATTTCTGTAACTTGTGAGACCTAGCTGAGGAGATGGAGGTGCTTTTTGTTTTCCTTTTCTTTCCTCATTTCTGTCTCACAATTCTTTATCTAAACTCATTTTCACAGTCTGACACACACTTCAGTGACATTGTTTGTGATGACATGCACAGTTTATGTAAGAGTGGCAAATAGTTAACTTGCTAGTCAAGGTTATTGAAGCCCAGAGAATACAAGAACAAGGATATCTTTTTACTTCAATGTCCTTATGATTCACTCTCTGCCCTCAGTTTTGGTTTTGATTGGCCAGCCCACCTAATTGCCTTTTTTAAGAGTATGTCTATAAGGTGTCTTTTAAACAGACCCATTCTGCTTGCTCTGGGCTAGTTTTACACATGACAGGAGCTCAAGCTGTTAAGTGCTGTGTATTACTGTGTGAACATATGCTCTCTGTTGGGTTTTCTGGAATTCCCTTGTTGCTTATATAAGCCAGAGGCTCCTCTTGCAGCCCAGAACCTCAGAGGATGAAAACTTTATTGACATTAGCCAGGGTTAGATGACACTTCCATTGGATGGAGAATATCTGCATGGATTACTAAATGTGATTAATAACTCCTGTTTTGTCAGGAGCTAGAGGAGAGGCAGTGATTTCTGCTCCTTTTTTACTGTGCTAGTGGTGGTGATCTCCACATAGCAATTCAGTGTGCCCATGCCTCAACAGATGGTCTGACAGAGGCCCACCACAAAAACATAGGGAGAATACCAGCAGAATTGGTAGTTCAGGCAATTACCAGCTGGAATCCTGCTGAAGTCAGAGTGAATGGACAGCCAGCATACGGGAAATGCTTTCTTGGCACATGAAATATGCATGCTTAGATCCCTTGGCAAAGCAGCTTCTGATATTGGTGTCTGTCTTTCTCAGGGCATAATGATGCAGGAATATAACCTCACATCAGCTAACTATAGACCAGGTCTGTTTGTTTTGTGCAGGGCAGAAAATTCTCGTAGCAATTGCTGTCCTTAAAAGACCTCTCCTCTTTTACTGAAATTCTATTGCTTTTCATAAAAGAAAACATAAAATTGTTCAGCACTACTGTTCATGTAGAAAGCCCTACACACAGACTGTGTCCAGGGTACTGATCTGAAGCTTTGTGAGTAACTTGTGCTGTGTCACTACTTAACCTATGCCCTAACGATTTCAGATCAAAGCAGGAAAACTCCTTTTTCCCCCATTATGAATCAGGTTATTTAAGCAATGCTTTCTTTAGTTTCCAGTCAGGTCCAAGCAGAGCCACCTCAAGCTTTGTCTCAAACTTCTGCAGAACATGAAAGTCATGAAGATGAAGCTGAAGTCCAGCAAAAGCAAGTAAGGTGAACTAAATGCTTTTGGAGACAGATTATATATGATAAATACTGCATTTTCTAAAACAGTTATGTTGTTTTTTAAATTTTTAATCCTAGACAACTCCAGTAAAGAGTCTGGAGCCATCAGTTCCTGCTGCCCGTCTGGATGAGGAGGAGGGAGATACCTGTGCCATCTGCTTTGAGCAGTGGACCAATGCTGGGGACCACCGCCTGTCTGCACTGCGCTGTGGGCACCTCTTCGGCTACACCTGCATCGAGAGGTGGCTCAAGGGACAGGCAGGGAAGTGCCCTCAGGTAAAACGGGTGTTCATGTGCACTGGAAAGCACTTAAAGCACTTACTATGTGTGCCTAATTTTTGCCTCAGATGTGATCAATGCATTACAACTGGTTGCTGGGTGAAGCTGCTGTCAGAAGTAACAAAACCCTCCCCCATTATTTTGATGTTATTAAGCCTGTAACAACTAGCAGTACTTTAAATGATGGGTTATGACTTGCATCTTCTCCCTGAAGTGGAGCATTTGTGAGTAGCAGATGCAAAAGTTTGAGAGTTCAAGTGCTAAACTTGGAAATGGTTTCAGAATACCATACTCTGGTCCTGGAGAGAACCACCTGGAATGGAAATAGCACATGGATTCCTAGAAGCAATTAACTAAGCATAAAGACTATGTTATTGGACAAGAAGTCTGTCTGTTTTGGAACCACAGAATAGTTAGGGTTGGAAAGATCCCTAAAGATCATCTAATTCAGTTTTCAGTTGATTAATCTTCTGTTTTGAACTGTGTCTGCTTTTGCAGCCTTTAAGAGGACCAGGTTGTTTAGGAAGCTGGCAAAGAGGAAACTGAGAACCAGTTTACATCTTTTAATGTCCCTTTGGCAAGTGGTAAATCAGCTTTTGAAGGTTTTCTTTCCAGTTTTCTTTCCATGGTTAATACTGCTCTCCTTCGATGAGGCCTACACGTCTCTGTGATGTGTTTCCATTCTTATTCCTTTTTTCCATGCGGGAATGTTGACAAAAAATAGGTCAATGAGTACCTTGTAAATAGGATTCAGTTCTGCTGCTTTCCAAGTCAGTGGCTGGAAGCCCAGGGTTTCTTTGGCTTTGTTGTTTTGAGAGCTTCTGTATTCTTGCTTGACTTTGCAGGATTCCCTCCTCTCAACAAGAAGCTTCCTCTTGATGTGTGCTGTGACTAAACCTAAAGAATCCCTGTTGCCATAGCAAAGGCCCAAAGTTGATTTTTCTTACCCCTATCAATTCTATGTAAGCTTTCCTTCCCCCACTTCAGGCCCAGACAGAATTCTGGGAGACCTGCCTGGCATATTTACTCTTTGGAATTTCATGACTACTTTCTTGTTGAACACTAACATCTCAAGGATTTCTTGCTCCCTCTTTCTCTTCCAATGATACAAATACTAAAAAGTTCCTGGGAGAACTTCCTCTGGAGAGAACCTTGAAGCTAAATCATCTTCCCTTCATTTTCAGTTGCCGTCCTTTGCAACTGGGCTTTCTCTGGTTGAATAGCCCAGAGTTGCTGTGCATGGTCTGTATACTAAGTGGCTTGAGTGCGAGTTACTGTGAAATTGCAGCATTCCTGATCCTGCCAGTGGCAGCTGCTGGCTGCCAGGAAAACTCTTGGCCATTTACTGCTCAGCAAGACAGTTTTTACAAAGGGAGAGAGGTTGTCTGCTCTGAGACTATTGCCTGTGATATCTTTGTGCTGCTAAATAATAGAGAAGTCTGCATTTGAAGCACACACAGTAATTTAATGTTTAGCAAAGGTTACTTGATCTGAGTATTCACTGCCTCTTTTTGCATCAACAAAGAATATTTGCAGAACAATGCACTTGAAAGAAATTATGGCATCTGCAAGTTCTAACTTGCCTTCTTTTTAAGGTGAGTGTAAAGTGCTAAGTAGTTGCAGCTAGATGCACAAAATTATTGGAATATCTGACTCCCTATGTGTCAGTGAGATGTCAGTGTTTCATACAACACTGGAACACTTTTATGGATTTGGGCCTGTAGAACTTGATTAAAGGAATATAGTACAGAAATAAGAGTTGGGAGTCTACTCAGGGGTTCCTAAATCCTTGTCTGTTGTCTAAGCAGCAAATCTTGGTGTTTTAAGACCTGCAGTTGGGCTGGTGTTTTGTTCTAGATCTTCTTGTTTTCTGATTTGGGTTTTTTTGTCCCTGGAACTTACCTGACTGTGCTGCCTTGCTGGTGCATTAGCAGAATACATTTAGTGGGAAGCAAGGAGATGGATTATTAAAGGTGCAGTAGGATATGCAGTTTTTGTTGGAGCCCTGGTTAGAGCTCTGGTGTCTGTATGAGGGAGCATCTTGCAAACATGGTTGTAAATGTTTGCGGCATTGTTTTCCAGTAGACAGCCCCTCCCTTCAGAGCCAAATAAAACAATACCTAGGGACTCATGGGGATGCATAGTTTGGCTAGTTAAATTCCTGTGGATGAACTGAGCTTGTGTTTGATTTCAGTGCAATAAGAAGGCCAAGCGTTCCGACATCGTGATCCTGTATGCGCGCACGTTGAAGGCGCTGGACACCAGCGAGCAGGAGCGCATGAGGAGGTACGGAGTAAAGACACCTGGCACTGAAAGCTGCACTCTGGCTTCTGCTTCATGCCTCCATTTCCTGTATTGCCTAAAGCAATTTGTGCATTCCCTTGGGGTTTATCAGGAGGGTAGCCACCTTAAAAAACCAAGGCCTTGCTGTGTTGCTCGTCTTAATTTTCCTTTGGAACAGAATTCTTGAGTTTGCATTTTGTGGCCTTGAAATAGCAAAAGTGATCTTGTGCTATATCCTGAAATGTTATCATGGGAGAACATGCAAAGTTGATGCCAAAAAGCTGTATGTTGCTAATTCATCATTAGATGGAAAAGCAAGGCATAGTTAGGAATGCAAGGAGGGTAAATAGCTGACCTTTTCTGCCATCTCTTCTGTATGCATTAAACAGAGTAATACCTCATATGAATCACTTTCCATCTTGCTTTGTCAAACTCTTGATGTAGCTTTACTTGCAAAAGGTCAGCAAGCATGACTATGACTCCCACTTCCCTTTCCAACTTAAACAAAGACTTTGTATTGAAAAAGGGAAAAGCAGGTATGAAAATGGGGACTCATTTCTTTTCAGTAAGATGCTGTCCCAGATACAATTCTGAAGTTTAAAAGCTGCAGATATCTGAGTTCTTCTGAGTCTTGTGTTGAGTAGAATTTAATTGGGATTCACTGTCTACAACTGTACCACTGTTCTTTCAAGGTAGTCTTTCAACAGAAACCTCACTATCCTGGTAATTATAGATCAGAAATGATTGAGGAGTAACAGTCAGGAGGGGAAGAATCTCACCTGTCTCCAGATTGCCACAGCCTGACGGTGTTTGAGGTGTACCTTTGGAAGGTTCTTTTACTGGATTAACACAGAAAAATAAATTATATATAATACCTTTTTCAAAAGCACGGAAGACATTTGGGTGTGTAAATCTTGTTATTTCTCTTGCAGGGGTAGTTGTCTGACTTCTGTTTGTGTCTCAGAACCTCACTGCAGCCATTCCCCACATGCCTTGCCCCACCTCTGCTCCTGTTTTTGTGTGAGGCAGGGAGCATGGCTGCCTGTGGGTCCATGGAGCTGCTGGCAGAGGTTGCCTTGTGGCACACAGCCACGAGTGGAGCACAGATGTGTGTGTGCATGCATTAGCATTGTTTGCATGTAGTCTGAAATTAGGTATAAGATCATGGGATTTGTTTCTCACATTCAAAAAAAAAAGCACCAGCCTTCAGGCTTTGGGTACTGATATAAAGAATGTGTTTGTGATGGTTAAATAAGCATGTCACCTGTTCCTTCTGCAGAAAAAAAAAATCACATGAAAAAGCTATAAGGAAATGACAGAATTTTGTGCTTTGGGACATGCAAGGCTAGGTCTGTACATTTGCAAAATACGTAGGCAAGCTAGAGCTCCCTGCACATGAATGACAGAAATAACTGGAATATTGCAGCTTTTGATGTACAGGATGCAGTGAGCAACACAGACCAAGTGTACAGCTAATTTTAAGGAGTGTTGGTGTTTCTTTCCCCACTTTAACTATTCCTTCATGTAAGCCTGTGTATGAAAGAGAAATAAATTCAAGTAATTTATCAAAAGTACTGCTGCTAAATGGTGTGTATGCACTTTTGGGCTCAAGGTGAGGTAGTAAGTGGGTCTTCTTTATGGGCATTCACAGAGAATTTATCTGTGTGATTTTTTTCTGGTACAGATATATTTTCCTAAAATACAAGATTAGCTACTGGTAGTAGAGACAATCTTGGAGATCTTGCTGTTATATAGTTATGCTGTGATGTGCTGTGTTACTGATAGTGTATTACATGGACATGATGGTATAGAATTTGCTTAAGTGTTTCTGTAGGGGAAAGAAAATAGACTTTTCTTTCACTCTCTTCTACTAAATTAGTCCTTTTGGAGAGGGTGAGGAGAAAGGCTGCTGGAACAATACTTGAAGTGAGTCATTCAGAACAATTGCATAACTGAATATCTCAAGGTGAATGTATTGGGCTAGTGCAATACCAACTTTTCTGTTACTTGTGGATGTGCCTGAACAGGACTTAATGGTGGGATGAAGTCAGCTGGCAAGAGTTGACAGCCCAGAAAAGCATCCTAGATAATACCTAGTCCTAAGGATTGCTTTCCTCTCCTTCCTCCAGCTCTTTAGAAAAGGAGCAAATGTTGCGGAGACAGGCAGAGCTGGAATCTGCACAGAGCCGTCTCCAGCTCCAGGTTCTGACAGATGAATGCAGCAAACTCCGCAAGCAAGTTCAGGTGAGTCTCATGCTACAAACACACAGAGCATTTCTTTCTCTTCAGCCTGCCTTTTCCATGTTCCCTTAGAGGAGAGAAGACAAGGTTTCAGTTTTAGTAATCAGCAAGATTAGTAAACTCAATTGGTGAATCATTCCAAGTTGGTAAAGACATCCTGGGCTAGATATGTGCTACAGAAACACTGACTTTTTCTTGTGCTTTTAAGACTTAATTGAACTTGCAGCCAGCAGTGGAGTTGTTTGGCTGCTGATGTTGCAGGTTCCCCCTCAGGTTTTGTGGTGCCTGGAAAGGAATGGTAATAAAGAAACCAGACTTACTCTCCTCATCTCTCTTGTAGTTGCATCAAAATAAGCTTTGGAAATCTCTATAGTAAACCTGTAGTATTAGCTATTTTCACTAATTAGTCAAGAGCCTTTGAGAAGCAGTTTGTGAAGAGGCATGGTTTTTTGCATACTTGCAAAATCAAAAGAAAACAAACCCTAGGGGATTTGGTTTATTTGAAGGTTAGTCAACATTTCAGTTTAACACCTTCTGGTACCCTGGGACCTGGCCTGTCAGTAGGGGAGGCTGTACACAGACTGAGCAGCTGCTGGGAGGCACCTCTTAGAACACAAATTACTGAGTAAAAACGATGCCTTGTTAAATGACTGCTTCCTTCTGGCTTATGCAATACTGAGATATTTTGTAACCCATCCCAGCTGCTTTTGCAGGATTCCTATAAATTGTGGACTCTGCCAGTGCTTCCAAAGGTGAATTAGCTGGTATATTCCAGTGCTAGGTTTTCCAAGAGCCTGTTTCATTGCCAGTTTGCTACCTTTTGTTGATTGTGGCAGATTATATCCTCTCACTGTGAAGCAGCCTGCTTAATTTTAGGCTTTTCTTTATTCCTGGATTTTTTATACCCTCAGCTATTCATATCTGTACATTAAACAACATCCTCTTTGCTGAAGTCTTCCTGTGTGACATAAGATAAGGCTTTATAAATTCCCTAAATTCCTGCATAGAGCCATATGCTCATCATCACTAATAAGAAAATTGGTCCACTTCAAACTTTGGCTTAAGAAAAATGCAAATAAAATAAAATTGCAGGTCCATAATGTTTTCCTGCAATTCATTTGGTGTTAAATGATGGAGTATCCAGTCTAACTGAATTGAAGTCACATGTTATAAAGATTTAAGTACCCTGTGTTCTTTAAGCTCTGTTTCAATATTTAAACTGCATTCATCATTGTCCTGTAGTGGTTAATGCAAATGCTGGAAGCAATTTTAAGGTGCTTGTTTATACTATGAATAAACTGAAAGTAAAACAATATACTGGGGAGCAAAAAAAAAATCAGCAGGAAGTCTGCAATAAGTCTTTAACTTGGTTAATTGAATTTTGAGCAGATGCCTAATGAGCTCCTTGTTTTATGAGAAGTCATATAGTAAAGCAACTACTTGCATAGAAGTATTTAGGTTGGGAGGTTTCAGCCTGGCCCTGGTTGGGTGATTGCAGTGTAGGGTTGTTTTGTTCAGGGTTTTTTGTTGCTAATGCTCTTGAGCTGTGCCCAGCAGCAGTCATTGCACTAGTTCTGACCTTTTTTCAGGTTTGTGTGTGTTTTTCTGTGCTCTTACCCATTAACAGTCTTGTTCATTGTACTTTGTTATTGAAGTATGTAATGTTATTGAGACTAAGAGGCTGATGGTTTTTAAGTCTTTAGCTATATGAAAATACATGAGGAAAGGAACTTAAAGATGAGGAGAGCTCTGGAAGAAAGCCCTCAGGAACAGGGGCTGTGCTGAGCTGTGTCCTGCCCACCACATGGAGGTTTCAGGCTTGTGTTTTGGAACCAATGCTGCTGACACTTCGCTTTTACCTAATGTTTTTCCTTTGGGAGCAGAAAGAACTTGGGAATGAGATGTGAGCTACTGCAGTACTCCTCCTAAATCTGCCAGCATTTTCAGTAAAAGTAGCAAATGATAAGCAAACCATCTCTGCCTTCTGGTATTAATATCACTGATCAGCTGGGGTGGGAGATCTGATTTTTGCACATAGGAAGCAGTAGCTCTGTTTGGGTATGGAGCAGGAAAAGGAGAACTGGCAGGGAAATTACAGGGGACTGCATGCTGCTATGGAGAGGAAAGCATATGTAATTGTGACCCTTGCGGAGATCAATTTACATTGCTTGATGTAATGGAAAAGCTTTTTTAAAATAGCATTTTCAGAGCATCCAAAAAAATTGAATGGCAAAATATAAATAAAAACTTGTGCATCCAATACCTCTAGAAAAAAAATTAGACTAATTGTTTTATTGAATAAAAATTGTTCATCTTTGTGATCTCTGTGTTCACCTCCAGTTGATGTCTGGGGAAGTGAAAGCTGGTGTTTCATTGCTGTTGTTTATAGTAAAGCCAGTTAGAAATGCTCCATGTGCTTTAGACTGAATTTGAACCCGAACCCCCAAGGGAGATGGAAGGTGGAATGTCCTCAGGGCTGCACCACAGCTCGAGGTTGTGCTGTCCTGTGTTTCTATGCTAAAGGCAGGGCTGGGGCTGTGCAGTGCAGGGTGGCAGGTGTGGCTTCTCTAAGAGCTCTGTGGGACACAGCCAGAGAGTGACAGTCATTGATACCTGCCTTTGTCTTGAAAGCTTCATATCAGCTATTAGGGCCATAACCTAATAAGTCAAAACTGTTCTGGATTTATTGTAGCTGCTGGTTTTCCTTTCCTATTCATTATGCTCTTTTGCTTCACCTTCTCCTGCATGCTTCTCAGGAAGACTTTTGCTATATAGCCCATTTTTCCCTCGGTGTGACTGTGTTCATTCATCACTGCAAAGGCGAGCTGAAATCTAGAGGCAGTCATAGCATGTGCAGAGAGAGGAGTTTGCTCTCAAGGCCTTTAAGTTGACACAAGGCATCAGGAAAACTCTGCAAAGCATCTTAAAAGAAAGTATAGGCTTGTACATAATGAACAGAACGTTCTTTTGAGCACAATTAGTGGAATTTTTCTGCAGTGCAGCGTTTTTAATCACCTTGCTAATGTGCCTCCAGTAAGACTTCCTGGTTCTGCTGGGTTTGTCCATTGTGTTTAAATGTAAACATTGTACTAATAGTCCTTGTGATTTTAATTGCCTGGTTTCCTTTTTAATAACTTGTGTGAAAGCTTAATGTTGAGTGCAGGTGACAAGGAGAATTTTGTAGGGTCCCCAGAGCAACAGATAATTTTAATCTCTTCTGATCCCCAGTGGTTGTGGTCTCTCCCTTCACCTTTTAGAAATAATGAGTTTATTAAATTTTTGATTAAAAGTTACTTTCTTCTAAGTTACTTGTATTTTCACTGACTGCTTACTCTAAGCCTGAAGCTACAGCTTTCATCATAAGCATCCTGACAACCCTCACACCCCTTCTTCCTTGCCCAGGTTGTTTTGTCTTTTGTTGCACTAATGGGATAATCTGGAGTTTCCAGCTTCCTTTTTTTTTTTATTTTATTTTTATATTCCCTTGGGACATTTTCAATGTGCTTGATTCCAAAGAGATCAGACCTCTGTAAAGTGTCAGAACTGCTCTCCTCTTGAGCACATTCCAAAAGTTACAGGTCTTGATAACTATTCATGTCAAGCCTGAACTTTGATCTTGCCTTTTTGCAAACTGCTGCCTTGCTTTGCTGGAGGTTAAGTGTTGGTGGCTGGTTCAGTATTGAGGCTGACTTGCAATTATGGATATATTCATAATATCACTCTTGTGACCCTTAATTGTTTAAAGATTACAAGTGTTTGAAGCAGAACCTGCGTTGCTCAGACAACAGAAAGCAAGTAGCAATTTTCCTTCAGTACACCTTCCCTCTTAAATATCCTTGAGATTCTGTATTGTGTGGTTTTGACCTTGGAGTACAAAATGGTCAAAATGGTTTTTGGGAAGGGACACTTTTAGTTGACTCATAATGTGCTGATGCCACTGCCTTCATTCCCACCTCACCTCTGATGATCTCAGCAGAAAAAGGAATTCAAGAAATACCTTGTTCCTCACAGAAGTGTTCTTGGCCATGCCTTTGCTGAGTATCCTTGAGCATTCATCAACTGGGGTGGAGGAAAAGAGGGGAGGAGGTGGTAGAAGACAGGGCTGGAGCTCTTGAGAGTTGTGTCGTTCCTGGAATTTGCTGCACAGGGTTTACAAGAACAGGGTCATCATCATTAAATAGACTGACTTGTTTCCTGCAACACCCTTTATGTTGAATCTTGAGCTTTTATTTTTTCATGGAGTATTCTGGAAATTCTGGAAAATGGTTTTAATTGACTTTCTCTTGTGGTTTAGGGGCACATAATACTTGGCAGTTCATTCTCTTCTAAACAGCATTGATCTGGTAATAATTGTTACTGGCTTTTATGTGTTGCCCAAGAGTCCTCTCTTTCACAGGGTGTAATACATACAATAACAGACTTGAGTACATTTTGCCAGTATTTACACAGCATTTGAATGCTTCTGTTGCTCACTGTCACAGGCCATGGACTTAAAAACATAGCACTTCAGCAGAGAGCACAGAAGGTCACACTGCTGTTGATGCATTAAAGCTCTCTGGGTTTTTTCTTTGCAGGAGCTGAAGGTTCTGGTCGCCCAGTACAACGCGAGCGCTTCTTCGCAGCACCCTGGCAGCTCCCGCAGCTGCGTCCCAGGCAGCCTCCCCTGCAGCCAGAGCCAGCACAAGTACCACCTGGAAAAGGCTTTTCTGGTGTCTCAGGCTGGGAACTGCAGAGTGATGGCCTACTGTGACTCACTGAGTTGTCTTGTGGTATCACAGCCTTCTCCACAGTCTACTTTTATTCCTGGTAATTCAGCATGTCAACATTTGGGGGTTCAGAAGCACAAGTTAATGTAATTTTTAATTTGTCACTGCTCCCTGCTTTTCTGCTTGGCTTTTGCATGTGCCTAGTAAACTGAAAATACTTGTAAGAGTCCCCAGAGTTCATCTGGCCCCTGCATTGGTACCTTCTGCCTGGCAAGGGAGCTTGTTTTCCCTGGCACTTCTATGGCAGAGTCCTAGCAGAGGGTCTCCGGCTCCCCTGCTGGAATGCCACATCCACAGGAAAGTAAAAGGTGTGTGTGGTAATCCTTGCAAAGGTGAACCTTCTGAAAGAGCAAGGGGCCGGGCAGTGGGACCTGCAGAGAAGCTTCCAGTGAGTGAGAAACTGCTTCCTAAATTGTAGGTGGATTGATGCACATGCAGCTGATTTGTCAGTACTCTTTAAAAAAAAAATCAAACAAACCAAAGAAACCAAATCAAAAGCAAACTCCTTTTAATATGAATGCCTGAAGCACTGTTTTCCCTGATGAGGAAATAAGAAACCAAGAAGTCACAGGCAGCCCTGGTTTTGTTTCATTGTTATATCCAGGGGCCAGTGACCTGACATCTGGACCAGTGCCAGTGGCTTTTTCAGTGCAATGCATGTAGCATTAGAAGCTTGAGAGCACTTAGTTGCAAAATGCTTTCTGACTGATGAAACTTTATTTGGTTAATGGTTTGAGGTTAATGTGCCTTATCTAGGCATAACAAAGTGGTTTTCCCTATTTAACTGGTCTCATTTTCTGGCATTTGTAGCCAGGGACTGAATCTCTGAATGGAGGCTTTGTGGTGACTCTTGTAGCACACAGCTAAAGTTCACCTGTAACCATTCTTTGTGGTGATGCTCGTTCTCTTAAATAGCCATGTAATCCTGCTCTTTGTGGTTTTATCTGGGCAAGAGTGTCTTTGAAGAAGCTGGCTAAAGAGCAGCAGGCCTTGTAACAAGAGTTGTAACACTGGTACTGAATTTGCTCTTGCTGGCTGGAATCCTTAAGGATTTAGCTTTGTTGCCATTTGAATTAAAGAATGATTTGTGGCAGTTCTTATCCAGAACAGCAAATAATTCACATATTCATCCCACCACAGGCTTCAATACAGAATTTGTAGTTCTGACATAAAATAGCCAGTTCTATGCATATTTGCTTTGCAATAATCTGCTTTACCCTTCTTCTGTGGCAGGTTGTGGTGTTAAGATGATGAGCTTGGCCAACCTGAAGAGCAGTCAGTACATCCCCATCCACAGCAAACAGATTCGGGGCCTGGCTTTTGGCACTCGAGCAGATGGTCTGCTGCTCTCTGCTGCCCTGGACAACACTCTCAAACTCACCAGGTGAGCCCTGCTCCTGTCCCTGCAGACTTTGGCTGGGTGCAAGAGGTTGGGTTGGATTTTGTTCTGTGTTGCAGCACTTGCTATTTTGCTTTCTGAAAGATGTTGCAAAGATGAGATCAGGTCTGCATATTCTTCCTGTAGGAACTAACAGAGGGAAGGACTTATTGATTGACTTTACATCTTTAAGTTGGAGGAGTTGTGAACCTATGTCTTTCTGATTATTTTTGTGTGGAATACAAGTAATTCAGCACAGATTGGCCAACTGTGTTGAGAATAAATAACATAATATATAGACATGACATTTACTGTCCATTTGGTTTTCTGTTATTTCAGGGAAATGTGACGTGTGGGAATTTGTACAGCATAAAGCAGAAATAAGGGGTGGTTAGGCCGGGCTCCTCCTTTCCTGCATTGATGTTGACTTCTCCAATTTTAAACTTCTTGCAGATCATGGAATTTATCTGGGACATGAAATGCATAAACAGCATTGTTGAGCATGTGCTAGAGGCTCTCTAGAGCTAGCAGAGACTTAAAGCAGTGGGGTGGAGACTAATGCAGAGACTGAGAGAAAAATGTGTCAGTCCTGTTAGAATTTACAGTTTATGAGTGTGTTTTCTTGCTGCTCTGCTGCTCTTCAGTCCTAATCTTACAGTGCTTCAAAACTTTATTGGCAGATTGATGCTTATTGAGTTATATTAACATCGCTGTGCAGTCTGTCTGTCAGTATTGAGTTAGGCAGGATTAAGTGTCTGTTGTTCAACTAATTAGTCTCAATTCTTTCCCAAAAGTGAAACAATGAAGAGAACTTAATCCTGCAACAAAAATGTACAGAATGTTTCTTTCTTGTAACCATGTTGAAACATTTGCTAAATTAGTTAAAAGTAAACAAAACTGTCTCTGATGCTCAAATCAAGGTGTCAGATTTCTAACAGATTAGGTTAATAATTTTTTTCATGGTTTAATCTGAAGAGCGAGCAGATACTGCAAGAAGGAACCAGACACTTCCATAGCTGCCTCTTCACTGCCTGGTTGGCTGCATCAGAGCTTGTGATCCTCTTGCTTTTGTGCTTGATCCCAGAATGGAGTTAGATGCATACTTTTTTCAGTTTCCCTCTGAAAGAATAGTCCTTCTTTGGCGATATGTCTTCTCTAGTTACTCATTTCATACTCATTCTCCCCAAAAGAATTGTCCCAGATGTCTTTATGTCTCCTACTGTGGCTTGCAGTTGTTTAAAACAGTGAGGTTTTTTGGTTTTGAGGGTTTTTTCCCATCCTGTTGTTTTGACCCAGTCACTGCTCTAATATGCAACACCCCGTTTCCCCAGCTAGATCTTTGTAGTTGTTCCCCTTACATGTACCTGAGAGCAATTACTTGTTTCTCTGGAGTCCTGAGCATAATCACCTTCCCCAGGGAGAAGCTCACAAAAGATATCTGGAGTTACTTTGATATTTGCAGTCTTCCGTCTCTTGCTGTTCTCAGTGTAAAATGCGTGTTGACAATGCTGCCCTTTGCAAATACGTCCTGATCTGATACCAACTTCATCTGCTATTCTGGGTTGTGCCCCTCTGTGGACTCTCCTCTTCTTTAGAAACTTGATTTGTAGAAGGAATAATTAATACTATAAATGTACTTTCAAATGTCCTTAGCCATTCACTGTCTCACTCTTGCTTAAACTGGATTCTTTTGAGGCATGAATACTGTTCCTCTTGTGTAAAAAGAGGGGAAATAATTAATGAGAGATGTAATCTGAGGAGATGAGTCCTGTGATCTCAGGAATATGTGGTATTACGGGACTACACCAGAGTTGTTTCTAATTGTTTCCAGAAAAGTAACTTAGCTTTCTTTTGCCAGTAAGGGCAGCTGAGACCCTGCTGTGAGATTTCCTCCCCCAGTCTCCAAAGATCAAACTGGAAAAAGAAGCATTGGCCTGGAAGAATTATAAATTACTTGACAATATCCAAGGGATTTTTCTGTTTGGGTTTTTAGATTCATGTCTGGAGTAAAGGAGGAGTTAATTGAGAATTCGGTCTAAAGAGAGATGCTTTTGTCTGAAGACTTAAAAAAGCTAGATTAGCTTTCTTTAATTGTGCTGTTTTCTCCTCAGTAGATACTTGTGCAACTGGCCAACACTTTGCTTTTCTTCTGCAGCTTGGCAACAAACACTGTGGTGCAGACATACAATGCTGGCCGTCCTGTGTGGAGCTGCTGCTGGTGTCTTGATGATACAAACTATATCTATGCTGGATTGGTCAATGGCTCTATCATGATATATGATCTAAGAGACACAAACTCTCATGTCCAAGAACTGGTGCCTCAGAAGTCGAGGTATGGCAGAAGGATTTATCATTCCTCTCAACTAATATACATCACCTTAAACACAGCTTCTTCCATAAATCATGCAACAATTACAGTAGTTTAAATTGAATTATGTGAATCTCTTGTTCAAAAATTCTCATTTAGTACAAATGTGAGAAGTCTCTCATAACATTGTACAATGTTTATATATAACTTATGCAGGTGCCAAGCATTTATGCTCTTTTTAAGGCACACAAGGGTCAGAAGTAGACCCACTGGTGCAGTATAACAGAAGAGCTGGATTTGTTTCAGAGCTAAGTTTAGTATTTAATTTTGGAAGGACAAATCACAGAGATGTGAAGTTCTCATGCTTCTGTTTCTTATAGTCTGGGAATGAAGCGCTGATTTGTGCTAATCTGATGTGTGCTGTCTGCTGCTTCTGTAAAACATGAGGCTCAGTAGTTAAGCTGGATTTAATTTATACTTTTCACATCCATTGGCACTCCTTGCTTGAAGGTCCATCTCACAGCCTGCTTAGGCCCTTTCTTTGCCATGCAGTGGGAGAACTGGAGCTCTGCAGCAGCGAGCAGGACACCAGCAGAGCTGCAGCTGACAGCACTGACCCTTGCAATGACCCTTCCAGGTGCCCCATGGTTTCGCTGTCCTACCTGCCCCGGATGGCCTCAGCATCACTGCCTTATGGTGGGATATTGGCTGGCACCTTGGAAGGGGCCTGCTTTTGGGAACAGAAAGCTGCCAACTGCTACCGGCCCCATCACCTGCCCCTAGAACCTGGAGGCTGCATCGATCTGCAAACAGAGATCAACACACGGCACTGCCTGGCCACGTACAGGCCTGGTATGTATTGTACCAGGGGAGTCTCTGCAGGCTCTGACCACTGCTGCTCACTGCTCTGGGCTGAGCTCAGCAGCAGCTTTGGTGCTGTGGGCACAGCAGAAACACAGCACCTGCTCTTACTAGAGCAATGAGCATCTGCACATAGAGAAAAACTGGGGACGGGCTAAAGGAAGCTGGTGCTGCTTGTATTCCTAGAGCTAAAGCCTATTTGTGAGTACATTTTTCAAAAGTTACCTTTCTATTTCTACTGCACAGGTAAAAATAACCCATGTGTGCGTTGTGTGATGATGGAACTGACTTGCAGTCCACTGACAGAGGGCTCAGAAGATGTGGTTTGTTCTTCTAACCCAGTTCAGACTTTCAGTGCTGGGCCTGCTTGCAAGTTGCTGACCAAAAATGCCATTTTTCAGAGCCCAGAGGATGACGGGAGTGTCTTTGTGTGTGCTGGGGATGAGGCATCCAATTCTGCTCTGGTATGTCTTGTTCCTTTCAGTGTGGTGTAGGAGTTTATTTCAGGTCTTAGGAGAGAAGCCTTACCAGTCACAGCATCAGTGTGGTTTGGTGGGAATTGTCTTGTCATGCACATTACCCTGCCCTAGCTGGTCTGTTGTACTGCTGTGGCAGATGGAACTTGCTGATAGCATGGGACTGCCAGGCTTAGCCAAGGCCTGTGGTGCCCATCCATCAAAGGGCGTGTAGGCAGGGAGCCCTGTTTTCCCCCAGGGGAGTGGGGTTGGGCACAGTGGCACAACTGGGCCCTCTGAGTGGTGTAACAGAGTCAGTGGGATAATTAGTGTGGTAAGCACAGCGGGAGAAGGTGCAGGCTTTTTAGGAATGATGAGGAAGAGCAGAAGGGTTGCCCTTTGTATGAAAAAGCAGCCCAAGTGCAGAAGGATGGACAGCAGGCAGCATGAAAGCTCATGAGTGGGGTCAGAGAGGGTGGTCAGGGTGGCATTGTGCTGCAAGCCTGTTAAAGACCAATCAAACAGGGTGTGGAAGTAGAGAAAGGGTCCTATGAGTAAGTTGAGGAAATCTGTTCTAGAGAGAGGAAGGTCTGTTCTGGGTAAGAGGGGAAGAGTTCTTTAGTCCTTGACCTTGTCTGTCCCTCCCACAGCTCTGGGATGCTGGAAGTGGTTCCTTGCTGCAGAAGCTGCCAGCTGACCTGCCTGTGCTGGATATCTGCCCCTTGGAAGTGAACCAGAGCCACCTCTTGGCTACTCTGACAGAGAAGATGGTGAATATCTACAAGTGGCAGTGAGCTGTTCCTGTGCTTGCCACAGACTGTCCAAATATGCTGCTGCTAACCCTACACAACTGCTCAGTCCTGCACTTGCTGCTTACAGGAGACAGGATCCATTACAGCACCTTTCTGGCAGTGGGGAGGAACTGGGTTGCACTGGTGCCCAGAGCAATTCCTTTCCTCTTCTGTATTCCTCTTCAGGCCTGCCCTTATTTCTTCTTTTGTCAATTTTTTTAGTCAAACTCCACAAGCTGCTTCAGCACAGCAATAATTCCTGGAATGTCTCCAGCATGTGCTGCTGCACTTTTTTTCCACTGTGAATACAGCACAGGGACTTTCAAATCTCTGCTACAAATGAATAAAATAAGAGGAACTTGAAGACCTGAGACTCCCACTGCACTTTCTTGTGGAATCCTGCCGTGATTACTGGGTGATGAAAAGGCATCTTGTAGCATTGCTGATACACAGTGTGAAAGCAAGTTCACTGCCGTGGGGAACACACTCCCAACGTTCTCTTGAAGGTCTAGGGTCAGTTGGCAATTATTCCCTAACAAGGATGGATCCTGTTTTGGGGCCATGGGGAGAAAAGGCTTGAAAAAATCTACAGAGAACCTTTTTCCTTTGTGGTTTCTTTCTTCCATGAGCATATCATTTGCACTGTAAGTCCTTAATTCTCTGCCTTTTTCCCTTCTCTCATTCCTGCTTTACCTGCCAGCAAACTTTGACAGTTTGCTTGTGGAAAATGAAAATAATACTGGAGAAGTACAGGTAAAAGGAGGGAGATGATTCTTGTACTGTTGGCTGCTGCAGTCCACAGTGTTCTTTCTTAAAGGCAGGAATGTAGTGCAACAGCCAGTACACTGGAAAAGAATGCTGGCTGCTTCTGTTGTTTGGGGGTAGGGGAGTTGGCTTTTTTCTGTTTTGAGGAACCAGTGGAAGCTCAGGGATTTCATCAGCTTGTTTTTACTGACCTTTTGTATTCCTTAAATGACAATTTGCAGCTCCTCAATTGGTCACAGAGAGCTTCCAGTTGTGTTTGTGTGAGTGTGCTGCAGCCCCGTGGGGTGGGATCACAGCCGGGGGATGTGTGTGGGCAGGTGTGCCCTTAGCACCTTACTGCAAATACTCTGAGGGCTGGGGCGTTCATCTGCAGGTCAGATCATGGAGGGGGAGTTCAGTTCCATTTTTTGAGTAACAAAGTCAAACTTGCAAGGATGTTGGAAGCTGCAAGAGAAGTTCCCTGTGCTGGAAGGTTATCCCTGGGTGCACCTCTGCCTCTGGACGGGTGGTGAGCAGCAGCTATCCCATTCGGATTGAGTGTGCCACCACTTAGCTGCCAGGATAATTTTATTTGCTGAACTCTGGGCCTTACACAGTGTGATCCTGTTTGTCTTAAATGGAACTGTGAAGATCTCAACTTTATATTTTTCTGTATAGTATTTTGTTCCTATATTTTTATACTGTAAAAATAAAGTCTTTCTCAAATATAAGTGATGCTGCTGTACTTTGAAAGTAGGTCTCACTGACATTCACTGCATCTCTTATGAATGTTACCAGGGGTTCCTTTATGCAGGTGAGGTTTCTCTTGCTTTGTATTATTTCCAGGTCACACTGAGCTTCAGGCTGAAATAATGAAAGTATTTAGTGAATGAGTCCTCACTGAACCATCCTGATCCAGCCAGGTAAGGGGAAAGAAAAGGCTTGAGCAAGGTCAGGCTAAACACATGGGACGTCTTTTAAATGAAAATAACTCACTGGCATGAGAAATTTTGGCATTTTAACAATGATCAGGAACTAAGGGTTGGTAAAATTATATTGTGAGAAGGTCTCTGGTAACAGCTAAACCAGAAGGAGCAGGATGCTCTCTGCCATGTTAGTACAATGAGCTTCTTGTTCTCAGCTATTTTGAGGCATCATTTATGTTATCAACTCCAACCCCATCTTTACCACAAGAAATTTGGAAAGTTTTAAAGGTACACAGGAAAAAGAATTAAAATGTTTTGATTTTCTAGATAGACCTCTGATTTTTATTTTCTGGGTAACACCTGTTTTCTACTTTATACCACCATACAGGAATAAGAGATACAAACTTAAATGCTATTAAAATAATGAAAACGACTATTTCACATTCTCAGTTTTCAAACCTACAGTGTCAGAAAATGTTCAAAGATAGGTGAGGTAACCTTGTAACACTATCCTACTCCCAAGTTTGCAGCAGGCTGCAGGAAAGCACACCTAACTGGTGTACAGAAAGCCATCAGCACTGAGCGCTGATAAAAGGTCGAATGTGTTAATTAAATATTTGCTCATCTCTGTCTGGAGTCAAAGGGGCAGATTTGGGATGGAAGGATGAAAGAAATCAGTGTCTGCACTGTGCAGGGCAGCTGTCATGAGAGGCTGAGCTGTTTTGCTGGTGTTTCAGGCACGGAGCCACTACGTGGCTATTTCTGCCTCTGTCTCTGGGAAGATTTTGTTATTGTGGTGCAGGGTGGCCCCTTGGCAATTCCTGTAGTAATTCTGGTGTGAGGTGATAGGTAAAGCCAGGCAGTGCTGTTGCTCCCACAGACAGGACTTTGCTCTTAGCTGTGCACAGGCATTTTAAAATATTTTTCTCCAGGCTACTGCAGGGCAGCACCTTTAAAAATTTTAGTTCCTGTAAAAGCAGGCCTGGGGGACAGTGCAGTGCTGGCCAGAGCTGGCTGTGGTGGCTGCTTGGTTGGCAGCAATCCAGCCCCTGCTGCTCCCTGTGGTGTTGGGGGGTGACTGCTGGGGAACAGGAGGCTGGAGTTGCACAGCTGTGCTCAGAGAAGGGCTGTCCTCCACATGTCCCTCTAACAGGGATGATCTCATGTTAGACTGTGGTGATCCACAGGGGGAGGAAGCAGCCAGCTCCAAGCCTCCACTTCAAGGAACTTTGCTGCTGTAGCACTTACCCTGGTGCTTTAGCTGCTGAAGGGACTCTGGTGACATTTTGACAAGTAATCAAAAATGTTTCAGATGAAAAAAGGTCATCTGCAAAGCGTGAGCCAAGAAATGAGCATAGTTTGGTGCATGTGTGCACACGGGGCAGGGTTGGCCAGTGCTTTGCTCTGCTCTGGCTGTACCTGCTGCTTCCTGGAGCACAAAAAAGCAGCTACTTGGTGTCCCAAATCAAATTGGATTAAACCCAGGCAATGTAGCAAGTGAAACAAGCAGCTTAAACTGAACTTTGTTACACTGAGGTAGCCAGAGCATCCCCGTGGGATTTCATTTGGTTCTCCTTTTCCGTTTGTGAGGAGATGTGACAAGATTTTCTGCTTCTGTAGATTTGCAGATTTTCTACCAAGGCAGTAAATTCCTTAAAAGACCCACCTTTCTGCTGGTTTGTGAGGGGGAGAATATGGGAAAAAAACCATTTCAGCTGCAGAGTCACCTGGAAAATTGAGCAGAGGAGGTCACAATGCCACAACAGCAGAACTGCCCTCAGGCGAGCTGCTCTTGGCCCCTGTGAGCACTCAGGAATGTTGATGTCAACAGCCTCCCTTACTTATGATAACGGTATTTATCTTTGTTTATTTGCTTTTATGATAGTTAAAGATATTTAGACATACTGCTGAGAAGGCAGAAATGCCTCCTGCTCACATTACTGCTCTTTGCTGAAAGAGGTGGGCTATGCTCAGATGGCAGCCAGAGCTGTGGGTGCCCTGGTATTACAGAACACTGGGTTCTGCGGGCCTGTGGGAAACTGTCCCGGGCTGCATCAGGCACAGCAGCACCGGCCAGTCAAGGGACGGGATTGTTCTGCTCTGCTGCAGCCTCATCCTGAGTCCTGTGTGCAGTTTTGCTCGCTGCAATATAAAAAACGTATTAAGCTATTAGAGAGTGTCCAAAGGAAGGTGAGGAAGACAGTGAAGGGCTTTGAGGGGAAGCCATATGAGTGGCTGAAGTCACCTTGTCTGTTCAAGTCTGGAGGAGACTGGGGGGGAACCTCATTGCAGTTGCAACTTCCTCATCAGGGGAACAGAAGGGGCACTGATCTCTATCTGTGGTGACCAGTAACAGGACCAAGTAATGGCCTGAAGTTGTTTCAGGGGAAGTGTAAGTTGGATATCAGAAAAAGGTTCTTCACCTAGAGGGTAACTGGGCACAGGAACAGGTTGCCCGAGAAAGCGATCACAGCACCAACAGTGACGGAGTTCAATAAGCATTTGGACAATGTTCTCAAGCACATAGTGTTGATGGGAGATGGTCCTGTGCAGGCCTAACACTTGGACTTGATTATTCTTGTGGATCTCTTCCAACTCAGCAGATTCTGTGAAAATATGCCTGTAAGTGCAAAAGAGGAATTTGGGGATCTATGTCCTAGAAAGCTTATCTAATCCTTGGAACAAACTTTACAGGTAACAGGCTCTCTCCAGCATGTGGTGGTCAAGAGAAAAAAAAATGTCTCAAACTAATTTCAGTGATTATCCCACCCTGTGAAGCGTAATTAATTTGAGGGTCCAGGGGCTTTGGTCTTGCATCAAGTCCAATTTGGTGCTTCCGCTAGCAGCAGAGGTCATAGAACGGGGAGCAGGCCCCTTGTGCTTCCGATGGCGTCAAGCTGGCAGCAGCACGGAGCACTTGGGGAAGCATAAGTGGAATTGTGGCAGGTTGGAGGATGGGCTGGAGAATTGCCCATATCTTTTTTCCTAAAGGTGGGTGCTAACTGCAACACAGATCTGCATCAATATGGGGGAAACAGTCTCTGCAGTTATGACCTGGAGCTTCTGAGGGTTTGTGAGGCAAAGATGTGTCAACAGCATCATTCTTTGGGAGAAAAAAAGGTCATGTCAGGCTGAAACTTTGTGCCTGAGAGGCACAAAGCTCCCCTTGCGCTCAACGCTTACAGGGTTGTAGCTGAAATATTGTCTCCTCTTTGTCCACAGCTTCCTTGAAAGTTGAATATTTCTGTGTTCTTCTGCTTATTTCCAAATGTGGATGAGCAGCAGCACTGCAGGACTCTGACCTACTAGAAAACCTGGAACAGTGGGGCTCAACCTGTGTGTGTCATGCAAATAAACCACAAAATACCAGACTAGGGTTGTTGCCTTAGTCAGCAAGAAATAGCACTGAATGGCAGCTCGACTTGGCTCTCTGCAGCAGGATTTGTTGGTGGAGAGGATCATCCACTGGGTAAGGCAGTGCTGAAGTTTTGGGGAATGCAAAGCTTTGGAGAGAGGCAGCTGAGCTGAGCTGCATGCAAGGGAGAGGGCCTCAGGGCACTGCGTGGAGGCTAAGCTGGGATTCAGAACTGCCACATGGGAGCAAGCAGTCTGTATCCAATTAAAAATTGGAGCAGCTCCTCTGCATGGACTGAGGATTTTTGTTCTCCCTGAAGTGGTGAGCTGGAGAGCAAGGACACTGCTGGGAAGGAGCAAGAGGTGTCCCCATAGCTCAGCTCACCCTGGCCTCTCTCTGCAAAAGCTGGGGGCCATATAAATGGGGTTTATTACTTAAGGTGATGAGACTGAAAAGTGCTGCCCACTACAAAAGTGGAGGACTGCAAGCTCACAATTAAACATCCAAGTTTCCCTTATTGCCAATGAGGCAATAAGGGAATTTCTGCCAAAGGAGAGGGGCTGTAGTTGCAAGGAGCCACTGTGGTTATCACACGGGCAGAGATGTCACTGTGCCCAAAGAAAAACCTCCTCCTTGTTTAACTCACTGCATGGACGTGGTGAGCAAAGGGCTCTGTTATGAAATGCCTGTTTAACACTGGGCAACACAGGATGGTAAAATCCAAGGTTGGGAGAAGGTGTTCCTTAAGGAAAAAATGAATCTCTGGACATCTCCCAAAGGTGTGGGAAGAAGTGGGCTGTAACCTAGCTCCACTGTTCTGTTCTGTCTTCACCCTGTGACGGATGAAGGAGCAGAGCCAGCTCTTGCACTGGGCTAACTCTTCAAATAATTCTCACTAAACCAAATAGGCTGCCAAGTACGGGCTGGATTTTGCTGGCTTTTGTTTTCAAGTGTTCCCAGCTGCGCAGCCCCTGGGTGCCAGCACAAAGCCGCTTTCCCAAGTGCTGTGTCCCAGTGTGACATTCAAACACAAGAAGCATGGAGACTTTGCTCCTCCTGCTCCTACCCTTGCCTTCACCTGGGTTAGATGGCTGCAGCTTGGCAGCCACACTGAGCTCAAGGTGCTCTGGTAGCTCCTGGATTGGGTAAGACAGTCAGAGGCATTCCCAAAAGCATTCCCAGGCAGGATGAGGCAGCCTGGGGCAGGGAGGGAGCAGCCGTACAGCTCTGCTTCACACACCTCACTGAGCCAGGGCACACCCTTGGAGCATCCTGGCATCCAGGCAAAAGCTTCTGACTTTGGCCTGATGCCAGCTTGTGCTGGGAAAACTGCTGGAGTCAACAAGGAGGGGAACTGGAGTGGGATTCTCCCTGTCCCCCATTTCCCTCTGCTGTTGGAAGCAAATCTGAGATCTGGGGGCAAACCTGTCCTAGGAGGGTGCTGTGAGCTGGCCCAGTGGGATCCTGGCAGGAGATCTGAAGAGCTGTGATTGCTGAGCTGGTGGTAACTTGTGTCCCACTGCTGCCACTACCCCAATACCTGGACAGGTATTTTTTTTACCATGGAATTTTGGGTCTGGCTTGCTGTTCAGGCAGATTGGGCTGCAGCATCCCCAAAATACTCCTCTGAGGGGGGCTGTGTGGTTGCAAACATTGCTTTTAGATGATCCATCACCGAATTCAGCATCCAACCCCCACTTACTGCTCTAGGAGGAACTTGTAGATCCCATTACAATGGGTTCAGCCTTTGTAGACCCCGTTTTAGAGACCTGATCACACCTACAGCCTATTTCTCTCCATTCCCATGGACAAAGCCCAGAGCCAATATGGTGCGTGACACACCAAATCCCAGCCCCCCAAACCGTGTCTGGCACTGACAGCGCAGGAGCTGCAGCCAACGCACCAAACTCGAAAATGAGCTGTCTCATGGCACCCACAAAATGGGATTTTCCTGCCCTTGTTCCGTTCGCTGCTCCCTGCAGCTACCCCAAGGCTGGACCACCCTGGTGCAGGCTCTTGGACTTATCCCACCCCCTCCAGCCAGCTGAGCACCCTGCCCCAGGAGGGGCGAGGACTGCATCCATATATAGGCCGAAGACCAATCCAGCAGATAATTTGGCACTCAGCATGGAGAAATGACAGCAAAAAGTTGAATTTTATTCAGCATTGTATTGAAGATCTTGTGGTTTTAGTAGCCAGTCCATTTTCTGTCTTCATTCTTACGTAGTTTCCCTTTGTTCTTCCGCATTTTTTCTTCATTCTTTATTATTCTTTCTTTGGTTTCCTGTGGGTTTTCTATGTTCTTCTGCATTTCTTCTCGGATCTCCTGTATTTTTTCTTTTATGTTCTGTATTTTTTTGTTGATGTCCTGTACTTTTTCTTTGTTGTTACGCATTTTTATTTCATTCTCTATTTTTACTTCATGCTTCTGTATTTTTTCTTCATTCTTTGGTATTTTTAATTTGGTTTGCTGTATTTTTTCTTTGTTCCTATGTATTTTATCTTTGAGATCCTGCATTTTTTCTCTGTTTGCCCACATTTTTGTTACATTCTCTTTTTTTAATTCATTCCTCCTTCTCCTCCCTTCGGTCTCCTCTAGTGTTTGTTTCTTCATCTGTATTTTCATTTCGTTCTTCCATATATTTTCCTTTATCTTCTCTATTTTTTCTCTGTACTCTAGTATTTTTATTTCATTCTTTTGTATTCTTTCTCTGATGTCCTGCATTTCTTCTTCAGTGGTCCTAATTCTTTTTTTGATCGCCTGCATTTTCTCTTCATTCCTCTGTAATTCTTCTTTGTATTTCTTTATTTGTTCGTCCTTCTTCAGATTTTCTTCGTTATCCACTTCACTAGCGCTTTCGTCCGCAAAGCTCAGTTTCCCCATTACGGCTCCTACCTCCTCAGTCGCTGGCCAGCCGAGGTGCGAGTTGGAAATGAGAGATTTCGGGTAAAACCTGACCACAGCTACTGGACCCCCTCTGAGGGAGCCGTGGAAAGGGCGGCCGCCTTCCTGGCGGGCTGAGCGGGCTCAGTCTCGGCTCCTCGCGTCCTCGGCACCGGCGCTGGCTCGGCAGTGTCGCCCTGCGTGGCTGTGGGGTCGCGGAGGCCGCTGAGAGGATCCGGGGGCCGTTGAGGGGCTGCGGGAACCGTTGAGGGGCTGCGGGGCGGCTGAAAGGGTCTGGGGCCGCTAAAGGGTGGTGGGGCCCCCTGAACGACTGCGGGACCGCCGAAGGGCTGCGAGGCCGCTAAGGGCGTGCAGGAGCCCTGAGGGGCGGCGGGGCCGCGAAGCCGCGATGGCCCCTGCGGCAGCGCCTCGTCCTCCTGAGGCGGCAACGGCCGGGGCGGGGCCACGGCGCGTGCTGGAGGAGGGGCCAGGGTGGACCACGCCCCCATCGGGAAAGGGGCGTGTCCACTGTGGTGACGTCACGGGCGTGCTGATTTGCATACGCCGTGCGTGCCGCGGGGTGGGCGGGCGGACGGACGCCGGAGGTGGCGGATCCAAGATGGCGCCGTGCGGACGTGTCCGGAGCCGCTGCCCGGGCCCGGCGCTGCTCCTGCTGCTGGCGCTGGCGGCGCGGCCGGCGGCGCCCAGCCCTGCTGCCGGCGTTGGCGGTGTCGGCGGTGCCCAGCCCGGAGTGGGGCAGCCGGCGGGGCCGGGCGTGGCTGCCCCGCGGAGTGCCCGCGGCGGCGGGTCGGGCAGCGGGTGGAAGCTGTCGGAAGAGGCGGTGTGCCGGGAGGACGTGGTGCGGCTCTGCTCCAAACACAGCTGGGCCAACAACCTCGCCGTGCTCGAATGCCTGCAGGACGTCCGCGAGGTGAGGGTCGGGCCCGGGGCCGGGCCGGGCCTGCCCGCGGCGGCGAACAAAGAACGGGGTCCTCGCCCCGCCGCGCCTCCGCCCCGCGTTTCCCTCATGGTTTGTGTTTTAAAAATTGGAGTTTGCGCTGCGGAGCTCCGTGAGGGGAGCGAGCTGTCTGCAGGGTGGCCGTGAGGGCTCTGGAGAGCAGCTCCTCTTCATCTGCACCTCGGGGCTCCGCGCTGCCTCCCGCGCAGCGCCCTCCGGGCAGGGCGAGCTCTCGGGGGATGGCTTTGTGCTCCGGCCCTGGTGCCTTGCGGGGTTATTCCTTTCTAGAGTCTGGGAGAGCCCGGCCCGCGTAATGCTGAGTGAAGGCGCCGTGCTCGTAGCAGCAGTGACCTGAGGAGATGTTTTTTTTTCACGTTCAGGTTCCCACCTTCGCCTGGAACTCGGCTGCAGAGGCGGCTGCTTTCCAGTCCTCGGTTGTGCGTGTATGAAACTCGATATATAATCATTAGATTTAGCTGGCTTTATGGGGAGGTTAACGGGGCAATCTGTGGTGTTTGCAAACATCTGTCGTGAGCGGTTTTAAGTCCAGTGCAAGAAAAAACTGAGTTGTCACCTCCGAGTCTTCCAGGTCCATCTTTTCATTCATTCCTGGGCTCAGTTTGAAGCAGCCTTTGGCGGACGTGCCTTTGGTGAGCTGTCCCGCTCTTGAGGTCTGTGTATTCTTGGCTTCTCTGCTATAGAGTTCAGGAATGCCAGGCTGGGTCAGTTTTAATAGTGTTTTGCTCAATAGGGAGTGTGATTAGGAAAACCCTGGGCTTGTTTCTTATCTGTTATTATGGGGACAGCAGATGGCAGTGGCAATGGTTACTCTGATCGAGGGGAGTCTGGAACCAGTAAGTGTCAATGATTACTTCTGGCTTAAAATGCAAAGCTAATTTAGATTTTAATCTAACTTCACGTTTTAATTTTGGGTGGGTACTTAGTAAGACGGTCGTGGTAGGTGTTTTAGATGAGTCCTGCTGGAACATCTGTCACAGCTATGAAACGCTCCTATATGTGCTTTATGAATAACTTGCCCCTTGATGTTTCTTTCACCTTTCTGGGATCTTTGCCCCCCTTTTAGGGAGGCATCCTGTCCGGGAGGATCTCGGAAGCTGACCTCACAGGCAGTGGCTCACAAGCTGCCAGCCTGCCAAAAAGGCAAGCTCTTGCTGTTCCTTTCTTTCCAGTTGCATAGCCCCTCCCTACTCTTTTCATAGTTCCAGTGCTTGTTGGTTTTCTGCCATTTTAGCGAGGTGAAGCCCTTTGTGGTCTAGTTTATCGGTTTTCTGCTGGAACAGTTTTGTCATTTTTCGGAGTTAAAGCTCAGGGGGGTGAGTGCAGGGCTGGTAAACCGGGCTGTGCAGGGAGAGGGAAAAGATCAAATCGAAGGTGGAGTGTTTTGCATCACGCTTTATTTTCAGCAAGTTCAAACCCTTATGTTGACTCTGCATATCTCCTGAGAACTCCACTCTTTGAATGTTATGTCTGCTTGTGGTTTTCCTCTTCCCATTCCTAAGCCTGCCTTGGTGTCAGTAGTGTGCTGGCTGTTGGTCTTGTCTAGCTGTAGTGCTGCCTGATGCCCAGTGCCGAGGGTGAATTTTTTCCTGGGTGACATGCCAAGCATTGACAGAACATCTCAGGGCTCTTTTGGACTGAGTTTTCTCTCTGAAGGTGAGAGAAGTTACTTGTCTGTCAGCCTGCAAAGAGCACTGTCAGCTGGTCTTAACTCCCAGCAGTTTTCCACCAGTAACACCGATGTGATGGGCTGCATCCTGGCGTAAAAATGACTTCACATGGTGCTGCTCTGAGAAATTAATTAAAACAGCTGATTTTTGTGTATACCTGCTATTTAACACTTGATATTTAGACAGTGGATAAAAGTCATGAGTTGTAAACATTGGGTAGCATTTCAGCTGTTTGGGAATGGGCTCAGATGTTGTCTCAGATGTTTCCTGTGCATTAGAGATGACAGCAGAGGAAAGAAGTGATGTATTTTCTGTTGTTGATATAACTTTTGACTCTGGAGTATCTGACTGCCTGTTTGGACAATACCAGAAAAGTGACAATTATGTTTCAAAATGGATGAGGATCTAGTCTGTCATACAGCCCACTTAAAACTAGTCAGGCTATAGTAAATGGAGATTTGGAGGAGTTGTTTTGTGTGATACTCTCAGTGAGGAAGGACAGTGTGTGGACACTGCTGCAAGTAGCAGTTAAGATTTTTAGATGCAGTCAGGCTGCAGAAGCGGACTTTTTTCTGTAGGTGTTCAGGGTAATCATACTTTCTCATAAGAAATGTTTCTCTAAAGTCAAGAAAATTCAGTTTGAAACAGGGAGTATTACTATGAGGATTATCCATTGATTTTTCTTAGTGTCATACTGGCAGGGAAGGACACTTCTAAATATGAATAACCAGGAGAAACAACTACTTGAGGAATTCTTTTTGAGTCCCTAAGATATAGAGAAAAGCGAAGGTGTCCTTGTTTTGTAAGTCAGTGTGAATGCAATCACATAGTTTCAGTATCTGCTGATTTCTAGATGTGGATGGACTACACGCTCCCTTGCTTTCATAGGGTAGTTCTGAATCTAAAGGGACAGGAGGGTTGAGTCAGTGGTTGACACAGGAGCCCAAAGTGTAAGGCAAATGTTGAAAGAAGCAGTTTAACACAGATATTCCATAAAGAACGGTATGAGACAAAGAAAATAGTAAAAAAAACCCCTAAACTCCACACCCCAAACCTTACACAACTGAAAAAACCCACCCAAACTAAACCCCAAACAGTAAATTTTGAAGTTTTGGTTTTGAGAGGTTGTTGGTAGACTGTCAGTTTAAAGTATTATCAAAAGAGTTATTTAAACACTGTGTATTTTTAGAATTCTTGAAGAAAAAACAGACAGATCCCCAGACTGATATCATATACTTTTTACTACTGATTTTTCCACTGACCTAAAGAAGTGTTTAATTAATGTAGTGCGGAGTCCTCTTTCCTCTTGTAATAGAAGGGTGGGAAGGATGCTCCTTGACTGGAGAAGGAAATGGTCATGGTCAGAGCTACACAGCTTAAACATTTTTGACCATAATCAGAGAATAGAATAAACCCCATTTTTTGGGGCATTTTGCACATGAATTAACTTGCTTCTAGTTAGAAGTATTCATGCACTGAAAACGCTCATAGTTTGGAGTGACTTAAATTTTGTCATCAAGATTTTAATTACTATTCACATAATTCTGTGTCACAGTATAAAAAGAGTAGAATAAGATAGTGTATATGTGTATTTTTAAAAATGGTGTTCCAAAGTGCTGTTTTCCTGAAAGGATTCAGGTTGCAAGCCTGTTTCTGGAAGGACTTCAGAGCTTGCATTTCATGAGTTGCAGCCGTTAAGCCTCTTTTTTGTGGGTTGCCTGTTAAACTGATTTGCATGGTGGTTAAAGTATAAATAAACCCATGAAATATTAATAAATTTGCTAGGTAGCGATTTTTGCTTGATTAATGATGATTTGCATTTGAAGCATGACCGAGTTGTTGAATTTGAGGTGGGAAACATTAAAAGGGATGAAAATAATCTTAACCAATGTGGTTCTCTTATCTGGTTTACTAGCGGAGCATGATTTTACTTTTAGAACCATCTGGTTAATTGGTGAGTGAATTTGATACCATAATTGTTGAGCATTGCCCTTATAAAGACTGTGGAATATTTAAGGCATGATATTGTTCTGTATAATGTTAATGCATTATAGGCTAAGTATTTTTTTGCTAAGATTAAACAGTTGTGGTTAAAATGGGATTAGAGATCAAAGTTTTGGCCTCCTGCTACTTTCTTTATCCTGAGTGGTTCCGTTTCTTTGGTAACACCTTTATGGCAAAGGCAGTGTAATTGAGCCTTAATGTGCTGCCTCCTGGAAAAAATAGGGCTCTCATAGTGTTGTGGGTTGGATTAAGAACAAAACAAGTTATCGTGAAGGCTGTGTATTTCAAGAATAGTATTTTTCCTGTTATTTCAGAATTGTCGTCGGTGTAAAAGGCCAGAAAATTCATTTGATGTGACTTAATGGACTGGGGAGTGTGTACCATTTGACAGGCTGAGAACTGTCATATTTCTTCCATTTAAATGTTTTATTCCTCACTCTGTATGTACCTGAGCTCCTTAAGTGATCTGATGAAATAGTGTCAGTGAAATTACTTGTTTTAAAATTATAGATGGAGAATAGAAACCAGACAGAAATGCATGCTTGGAGTCTTCATGGGTTATAATGTAATTGTAGGAAAAGCTGTGTGTGCTCAGTACCTGTCCTGGTTCTCTAGTGTTTCTGCCTTTTTGCTGAATGGATTGCAAATGTAAAGGCTTCCTTGAAGCTTTTTGTTTGCACTGAGGTAGATGAGCGTGATCTATCACAGTAGCTCATTTAATTTTATTTTATTTTTCCTCTTTTTATCTCACTAATTTATTGAGTTAAAGGTCAAAGGTTTTGTTTTGACTCAACACATGACATTGTTATATTTTAGCACGTACTGCTATTATTCCATCTCTCTCAGTTTTTCCATGGACAGGTGGAGGCTGGCATTTAAAGTACCCTTTCTGAGATGTCTCATTTGTGGCAGCAAATGACTGGTTAGCTGTCCAGAGCTGGAAGTAATTGAGGGCTGTGGATTAAACACAGTGTGAGGGTAGGCTGGTTCTTAGGAAATTCAAATGGTGAAGACATTTCTGACAGGGTTGACAGTCTCTTTCAGCACTTATGGGTTCTTTTCCCCAAAATCTTCAGGCATTCTCCCTGACCTTCAGGTGAGCTGTTTTAAGTATCTGCCTGTTTAAGTTTTAAGAAACTGCCTGTTTCTTGGGGTGGTAGTCCCTGGCTGTGGGACGGAGGCTGTTCTGGTTCTCTAATCGTTGCTTTTGCGAAGGAGCAGGCTGTTAGTATTCCAGTGGTACTCCTACAGTGCCTACAGCATTATCATCTTGTTCAGATACCAACACTCAAAGGGTTGGGTTTTTTTAAAGGCAATGATCAGAGACCTGAAAGATGTACTTTAAGCCTTGCCAAGGGCTTTGCTTACGTTTTCCCTTCTTTCTAAGGGATATTGACCTGGTGATCATTCACAATCTGAAAAGGACACAGGAGTTTAAGAACTGTTACATTCCTGAGAAAAATAAAAGGAGAATTCTTACCCATATAGTTGGAGTTGAGCTAACTTAAAAGAAAAATGTGTTATAATTTTAAGAGATTGAGATAATTATTGCTCTGTAACTGGACTCTTGAGTTGAAGCCTGTGACATCTGAATTAGAATTTTCAGATACCATGCTGTCTTAAATGGATTTTAATGAAGAATTTACAATGCTTTGTGGTAGATGCAAATTAATTTGAATGGTCAAGATAGTCCCTCCTAGTTTTAAATTTCATGAAATGGAGGATAGACTATCCAAATCAATGGAAGAGAATGGCTGGACCGAGGAGAAAGGACTGAGGTTTGAAAAACACATGAGCAACAGGAAGGCAAGGCTGGAGCACTGAAGGTTTTTCTCCTGAGGCTTGGCTTCTTACCTGAGATTAGCTGCATCTTTGTTCTGAGGTCTTCTTTTTCCCATGTGTTTGGATAGTGTAAGCCCAGTTTCTTCCTGGCTTTTGTAGTTAAGTCTTAAAGTAAAATACTAAATACACTTTAAAAGTTTGATTTGTTTTTAGGTTGGTTACTTTGGCATCAGCCTTTGGCTTCATCTCAGGATGTAGCAATATTTAAAAGTATTTTTTTCTTCTTGCTGAAGCCATGTGTGAGCTGAATAGAGGGGAGGATGGTCTCTCTCATTCCAGGTGCTGGACTGATTGTCTTGTGAACAGAGCATTGAGCACAGGTTCTTAGTTCTCCATATCCTTAGCTGCACTTTTTCTTATCAGAGAGAGTTATTTTTGTGGGTTTTTTGGGGATGGGTTTGTTTTTCGTAATTCTGTGCTGTTCTTGGCAGGCTGGTACTTGTGGTAGCTGGTTGTATATCAGTTTGGCCTGGGATGTTTGGCTCAGTAAAAGAGATTATCTTACAGGTCTGCTTCCTCCAGCGGGCTGGCACTGCTGGGCTGTTGCAGCTCTGCATACCAAGGAGAAAAGGAGTGGAAATACAAGGGAAGAAATAAAGTTCAATGCAGGCTGTGCAGCCTGGGCTTGGCTCAGAGTGCAGTGAGAAATCCCTGTTAGGGGGAGGTGATTTACTGAGCCAAATAGCTGAATATATTGAAAAGGAAGGACTTGGTCAGTTGTTATAGGAGAGACAGATACAGCTAGATTGTGTTTTGCATGCACTCTCCCCTTGTCCTGAAGGAAAGGAGATCTCTATGGTACTGCTTTGGGTTGTCATGGTTGGAACAAAATGTTTTGAAGAGGGATTATTCTTGGCAAATTAAGTGCTGTATTTGTTTTCTATTGCACAGATGACTAGGTGTTCTTCAGAGTGTAGCTTTCCTGCATACATGAACCACTTTTGCAGTGGATTCTGCTTCTTTGGTCTTTGGAAAATGCACACTTGCTTTGGAAAAAGCTTTGCAGTTATTCTTCCTGATAATATACCCCAAAGAATTAGATGAATAAAAGGTCTAAGTAATTGCCTTTTTATTTGAAATTTTGCATTAAAATAGTTTTTTCTTTTTGATCTTCTGACTAATTCAGTTTTAAAATCTATGAAGTTGGTTGCTATGGCACTAAAATTTTTCAATTCTGTTAGCTGATAATTTTCTGTTATCATGGGATACCTTGATTTTTCTGGATGTTCAGTTTATCAGTATCCATCACAGTGCATTAGATGAAGAGCAGAGATCCTGCTTTCCCTGGGTACCAGTTTGTGGCATAATTGCAACCTTTTTTCATCAAGACAGGAGATGAAAA
Source organism: Prinia subflava (assembly GCF_021018805.1). NCBI lineage: Eukaryota > Metazoa > Chordata > Aves > Passeriformes > Cisticolidae > Prinia > Prinia subflava. The sequence goes on from NC_086259.1 coordinate 13,598,484, forward strand.
CCCATCCTGTTCCTCTTCTGAGCAGGGGTAACATTCATAAAAACTGTCCTGGGATGCTGTTGTCTGAATGTCTGCAGCTCTGAGCTGAGGAATCTCCTTCAGGACTTAGAGGTGTCTTTTTTCTCTGTGCTGTCTTTGGGGGTTTTGTGCATGAGTTTATTTAATTTTTTTTCTTTTAGATAAGTGTGTCTTGTAGATCTTACAGCTTTGTGAGCTTAAATTTCACCTGGTAGCATTAGAGTGCATTTCTTGTTTTTAATGTCTATGATTTTGCCTTAAACTGAACACCTGATGCCTTTAGTGACAGTGGGCTAAAGACTACTGGTACACATGGAATGTCCCTTTTGCCAAGTAACACCAAAGGGAAAAATAACCATCGTTGTGGAGGACAGAAATGAGTATTTGCTGCATTTGGTTGTGTTTTTGTTTTTTTTTTTTTTTTTAATCTTTGTCTGAAGCAATGCATTGCTGAGAATTGCTGATGTGGCAAAAGGTAGTTAATGTAATGAGTTTTCCTGGTTTCTCTACATACCTGAAGTATTTTACTCCTTTTCAGTTAGTGGTAGAAATGTTTGCTCTTTTGTGAAAAACTTCTTGTAATTTCCTTAGTTGATTCTCAGGAGTTTTAAGTCTCTTTTAGAGAATACAAGCGGTTATGCTGATGTAATTAAGTGCGTATATGTATATAACAGTGTGGGTTAATAGCAAACAGCTCTTACAGCCTTGCTATGCAAAATCAATCAGGCAAATGTGCTGTCTTTTGTTTAAAAAATAATGACTAGCTTAATCTGGTAGCAAGTTTGCTGTCTAGATCTTTTGAATCTTTATAGGAAGCTCACCAGCCTTCATCATGCTCAGTAGTTTGCTAATTGAGGCTTTCTTTTCTAGACTGTTCTGTTATTGCAGGGTAAAATACTTTGCACCAAGTGAACTGCAAAACAAACTCAGCAGAGCATGCATTCTTCTAAGTGTTGAAGTAATTGCCCTACAAAAAGGTTTTAATGGAATTAAATGAAAGACAACAAACCCAAACCTGCTTGGCTTGTAGACTTTCTGTGACAGTCCAGACTTGATTTGAGCTGAGTCAACTTTTGTTAAGCTGTTCTCAGCTGAGTTGTAATAAAATCTGAAAGAAGCTTGCAAAAAGCTCTTTCCTTGTCAGTTGATTTTTTGGATTATATCTGTCTCTGTGGCCTCTCTATAGATGTCACTAAATCAGAAAAACTAACTGCTTTCAATGAAAATCACTGCAATGCTGCAGTTGTCATAATTTGCAACAGGAATTGTTCATGAGACTGCAGTTCTTCAGCTGTCTTCATGGTGATCTAAACAAATCAATATTAATGTGATCCTCTTGTAAAATTCAGACAGGCTTGTCAAAATTGTCTCCATTTATACAAGGCCTTGATTAACTGCAGGTGCAGAAAACTGTTGACTCTAGTTTTATTTGTCAAGTATTTTGTTTTGTTATTCACTTTTGACATTGTGTTGACTTGGATGCTTTTTTGGTCATAGAATTATAGAACTATAGGGTGGAAGGGACCTTAAAGCTCATCTCATCCCAAACCCCTGCCATGGACACAGACACCTTCCCTTAGATCAGGCTGCTCCAAATCCCTGCACAATTCCAGGAATGAGGCATCCACAAATTCTATTCAACCAGCCTCAATTCCTTTCTTGACTTTTCCTTTTGAACTGCTTTTAGGAACACACTATTTTTTGCTTCAACATCTGAGATGTGTGAGGAGTGAGGTGCTGGATCTCTCAGTGTGACACAGGTATTCAGATTTGTGGTGACATCTGTCATAACTTACTTAAGCCTATGGAGCTGAATCTGCAGCAGAGGTCAAAGATTTTGTGAATGTAGTAACATTGCTTATTTTGTTAACTGGAGGCTTCCAGGCAGTGATCAGCAGCCATATTCACTTGTTTCTGATCAGATGTGTGAACCAACACTAGGTTTTAAAGCCAAAGAAAAGGCTGAAACCGTTTTTTATGTTGTAAATCTTTCCTGCATTTTTATGAAAGACAGTGCTGGAATGAGACTCCCATGTGAATGCTTGTCCTGTCTCTAGGATTCACCTGAGAAGGTGTGCTTCTAGGGGACATTTCCCGTAAGTGATTCACATCTCTAAAGATGTACATTCATTTTAATGTTACTGCTAATAGCCTTAATTAGATGTATATGTCCTACTAGCTGCAGGAATGATGGGATTCTATACTTCCCTCTCAAAATACAAAGCTTTGCAGTGTTTCTTTTTTTTTTTTTTTTTTTGTGGTCTGTGCTTTAGCAGGCATCAAGCATATGGTGAACCATCACTGATAATACTCTCACCTCTGACTCCAGAAATAGCAGCACTGTGTCAGGCAGAGTTGCCTGGAATAATGCAGGGTTTGTTCCAGTTCAGGCACTCAACAGTGTGCCGTGAGTTTGTCCACATCAAATCCTTCTCACGTGCTCTGAGGCTATGTTGGCTTCCTTTCCATGAGCAACTCACAGGTAAGGCTTACACAAGGGGGAAAAGCATACAGCAAACCACAAACTACAGTGGTTTTGGTTTCCCTCCCCTCCTCCAGGCATTTGTGAAGACTTCCAGCATCCTCTTGTTTAAAACCATAGTCTAAACTTGTTCTGCTAGGGAGGGTGCTGATGGAATTTAAATTTTTCTCTTTGCATGTCAGCTCTTCCCAGAGTAATTTCCCCAAATACTTTCCTCCCTCAAGGCATTCCAGTGAAACCCATCATAACTTTGTGATGCTCTCCAAGATTTACTAAATGTTATCCTCTAATGTCAATTTTACTCGCTGGGGTTCACAGTATCTCAGTGTTAGAATACTTGAAAAAGACATTTTCTGAAAACTTTCTAAGAATGCTGGAGAGCTCAGGGAGGCTGTGGTATTGGCATGAAGCTGGGAGGATGATTCAACTTGAATTTCTCTGTTGTATAGTTAGAAGATGAGAATCAGTGCTGTAGTCACTTCACCTGCTGGATTTTGTCCCACCACAGCTGTTTTATCCAGTGTGGTGTCTGGATTAGTTTAGGGGAAATGGAGTAGGCAAAATGTTTCTATTGCTTAGAGTTGTACATCATGAAATAACTTTAAATAACATGGCAGCATATTGTTGCCATCTTAAAATGATCACTGCCTAGGAGATCCAAGTTCTGGTTGAAAAGAAAATTCCCCTCTGTGAACCTAATATGAAGCAAGAATGGTAAAAAACGAAGATGTTAAGAGAAGGTGGCTGAGTAGCTTAGAGACTGTTAGACATTAAAATATTGGAGAACCTTTGTATATGTTAAAATCTTTGTCTCAAGTTTTAAGGCATAGTAGAATTTCATACATTGTGATTGTTATGATTATAAATTGGGCCAGTAGAGTCTTTCTGAACTGAACTTTTTTCCTCAGGAGCCATTTAAAATAAGCTTGTGGAGGCTGTCTAATACTGTGATCCACTACTTTGGGAGCTAATGTTGCTGAACGTACTCATAAATAGCCCTTTTGAGCTTTGGTATGGTGTTCTAAGTTTTTTTTTTTTGTATGTTACAGACTTTTTGTAGCATTAGAAGCTGTAAAATATGTCAAGAAATCATATTTGAAGAGTATCTAGAATAATGCCTTAAAGCCATCAAAACACTTCACATGAGTAAAATTGGGGCAGTGTGAGTACAGTGCTATTTGCTCCCCCATTTATAGAGCTCATTGCTTTGTTCTGCCTTCTTTTGGGGTTTGATCCATTGTAGCACTTCACACCTGAATCCAGGCCTGCAGCAAGGAGCTTCTTTCTGGTGAGTCTGAACCACATGAACAGGGAAGCTGCATGGCTTGTTAGGAGATGAGCATCTTTATTGCAGGGGGTTGGGGAAGGTGGAGAGCTGGACAGCACAGTCACTTTCCAAGCTACCTGGAAGAAAAGGGATGGACAATGATGTCAGGGTTATTCTCTCCTAGAAGCTGAGAGGATCCAGTCACAGGCAGGCAGTGCTCTTTGCTGTTGTTTTCTGGCTGAGACTCCTGTGTCTCATGGGATACTAGAGCAGTAGGTTTGTGTTGAATATCTGAGCCTGTAGCCATCATTAATAGCCAAGGTGGACACTGTTGTTGTTTGGTTGTTTGTTTTAGCTCAAAATTTTTCATATCATTCAAATAAACAATCCAGAGCTATGCTAGTCGAGTCATCTAATTAAAACTTTTTAGAGCAAGGTACAGGAACAATCATTCCAGCTTGTTCTTGTTGGAAAGTGCATATTTTCTTAGAAATAGACTAATATTCCTAATAACACCGATAAAATCACAGAATTGGTGGTGATGGTGAAAGCAATAGCTGGAAAAAAAATTCATTTTGCAGAGAAACGAACTAGAGGCTTTGGTTAGAATTTCTTGGATCCCATGGCGTATTGCTGGGATTTTGACCACAGGAGTATTTATCTTGAAGTTCCAAAGTTTTAAGTTGGATGTGGTAACAGCAGAAAGATGTGGCTTTTCCCTGGAAGAGGTACATGATCAGGTGAAACCTCTAGAATAGCAGTGCCTTGGAGAGTACAGAAACCCTTTCTGTCCTGGTGTTCCAGGCAGTGGTAGCTGTTAGCTGCCCCCTTACTGCACCACATCTTGCACCTTGCTCTGAGGATTGCCACAGCCCTGGTGTGAGCAGGGGAACAACTTCCACATCAGTTATCATTCCTGTGGAGTTACCTTAGAGCCACCCAGTGTGCCTGGATGAGAACTGTGTTAGGATCCTGCAACACTTTGGGAGCTGCTGGTTCAAATAACTGTGCTTTGGTTTCCTGAGCTGCCGTACTTGGCAGTAGTGGGATGGTGTACAGGCTGAAAGTGTGGGCTGACAGCGAGTCTGTCTCCCTGCCGTGAGCAGAGGTGAGGATTGGTTGAGTTTGTTCTTGTTTTTCAGCATGATGTGTTCCGTAACAGTTGAGCTTTGCCCCTACAGTCTTGAGAACGAGTAGCAACTCTTCTTAATTGTGAACAGATGGCTTTTTTTATTAGTCTCTCACCTGAATGATTCTGTAATTATTTGTTTGTTCTTCCTTACAATAAAAGATATGAACATGTTTAACATTCACTTGCAAGACTTGCAGTATCAAAAGATAACAGGACACTGGGCATCAATCCGAGTTACTTATGTTCCACATCCTTTCTTACAGTCTGTTGCTAGCTTTAATCCATGAAAAATGCTTTGTAAAAATATGGAACAATTTCTTTTGCCTGTAGCATCTCAGAGTCTTAAAAACATTGTGGGATTGAGATGGTACTTCATCCTTCTTTTAGAGCAAATGTGCTGCATATTTTAGTCCAAAAGGAATTTTAGGACTAAAAGAGTAGTAATGTGTTATTTCTGTACGAAACTGCCTGAGGCTGTCGTGAAACAGAAATGTGTAGTAGGATGTTACTGACCTGAGGAATGTATTTGTTCTTAGTTTTGATATTCACATGCCTGGTAAATATTTGAGATTTGATTGCCATAGGCATTCTTCTTTCCAGAAAACTGCAACTCCTCCTTTTAATGCGACAGAGATAGCCTGGGAATAATTGTGGAGGAGGGAAGGGGCACAGGCAGCTTGTCCTCAAATTCTCTAGACGATGTGTCTTGCCAAGTTTCTGGCAAATGTTTATGAAGTTGCCTGTAACCTGCAGCAGTCAATGGATCTGCTTGGGAGTGTAAGAGCCTGAGGTACATGTGTGATGAGTACTGCTCGTGACTTTGGGGATTCTGCAGTGCTCCCTTGGCTGTAACACTGTGGATGCATTTGGGTAGTTTTATCAATGAAACTCCCTGTTGAGAAGAAAGTGCTTGCTGAGGAAAACAACAGATAAAGTTACCAAAATAACCCTTGCTCCCTGGAGAGCTGCTGGAGGAGGGAAGAGTCTTGTCAGTCACACTTGGATTTGAATAATGTAACATAATATGGTATCAGATGGGATGAATGGAGCAGGGGGCTTAGGGTGAATGGGGCAGGGGGGCTGCATTTCTAGCCCCTCAGGCTTGCTTTGTGTTCAGAGCTTGGTTGCTTGGGTAGGATGCATGGGATTGAAATGTTAAATTAAATGTCATAGTTTTAAATCTTTGCATGTGTCAGGCTTGTTCAAGCTTAAATAAATTGAGTGCAGAACTAAAATGATGTGCTTCTCTTATGTGGATATGCCATAGTTGAATAATTGGTATGTATGTGAGCGGGGCCCAGTTTTACATAAGGTGTTTGAATTTTTGCAGAATGCCTTAGTGAACCTGAATATATTTTCTTCCTCAGAGCTATAAAACAAGTTGTATTTCTTTGAAAAAACCAAACTCCCCTGTTGACTTTATTTGTGCTATTTGACCATTTACTTTTTCTTTGAGGAATGCATGTCCTAAATGCTGATTTTGGTGGGTGTTTCAAATAGTTTATGCTATAAATCTGATGCAGTACTCTTGCAGAGAGCAGAGGCAGTGGCTCTGTCTGCAGAATGACATGAAGGACCATATTGGTCCATCCAGTTCAGTAGTGAGTTCTGTGGCAGGTGTGGAATATATTCTAGAGATGTGTCAACAGTTACAGTTAAAATTGCCCTGTGAGGATTTGGGATTTCCCAATTTCCAGAAGGAGAAACAGCTTTAGCTAGGATATCTTTAGTAACAGTCTCTCTTTTGTTTGTTCGACCTGTTTGGTCACTCAGCCAGAAATGTTTCAACATAAGTTTCTGAATGAGGTGATGGGCTCCTCTCCTGGGAGTGATTCCTCTGGATAAAACGGTGCATGTTTGGTACAGCTTTCAAGTATTAGATGCAACTCTTGCAGCCCAAGATCTTGCTGCAGTGGTTTGGAAACAAAGGAGGCAAATCTGTTTGGTCACAGAGCTTTTCTGTGTTTTAGTGCTTATTCTTGAAGAAGGGATGGTCTCAAAGATGTATTTTGCTGGTTTGGGGAAGGAGTGGATAGCGCTGTGTTTCAGCTGATAGAAAATTTACTTTGTCTTCTTCTAATGCTGCACACCGTGATGTTCAGTAGTGCCAATAATAATATGGGCCAATTGTATGTTTATTTTAGGCTTTTCTTTTCTGAACCAAGTATTTTGTTTGTCCTGTGTCAGGGGAAGATGATTAAAAGCTTCTAATGAACTTTTCCAGGAGTTTTTTGGGCCTTTACTAGTGCCTTGTTTGTAAGGTCAGCATTCCCTGGAGGTTTGCATGCCTCAGCCAGCCCTTGATGTACATTTGTAGCTCTTGTCCCGCTTTTTATGCTGTCTTTGTGATATGTTAAAACCTCTGCAGAGTGCTTTGAGAGAGCATTGCTGGGAAAGCCATGTCTGGCTTTATTCTGTCATGCCTTGTGACTCTCCTAGGAAGAGTGTTTTTGGGAGAGGCTGAAGTGTGATGGCTTGCTGGCTAAGGCAGGCTGCTTCAGGTGTTCCCTGCTCTGGTTAAGAGTCCTGGAGCTGAGTGGATAGAGAATAATCCTTTAAAAGCACGTTAGCAGGAGCTCCCATACTCCGGAGGGGAAATGGAAGCATGGTGTTAGCATTGTTACCATCGTAAACCGCGCTGATGGGCAGCAGTTGGACATCTGGGCACCTGACAGAGTGAGCACTGATCTGACTCAGGAGCAGATTAAATCCATGAGTAATAAGTTTCTAACAGTTTCTGCTTCACTGCTAAAGGTTGCTGCTCCTGTGGCCAGGGCAGCTGAACAAAACAACAACTTTTGTTCAGGGAAAATGGGAGGTGGTTCCAACGTGCTTGAATGTGAGTGCCAGTGCTTAGGAGTAGCTTCAGGTGTTTCAGTAGTCCCTACTCCAGATATGCTCATCCTTGGAGAGATTTGAAACAGTGTCAACTCATCCAGGTAAAACCTGGATGGCTGAAGTTGCGAGTCAAGACCTTGTGGGAGGGGTGTGGTAGTAAAGTCAAGGAGGACACATTTCAGTTCCATGTAATGGAAATAGGGCAAAGACTTGGTGAAGCCTTAATGGGAAATGATGTCCATATTATAGGAAACTGGGCTTAAGGGGGTTAAAATTTGTACCTGGGGCACGTGGCTGGGTAAATTAATTCAGATTAAATATCTAGGGAAGCTAATGGAAACATGTTTTAATGAACCTAGGCTAATTATTCTATTTAAAGTTCTTGATCGATACCCAGGAGATCTCAAACTGCTTGCAGATTGTTTTTTTAAAAAGACCTGCACATATATATATATATGTATTATAAATCTTCTGCATAAAATCAAAACAACTGCAGTCAGTTGCTTTGTAGACTTCTGGTTCAGAAGGGCTTTATAATATTTGGAGGTGGTCTGTAAATTAAAGCTGAAGACTTAAGCATTTTCAAGTATTAATTGTGAATTTTGATGGGAAGTGCAAAGGACTAAATGGGCTTAAGGTAGCAGATACTAGGACAGAGCAGAGTTTCTGGAGTAATCGATGGTGTAAGAGTGTGACAAGGCAGCTAGGTGTGGTTTTCTAAGAGAGGACAGAGTTCTTGTAAATACTTGCTGGTGCAAGTGACCTAAATAAAGACCACCTCTTACTCAGAACCTTCATTTTGTTGAGAATACTGTGTATGAATTTCCGTGTACTCAACAGTAATATTAAATAGAAATGTCAGGCAGGCAGCCTTACCCTGAAGGGATAAACTACTGTCTTTAAATTGGTTCATATTAAGGAAGTTGGGATATGTTTAGTCTTTTCTGATTGAGCTAATTAGCAAAACTGCATTGTCTGTTCATAGTTCATACATCCCTGTGTGTGCAGAGGGATAATGAATACATAACCAAGCTTAGGAAAGGTAACTCTCCAGCAAGCAACCTGCAACACTGTCTCCTTGAGGCTTGTTTCACGGATTCTCCTGGTGTTCTGTGACCACTGCCAAGTCTGTCAGACAGATGGCTTTCATTCCTGTCTGTATTCAACCCAGTGCAGCTTTTGGTCTCCCCTTGGTAGCAGCACTGATTGTATCCATGGAAAAGTATCTTTGCACCTGCTTTGACTGGCGTGGTGAGGGACTGGCTGTGCACAGGAAGGCTTCAGCAGCTGTCAGATGCACTAAAGCTGTACCGCTTAAAGCCTTGCCCTCTTCCTGTACTTTGGTGGCAGAGGGGTCCAAGAAGCAGCAGAATCCTTGAAAAAGAAAGTTAGGAGCCTAGTGATCTCATTAAGGGAATCCCAGGTAGAGTGTTCTCTGTATTGATGAACGTCAGGTCACACCAACTTAAAACCACCCAGAAACCCCACATTGTTGGTGTTGATGAAGACTGTAAACCCTTGAAGGCTCCTGCTGAAATGATTTAGTGATTAATGGGCCAACTGAATGAATTCTTTGCCCAGGAAATTTTCGGAACTGAAACTGGCAATTAGTTCAAGGAGCCATTTCTGAGCTGTGAACGGTCTGCTCAAAAGCTTTTTAATTACATCCCAAAAATTGTTATATGGTAGAAAACTTGGGATGGAAGTTGTTACTTGCAGCTAGAGAAACCCAGCTCAGCTGGGTCTTGAACTTTGCAAGAGGGAAGTTCCTGGAGCAGGCAGTGAGCAAACAGTGGCAATGGATAACATGGAAATCATGGGACTTTGTGGCAGAATCCTGTTCTTCCCCCTTTTACAGAAAGCCAAACACACCCTTCTCATAAACTTGAGATCCTCCATTCTGTGCTATCTGAAAGCTGCAATTGTGTAATGTTTTGTTAGCATACTGTTTCCTTGAAGTTCTTAGAAAGATCATGAGATTGAAAAATAGCCAATAAACATAGTTCTCCATATTTTTCCAGAAAAGAGTGGGAAAGTTGGAATGTTATGCTTTAGTGTCATTGTGGATCTGGTTTTCTGTGTTGTCTTATCTTCCATTTAATGTTGTTGCTTTTGTGCCTAACTCTTGTCTGCTTTGTTTCATTGCTGATACATCTCTTGTTTAAATAAGGAAAAAATCCCTGTTATGTTATCTAGAGATTGCTCAAGCATGACTAGAGATAAAATTAACTAACAAGTCAGTGCTCTGTGCTTTGAGGGGTGGCTTCAGATGATGGCTCACATTCCCATACTAAAAATGACCTAAGGCAGTGATATAAAAAGACAGGGGTGGGCATGGAATATCAGCTGGAGTGAAACCTTTCATCCAGTGGTGGATATGAAAGGACAAGATGTAACTTTAATCAGAAGATGTCTTTGTATGCAGAAGTTTAACTATTCTTTGACAATTATCACTCTTCAAGGCTTTCTGTGCTCATGCAATTCAAAGCCAGTCTGGCTTGTGGCCTTTATGGCGCCTTTACTGAACAGCCTCAGTAAATGATTGTAATCACAGTGATTGTTTCCTGCAATCTTGTTGGTCTGCAGCAAGAACGTGGGGGTCAGATATAGACAGGGTTTCTAGCTGCTGGGTTTACTTTTTTTTTTTTTTGTTAATACCCTTTTCACCTCAATTCTCCTGGATGTTCCAAAGGCAAAGGAGCTGCTGTAGAGCTGTGATCACATCAAAGCCTTCAAGTATACCCACAAATCTTTTGAGAACAGGCAAATCCATTCTCTAGTTTTACTGCAGTGAATTCCTTGTGTAGATCCCAAATACTGGCTGAAGGATTTTCTCTCTGTGTGATTTGCTGTCTGCTTGGATTTCCAATGGCAACTGCTGTGCTGGAGAAAAATTGTGTTTACTTGATGTCTTTGTAAGAAACATGTAGAAAAGACCATAGCCATTTGGACTTCCTAGGAACAAAAGTGATGAGTTAACACAGTAATAGTACCTGTTTTTCATCCTTTACTGCTTTATTTTCTGTAGATCTGTGGCTAATAACAGAATTTTACATTTTCCCTCAACCTCTTAGGCAGTTGAAACAAATGCTTTTTCTATTAATAGGTCATCTACTGGCAATTGTATTCATTGATGTAAGTATTGTTAAAGAGGCAACACAGCTGGTGGTCCACAGGTTGGTATATTGATGCTTGTGTTCAGATATCTGCTTGATTCAGTGTTACAACCAGATGTCTGGATGTGTTCCTGTATGCAGACTCCTTTGCAGGTTTATCTGCAAGTAGTTCGAAAGCTGGCGCGTCTTAAAAATTGAAGAACCTTGCAGCCAGCTTGATTGGTATAAAATTATTTTCTTGGATCTCACAGCAACGTTACATTCTCTTGCAAGATTATCCTGGACCACAGTTTTGGAGCTTTGGTTCATTCAGCTAGTTTGTGTTTGCATGCAATGTTTCCTTTGCTGGTTTTCGAGGAGCCTCTTGTGCCAATCTTGTTGCTGTGCTTAGTTAAGCCAGCTGAGCTGCTGCCAGGACCAAGCTGTGAGCTGAACTGCTGATGGAGCAGGAGGTTGCAGGGCAGACCCAAAACTTTGATTGACCTTTAGTTTGAACAGCCCAGCTCCTCAGACAGTGGCACTGGTGATGGTGTTCAGGAGGAACAAAGATGAGGATGTGTGAAGAGTGGAGCAGAGTGGATCCCGGAGCCTGGCTTGAACTGCCGCACTTCAGTGTATTTGGTCTCCAGAGCAGCATCTGAGCCCCACAGGCAGAGTGGTCAAGGAGCTGGGCAAGACTTCTTTGACGAGTCTGAAACACTTAGGAGAGCCTGTTAGAAGCACTGAAGTTGTACATGAACTTCAACATCTGAAAGCCGAAAGCCTTTATTCAAATTCATCAGCTTATGGATGTCCTGAAAATTGAAGATAGTGTTAAAATGAGGTACAGCCTTGCAGTAGTATTGCTGTCTGTTTTGAAATAATTTGAAAGTTATTGTCTGATAATGTCAAGTGATCAGTCTTGGAAGTTCTGGAGAAACTGAAATGATTTCTCAGAAGCTGAGGTGCCAGTGAGTCTAATGTATGACAAACAGCAGCAGTAATTCAGTTTTATTAGGCTTGGCAACATAACACCTCTACAACTAAGCTGAGGGGGCATTTGATTTAAGCATAATACTCTAAGTATTAGCATTTAAAAGAAGTGCTTCAGAGAGAGAGAGGATGCTGTAGAGTGTGTTTCCAGGTAGTTAAAATGTCCATAACACATTCTTTCCTTGCTGCCTCCTGTCTTCTTAGTCCTGCCACTGCCAGTGAATGTGATCACTGAGCAGAACTGGATCAGTGTGCAGACTTGAGAGCTGTACATACCTAACCAGTTGCTAAGCTTTCTCTCTGGCATACTCTTAACAAAGCTTTTCTTTCAGGCTTACTCTGTTTAATTTTGTACTGTGATAAAAGGAGGCTTTCTGGTTAGACTGATTTACCATTATTTCCTCTAGCATTGCACAGACTTGCATATTTGTTTTGCACGTCTCATAAGATGTCTAATATTAAACTAGTTTTAGTTTTTCCAGATCTGAGATAGGCATGTATTGAAATGGATGCTCAGTCAATGAAATGAGCACCCTGATATACTGTGAACTTCTGGATGAGAAAGTGTCCTTAAAAGGAGGATATAGACTTTATGGAAATGCATCTTTGTCCTTTCTAGTCAATACAGAAAGGTTGTCTGGTGCAATTTTCTAGTGACCTGTTTCTAATTAACATGCAAATTAGCTGCTTGGTGCTGGAAATCAGGATTGCAAATACGAAGTGCTAATACGCGCTAGGCTGGGAAATCCCCGGCATCTGTTAAAGCTCCAGCACTGCCTGTCTGCCTTGTGTGTGCCACTGCCTGCAGAGTGGTTCCCTCTGGAGAAAGAGCTACTGCAACCTGCTGTCAAACGGCTCCTTTGTCTCACTTTAAAGAGAACAGGTTTTAATTTTGTGATGTTGATGCTTATTGCCTCACACAGGGACTCGTTTGAGTGCACTTACAGCCCCGGTTCACCAAAACTGGCTGTGGTGAAAACAGCCAAGATGTGCTACTTCAGTTATTTCTCCAGAGGAATTGCAGTGTTTAATGAAATAACATACTTCTTTGTACTAGTGTTGCAAGTGCCAACTAAATGAAGAAATTAGCATATTTATTAGTGCTTGTCATCACTTAAAATTTGGGTTTTCATTAAATGCAGCTGTATGATTTTATATTTAGAAAATGACTTTGATCTAACAGGTAGAGATGATTAATTTAGTAAAGGTCTGGTCAAAAGTGGAATTGTACCTTTGTCCTTGAAGCATCTGCTTATTTTCATGCTGCAAAATATCTTATTTTTCCTCTTCAGCTTTTTTGTATCAACATTACCTACTACCAATGATCGTAACACCTGATTTAGTAACACACTTTGGCACAAGCTGTGTAAGGTACAATAAAACTCCACTTGGTTTTTGTATCACAGCTTGTTTCTAGTGCTGGCAGTTAAGAGAGAAATATTTTGTGCAAATTGGGCAAATTCAAGTAAAAAATGAAGCAAAAAATACTTAAAACTCCTTTTCTTCATCAAAATGCAGCTAAAACTTAAGCTTTGTAAGAGAATTGTGTTGAAACATCAAACTGTCAACAAAATTTGGTCTATTTTTAAGTGGAGGAAATCTCACTTTTAGTTGTGCAAGTCAGTTCAAAGAGTTAATAACCAAATGTTTTGGTTGCCGACTCAGCTCTCTGAATTCTCCCAAAGCAAGTTGCCATCCTGTCTCCTGTGAGCTGGCTCTGGCAGAGACAGTGGGAGTGTGTGTAATCAGTCCTAATCTGCCTCATCCAAAGTATCACTAAATTGCATCAGTAAAGGTGTCTGGAAGTGAATCTGTCTGAAATTTTTACTAACAAGGTGGGGCAAAGTATTTACAAAATTACTTTTGTAAAAAAAATTGTAGCTCAGATTAGCACGGCTGTTAATGAGCTAATCAAAAAGAAAGACTTCTGAATAAACAAGATTGAATTACTTTTTAATTCAGGGGTGTTCTTGCCTAGACTGTATTTTTTTTCAGAGGATACTATAAATCTGCCTGAGAAGAATTAAAGCATTTCAGCAAACTGCCTGTCGACATTTTGTGCTATGGTGCTGCTGTGTAAAGCCTGAACACCACACACCTTTTCTGGCTCTCCTGTCTTTACAGTGCAAAGCCTCACTCTGCTAATCCTGCTTCCACCAAAACTTTAAATAGAAGATGAGGAAGAGGGATCAAGTCTTCAGTTCAAATAATTGATGGATTAACTCCGATTTGCTTATCTCAAAGGGCAGTGAGAACTGGCTTCCAGTGGTTAGCACCACCTGCATTAGTAGGATCTGGCGTGTCCTGACAAGGTTTCCTGCTGCTCAGTCATTGAAGGCTTCAAGAAATGTGTGGGAAACTACCTGGATGTTTTAGAGGGTGTCTGACTCCAAAGAGTCAGCAAACTTAGTGCCAGGTCTGTGTAATTGGTTTTGTAGGGAAATTTCCTATTCCAGATATGTGATACTTCCATGCTGAATCTCCTCTTCTGGTTCTGGAGTTGAACTGAGTACTTGTGATAACTTGCTAAGTTAAAAATAACAGTTAATATTTCCCCTTAGACCAGGCAAAGCATCTTGCAACCACCTCCTCCTTTCCTAAAAGCAAGCCACAATTAATCTTGGTTTCCAGAAGCAATGTTTATCTATGGAGTTGCACAGCTTTCATTTGCCTACTGCTGGTTGCATGTTCATCAGGTTATCCTTGTTCAGCACTTCACTAGGAATGGGAGGGCTGGGATCAGTGAAGGACAGATCACTGGAAAGCATGAGAGAAAAATACTTTTCAATCATTCTTTATCCTCCCAATATTGTGTTGCAAGAACAAGTGGAACAGCTTTGTTTTGTGTCCTCTGTTGTCTTCTTGTGCAGTAACACCTGGTTACTTGAGGAAGTAGGACCATAGTTTCTGCAGCAGGATAGCATTGCTTTTACCTAGAAAAGCAGCTTTGCAAGTTGCAGTGAGCTGAAGCCTCGGATGTCTTAAATTACTTGCAAATGTGTGAATCTGCGGGAAACTACAGATCTAGTGCTTGTGGTAACAGGCCTGGGAGCTTACTCAGAGCGGAACAGCCTTTCTGGCAGTGGTTTAAGTTGGATTTGGTATAGGGGCTCCCTTGTGGTTGTTGCATGTTTCAGACAACCTTCTGGTTGCCTGCAAAATGTTGGGTTTGCAAGTCTTGTGCTCTAAAATGTAATGACAAACATAACTGATGAGGAACAAACCAGCGTTTTTGCCACGCAGTACATTTAGCACAGGAAGGTGTGTGCAGAACAGTGAAGACTTCAGAAAAAGTCCTGAAACACATTAATCTGCAATTGACTCCCATTTCTCATCCAATTTGCCTGAAGAATTGGCAGTCACTCTGGCACACTGGGCCCTTTTTTTTTTAAAGAAAAATTATTCTGTTAGGAGTCAGACAAGCTGTTCTGTCAGCTTGTAAGCATAACTTCCTCGCAGTTTTGTGGCCTTTGGTTTCTCAGGGTAAGAGCTGCTCTCAGGACTTCAGATAATAAAGAGGTTTTTCTTTCTATGTTCTAGCCTGCTTTCAGGTTGAGCTGGGCCTGGCAATTGTTTTGGGAAGAGCAGGTTCATGATGGCTCAGGCTGGTCTAAGTTAATACTTACCCTGTGTCATCCTTTCCCCCAGTGGCACTGACCCTGGAGGCTGTTGTGCATGGAATCATCTCAGTAGAAAGCAGGAAAGCAGCAGCAAACTCCTTACAGAAGTTTGTAAGGAGAAGCAAGGAGAGTGGTTTGAGGATTTTTTTGATCCTCCCTGGCCAACTGTTGCATGTTATAATTCACCAACTATTAATTTGTTTCCTGAGTTGTGACAGGCTTCATTTAAGTACGCATAAAGCACCAGAGACCTTTTGCTTTGTAACACAGATGCACAGAAAGGTCTGTATCACTGGACAGGGTTAGATGGACATTTAATTGTATTGCACCTCTGTGCATTGTGAACCTTCTGTTGCTGCTTGCCAAATGTGGGTGACAGTGAGTTGTCAGTGCTTCAGCAGCTTGAGCAGTGTGAAGATGGTTGGCTTGTCAAGTGCTCTGCTGAGCAGTTGTACCACCTTAGTTGTGCAATACTCTTGAGTGTTTTATTTTGAATTTAATTGTTTTGAGGTTTGTCTGGGAAAAAAAAGTAATTTCTGTGCATAAATAGATAAAAATTAAAGTTATTTCACAGTATTCTCTTCTTGACCTCAGTGTTTAGGCTGGTTTGGTAATTTCCTAGATTATCCATTATAAAAATATCCTTGTTAATCTGGTTGCCTCAGGTAATCTGGTAGATGCTACGTGATAGTCAGAAATGTAAACCTGAATCTCCTGAGTTCAATTTTGCAGGCTTTGGGAAGCCTGAAAATGTTACTTTTGGAATGCCTGGGTTATGATTAAATGAAAATTGTCTGATCATAGCAGTTCTTAATTTGCTCTAAGGCTTTTCTGTCCTTGCTTGTTGTTTTGGAGGGCAAAGAGGATGGAGGTAATGTATTGCTATATGCTCCAGTCTGGGCAAAGAGCACTGAACCATGCCAGGCTTGGCATGTTGATGCCAAGCCTGGCACTCACCGTGAGCTGCATATTTAAAAATGTAGCTGATAAAAATGCGTACAATAGAAAAGAAAAATATTTAAATTACCGTTACATGCCCAGACTATTCTATGATTCTACGATCTTGCTCTCATTAAGTAAGTCATATCTCTTCCTTATTGTGCTATGTGAGTTCAAATGTAGTTTGTAGAAGATTTTGTGTGATAACTTTCTAATTATTGGAGGATTGGAAAATCCCTAAGGATTGTCTCTGAATGCTGAATAGGTGCTGGAGAAGATCTTGCTCTTGAACTCCTTCTCCATCTGCTCTTGTTTTGTTTAGATGCCTCAAACTCTTGTTGTGTCACATTGGGATTCTTACCCAAGTGATTCCATTGGACTGTTGAATGTTCACTTTTAGTATATATTTTGCTAAGACTTAATTTTCACTAAAAGAAAAGAGTAAAATCCTAAGTGTCTCCTAAGAGGTAGTATCTGTTCTTATTGTGCCAGGTATTCTTTCTTCATACACATTTATCAGGGATGCTCCTACTTCTTGATGTTATTTGGAAATATCTGACTTCTTCCTGAAGGAGATCTGTTTGATAAATGTCATACCTCTGGTGTTCTGGGGTTTATCTCTCTTTAAAAACTGCCGTGGAAGAAATGTATGTCCATCCTCTACTCTGTATTGTGTGATAATCCTAAAATGCAAAGATAAATTAATTGATAATCTGACAGGTACATTTTAAAGTTTTGTTTTGCTATTGCATGGTGGTTGTCAAGGTTTTTCGGGCATCAGAGTTGATTCTCACTCTGAACAAGAACTCCTCAAGGCTATTTAAAGACATCTCAGGAGACCAAAGCAGGTGGTTTTGGTCGCAATGTTGGCCTGTGCTTACAGCATTCAGATCTCATCTTGCTCTGAAAGTTGTACTATCCCAACATTTTTTCTTATCATGCAGATAGAAATCTGCATACAAGGGATTTCTCACATGGGGTGGAAAATTGCTTACCTGAGGGTACTGCTGTCACCTCTTCCCCTGAATGTCCCCAGAAGTGTGCCACTGCCTTTTTATGGACATGCAAACCGCATCAGCTATGTGTGCCACTTTGGATAAGAATAGATCAAATTTTTGAAGTCCAATTCTCAAGCATTATCTGTTGGGGAAATATCTTTATTCTGCTTATTGGACAAAATAATTTTCCCACATGACCATGTTCTTCAGTGAGGATTGTCTGGGCTTTACCATCAGCATACTGGAACTAATCCTGAAAACTCGGTGTTGCCTGTTGGGCATTTCTCTGCCTTTAGAAATCAGAGATTTGCAGCTGTGTTTATTTCATCAGCCACCACCAGGCTTCCGAAGTTGTGTACCTTGCTTGAGTGTGTATCTTCAAGTAGTTTAATAGTGTGTGACTATTGAAACCATCACCATTGACCAGAGACTAGAATGAAGTGTTTTCTATCAAGTGCTGACTGAATAATTAAACGTTGAGGTTCTCTTTTAGACAGAATAGAAAATTCTGTTATAGCAAGAAGACAGTGTTGTACTGCCTGCAGCCCTTCCAGCCTGCCCCAGATTTTAGGTCTTTATTCCTGAGCCTTGTAATTGATTTTATTGTTTGTCAGGAATAATGGTGACAAAGAATAACCAGCTGTTTCTAGAGCAGTTGAATTGTTGATTTAATTCCTGTGTTTTGACAGGTGAGAATTGTTCAGCAGTGATGTTGGTGGTGGTCCTGTGTGGAGCGTTGTGCCATGTGTTGGTACAGAGCTGTGGCAGTGACGAGCTTATTGCTGTTCGCCCCTCTGCCTCTCTCCCCCATTATTTTCTCTCTGTCATTATTAGCAAAAAAGCTGTAGGTGTGCTCAGTCTTTTTAATTGCAGCTTGTCTTTATTCATAGCTTTTTAAGTAGGAGTTATGGAAACAGTAATTGGGAGGATTTGCAGGCAGGTGTCTGGCTTCCCTGCATCCCAGTAAGACATTTTTCTACTAACGTTCCTTTCCAGAAAGCTCTTCAAACTCACTTCTAAAATCCAGCATCAAATGTGGCCTCTTTTTTTCTTTTTTTTTTTTTTAAGTTGCTCATTTGTGCAACGCTAGTCAGCTATAATTTCTTAGTTTGGCTTGAGGGGAACTGTTACTGACCTGGCTGCTTACCATGGTATCATTTAAAATCCCTTATATTACCATTACAGTTCAGAATTTTCAGGCAAAGTGCTTGGGTTTATGGCTCTATCTAACTATTGAGCTGAGTAGTTCAAGCTGAAAACCCAAGTGCTTTTTGGAAAGGAACTCTCAAAAACACAAAATACATTAAAAGCCAAGCTTCTATGGCATAGTAGACCAGTACCTGTGGGGAAGTGTGCTGCAGCTCAGTGCTCCAGGCTTCTTCTGGGAACAAGGCTAAGAACTTCAACCCGTATCTAACTTTGTGAGGAACTGCAAAATTTTAAATAAGATTTATGTACAATTTTCTTTGTTTTTATCCTTTATTCCATGTAGTGGACTGAAGATAGGTACTTGTTTTGGTCCTGTAGCAGGGCATTTGTTTGCATATTCTAAAGGCAAGCAGACTTTTTATTTGGTAGTTTGTTACTAATCCAATGGAAACCTTGCCTTACCACTGGCTGTAAAGACTCATTCACATTCATTTTTTTGTTGATCAAAATCCAAGCGATTTTATCCAGGGTTTGCTTTTCTTCCAGTTATATAAAGAAAATACTCTGATTCATCCAGGTGAAAAGTTCTGCAGCTGTGTACGGCACCATGCTGGTCCTATGCTTTTGAGGAAATTATGCCCAACCAAAGGTAGGAAAAATACATTTAGTTGGCATTTCAAAAGTAGTCTCTTAAAAAGACTCGTGACTTGCATCTGCCTTTCCCCTGTATTCCGCACACAGATTCCTAAATAGCTGAAGTGAGCCGTGTGCTATGAATCAGGCCTGCCAGTGGGTTGATGACTCATTTCCTTATTGGTGCAGATGTGTATAGTAAATGTTTCTGGATAACTCGTTTCATATGAAATGTGTCTCCCCTGTGGGAAGTGAACACACAGCAATCGCTTTCATTAGGTGTGCACAAAAACTTCATTCTGAAAAAAAGCTCAAATGGCTTTTCTTGGTGAAGAAAAGGTTGTCTTTGAGCAGTGGTTGAATTTTGGTAACTGCTATGTGATCCCACTTGAGGGTTTTTTCTTTTTCTTTTTTTTTTTTTTAATCTTGCTTCTCTGATCAGCTTCAAAACAAGCTGCTATTTATACCAGTGCAATTCTTTAGGTAAATGCTATAAGCATTTATTTAAGTTTCAGTAAGATGCCTTTTGAGTGGCATGCTCTGCCTTTTGGCCGAGAAGGAATGAAGCACCGCTGTATTTTTCACATCAGTAAAGGCATTAGCACAGCAGGTTTGCTGAAAATTGTTTTAGATAAAATCTAGATGTGTGTTGCTGAAGTATAGCAGAAATGGGGTAATAAAGTGCATTAGCCATGTGGCACTGCTGGAGTCTCCAAGAAGAAAAATGGCATTTCTGGTTTGGTGCTGGTGCTGAAGTCTGTGACTGAGCACTGCACCTGCAGCCCTGCTGTGAGTCACTGAGCCTGGCCGCCTTCACTCGCCAAGACATTTATAACTTGGTCTAATGTTGTGATGTATAATCTGTCTGAATGCAGAATGCCTAATGATGTTGTGAATCAGCTGGTTTCATCTTGTCTTTCTGGTCTTTTTCTTGTCATGGCTCTTGCAAAAGGAGAACCAGACACTAGGGAAATCAATTTACCACAATAATTTGTGTGGCTCCCAGGCAGATTGATTTAAATAAGCAAGAAGCTTAGATTGGAATAATTTCAGTCTTGCTTGAACACTCTAGTAATCTTTCTAGAGCTTTCTAGTTTGGTGATAATATTTTGCAGCTAATCTTAGCTTTTATTGCTAAGCTTGGTATGTTTCCTGACTAAATTGATATGATCTGTAATTATTTAAATGCTTGCATGTTAATGTTTCTATCTTTTTCTAATAATGTTTTAAAATGGAAAGTCATTATCTACTGAATTACTTCTCCATGCATTAAGCTGCTTTGGGGTAGAAATGGGAAACTTAATTAAAATATGGAAGATGAGTATTGTTGAAGTAGAACTAAAGTACTCAAATACTGGATCAGAACAGTTGTTTTACATGGAAAAATGCCTAATACATTGGTCTAGCTTTCCTGGTCATTGTGACCTTTGAGACTTGAGAACATTTTTTTTTCTAATTTCTTAATTATTAGAAAAAGTTACTCTCTATTCTCAATTCCTGTTCAGAGCCTCATCTTCAAGGCATTAATGTGAATACGGTTGTAATTGAGAATCTATTTTGTCTGCACCTGTGGAAAGGGTTCATTTGTCAGAAACTGGCAATGAGCTCATGGAGCAGGAGAGGAAGGGTTGCCCTGGAAGTGTGTTAGCAGGTTCCCAAGTGATGTATTTATGGCTTCAAGAGCAGAAGCAGTCCTACCCTCTGAGTCCCTTGTCACAGAGCAGTCCTCCAGTATCCTCATGAATTTTGAATTTGGTACACCTTGCCTAGTCTAGTCAATTGATGGTGCCATCCTTCAGATGGACTTGGGGGTGGTTTTGGTTCTCCAGGGCAAGGAGAAAGGACTCAAATTCTGGTTGCAGGTGCTTCCTTGAATTTCCTCTGTGTCTTGGTCAGAGGCAGGTGGTAGGTACCTCTCTGACTAAAGCTTCAGTTGACTTATCCTGACTAGTGTTTCTTTGCCTGATAAATACATTTATCTAAAATTCATGTTACTGAGAACAATGGCAGAAATGGTAACTAGAGCTGTTAAATTGTGGGTACAGCAGGATGAAACTGGCTGCCTTAAAGAGAATTTCAGAACTTTCTGTTGAGTCTCTTCTAATTTTAATTATAAAGGACTTAAAATTGATGGTAGGTTGTTTTCAGCTATTATATGGGATGTGCAGCTCAGTACTGCCTTCTAAAGTGCAGGGTAGCATAGGGAGCAGGGTTTATTTTGGATGTGCATCTCATGGGCAGCCCTTCTTGTATGGGAAGAACTTGAAATGGAAGCGGGGCATTGTGCCTTTTCTAGGACTCGCTAAAAATAGCCTACAGATCCTTCCTGCTGAGTTCAGCGGGTGACGGTGAGAATCCAGCAAAACAGATCTCGTGGGGGAAACTCGTCCAGGGTTGGAGAAATCCTCTGGACTGCTGAGGCAATGTCCTAATTCCGTTGCAGAGTGATGCTGCTCACGAGCTGCTCTTGTGGTCTGTGCTGTGGACCCTAATACATTAGCCCTTTGTGCTTATTTGCATATTCCCACTGTGTGCAAGTGCAGTGTTATTCCTTAAATGAATTTGTATTGGCCTCTCTAGCCTCATGCACTACTTTCTTTTGAATAAACAGAAAGTTTTCAATGGAGAAATTTCTTTGGAAGAATTGGAGAATGAATAATGTAGCAAGTCCAGCTTTTTCCTGACATGGGGTGGTTTCTTAAAGTATTTTAAAGTCCTGGCTTCTGGCCATTGTTAGTGGTGTCAAGAGCTTATGTGGCTTTTGACTTGACATGGCTCTTCTCAGCTCCCATGTTATGTTTGACATAATGAACTTACTTTGGGACATGTCCTATCAGTGTTTCCATTGCTGTCACCAGAGCCTTGGGGAGCCTCAAGCTACCATTGGAGCCTCTCGGCAGCTGTGCAATACCTACAGCTTTTCCAGTGAGTTTGTCAACGTTATAGTAAAGAAAGGATGGACTCACATGAGGAAGGGTGGTGGCTGGCCCTGGTCGTTGTGCATTTGTCATAGATTTCTTTTTCGTGTTCGAATAGTACTGTGGTCAGATTGACACATACAGGGGATGATAAAGTCAATGACTGTAGTTAGCGCTTAAGTGAGAGAAGAACTGAAACAGTTTATTTTCTGTTTCAGAACAGAACACTGGGGAGTTTCCCCACTCGGGACTCTTGTTCATCACCTGCTTCTCACTGCAGTGAAGAATCAAGTGTTGTGCTGTACCCCTGCAGATCTTCTGAAGAAAATTTCAGTGTTATATTTAAAATCCAGCTGTTAGGAGTGTCTGAACACTGGCTGTTCTCAGGGTGCTCTTGCTTTTGAGGGAGACTTCCCCATCACATTTCATCTTACAGCCAGGGTCCAGGAGACTTTGTATTTTCTGGAAATCTCTTGCAGGGTAATAGCAATGGAAAGGTGCTATGTGGAGTCCCTTGGTACATCCTGACCCTCTTGTTGGCATTGCCAGATAACAAAACAGATGTTGGATATTGCATGGGAATTATGGGCAACATACACCACGCAGAAGATTAAAATAGTCCTGTTCTTGTGACAGCCAAGGACTAGTGCTGGGTGTTGTGTAAGAACCTCTACAGGCCTGTTCATCCATGTGTAATATAACATCCATCATGTTTTGGAAGTAGTGATGTTAAATGTAATTGTTCCTCTCACCACTGTCCTGAAGGAAGAAGCGAAAACTTCAAAATAAAATGGTTCTTCTTGTGGTTTGTGGTTAAGGCTGAAGTGGCTTCTCTGAGGTATTTGATTTTTATTGCCTCTAAACAGAATAGCTGGCAGGAGTTAAAAATAGCAGAGTCTGCTTCCCACCTGTTTGGATGCTCGCCTTATTTTGGTTCGGAGGTGGAATGCATGAATGTAAATTGTTAGGATTAAGGCAGTGCTGCTCACGCCCCTGAACAAGGGCAGGAGATGCTTACTGCACCTTGGTGAGGATGGGTGCCTGATTGATGTGACACATGTGCCTTGCTGGAAGAGGGGGAGGAAAATGCCCCTGAGGAGGGATCCTTGGGAGCACTGTATGGCTTTCAGTGTGGAAAATTGGAGTCATGAGCCCACATGTTGAAAAACAAAGACAAATATGAATATTGGCTGGTGGAGTGTTTAGAGCATTGTTCACGCTGCTGAATGAAGCAGTAGCCCTTGGCAGGGGAGCCTGGTACTGGTTTAGAGGTGCTCTCCAGCAGCAATGGTGTAATGGAGCTGCTGCCAGGGCGGGAATGTCAGTGCTTCTTGGCTTTGCTCTTGAGCACAGCGCTCCTTCTGCTGGCCTGTGGGAATGGGACGGTGACTAAGCAGCATTTGCTCTGAAACCTGCATTTCTGTGCTTTGGTACGTGGAGCTTTTGGTGTGAGCTGTTTTCTTAGCTCCTGTACAAAGCTAATTTACAAAGGATTTCTCTGGTTCCAGGCCATGTGCAGCCAAAACATGATTCTCTGAAGAACAAAGCATGGTTAGAGCAGCGTTTTCATCTGAGGAGACAGGAGCTTTACCACTCCATGTACAACAACCTTTTATTTGTGTAAAACAGAATATTGCTCTGTGGCTTTTTGGAAGCTTTCTACAAAGTTAAGCTCAACTTGGGGTACTATAGGGGATATACTGTCAAAAGATGTGAAGTCTGTATTGAGAATAAGTCACAGAATTTGACTTACAAAGAGATTACGTATTTGATAAAATACGTAGACAAATACAAAGAGAACATATTTGATAAAAACCTCTTCATTAGCTGTTGCACTGGAATTATTTTTTGAGACCTCCATTTCTTTCTTGGCTTGTTTGTCTTCTGCATCACCAATGGATGCTGTGCAGTTGTGCCAATGCTCATGCTATTGATTCTTTACTGGAATACTCTAGAATTTATCTGGTATTATTTCTGGTTGTGGTTAAGGCAGAATGCCATCCAGAAAAGTGGTTTGAAAATAAAGTTGTCTCAGCATAGCTTGTGGCCTGCTTGATGCTGGAGATGGAGATGCCACTGTACATTCCCAGTAAACTCAATGGTGCTGAGGGGACTTCTCCATAAACCCTGTTGTACTAACCCGGCAGAAAACTCTAAAATGACAGTTTTCTGTTGATTTGCTGAGATTTGGATAGTGCAATGAGCACAAGTCAACTAGAGGGGTGACACAGAGAGCAGTCTCCCTTTCACCTCGGTTGATGGGATAACAGCTTCCCTTCCCTTCTTCTTTTATCCTCTCTTGTGGCTCTAACAGCATCCTTGCATGCCTTTTGGTCCCTGAAGCTTCTTTGTGGCATTGTGAGAGAGTTTTCCAGGAGCAAATCCTGAAACCTCCTGGCAGGATCTGCAGCTCAGTGTCGGTGCTATGCTTAGCAGCAGAGCTCTGTTGTGGAGGAGTGTTGAGGGAAACATTATATCTGGTAGCAGTGCTGCCAAACTTAGGTGGCAAACCCGTAATTTCAAGGTCTGTCTTGTTCCACAGCTCGTGAGGACTGCCTGGAAAGCCTTTGAGAGAAGGAAGAGAGGGGACTAAGGGAAGAACAAGCAAACATCTGGGGCAAATTTGCTTTGATTGTGCTGACTGTTGGAATGTGCTCTGATGTGTGAATCTGTGTTGAAAGGAGAAAGGCTGAGAGGATTTAGGGGCTTTAGAGTCCCCTATGCAGGGAGAGGCAGAAGCAGCAGGGACAAGAATAGCTTGTGTGAGAAGGCACTTCCAGCATGGAGCAGCTGTGCAGCTTCTGAGCACCCATCGTGCAGCTTTGCATGGGTGGGAACAGCTAGCTCAGCGAAAGTGATTTACTGGGAAGAGCCAGCAGAGACACTGGACTGGTCAGGCAAATGGAATCCTTGTTTCCTTAAAATTGCACCTTGGTCTGTGGTCACTTCTGATGTACTGGAATCAAAACTTGAACGTTTTCTGTGCTTTTCCTGCCTTTGGTATTTGCCCACGGAGGGATCTTTGCTGTACAGGAAAGGTACACAGGCTGCTGAAGACCTTACTTAATGTCAAATGTGAAACAAGCAAAACCACTTTTGACTTCCTATCAAAGCTACAACAGAAAGAGTAGGACTTGCTGAGCTTTCTTGGTGTTTGAAGCAGATACTGGACTGAATAAGCGTACTTACCTTAATAGTGTCATACCCTTGAAGGATATAAAATGTCAGCAAGGGTGGAAAAGCTTGTAAAAGCTCAGTAAAAACAGTTTTAAAAAATAGCAGAATTTGATGTTCAGGGTGATGTGCCACTTGCTCTGTGTGTGCCAGATGACTAAAGAAATTGCTGCTGGTCCTGATAGTTTGATTTTTATACACAAAGTTCTGTGTATGTTTTGGAGGTGGTTTGGTGTTTGTGTATAACTTGGAGTAATACACTTGTATAAACTAGGAACTCCTAACACAGTGCGGACATAGTTATTTGGGTAAATGATTTGCTGCATTGCAGACTTTAGCTCTGTTTGTAACTGGGAAAAACTATTTATATGAAATAAGCAAAGTATATGGAAGCTAGGAATTTACAACTTTGGTCCATGATACATCCACAGTTACCATGCCCTAAAGTGGCTCTTTTCAAAACATGGATGGTAAATACTAAGTTTTTTGCTGACATGACAGCACAGGGTTCATTTTTAGTATTAAGAGTTCAGTGGCATTAGAATATTTCAAGCTTGGCTTAGCAAGTTTAACTTTCATTGCTCACTAAATGTGTAATTGGCATCTTCTTATCTGGTTTGAACTTAAACTGTCGCTGGTTTTAACTTTCCTATCACACATGACTTTTTCAGGATTGCAGGATGTGTGAAAACGGTTTACTGTAGCCATATGCTTCTTGGCTCAGAACTCCAGGATGTTTCAGTAGGTTTGAAGCATGGGTGGTTGTGTGATATGTGGTTTTTCTTTTACAAAAGCTGTGTTGATTCTTGCCTAGACTGCTCTATCTCCTCATGTTTCCTGATATTCATCTGCAGCATATTTTCTAGCAGTTGCATTGGAAAGGTTTGCAGGAGGGTGGCTCCACCAGATGTCTCCTTGATCCCTACCTTGCATCTGGCCTGTGCAGTTTCCAGGTGTCCAGCAAGTCTACCTAGCTTGATACCTGAAAAATGTGGTTTGTATACCCAGCTGGGAGGGGCTGTGACTGTCACTGAGGGAGTGGCAGTAACTGCATCCCAGGAAGTGTGCTGTGCACTGGGTGGTGAAGCATGACACTGGTTCAGTCAGTCCCCATTACCTGTTCCTGTGGCTCCCAGTGTGATAATGGTCCTTTTCTGCTGCTAAAGCATCAACACCTTGTGGCCTTTCAGGCCTGGGTAGTGGGGTGGGCTGTATAGTTTTGACCTAGTTTCATGCTGCTGCCAAAGCAGAGAGATTTAGAAAGGGATGGATGACTCCCATGGTTTACTTCAGTGGGTTGGGATCTGGTGGATGGGAAAAGGCACCTTTAAGCACAGCAGTGTTGATGACTTCAGTCTGGCGGTGACAGGACTTCAGAGAAACCTTTGAATTTTTCTGTGGAGTTCATAATGCTAATGCAGGGTGATTTGTGGCTGTTGTTTGTGGTTGTATGGAAGAAAATGCTTTTTCTGCTCAGTTTTTCTTATATGTGGTATTTGTTCTAAACTCTGCTTTCCCAGGGAGGTAGGAAGTGGTGTTTGTACTCTGGAATGTGAGTGTTAGTGCGTGAAGGAGTTTGGAGAACTTCTTTAGAGAACTGTAAAGGGAGGCAATATATTCCCACTGAAGCTGCTAAACGGCAAAAGCTTCTGTGAGCCCAGAGGCACACACATTTTCTGTAAAGGCTGTTTTTAATCCTTCAGTTCAGAGGTGTAAGAGGAGTCCTTCTCTCTTGCTAGTCAGTGGAATGTCCTTGCCATCAGCTTTCTCTCCTAAAATGCCTTGACTAGCATGTGGTGCTGGTCTAGGCTGCTCTCTTCCTTCCCTTTGCCCTGGGGGTCTTCTGAGCATCCGTGTTCCACAAGCTCACCATATGGAACTAATACAATTCAGCTTTTTTTGCTCTTCAACTTCCCTTAGTGATAATTTGAATCCTACTTTTACTTAGGAGTCTTTCATGACTCTTACTGCATATGGGTCTGAAACTGCTCGTTTGGAAGGTTTCTTGGGTGGATGTAGTGGACAGAGGGCCACAGGCGTTAGCAAGGCAAACGCGTGTGGGTTGCACTGGAGATATTTTTCTTCCTCTTCTTCAAAGTCAGCCCTTCAGTCAATCAGACAGAAGTTAAAAGGATTGTTTTTCTCCTGTTGCTTCACTGAAATAAGGAGATCAGCATTGCATGAATCCACCTCACCAATACTTCTATTGGTAACAAGGAGGAAGGATCACAGGTCTTAGCTAGCAGGAGGTCATCTTGTTCCACATTGAAAGGGTTATTGGCTAGATAATACACTTTGCATATTTAAGTACTGAGCTGTGAATGAATGCAGTACTAAAGCTTAGTTAAAGTCCCATTTAAGTTCCATTACTCTTCTCAGAAGAATAATGCTTGATTTTGTTTCACAGACCTGAGGTTTGCTGCAGAACACAGAGAAGTCTTGTATTTCAGTATGTAACTTTTTATTGCTGTGTATTTCAAGAAAAGCTTGTTTAGGCTTATCAAGTTAGTGAGAACTGGTATGTTATCTTTTCAGGTTCATCTTTCCAGAAAAAACCCTGAGCTTTAATCTTTGGTGGATCTGAAGCAAAGGTTACCAGGTTGAAGGGTGCAAAAATAATGGAAGTGACCCTGAAGGGCTTTGTGGGAGTGCTCTCTGACCCTTACAAATTCTCCTGCCTGCAAATGTGTTCAGAAGTCCCGTCCTGTATAGCAGAATTCCAGTGCTAGTCTATATACATTTTATAAAGAAACTATCCTTGACTAAAAGACTGAGGCAGCAATTACAGTGGGGGGCACTCTACCTCCCAGCTTTTGAAATTAGTCTAAAACCTTCATCTGTTGCTGAAGGATTTGGGATGAGGGCAGAAAATTATGAAAAGTACACTTTGTAAGTGACAATAGTGTTGATCTTAGAGGCTGCTGTAAAATAGAGCAATTTGGGTGGCCTCTTAGTTTTCAGCTGAAAGAATCAGTTCTGCAGTCTGAGGATAACTAGCAGACATCTGCTAGTCTTTAAAAAAAAAGTTGATGTCCAAATTTTCAAATTTATAATTACTTTGGGAGATACAGTTTTAGATCATGTCAGTCTGACCAAACTGCAATTAATTACTGTAATCCTTCCGGTGCCATTTTTTATGTTCAAAGTGGAGAGGTGATTTCTGCCACTTACTGCTATAAAAAATAAAAGTGCTTTAGTTAATAATGGCGGTAATTAGAGCTTGGAAATGTTTTCCAGGCTTGCTTTTTTTTCCTCATAAACTTGTGTTCATGATCCCCAAAGCACCAATGGTACAAGTGTTGGTGTAGCAGATCGTGCAGCAGCAAATGCTTGCACTGAAAAGCTCTGCTTCCTTCCAAAACTGCTGAAGTGCTGGTTCTCTTATGTCACATCCCTGAGGTCTAACATCTCGGTGTCAATGATGTGTTTAAGCTTAGAATGGTTTTGTGTCTTTTGGCTCTTAAAGCATGTTTGGCATCTTAAGTATCAGTAGAAGCAGAGACTTTGTGAGTCAGGGTTGATTTTTCTGTGGGTGTGACAGCCAGGTGATTTTGTGCTGTTCTGCTGTGGGGAGGAGATAGGAGTTGGTATGATTGACTTTTTTCAAGGAACTCTTCACTGTGAGAGCTACTCAGGCTGAAAGGAGAACGGGATGGTTTGCACTCAGTGTTCTTTCCCCAGGAGAATACAGTGAATATTTTGAAATGATTTATGAATATTGGATGTCACCACTTTCTCCCAGTTGAAAGTATTAATCTTGGGGCTGCTTTGAACCAGCCCTTTTATGTACAACTGAAAGAAAAGATGTTACTTCTCAAATGGAGAATATGAACATTTCAGTCTGGGAGAGGGGAGTGAATCCTACCATTCTTGCTCAGTTGTATGCACCAAACTAATTTTTCTTTAAAATTCTGCTCCTACTTCTTTGTTTTCCCACGGGTGCCTTTTTGCCTTCTTAGTTTGGGCAATTGTGGCAGATGCCAGTGCATTCATTATGTTTTTGCAGTGTCTACATAAATGCTGCTCTCTTATGCTGTTTGTTCTGTTAATACAGCATAGTGTCTAAAGTACCTGTTCGTTTTTTGCTGGTTAGGTATCATCACTCTTGTGATGCTGATTTTAAAATTTCCTGTCAGTTGTGTCAACTTGTTTATTACAGTGGAAAAGAGTTGACAGTATTTTAGTTTCAAAAGTTTAGACTCTTCTCTGTTAAATGCATCACATTGGTAGTAAACTGACACTCCTTTTTTTTCTCCTTTCAGCCAGATAATGAAATCTCTTCAGACTGCAATCATGTAAGTATTGCTTTGTTTATTCATTCTCTAGCTATGGCATTTGCACCTCCTATCCCTTGTGAACCTGAGGTATTTTGCATAGTTTGGTACTTTGCAAAGCGTATTAATCAAGACACATTTAGGTTTCTGTTCTGGCCTTTGGAGGAAGGACACAAGGTGACTTCTTTAACCCAGTATAACCACATTGGTTTTAACGGAGACTTCAGAGTGGAACATTTTTAAGAACTTTATAAACTGTACTTCTATATCAGGGGAGGGTAGCAGACGTCTTTCCTGTTTTATAATTGGGGGTGGTTCCCGTGAGTTACTGGGAGCAATGTGATGTGTTCCTTTTGGGAAAGATGTGAGCAGTACTGAATTTAAACTCTTAATTTCAGCTGTTGACACCTTCTGTATTACTTTCACAGCTGCTAAATTCTTAGACTCACTTGGAAAATGCTGTGGGGGTGTGATATTTAGAGACAGTTTGAGACACTTGGCTGGTTTTAGAACAGATTTCCTCTCAGCACTGTGTTTAACAGTGAGCAAACTATTAGCCAGTTTTTGGGCTGTCAAGCTGACTCTTCAAATCCCAAGACTCTCAAAAAAAAAGAAAAAAAAAATCATTGCTGAGGTTGGTATTAGGTTCCATTTGGTGTTTCTCATTTCTATTCTGTCAGCATAACCATATCAAGATCCTTAATTGCTTGGTTAGCCGTGAACACAGACAGACAAGTGCATGCCTCAGTGACAGTCTTGATTCTGGATGCTTGAGAAGCTGTATTTTCCATTATTATTGGAAGATACATTCCAGAGATGAAACCCGGTCATGCTGTACAACTAGTAATTTCCAACTGTGTTTATAAATTAACCTTTAGCACTGCCTGACTTTGTTGGCAGTTGTAATTCTCTATTGTGCAGGGTTGGATCAGATGAAGGGCACATGTTTCTGTTTAAGTCTTTTTGAAAAAGAGAAAACTCCAGTAATTAAAATGTATCTGCCTGACATTTAAATGTGTCAGCAAAGATTACCTGAATGAAGAAGAAATTGAGAATTCTAGAAATCAAAGTTGGATCTTTCTTCTGCTGGATTAAGTGATGGTGTGTCTCTGCTTCAAGGCAAATGTTGGGTGGATGTGGATTGTGGAAGCCATTCACAAATAAGAGCTGTGGGCTAGGTCTCATTTTCTCATGCAGAAATTGAAGGGAGGTGATAAAAAATTAGACCACAGAGATTGTCTCATGTTCAAATGTTTTCTTTGTCTCTCTCCCCAGTACAATTGCTGATCATGCCCTGGAAAATAATGCCTAGTGCTAAAATCAGGACTTCTAAGCTGCAAGTTTAACCTTCTTTCTGTTTGTAGGCAGGCTCATTTGGAGAGCATCTCATTTTGAGCCTCTCCAAAGTGTGAGATTACAAATGCAGAGATGTACTCTCATCTTGTGTCCTCATTCTTGTACTGCCAGTTCTGCCTGGGAGAGACCTACAGTGCTCTTTGCAAGGAGAGAGTCCCCGTTCGTTTTACCTGTTAAACCTCATGTTTACAATTTACTCCATCTGTAACACCCTAGTTTCCCATCACCTCCTTTTTTAACTTTTCACAGCTCCAAAACCATAAGAGGTGTGGAAGGTGGTGCAGTTATGCTAATTCTGATTTTGATTGTCTCTCTGTGCTTCTACCCTCCTGGAGTGGATGCAAAACTTGTGTAGATCAAGTGATTGTTTTCCCAGTGTTTTATGTACAAGTGAAATGTCAAAGTAAAAGTTTGACCAAATTTTATCTTTTTGATATTAATTTGTCCCAAAGGCAAATTTTTAAAATTAATTTTAAAAACTTCTTAATCTTTAGGTTAATGAAAAATGTTTAAACACAACTTAAGTTCCTGGAAAAACAGATGAGCTAACAGAGCAATCAGGCAACACTTCAGCTGTTAATTTGTTGAGGTTTTGCGACTACCCTGTATTTTCACTTCATGGTGCCTCAGGAGGACATCTGGGATGTGTGTATATATCTACAGGGTGTGACTTGCCCAAGACTGATGCTTGCACAATGACCCTGTGCATTGAGGCTCCTTCATGAGCTCATTGCTGGCCCTTGGAAGAACAGTTGTCCTCAGAGAGGCATTTTTGCAGTCTGAGCTCTAATGTATCATTTTGTTTAGCAAGAGAGAACCTCCCATAGATTTGAAATATATCTGCATCCACAAAGTTGTCTGGTCCCAGTCCTTACAGAAGGATCAAGCGGCTTTGTCTCCTGCCTTTTTTGCTAGGTTTTTATAAGGTTTTCAGCATGACATCTGCTTATATTGAGGATTTAATTTGTTCAGTTCACTTGCATCAGGGAGACATACCCTGGCACACAAAGGTGTGGTGGGCTAAAGGTATTGCTAAGTATGCAGCAGGTAGCAAGTTAAATCTTTGATTGTTTTATCCTTTCAGCTATGAAATATTCTTCATTTGTTATCTTTGCTTTTAATGAGTCAGTTCATGTCCTTGCAGAGATTTCTGACAGCCTGAATTTGTTCACTGTGAGAAAATTACTGCTGAAATTAATAGACAGAGGTGTTGTTGAGGAGACTTTATTTTATTACTGATCATTTATTTTATTATTGATTATTACTGTAGGAGGATGATGATAGAGATTGGGTACAAATGATGTTTCATTGTTTTCTGAAGCGCAGTGATTGTTATTCTCCATGGAAAGCTCTTAAGCTCCCTTTCTACAAATGCTTTCTCTATAGCTCTTGTGGAACTACAAGCTGAACCTGACTACAGATCCAAAGTTTGAATCCGTGGCCAGAGAAGTCTGCAAGTCCACTATTGCTGAGGTAAGCCAGGAGGAAAGCATGGCTGCTCTTGTGGCACTGAGGCTTTTCAGTTTCTTTGTGATAGCGAATTAATTTGTGAATAGTGATTTGGGAATGCTCTAGTATCTTATACCAAATTTGTACCTGTAATGAATTCAATCTCCTTGCTGAAGAATCCAGGTACCTTAGTGGTACCAGGCAAAGGGATGGGAGAAAGAAATGCTGAATTAACAACCCACCAGCTCCTACCAGACCTTTTGTCAGAAATTGGTTTAGAATTGGATTTGTCCCCTCTTTATCATGTATTTGACATTTATAAGGGTGTTGTTGGAGCAGGGGTTCTGCTGAATTTAACATAAGGCTGGTTTTGGACTGTATCTTGCTAGCAGAAGGGATAAGCACACAGACCTCAAATGACAATCAACTTGAGGGGTTTTTTTCAAGTTTCAAAGGGTAGTTACTCCAAGGAGACTATGTTAGGAACTTCCTCTTTTTAGGTTGCACTGGGAGTTAGTGTTCTGTATCTCAGGCATCTGCTCACTTTGGTCCAGATTCAGAGATGACTTGATCAATCATTTCTTTCCTTGTGCTCATGCTTCAGCTCTTGAGACTGTGTGCTGATGTGGGAGCCAGCTGAGCTGAGGTCTCTTCCCCTGTTTGTGGTGGTTTTCAGCTGGACTTCAGGGAAGCAGTGGAAGCGAGGCTCTCTGCAGCTGTACAGGCTTCAGCTGTACATGCTGTACATGCATGTAGCATGTCACTAAGCCATGCTCTCAAAAGCATTGTTTGTATATCCACCAATATAGTGTGACCTAGCCATAAACTTGCCTTTTAAAAAAACATTTAGTCTGCTGTAGTGTAAGTTGTTTAGTGTAAGGAGAGATCAAAAAAAAAAAAACCAAACCTATTAAAAGAAGGCTAGAAGATGAAACAGTGGAAGACAGCTTGCATCTAAGGATTGTGTTGTAGTTGGAGCTTGGTAACTCCCAAAAGCAAACACTGCCAAATCTGTTGAATCCCACTTTTTTTGCCATCATAGAAAAGATCATGGTTTTCTGGTTTATGTCATATGGCTGCTGCAGAGTTTTTACAACCAAGGCATTCTTGAAAATGCTCTTTTAATAGTCTGTTTAGTTATCATTTTTATACAGTGCCAGTCTGGCATTGCTGTAAAATTATGCCCTGTAAATCTGGGATATGATGTTACAAACCAGTGGAAAGGGTATACATAATTTTACAATTTTGCCTTTTGGTGAGTGGTTTTTAGTTAAAGAAAAAGATTAGATAAGGAACAATAATCTCATCTTTGATCCTCTGGTGTTTAATACTGAGACAGGTGCATAAACCATTCTGCTGATATTCTTTAAAGGTACTTCTACAAAACTCTTTAAAACAGATATACAGTGGGCATGTACTACTCCCATTCAATATTAACCTATTCATATTTTCCTTAAATTGCCACTAACAGATATAGGTGACTTTTTGGGTGAATGAGCTCTGTTTAAATTATTGCATTGCACTAAGACAAAATACAACTAGAAGAGCAATTCCTAGAAATAGTCATTTGGGAAATGGTGACTGACCCAACTGGGTATGGGTATGTTCTGAAAGGTACACTTTTAATTTTTTCAGCTAAATACAGTTTTAAAATCCAATTTATTTTCTTCTCAGCTGCTGTGGCTTTTATAAGTTCTGACAAGAGCTTTAACTTAGAATTATAGTTGGCTACCATATAAGTAGTTGCTTCAGAAGTGGCCTGGCAATAACGTGTTTGCTTGGTCTTTTCTGCAGTTCAGTGGCTCAGGCCATGGAGCTCTGAAGCTGTTTCCAAAGCCAGGCTCTTCCCAAAACAGCATGTTGCCATTCTGTGCTGGTTTGGCTCACAGTGCTTGAGATGAAGTAGAGCCAGACCAAAGATGCAGCTTTCTCAGAGAGCACTTGCTCAACTATATCCTGTTCACCCTCCAACAGACCTATGTGTTTTCACTTTAAAATGTATTTTACACCTTATCTGTAACAATTAGATTGACCTTAGTAACTGCTTTTCTAGTAGCTATTTAGATTGGATATAAAATGTTTCACCATTCTACATCTGCCTTCAGATAATGATGTTTAAAATGTTGAATGTTTTATTTATCACACAGAAAGTAATGGCCTCATAAACTGAGGCAGAGATCCGTTTTATTCATCCGGTCTGACCCATGTGAGTCTGTCACAGGGTGCTCTGAATTATTCTTGTTTGAATTAGAATATATCTTCTTAGAGACAGCTCTCCATTTTTTTAAATTTCCAATATAAATATTCCAACTTGGTATTTGAGAACCGATAAAATGGTTTCCTGCCTGTTCCCTTAGCGCTGCCCTTGCTTGTTATCTGAAACTGTCAGAATTACTGATTGCCATAGATCTTCCTTGAGATTGATGAGCCCTTCAGTATTTTTACAGGGACAAATCTTTGATGCAATCAAGTCAGCCCATGTATCTATTCCTTGCAAACCTGTCAGCACTGAACTTTAGTGTCTGCCTGCCAGTGGCTCTTTCTGCAGATCATGACTGCAGTTTTCAGCACACTCCTGAGCAGGGGCCACCAGAACTGGGCAAGTATTTCAGCATGGGTTTGCCAGGGTTAAAGAGTTGTGTAGTCTCAGTGCTCCTTGGAGTGAGGCGTTGCACTGCTGCTATTGAAAGATTCCTCCAGGGACCATCCTTAACTGATAAGTAACCATGTTTTCCCCTCCCTTTGGAAAGACACTGTCAAAACTGCCTGCATCTTTTACTTGCAGAGGTGATGGGTTTGGCCTGTCTGCTTCCCTGAGCAGTGCAGGCTGTGATTTATATTGGGGACCTGTCTGTTCTTGTACGCTGCTTTTCCAATCCCCACACAGCTTTCAGCTTTGGTTAGCTGTGATTTTTACTTTTTTTAGACCACTGAGTAAAATGGTTTTAGTACCAACAATCAGTTCATGCAAGAGCCTCATAGAAAAGAATTTGATGAGGATTTTCCTTTATAGTATTTTTCATCTCCTAGCAAGTTATAAACAGTTCCATAAATAGTGTTGACTTTTGAATCAGTCTCACTTCTGGCCAAAATCTTATATTCTGCAAGGTCATGTGGTTAATGGGGATCTAAGTATGATTTAAAGATGTTGTAATATGCTCAGTTTTCTAAATAAAGGTTTGTCAAACTAGCATTTTTCCTACAAGTCTATTTGATTGCAGGGGTTCAGTGTAATTATAAAAGACGATTATTGAGCAATAGAGTTTATAATTCTCAAGGTCGCTGTGCTTGCTTTTTTTGGATGCTGGCACACAGGAGATTTCTCATTTCTGAAATATTTTCAATTATTCTGACTCACTGAAAATCAAACTAAAGCCTAGAGGGTTTCTTTGCTAGCAGATTTTGAAGCTACAGATGCAAGTTTCTTTGAGGATTTTCTTATAAGGTTAAATTCATAAGCTGCAGCCACTGTAATTTTCTTTTTTTTTTTTTTTTTAACAGATAAAAGAGTGTGCAGATGAACCAGTTGGTAAGGGGTTTTTGGTGTCATGTTTGGTGGATCACAGAGGCAACATCACTGAGTACCAGTGCCATCAGTACATCACGAAAATGACAGCTATTATCTTCAGTGATTATCGGTTGATCTGTGGCTTCATGGATGACTGCAAAGCTGACATCAATCTCCTGAAATGTGGCAGCATTCGACCTGGAGAAAAGGTATCCAAAGAACATGTAGATTGCCAATAGACTTGTAAAGTCATTCACTTCAGGAAACTGATGTGGAGGTTCTGCAATAGTATTACTGTCTTACTTGCAATTGGGAAAATACATGGTGTATCTCCTCTGTCTGAAAAGGGTGATGTCCTGGTTGTTTGCAGTTCCTTTTTAATAAATGTGCATTCGTTCCCCTCTAAGGAGCTGCTGTGCAGTGACTTTCATTTGTCTTTTCCACACCCCACTACAGGTGATGTGGCCGGTAGTTGTCTCTTTGATGAGGCCCTCTTGAGTTTGACTCAGTACAGTGAATCCAAACAATAGATTTAAGCCGGGCTACTGCTTGTCTTGTTTCTCAG
Source organism: Prinia subflava (assembly GCF_021018805.1). NCBI lineage: Eukaryota > Metazoa > Chordata > Aves > Passeriformes > Cisticolidae > Prinia > Prinia subflava. Next base: position 13,634,892 of record NC_086259.1, read on the forward strand.
TCTGTTTGGGTCTGTTAGGAAGGTTATCATGGTGATTTTGCCTGTGCTGTAACCCTTTCTGCTTTCTCAGGTTGTAGCTGATCAGACTGGATCATCAGCTTTTATCTGTTTGCTTCTTTCCTCTGCCCCTACAAAACCAGTTGAAGGGCAAAGGATGTGTGGTGTCACATTTTAGTAGTACATACTTACCAGTACTGTCCTGGTTTTACTAAATCAGTGTTCTTTTGCCTGTGAGACTTAAGCAGAGGTTGAGTTTATAGTGACTGGATGTGGGATTATTTTCAAGGGACTGTCTTTCCCTGTCTACTTCAGCATAGCTAATGTAGGCAGCAAATATGTAGTGCTGCAGGAATGAGTGACTTTTTCAATAAGTTTTTATGTTTAGATATAAAGTTGAAATTAGCCAAACAACTTTTTACAGTGCTTTTTAAGTTATAGCTTTTATGCTTATAACAGTCTCATAAATGAGCTGTTAATGAAGGGGTTTGCAATAAGATACACATTTTTTGGTTAAAAAAAGAAGCTTTCCTAGTTGTTTGAGATATTCACAGCTCTTAACAGCTAGTGTGTTAAATTTAAGTTCTAGTGTATTCCAGAAGAATTAGCTGAGCCACAGAAAGCACAAAAATAAGGATTCATTTCTGGAAACAAGAACAAAAGCAACTACAGAAGCAGGAGGAACTTGGATGCACTATAGGTACAGACTCATAATAGCTGAGTTACTTGCTTTCTCCATAAAGTAAAGCTGTCTTCTAATACTGGGCTAAAAGAACTCATGAAATGAGAATGAGAAATTGCTTTTAGCAATCAGTATAGAATCAGAAGTGTAACGTGAATCCTGTGTGTGAGGTCCGCATATTACCTGTGGCTTGACCAAATTTAAATCAATTAAAATACTTATGGTAGCACTGAAGGGATACAGCAGAGGGGATTTTGTAAGCATAGCCCAAATCTCATATGGTGGGAGTGGAGCCAGTGTGGGTAACTGTGCACAACCCACTGCATTGGTCAGTTCAGATGGGTGAAGGGGGGATGATGGCTGGGGTGGCTCAAGGCACCAGAGAAAGGGAAACTTTGGGTCACCAAGTTTCTGTGGGCTAGCAAAGTGATCACTAACCAAACTTCTATGGGTTTTACGATGGCTCATGCATATTCCTCACTTTCCTGGTACCCAACCCAGAATACTGTGCCTTGGTTTGTAAAAGCATTGCAGCCTGTCATATATCTTTTGTTATGCTGTCATCCTTGGCACTTGGAGCAATTGAAGTACTCTATACTGCTATGGAAACAGCTATAAATGGCTTTGCAAGCATTTCTTTTGTTGGTGTTCTGTTCTATCCCTTTGCTGCTTCAGAGAAATCTAATTTGCTTCCATCAGATGCTGGTTAAGGTTTTATTTCCATGCTGCAGCTTCTGAGAGTTACCTGTAGAGGAACAGTCATTACCCTTTTGTATGACTGAAGGTAACTGTGAATTTAATAAATGGGATCTGGACACCTGAGGAGGAAGATGGGGGAAGAGATTCTCTCTCTTTTTTTATGGAAATAAGCACAGCTAGACCATGAACTCCATCTACATCAGGCAGCTGGGTGATTGCAGTATGATAGCTTCATCAGAGTAACTGGGATAAACTGGCATTTTTAACTGTGAAAGGCACTTAAATTGATAATCTGGAATTACCATGCCCCTTGAAGCTGCTCTGCTAGCTAACCATGTTCCTTTTCTATACTTCTTTTTTTTTTTTTTTGTTTCAACTTGCTTGATACTTCCTAATTGAATTCTGTTCTTACTGAGTTTGTTGCTTCTGATGCCGTGGTTTCTGTGTTTTCTTTTCACACATTGGGTTTCTGCTCTGTAAGAGCAATACAGTTCAGCTTAGAAGTCTTGATCTGACCCTAGAATTCATTTTGCTGTATTTAGCAGAAAGATTGTAGAGATGTATCTTTTTAAAGCATTAGGTTTTCTAACATGCCTGGGGATGAGCGGGGAGTGCCTCTGTCTTTTTCCAGCTAGTGGAGGAACATTTAATAGTAGTTTCAGTCACCTCTCCAGTTAGCTGGTGTGTTTCATAATGAATTTGGTCTCCTGGTATTTAAATTTGTTTCATCTTCATGCAATAGGGATCTAATTCGAAATTGAAATAGGTAATTGCAGTGGAGCTTTTCTTCTTCAGCTGCTCATTGAAATGAACTACTTTACCAATCCTGGTTGTGCCCAGGATTGTTTCAAACTCTAGTGGCCAGTGTGTAGTTGCTGTTTAGCTGTGATGTCCAAGCTATAGTTGATTATTTGCTGTAATGAAGGCTATGAAAGTGTTAATTGCACATCTCTTGTAGTACTTTATCAGGTAACAGTATTTTTCCTAAATTAAGACACCTTAAGAGACCATTGTTTTCTTGTTTTTGTTTTGTTTTTTTACCTTTAAGTGCCTTGAGTACAGTTGCTGTCTTTCCTTAGTTTCACAAAAATGCTGGACACAAAAGGAACTGAGTCTAACTGGGAAGAGATAACATTCAGCCCAGTCTTTGTTTACTCAGTGTAGTAGTATAGCAGTGTACTATCACCTGCAGTACTGGGAATTAGCTAATCAGGAGACATCCCAGCATCCCTGCTGTGTGGGTTAGCCAGGTGGAATGCTGAACTGGAGCTCCCAGTAAATCTCTTGGGTGATTTTCCACAGCCTGGCTGCTCTGGCTTTAGTGGGGTGGCACTGTCCAGTGCAGGGTGCTGTGCTGATGAGACAAGGTTATATTTTACCCTCCTGCCTACTGCTTCTTTTTACTCTTTGTTCTCTTTTGGTCACTTTTCTAGCTTCTGTCTGCAAGGCTCTAGCTGGAACAGACGTGTACTTGAGACATGTCAGGTCTCAGACAGGATAAAATCCTTTCTGGGAAGCTGTTGAAAAATGACAAAAAATCCCCAACAGTTGCAAAGCTTAAACTATACTGGAGGGAAAGTGAAATTTCGAATGGAAAATGAATAGTAAATCCAATGTTTTTAAAATTCTGTTTTGGCCTAAAGCAGCATGCCTGGAGTTTGAATTTTAGTCATAGAAATTAAAATCTCACAGTGTTGTGCTGAAGGCGATTTGCTTGGGCACATTTAGAATTAAGTTCCATTCCTCTGTGGCTCAAAGTGCTGTGGGACAGTACTGGAAAGCTGCTTGTATCTTTTGTGGCTCTAGATATATCCTTTCATAAAGCTATGAAGAGTTTCAAGGCTCTCCAGACTAGATAATTATCTAGTATGTTTTACAGATATTTACAACTTTCAACTTTTAAAATCCTCCATTTAAAACTTGATAGTGTTGGTGAAACTGTGTTCCAAAAACCACATATGGTTTTTAGATTTAATCTCTTGTGTTTCAGTGTATTGCTCCAGAAAAATGAGGCCTAGACTTTGTCAACAGTTTGTGGGAGTCCTGACTTCTGGAGTGAACTTTGTGGTTTTCAACTCTGCAAGGGAGGTTTTCTGAGAATGGATGCTAGAGAGAGGAAAATGGTTTTTAGGATTCATTCCACAGCAGAGCTGCAGCAGGTGTTTCACCCTTGAACACACCAGGTGTTTCACCCTTGAACACACCAGGCAGCTGGTGCTGGAGCAGGACTGGGTGAGCTCCTGCTGTGGGATGATGACCCTTGGCTTTGGTACCTCTGAGGCTGAGCTGACCATCCAAAACTGCTGGCACATGGGATGCAGGTGGGAATGGACATCTCTGGTGATGGAGAGCTGGGCAGTGATGCAGGTGCCACCAATGTGTGTCAAAGTTGTCCTGCTGTCCTCGGGGTGAGCCTTGACTGCCAGCTGCTTTAGGGTGGTTGAGTGCGGCTGTACACACATTTGTTTTCCCTTCCAGTCTGCATTAAGGGATTGTACAATATTAAATACAGTAGGTGTTACCCTATAATTAAAGCTTGAAGTGATATTTCTCTAAACCATGTTTGTAGAGTCCCATGCTCTGTTTGGCAGTAGTGTGGGTGTCTTCGTGTGCTTTTGGGGAAATGAAGAGTCAGGCTCTCCTTAAAATTGCTTAACTAGTCAGCAGTAGCACTCCAGGGACCTGATCTGCCTGAATATGAACTCCAGATTAGAACAGTAAATCTTCCAAACAGTGTCACGTGGGCACAGGAACCTTAAGGGCACCACAAGGAAGTGTGTAAATGCTTGATGGTTGGAGGAAAGGGCATGTTTCGGGAGCCAGATGGGTTCATTTGTGTGTGTTTCTGTTGGGTCTGACATGTTTTAAAATTGCTCTAACACAGGGCAGCTGAATAGCCAGCACTTCAGGATGATTTGCCCAAATGTGAAAACTCTATTAGCAAAGTAATGCAATAAATGAACCATTTCATGTTGTGTCCCTAATGTTTGTGAATGCAAACATTCAGCATCCAGCATATGGAAACCTGCTTTCTAGATTTCCTATTAAAGATAGGTTTACTTACATATATAATATGACTCTGGCCAGGAATCTAAATCCACACTGCAATAAACCAGGAAGCTTCTGATTTTCCTAGCAGGAAAAGCTTGCCTTCTGCCCTTCTTGTTAGCTTGCAAGGGAAAGCTGCAGGTGAGTGAAAGTAACCTTGGTCTGCCTTGTCTCCCAGCTGCAACTTCATTTAGGCAAGAGCAAAAAATGTGCCCCAGGAGCTTAAAATGGTTATTTTCAATCATTCACACTTGACATCTTCTCAGCTGTAGTTATTACCTGTGACTGACTATGAGAGTTTGCAGAACAGTGTTTGTGTTTGACATGGTTATGGATAAATGGCAATTTTAAGTGATGTGGCAAATGTACTTCTGAGTGCTATTCCTCAGAATCCAAATTTGAGGTTCAGTCCTAAAGGGACTATTGATATATACTTATATTTCTTCAACGATAACTACTCAATGTATGGAATTGGCCAGTTCTCACTCAAAGAAAGAAGCAAACCAAATTAAGGAATTTTGGAGTGTGTGGGTTTTAGGTTTTCTGCTTCCTTTTTTTTTTTTCTTTTGGTTGGGGAAAACTGCTTTTAGCCTTTTCAAACTGATGATATTTCTGGTTGTGTTTACAAGTTAACAAGTAGTAAACCAATTCTGCTTGTGCTCTGAGTGTAGCAGAACTAAGACAGGACTCAAAGGCTGCCTGTATAAGGAGACACATCAGAACAAAAAGACTGGGGAGAGTTGGGTGGCTTTGAGTAGTCATGGCCATGTTTTATGGAGACTGCTCTCTTAGTCATGCTGCTGTAACAGCACTGGGTGATCTGTTTGACAGAGCGAGCTGAAGGGATGGCTCCTAAATGGGGACTGCAAATGCCAGGCTGGGTGATTCAGCTGAATGTGAACATGCATGCCTTGTTGCATACTCAGATAGTGGAAGTTTAGTGGCAATATCCTCTCACAGCAGAGCAGCAGAAATTAAGGTGGCCTTCACATCAAATACTTGCAGAAGCCTTGAGAAATCTGTGCCAGTAGAGTCCTTTAGAAAAACCAGAGGTGCACTACAGAAGTGTGGAGGGAGCACGGTTCTCTTTCTAAATACATAACAAGGATATTGGAAACTAAATTGAGCTTTGTCCTGCTTTTTCCAGGCTTTTGAACAAAGCATAGGCTCTCTGTGTTTATTGGCAGTTGCTGCTCACAGTCTGAGATTGTCTCCAGGCCTGCAGGACAGTGGATGTGGTGCACAGGACTAGACCAGAACTGCCTTGTCAGAGACCTCTGTCTACTCTTGAAAGCTTTGCATGTTTTTATTCTCCTAGTGAAGGAATTAGCATTGAGAAGCCTAGATTGGTCAAAGCTCCTTTGTGGCCTTTTTTACATCATGGATTTTCACCACCCAAACTGAAGGCTTGGTGTGGCAAAACTGATTTTTCTCTCCCCAGGCATTTTCTTAATGTGGTGCTGTTCCTTGCTGTTGCCATAGTGCCAAGAAAGCTGTGTCAGATTAAAGATAATTTGGCTGTTTTGGTAAACTGCTCTGAGCAGTGTGACTAAGTAGTGATAATCTTATTAAGTCACATTAAAACAAGCCCAGAGCATTGAGGGGGGAATTTCATGGTGACCATCAGTGGGATGGTGGTGTATAAAGAGTGGTTAGTGCAGATCTTAGTTGTTGCCTCCTCTGAATTTGAATGAGATTTAGGCTGAACGTTAGGAAGTCTATATGTAGACAGTTTGTTGCTTAATTAATGTGGTACTTAGCCATAATCACAGCTCACTTGATTATGTAAAAGCTTGGTCACAGGTGTCTTGTTTTCCAATAGGATGCTCACTCACAAGGCGAGGTGGTGGCATGCCTGGAAAAGGGCCTGGTAAAAGAGGCAGAGGAGACTGATCCTCGAATCCAGGTTTCTGACCAGTGTAAGAAAGCAATTCTTCGTGTAGCTGAACTCTCTTCTGATGACTTCCATCTGGACCGGCACCTCTACTTTGCATGCCGAGACGACAGAGAGCGATTCTGTGAAAATGTGAGTGCTTTCCTCTTCCTTTCTCTCTACAGTAATCCATTTAAAAAACCCAAAACCGCTCTGGAAAAAGCAGGGGAAGGGAACTTCAGGCTGGAGCCTGAGTGATATTGGGTGATACTGAAAACAGACACCCTGTCACTGTCATTTTGCAATAATTCCGGTATTAAATCCATTCACCCAACAAATATGCAATATTTCCAATGGGTGAATGAACTGAATTGGCATAAATGGTTTAAGGGGCATTAGAGCCCGTGTGACAGAGAGTGGGGGAGGAAAGGCAGAGGTGAGTGACCAGTCCTTTCTAGAGCTGTGAGCTTTTGCACACAGTAAGCCTGGTCTGACTGTACTTGCAGCACTTATTATGCCTAGAGCATGAGCTGAAGAACTGCATTGTTCAGTCTCAGTTAGCTTGTATTAGCTGAGAATTGGTCCACTAAAAGGGTGATGGACATGACCAGATTTTTTTAATGCAATAAAATTTAAAGGATTTTTATTGCATAGAAGCTATTGCTGTCATTTGAAATATTAACTCAAATATATTACTGGTTTAAAAAAATTCTCCTCGGGTGTAGTTTAGCCTGCTTGTCCAGTGTTAAAAGTATTATCTTTAAGGGCAAATGTTACTTTCTGTTTCACAGACTCAGGCGGGGGAAGGCCGAGTATACAAGTGCCTCTTTAATCACAAGTTTGAAGAATCAATGAGTGAAAAGGTACGTATCCTGGTGAGATAAGTCCTTACTGCAGAAATCATCAGATCATTCCTCAGTCCAGACTGCATTATTCTTTTCCAGTGTTAAAGAAAATGTCATCTTTGGAGCCAGATAATCAGCTGCTTTAACAAATGCTTTTACTTTGATATTTTTACGTTTCAAGTTTCAGTCTTTAAAGTAAAGGATTTAAATAAATCAAAGCTTTTGGGTAGGTAATTTGGGGAGGCAGACATGGAGCTCAAGTGGTAGCGTTGTGATTGTCTGTTTAAAGTAGCAGTCATGGCGTGCTGGGGTAAGCCTTGTATAAATGGTGTTCTAATTGTACAGATTAGAAACAAAAAGGAAGCTGTGTTTCTTCCACTTGTGTTTTTAAGGCTGTTTTCAAGCCTCACATTCTGTGTGGTGCACAGTTCAGTGACTGAAGGTTTCCTTCCGGTTTTCTTGAAGATGTGGTTTTCAACAACAGCAAAAAAAGTTGTTCTAGAAAGCTAGTCCTGAAAAGTTTGTATTGGTATAGGAGCTTTGTTAAGACAGCAATGCTTTCACTGATTTTGGAAGCAGCATCATAGTGTTTGGGATTATATGGAATTATAATCTGTTGGAAATTATATGAAGATGAGTATCTGTAAAGATCTCCTCAAAAAAGATCTGTTGAAAGAGCCTGACTCAAGACTGCTGGAGGGATCAGACTAATTTCTTTTTTGTTAAATGCACTGGCTGTCTGACAGCTTGGTTCCAATTAACAAATTCAAATCTGAACAAGTGATTGCTGAGGGCTTGAAACAAAGCTCCATTTTGTAAAGTGTGTTACTGAAATGAGCTGCTGCTGTTGCTTAACCTCTGTTAGTTATACAGGGACACTGGTAGTTTTTGAAGGGTGTTTTCCATGATCAGCCGACTGAGGAATGAATGCAAGACATAGAGAGGTTACACCAAGCTGCAGCAGATGACTTTGTAGAGAGAGCGGTGGATGCTCTGAGGACACAGTTTGCAGAGCAGAAGGAACACGAAATGTAGTTCTCACTCTTGTAGCTGCCAACGTTGGACCATCTGCAAAGTCACTGGTTTTGTAGAAGCTGTTTCCCAGCAAAGAGTCCCTCCTTGCCGATGCCGTTGGCTGCTGCATACACATGTAGCCAGCAATAGCTGCTGGTGGGTGGCTTGCTTTGTGTCATCCCAAACTGGATCCCGGGCTGTATCCAGCCTTTCCCTGCTTCAGGCAGTGAGCTATCTGCAAGCCTGTATCTCCCTGTGTCCAGAGCTATAAATTTGTCCAGTCCCAGGGTCTGGGACTGCACAGGAACATGAAAGATGGAGTGGGAATATCTTGGAGTGGAGATTTCCAGGTCTTCAAGTAGGTGTGGGAAGGAGGGGGCAATTTCAAAACTCTGATGTAACAAAGTGGGGAGCAGATTCTAGGATTTCTTGTTCCTTGTGCCAAGATTCCTTCCTCTTCTCCCTACTCTACATAGTCACTATTTTCCTTCCTTTCAAGTGGGCTGGGAATGGACAAATTCCCTTGAGCTATCCTGAGTTATTTGCTGCCCTCAGATTTAATTTTCACATAATTTAAACCAAAAGCTATGAACTGTAGCAGTGTTTTTACAGGTCCTTTTTTGGATGAAATTTAGAGGGTTGTTCTTGCAGCTGCTGGGTTCAGGTTTGGCCACAGTGCATCCTTGTGAACCTTACCAGTTGTGGGAAATGGCTGGAAATTCCCACGGTTAGGCTGTTTTATCTGCTATCATCTGCTCAGCGCCTTGCGGATCAAATCCAAGAAACGCATTATTTTGTAAATGCAACTAGAAAAAGTTATTTCTTGAGGGCATGGGGTGAGCATGTACCACAGCTGGGATAAATGTCAGCAACTGCTCCTAGTTACCACGAATGAGTCACACTCTTCACAAAAGGCTGGATGAATGTGCAGTTTTGAGAACTGCTCTGCAGAGAGCTGCTCCCTTTGAAACCCCTGATCTGTTGACCTTGGTTTGCATTGTTAACTGTGTGGTTTCAATGAGATAAATGAAATTTAGCTGCAGTCCAGCTTAAATGCATGAATTTAAAGGAACGGTTGTTTTCTGAGATGCAACTTGAAAACTTGACAGCAGCAGGTCCAGCTTTCTGCCAGCTCATTCCACCACCCCAATGTGTCTCCTGCAGTGCCGTGATGCGCTGACGACCCGCCAGAAGCTGATTGCCCAGGACTACAAAGTCAGTTACTCGCTGGCCAAGTCGTGTAAAAGTGACCTGAAGAAATACCGCTGCAACGTGGAGAACCTGCCCCGCTCTCGGGAAGCCCGGCTTTCCTATCTGTTGATGTGCTTAGAGTCTGCTGTGCACAGAGGTAAGTGGAATTCAAGACTGGCTGGGACCTTGATTTTAAAATCAGGGACCTTCAGTTTCAGTATGTATTTACAGTCCTCTTCTCCTTTTTCCAAACTTTTTTTCAAAGGCAAATTTCCTCATCATGGTGCTTTCATCCCCGTTGTTTTGACGATCAGAATAGCTGAGTAAACCCCTCTGCCACTGACTCCTTTTGTGCAGACAAGAAGTTTAAAATGCAAAATAGCAAATCCCACTTGGACTGCTGATGTGTAGTTGCAAATCCTTCTATTCACTGTGAATTCAAGCAGCTCTTTTCCTCCATTGTGTAGTAAGCATTAAATATGCTACAAGGTTAAAGCACATAATAGAGAACCTGTTTATCCTCACTCAGGGAAAACCAGGGATACTCAGTCCTCTGCCTGCTGTAAATAATGTCTATTCTTGCGGTTCAGTAGCTTGAGTAAATGCCTAAATTTCTCTGACTCTGGTTTTTCCCTATACAGAAAGAAGGTAAGTGTGAGAAGATTATTTTTGGTCATTTAAGTTAATGTAAACTAGAGATGTCCTAACACCAGCTGCTGTCTCCAAAGGCATTTTAGAAGGCTCAGTGCAGCTGGACCATGCTAAAGGTTCTCTGTGAAATTGCCATAATGTGAAACAATGTGTTACATCTTCTAGATCTGCACTGGAGAACTGCTTGTTTTTCCTCTTGGCAGGCAGCTGGGTGGTTTCAGAGTGAGCAGCAGGGCTGCATGCTGCAGTGCCTCTGGCATGAGGTGGAAAGGCTGCCATAATTCCATAAGCAGTCTTCATTTTTGAGTTTGAGTAACTCATTGCTTCTAATTGATGTGGAAATGATGTGCCCTGTTTGTAGAAAAGTTGTTGGTTTGACTTCTCCCTGTAGTAGGGCAGGTGGTTTCCTGAACTGCATGCAGAAAACTGCTGTTCAGCTATTTAATTTCATGGTGGAACAGGTTCTGCAGTGTCTCATGCATGAGGCATAGCCCAGGAGGAACACTAATTATTCCACACAGCACCGTGTGCATGTGTTACAATGCCTGGCAGCTCCTGTTGGGGTGTCCTCTGTTCCAGGAGATGTTGTGCACATATAAATAGGTTGTGATGAGGACTGCAGGAGAGCTTATAGCAGATCTAAGCATTTACTACAGCAAGATTTCTGTGCAGCTGCAATGGTTTGTTGGACACTCCATGTACACTCCTGTTTAAGTCTGAGTTTTGACTTTTAAGCATTTATGTGCTATTGCCCTAGAGAACCTCTTCCTTGAAGAAATGTTTAAGCTGCTGTCCAAACAAATTCCTCTCCCAGTTACATAGCAAGCTGGCAAACCTACCAAAGGTGGCTTCTGCAGTGGAAAAAGGAGCCCTTGAGCATATGGAGAAAGCTGACTTGTGCTACAGAACTCTGAATCCATGAGTGCCTTCAGCTGTTCTTCAGAAGCAATTCCTGTAATGTGAAATCCAAAATCGTAATCTTTCAGGCATTCTTTTTTTAAAAACCTGTGCTAGATCCATAGACTGGCTATATTTTACAGGGTTGTTTAAATGATGGGAGCTACCACAACCACTGGTTTATTCCCTGGCACAAATGCTGCAGCACATTTGTTTTAGTCTGGTGTTGTTCAGAGTGTGGACATTGTCCCCGCTCTTCCAACAGGCTCTGCTAAGCATTGAAACTAAATCACAGCGTCTTCTCTCGGCTCAGGTCGACAAGTGAGCAGTGAGTGCCAGGGTGAAATGCTGGATTACCGGCGCATGCTGATGGAGGACTTCTCGCTGAGCCCCGAGATCATCCTGAGCTGCCGCGGGGAGATCGAGCACCACTGCTCCGGCCTCCACCGCAAAGGCCGCACCCTGCACTGCCTGATGAAAGTCGTCCGCGGCGAAAAGGGCAACGTCGGCCTCAGCTGTCAGCAGGCAGTAAGGAGCTTTTCTATCACTTCACTCGCAGTTTGCTCTGTTGGTGGAAGCATTGATTTGTCTGTCAACGTTTTGCCTTGCCATGGAGGTTCAGCTGAAGTCAGCCTGGCTCTGCTGGGTGCCACTGAGTGCTGGAAGCAGTTGTGTAATTGCCATGCTGTGAACTTGGTATGTAGCAGGCATCAGTAAGGGTAGTGGTTTTCCTCTCAAAAAATACGTTTTGGATTGTTGTGCTCTGGGGTTTTTTTTTTTGGATCTTCTGTAGTTCTTCTCTGCCAGCTTGGAAGTAATGGAATTCTCTCCTGGGTGCAAGATGTAGGGAAACTTACCTTTTATAATTCTGAAACATTCCTTGTCCTTCCCTTTTCACACTCTTCTTCCCTTCTCCCCCTGTGCCATGTCCTTGGAAATGCACAAAACCTTTCAAAGCACCTTTCCACTCAGTTTTTTTTTTGCTATTTTGTTCAGCTTTAATGATGGAAATGGAACTTCAGGGACGGAGGTACAGCAGACTACTGTGTGTTAATGTACTTGCAGCCAGTGAAGGAAATGTCATTTTCCTCCAAAATACCTTCTAAAATGGATTTTTTTTTTGCCTTTTTTAAACTCCATTTTGGCCCAAATACATCATGCTAGTAATTTCTTTAAATTGAAAACAATTTAATTTTTGTTCAAACTCATTAGTGCTTTTTAACATGAAATTACATTTTTGTACTTAATACTTGGTTTTAATGACCCATGAGCTCAAAAAAGTGACATCAATGATAAAAATGACAAGGGAGAGTTAGTGCTGATGTAACAATTTGGGGAGATGTGTGCTCTTGACTTCTTTTAATAAACACAACCACCATTCTGTACGTCTTTCATTTAAATGCAGCTTAAAACTTGAGCCTCAAGCGATGCCAGTTTGTGTGTGTTATCAAAGATAAATTAATTATCTGTTAAATTTTTGTAAGTCATAGGGTGCTTTTGTAATGAAGCTTATTTCTGCATAAATACCAGGTATACTGGGGCAGCAGCTGTACTGTTTGAGTCATTCCTGCGGAGATCTGTAGTGCGTGACTTACACTTTGCAGTCTTTGTGTGAAAAAATGAATATTTGTTTCTGTTTAAATATGAAATTGAAACTGCTGCTTCAATATTTCATTTTTTGCAAATATTTGTAAGATCAGTTAATCTTGGGAATAACTTTTAGATCATGACATGCTGTTCAGAACAAGTCATAAAGTCAAAACAGGAGGCCCCCAAAGATGATATGGGATTTCAAACTTTCAGAGAAAAATATCTTTAGAAATTTAGGGCAAGTTTGGAGATTTTTTAGTTCTCTTATACTTAACCTACTGCTTTATTTTTGTAGGTTGATGCAATAGTAAACAGGATTGTCCATGAGTCCCCTTCAAGTTAAATGTGTTGTTCTCTGGACAAAGGACAGCAGAAAGCAAATTAGGTGTTGATTTTATAACTGTGTTTAGCTTGTCTGGATTTTTATGGGCAAGAGGAAATAGATGATTACAAGAACAGGATAAACATTCCAATGTTCTGAGCTTCTGAAGACTGACACAGTGCTATTTTATAGCTGCCTACAACTTTTGAAGTACTTAATAATTTATAGTTGTTACTTTTTGTATTTGAATGATAAGGGTTGTCTCAGCTGTCAGTGCTTTGTTGTGTTTTGACTTATTGTGTTAAAATGAGCTTTCTGCTTTTACCTTTAAAGGTAGATAAATTATCTTTGCAAGGAAGAGAACATTGTGTGAAACTCCTCCAAATACTGCACAACTTGGGCTAGAGACTTCAACTGCTTGGAGCTTGAGGTTGGCCCCTATGGCAAGCCCTGAGGAAGGGAAGTTAGAGATCAATCCTTTAGAGACAGCTGGAGCCATTTCAGTTCTTTTTGGTTCCTGAAGAACACCTTTGATGTGTGATTCTGGTGTGGCTCTTGATGGTGCAGCAGTTGTCTGTGGCACCCCTACATTTTCACCTGCAGGAGGAGAAGAGAGCAGCACAGGTGCTCTGGGATGGTCTCAGCAGAGCTTTTGGTCCATCTCCAGATGTTATCTTTTCTATAGAGCCAAAACTCGCATCCTTGTGCTTTTAGCAGTATCATTAGCTAATGCTAATACAGCACCCTGATTTCTTGGCTAACTCAAAGCTACAGGTGTTGCTGAAATTCTGAAATTCTTCCTTATAGAAGCTCTATGACCAGACACAGCTGCTTAGAAAGTTTGCCAGAGGCAATTGGAAGGGGAAACATCTAATTTGGATCTGGTTTTAGTTACTGTCCTATCTGTGAAGGTTTGCTAGGTTTGCTCTAATTCTTCTTGTCTTATGAAAGGAAGAAGTTTGCCCATCTGCCAGAAACAATATGAAGGATCCTAAAACAACAAACACAACCAAGGAACCTCCATTTTATTATCCTGCACGAGCATTGACTTGTACCTTTCCTGCAGGTGGATTATGAGTGATCGCATTTAAAATTTTGAACAAAATACATTCTTAGACACTCTCAAACCCCAATATTTTAATCTGAGAAGTTCCATTTCTTGTGAGACACTTCAGCCAGAGTGATCTTGCATGTGAGAGTCTGTGCTCACACCTCACTGCTGTTATGCAGGAAGCACATCTAGACCCAAGTGTCAGAGCTGTGTGTGGGTTTAGTCTCAGTTTGAACAGTGAACTTGCCAAAATGCTAAAACTCTGTGGATGGTGGAGGAGCAATGGCTTTCTGTTAGTGGTTTGGCCTAAGTTAGAAAGAAAACCCCTGGGTTTGTGCTGAGCATGCACCTGAGGGATCCTGCCCACAGGGAGAGGGAGTGTGTGCTGTGGTACGTCATAGGATAGGAGATACAGTGTCACTTAATTTTGAGCATCAGCCCTTGAAAGATCTACAGCTGTACTGGCAGGGTCTAGCACCTCTAGTGTTGCTTGGTGGAAGCAATATTTTATATTAGAGCTGTTGACAATTTTTTTTCCAAATATGTGGCTTTTATGTTGCCCTGGTTACCTTTGGGTTCTGTTTGACCACTGTCAGAGATGTATAAAATGCTTCTTTTATTATTACTAATTTTTTAAAATGAAAATATCCCAAGAATATTTGATAGACAGTGCTCTTCTCAGCTGCCTGCATTCCTTAGAAACTGAGGCTGGGCATAATTAAGAGCGAGTTGCAGGAAATCCTGTGTTCCTCCCAGGCATTCTGTGGTCTCTCCTCATGACTGCAAATTTCCTATTGGATTAGTGCTAGCTTGTATTTTCTCCAGTTCTCTGATGCTTTTTTCTTGCCTGTGTTTTGTGATGTTAAGGCTTTGCCCCTGAGAGTTTCCTGGAGGGTGTTTAGGTGCAGACTTTGAAAGGTGGAGAATAAAATTGTAACTGTGCTTTTGATTTCGTTGGGCTGAGGGCCAGTGACAAAATAATTAACTAAGTGTCAAGATGTTAAAAACATATAGACCATTTGATGTTGGTGTGCAGTTGCCTTCTCAGCAACCTCTCTTTTTTTTTCCCTTCAAATTTGTCAGCTGAAAATGTTTGCGTGCCAAATGATGATACCAGTCTGCTTTCCGTCAGTCCTTGGAAATCCACAGCTTGATGGAAAATTATGTGGGGCATGGGGATTGTTGGATGAGTTACAGTCCAGAAGCTGTCCTTGTCCCAAAACTGAGATTTACCCAAATTCTCATACCCTGGCCCAGCAGGCATCTCCCAAGTTAAAATTCAGATGATATGGACCGTGTCCACATTTGATTTTGTAACATAGTGCTAATTATGCTAAATGATGTTTCCTTATTAATAAGAAAGAATTGTTTTTCTGCAGCTTTTGTCAGAATAGTTGGTTCACAGGAGGAAAAGACTTGATGGAACTGTTCATACTGTATTTACCTATGACAACTGAAAGTATTTAGAAGTCATAAAAGGAGTGCTGGGATATCAGCTTTGGGTCAGCACACCTGGTCTCTAAATCTTTGGAATATTTTTGGTTTTGTCTTTCACTTACACTATGACTTCTTTTAAGTAGTTAAAATATGGATTGGATGTCCTGGTTTTATTTGATACCTTAGACACAAACACAGAGTAAAAAAATGTGTACTGTAGACCCTGACTTCGAAAAGCTTGAGCTGAGGAAATGTTACTTCATGGGACATCGGAACAGGAAACTTTCTCCTGTATTTCAATAAAACCTTTGTGTCCTGTCTAGGCAATTAAGAAACTAGTTTATACTTTGTAGATAAGCATACAATTTTTAGACATTGATTTCAGTTGTAAATAGTATTCATGAAAATACAAAAAATGAGTGTGTTTGGTATTGTCAGCCTTACGGAATGAGGCTACCATCAAAGCTTAAGGTAGATCAAAAATACAGTAGGCAAATCAAATTTTACCTGTTCTATTCTATAAATTGGTGTGTAAGTTTACAGCTGACCTTCAGTGTGTAACTGGTCTCATACAATGTTCCTGGCCTCCTTCATAATAATTAGGGTCCAGCAGTGCTGGATTTGGCAGCACAAGCTCTTAAAATAAAACACTACAGAGCAGAGTTCATACATCATGGTGTTGTTACTGGCATAGAATTGCCACACTGAGAGGCTGTAAGTGCTCTCATTTATGTCTTTAACATTTGTTTTCCTGTCCACAATCCTTCTCTTCCAGCTTCAAACGCTGATTCAGGAAACGGACCCCGGTGCCGATTATCGCATCGACCGTGCGCTGAACGAGGCCTGCGAGTCGGTGATACAGACAGCCTGCAAGCACATTCGCTCTGGAGACCCCATGTAGGTGCCTCTCAGTCAGAACTGGTGCTTTTCTTCCTGTTGGCCATCCACAAAGGTTGTGTGGCTGACCAGTAGAGACGCTAAAAGTACAGACTGGTGACTCCAGACCAGAGCTGCACTGAGCTGTCTCCATTCTTGCAGTATTTTTATAGGAGGACTGGTTTAGCACTGGTGAAGGATGTAGATTTCACAGGCATTTAGACTTAAGTTTGTAATGTTTGATGTGCTAATTTCTCTAACTATGTAAGTCTTAAGCAATATCATGAAGTGACAAACCTGGAAAGGCCAGGTAAGCAAACCCATACTGCAGAGACAGGTGTCTCTGTCTTCGGGTCTGATTATATATTCTCCCCTGGGCCAGATTTTTTTGTGGAATACTCCTTATAATTTTCTTGTATGTCAGACTTGCTGAGATAACTAAAACAATGGAATATAAGAGGGTACAAATCTGATATGCACTGGTTTTAGATGTAATCTTTTTGAAGGAAGAGGAAGATCTCCACTGACTTTGAACATCTTATCTGTGGTTCACTGGAAGACTGATTTGGCAATACCAGCTGTTACAGGGAAGCTCAGCATGATTTTAACAGTCTGTGGCTTGGCTTTTTCTTCTGTTTTCAGGATTCTTTCTTGCCTGATGGAGCACTTGTATACTGAGAAAATGGTAGAAGACTGTGAGCATAGGCTCCTGGAGCTCCAGTATTTTATATCTCGTGACTGGAAGTGAGTACTGTAACACAAGATTTATTTTCACTTGATGTTTTTGTTAAGTGTTTGTATGCAGTTCCTTGTAGAACAGTATAGTTTGTGATTGTTCAGAACAGGACTTTCAAATATGTCAGGTCAGTAGGATGTTAATGCTTGTGTAGAACACTAAAAGCAAAAGCTGCTTAGAAAAGGTCTGATGCCACTTAAATCTGATACTCTCTTAAAAGTGATGCAGCCTTAAGAAGTGCTCAAGTTTGAGCTCTAAAATTTGTTGCATCAATTAATTAAAGAGTTCTGTCAGACCATATTGAAGTCAAAGGTCACTTTCTCTGCAGGTGGCAGCTAGTTGTATCTGCTCTAAGTGCTACAGTACGGAATTTAAGGAAACCAAGTTTTTAAGTAAAACAAAGATTCACTGTGTGAGATGCTTTCTGCCTCCATTTCTACCCATTTTCAAATTCTTTAAGTGTAATTACAACCTGTAGAGCAGATGTAATACCCTTCAGAGCACTGCTTTTCCATCTTTTTCATCCAGAGATGGCAGTGCTTTGTTTTAAATATATACAAAGCCCCTTGTGTCAGTGTTGGTTAGGATGAGGAGAGAATAAATTTGATAAACGTGACCAGTGAGGAAAGAATAAGTGTTTGGCTTGTCTTCTTTAGAAGATGGAGAGGTGAGGAAATTGAGTACATTAAATGGAGTTACTGCTAGAAATTGAGTAATTGTTCTCAGTGGCCACAAAGAGTGTAAGGCAAGAAGTCCTGGTTTGATTACTGCAAGGAGTGTTCGATTCAAACATTACGAAAATCTTGACTCACAGCAAGTCATGTATTTATGGACAGCATTGCCAGTAGCTGAGAGCTGATATGCTCTGTGATCCTTCTGCTTTTAAAAATAGGGCTTCATGGAACAGAGAGTTTAGGGCTTTTTGGCTGTTCATTTAGTCATCTCAATAATTATCTCCATAGGTTGACAAGAATACTTAATTTTTCTCCCCTTCCTGTTTGTCTTCATTGCTGGGTCTCCTGCCTGTACTGTTTCCAGCACGTAATTCATTGTTTGAGTCAAACTTAAGTTATTGGAAGAAGGAAGACTGATTATTTGCATTTTCCTGGGAGTAAGAATAATTCTAATTCATAATGCAGGCTGGGCAGCATTAGCTTATCTTTGTTTAACCACTGTTCCCCAGAACTGGCTTATAAATCTGTTGCACTGTGTGCTTTAGACAGATGCACAAAGTAGAAGGGGTTTTGTTGATACTGTTATTATTTATATAATTGTGTCCACTGAAATCACTTGATTTTTTTTCCTAGAGTGTTTTATAAATATGAAGTTTCAATTTTGGAACATTAGCAATATCTCACTTCACTTTCATGTAATTAGACAACATCTTAAGAGATCTGCACTTACATGCAAAGCAGGGGACATTGAGTTTGCAGTTGGCTCAAATCCAGGGCAGACAGAATCAATCCAACTCAGATTTTTATGGAATTGGTGTTTCAGAATGGCAGCAGTACAAAGTACGTGTAAGATACCACACAAGCAAAATGTGGTATGTACCTTCCTTTCTGCCCCTTCAGGACACGAAGGAGAGGATTTCTTTTCTCATGTGTCAGTATTTGGCTGGCACGCTGCAGAAGAAAATGGAAGGTGCTTCAAGAAGTGTTGAAAATTTGATCTGTAATTAAAGATTTTGGTGTTATTTAGGGAGTTGATTTCACACTGAATTGAGGCCACGTGTTGGTTCAGTTGCTCAGACACTGCTGCTGAGTGGTGTCCTGGTGGTGCTTGAAACTTGAAGTGGATTTTCTGCCTCCAAAGCATTTTGGGATATGAACAGCATTCCATGTTTGGATGAAGTGCCAGGGATAACTCTTCTGTTTGCAGATTGGACACAGTCCTTTACCGCAAGTGTCAGGGAGATGCCTCCCGCCTCTGCCATACCCATGGCTGGAATGAGACCAGTGAGCTGATGCCTCCAGGGGCTGTTTTCTCCTGCTTGTACAGGCATGCATATCGCACAGAGGAGCAAGGAAGGAGGGTGAGTGCTAATGGGCAACTCGCTGCTTGTTGATTTGTGGTAGAAGGGTTGCACACGTTTGCAAGTTTGACACACAATGTAAAACTGCCAGAACTCGGAAAAGCCTGCTTTAAGTCATTTACTGTGGGTGGTAGTTGCACTGCTTTGGATGTCCAGCTCCTCCTCAAGGGTGCCCTGAAGGTCTGGGTGGTTGTTCTGGTAAGGCAAAATAGGCCCAGTGGGATGATTGACTCGTGTCACAGGCCCGTGGAGAGAACTGTGTGCTGACACTGACTTACATTTCTGTTCAAACCCAGTGCAAGTCCTCCCTCATGTCTTTCTAAAGAGGAATGGGATTCCTTGCAAATAGCTAGCATAGATGTAAAATTGGTTTTATGCATAAAGGAGTTTTGAGATAGTTTTCCTTGGCCGTTTCTAATGAGGTTTTGATTTGTGCCCAGCTTCAAATTATATTCCATTTAATTCTTCCTATTGATATAATGCATCCTTCCAGTTCTTTGGAGCATGCTGTACTGATAAATATATACTTATGCTGTCTTTAAAGAAGACAGTGGGGATCTGACTTGCTGCCCTGCAGTCTGGAGATCCACCATAATCACATTTGTGGTTGAGAGCTGCTCTTTTCAAGTTTGCTGCCCTCTCGTGCCTTTAGCAGAGCACTCACATGAAAGCACCTGGGTACTCAGTTCCTTTTCTTTTGGTACTGTAGTGTACACAGTCCCTAGGAGTTGATGGGTTTACACAATGGCCCAGTTTAAAAATTAATTTCCACAGCTTGAGTTAAAAGGTCTTTTGTGGCAGAGGTCAAGTATTGATTGAAAGCGTCTCTTTTAGGAATAATTTTTTTTAATGCAGTTTCTTAGTCTGCTGAGTTGAGATTTTTCATTCCATTTTATATTAATGCTGACCAAAGAAATCAATAGCCACCCTGCAACTAATCTATCAGAGAGAGAAAAGGTTTTTAAATGTGTTTCTCTTTTGGAAAGTAGGCTAAGAGAGCAGCTGTCATTTTGAAATTTAGTCTTGGAAGCAAACTCATGGGAGGTTAGACCTATATTTGTTTCCAGTGCTGTTGACAGAATGCTAGGTAACTTCCTGTGGCTTGGATTTTTAAATGTATGAAGCTCTAAGCTTCAACTGTACATTTTAGGTCAGATAAGCACCACATCAGTACCCTTTGGTTTCCTACAGTTTGTTTCTTCCTGTCTTGCAAGTGCTGACTCTGATGTGCTGCAGTGTGGATTGCTGAGTAGAAATTACAGCTGGACTATGTTGCCTCATTCTGGGCTTCCCGTTTGGTATTAAGGCCATGAGCTACTTTGACTTTCTTCTCCAGAATCATTCTGTAGCCTTGAGTGAAGGTACAGCAGATAACCTGGGGACCTGGTCTGACATCTCTTTCATAAGCAAAGTGGAGTTCTAAGAATACAGATTTAAACTTAGTGGAATGAGAGGAGCCTCTATCTAAACTAAATGACAGAGCTCCTAGCTCTTTTGAAACCCACATTTCTTGTGGGGGCCCTGACAGGCCTCTGCTGAGCATTGCAGGACTTCTGTGCCTTCTGGGATTCATGATGGCATTTGTGGTCACACTCAGAACCTTACCTGACAGCATCCTGTTTGCCCTGTGTGGATTTCAGGACCCCTTATGCCAGACACTCGCTGTTCTCTTTGCAGCTATCACGGGAGTGTCGAGCAGAGGTGCAGAGAATCCTCCATCAGCGAGCCATGGATGTGAAGCTGGACCCAACCCTCCAGGACAAGTGCATGATTGACCTGGGGAAGTGGTGCAGTGAAAAAACAGAGACAGGGCAGGTACTGTACACAATATCATTGCTGCTTTGTTTGCAAAGCTGGAGGGGTGAGAAGGACAAAAAGAGATAAAGGGACATCTTGCTGCCTCTTAAGTGTGGAGAACATGTTAAAAATGAGCGCAGTTTGAAACACAGTCTGCACCAGACTGAGACAGGTGGTGCAAAGAAGCTTTGCATGTTCAAATGTTAGTGGAATGAGAAGGGAGAAGGGGATAGTTTGCAAAAAGGGCTTTAAAGAAGCAACCCTACCGCCCTCAACCTCTTACTTACAATATTCTATTACAAGCTTGATATTTCCCACATAAACTTTATCCCATTTCCATTTGGCAAATACTGACATGCTTCCTGTGTTTATACAGAACTGAACTAACATCTGCAGCTACTTAACGAAGTTTCAACAAATACTTTTATGTTAAATTGCTCTGCCTTATGAGGCCTGTAGTGAAGGAACCATTCTGCAGCAGATGCTGTAGACACCACTGGCTTTTTGAAGTGCCCATCACAGGCTGGGTAGCTAACCTCTCTTTAAGGTTATGAAAAGGGCAAATTAAATGAGATATTCCAGAAGTGAAAGCACATCATGCAGCATTTGAGAACAAATGCTAACATCCTAGACCAATGATTTTCAATCATTACTATGTATGTGTGTTCTGGGAGAGCAGGTAGAGGAGTGGTTTTAAATGAGGTTTAAGACTTTACAAAAAGAAGGGCAGTTTCACATGTGTAACAATGTTGTAAGCCCAAAATTTCACCTTGGGTTCTCGGATCACACAAATGTCTGTTTCTGTAGGAGCTGGAATGCCTTCAGGACCATCTTGATGACTTGGTGTCTGATTGCAGAGACATAGTGGGAAACCTCACTGAGCTGGAGTCTGAGGTGAGTGGTTTTCAGCCTGGGGTAAAGGGAGTAGATGAGCATGTCTAGTTAAGCATGCCATTTTAATAATGATGAAAAAACCTGAGGTTAGAGGAGCTGAAAAATGCAGCTAGGATCTGGGATCAAAATACATCCTTTTTACCCCATACAGTGGAAGTTTTACTGGAGGTTCTTGAGGAACAGAAATGAAAAACAATTCAGGATTTTAGGCTGTTGATGGCATTTCTCCTACTTTAAAGATCATTTACAGTACTAAAACTAAGCTTTGCACAGGAACCCAGTTAACTTTAACACAAGTCAAGATATGTAATGGGACTTGAGACTTTGGTCTTGCTTGCAAGTAGTTTTCAGTACTGTATTGCAGCTTCCCTCCCAGTCACAAAAATTTTGCAAGCAGTGACCACCAGGTATATCAGTAGAGATTTCCAGTGACACTGGCAGCTTTACTTCTTTTATGAAGCTGCACATTTAACTGTCGAGACCCAGACTGTTCCCCATATCTCTTAAAATTTACACTGTGCCCTAGGGAAAGTTTCCTTCCAGTGGTTAGAAACATTGATTTTCTCAGAACTACGCCAAGTCTTCAACTCCTGCCTAGGTAGAAGGTGATTTCTAACACTGTAGCACCCCGTTTGGAGAATGACTGACTTATCCAAGTCAGGAGTTTTTGTGGAGACCAGGCTTTTCCCTTAAGCTGGAAGGTTTGTCTTGCATTTGCCATGTTGACAAGAGTGAACCCCGGGATTTCCATAGCTAAAAAGCAAAACTATCTGGATTGCATTTTTCAAAACTCTTCAAACTGGGTTGACTTTGAGTTATCACAGGTTTTCTCTAGAATCTTTTTCTCCTGTGCATTCACTGTGAAAATTTTCTACAGGACATTCAAATTGAAGCCTTGCTGATGAGAGCATGTGAGCCCATTATCCAGACATTCTGTCATGTGAGTACTCTGTAATAGTGTGAATATCTTTGAGGAAAAACTCAGTGGGAAAGGTTAGAGAGTTTTATTATTAGTTCTTGGTACACTTCAAAAGTAAAATCAGAGATAATAATTTCCAAAAGTCTTTAATTAAAAAATCACCCAGAAATAAAAATTCTTAGTTCTGCCTAGTGTTTCTGCTGTTGTCAAAGCCCTAGCATAAAAACTAGTTTGAAGATGAAAATTAGTCTGTAATTGGCAAAAATCGCTCTTTACAGTAATTTAAATGCCAGACTTTTTTTCCTTCTGCTTTACATGTGAGCAGTGTGTCTAACCACTCTACTCTGTGCAGCTGCTCAGCATTGCTGAAATAGCTTCACTGGTGTAGGGCTGAGTAGTTAAAGAGTAGTGAAGGCACCTAATTTTAATGTCATGTAAGCACTGAGTCTTTGCAGGGTGTTCTGAGTCTGAAGTGTGTGTGTTTCTGAGATGGTTCTTTTCTACACTGTATAAACAGTTGTGTGCTGGAGTTGTGTGGTGCAGCTCAAGAGTGGTCAGTTAATAGTGAGCTCACTGTGGAGAGTGAGCTCCATTCAGTTCCATATTGCCTGGTCACAGTGGGCCAAAAGAGCATATAAAACCCATGACTTGTAAAAGTAGTTAATTTTTATGCCTTTAATCTCTTCTTCAGGAGGTTGCAGATAACCAGATTGATTCTGGGGACCTGATGGAATGTCTAATACAGAACAAACACCAGAAGGAAATGAATGAAAAATGTGCAATCGGTGTTACTCATTTCCAGCTGGTGAGCAACACTTTTCTCTGCTATCAGTGGAAGCCTGTTCTGTTCTTTCAGGGTGTTGCTGGGAATTAGCTAATTGTGAAAGCACTCCTTCTTTGAAATTGATTTTCCACTGTATTTAAAAAGCTCTTGTGAATTCAGACAGTTATATTTGCATGCTTGGTCATAAGTGGTCACTTCTGGAGATGATTTCTTTTCAGCCCTTCCTTCCTCCCTGGCATTTGGTAGACAGGGTCCCAACTTCTTCAGCAGTGCAGCATTCCTCTTGCTTCCACATTAATAAGTTTGAACAAAAGAATGTGTTAATTGTGTGATTCAACAAGTGTTCTGTGGCCAGCACTTTGCTTTATTTTTAGAACTCCAGATGACCAAAGTTGTTTTTCTCCCCATTTCTCTCTTGCAGGTTCAAATGAAAGATTTTAGATTCTCGTACAAGTTTAAAATGGCTTGCAAGGAGGATGTGCTGAAACTGTGCCCCAACATTAAAAAAAAGTATGTAGTGCCTGACCAAACAGCAATCTGATTGTATAAATATATAATTAAGTGACAGGGTATTTCATGATAGGACAGAAAACACTAGACTTCTTTTAGAGGCTGATTGGTTTGTATGTGTTCCTTTAGTGACTGTCTTCTGCAGATGCTTAAGGTAGAGGCCTTCCTCTTAAAATTCTGCTTTACTCCTGGATAGAAGCCTGTCCTCTTTATTTTACTTGCTGTGAAACTAGCTAATTATTACAATTAGTGGATTGCATGTCCCAGGATGTCTTATATCCTTGCTAGATTCATTACCTTCTAAGAGGCAGACTACTGTTGTTCTAGTTGCTGATCTGGGAAGGGAAAATATCCTCCTTGTTTTATCTAGTTTATTCACTGCAGTCTAAGGATTTTTTTAATGTCCTACTGCAACACTGTAAGGCTGAATTACACACAAGGTCAATTCTGTTTGTGGATAGCAAGACAATTTGCATTTTATGAGGTAAATGCCCTTCCCATAGTGTAAAAGGATTGCTTGCAATGCTATGTAGGTATTCACCTTCATGTATTTCTGAGATGAAGCAAAGCTTTTCTAAAGTGCTGACACAACTGAAGAGGAGAAGTCTTGCTGGGCAGAGGTGTTGGTGGGATTTTGAATGTCTTCCTGTCTGCTGATCTAGGCTCCAATTTAGGTTTTAATTGTGATCCAGTTATTCTACATAGAACTGTACCCAGAAGCAAGCACAGATGCACGAGAACTTCATGCTGTGTTTTGGATTATTGGAGTCAGATTCTCTGATGTGGTAATCCAGTATCAGCCTTGGCTAAATGAAGGGTGTATGACTAAAAAGCTGCATTCTTTCCTGCAGGGTGGATGTAGTGATCTGTCTGAGCACAACTGTGCGCAATGATACTTTGCAGGATGCCAAGGAGCACAGGGTCTCTCTGAAGTGCCGCAAACAGCTGCGTGTTGAGGAGCTAGAGATGGTAAACATGCCTGAAACTCTTGTCCTCCCCCCTCTTTTAGTGAGGTCCTTCAGTTAAAGCTTCCTGGTTTGTCCACCTTTGGGGAAAAAGAAGCTTGTTTGTAAGATGTATCTTACTTATTTTTTCCACTTTTCTTACAACGGGGCTCAAGTGCCCTTCTTGGCGAAAGTACTGATTGTCTGCTTTAATGCCTTAAATATTGCCTCACACAGGCTAAGGCAAGCTGAATGGTCATTGCAATTTCAGCTAGAAGTGATTATGTTTAGTGTTAGATAGCAACGTGCTACACATTCTGATGTCCTTGACATCCTCTAGGAGAGAACAAAAGCTTCATTTTACAGACTGAGGAAACAAGCACAGACGAAGCAACTCGAGTCCAGCTGCTCCAAGTTGCTCCATGGATAAATAGGAGTAGTGTTTGTTCTGGTAGGCAAAGCTGCCTCTCAACTTCCTGCTGCAGTGCTTGCAGTAATAAACTCTTAAGGGCTTTGTCCTGTAGATACTGTTAAAGTGTCAAAGCTTCACCTTAAGTAGGTCCATATAGGAAGAGGCAGCACTCTTGCCTTTGAAAGGAAGAATTCAGATTTTGGGCATCACCAAAACCAGGAAACTTCATTCATATCCTCCAGATCACCTGCTAGATGGGTGGTTGTTAATATGTGCTTTAGCTTTCATGTGGAAAGATTTTAGTTATCTTGGACAGGTTGTGATGCTGCCCTTTTAGGAGAAGCAGTGGAAACAACTTGCTAGCTCTATAATTTGATTTAAACTCTTTCTTCAGTCTAAAAAGGTGACAGATTGCTGCAGGGAATTCCAAAATTGATTTCTTACTAACATCATTTCTCACACCCAAGACCCTTCTGTTCAAAGAAAATGAATGCCTGTTGTGAGGATTGCTTACTTTTTGTGAGTAGAGGTCTTCAGTTAAGAGATTAAAAAAGCAAAATAGTCTCAAGTCCTACTTCAGGGCTTGTATTGTATTTTTTCCTGCAGACTGAGGATATCAGACTTGAACCAGAACTGTATGAGGCTTGTAAAAGTGACATCAAGAATTACTGCCAGAACGTGCCCTATGGCAATGCTCAGGTAATGGAATTTATTAATAATTTACAATTTAATTTGTACTTTCATTTCAGAAAACTTTTGAAGAACACTTTTGCCTGTGTAAGTGCAGCTTGAGATTTTCATTTTGATACTACTCAAATATTTTGGTAGTACTTCAGAATGTTAATTTCTTTCTTTTCCACTGGCACACAAGCATTAATACTGGGTGAATGCAATGCTGTGAGCCCTTCATTCTTCAGTTTATGCTGGTTTTAAGCTATTAGCAGTTGGTTACTGCAAATGTTGCTAAAGATTTCCTAGGCATAATGTGTTCAGGATGAGATTGGTGGTTCTGGAATAAGTCCAAGAGACCCTCTTCATCTCATTAAATCTTTGTGAGAAGAGATGAGCTTAAAGCTAGTGCTGGAAATGAGCATTGGTAATGACTTTGATATAGTCTAGGCATTGGGAACTTAATTGCCCAAATGAGATGAAGGTGGTCATTAGGGGAACACATGGCTGTGTATGACAAAATCATATCAACAGTGTGTCCATTATGCCTGCAATATTGTGTTGTAGATTATTGAATGCCTGAAAGAAATCAAGAAGCAGTTGAGTACACGGTGCCACCAGAAGGTGTTTAAACTGCAGGAGACAGAGATGATGGACCCAGAACTGGACTACACTCTCATGAGAGTCTGCAAGCAGATGATCAAGGTAATGGTAGTGTGCTCATTTAAGAGGGCGAGGTTGGGATATAAGAGCTCAGTCAGCTTTGAGCTTCCCATAGAGGCTTGTTACAACACTGCTGTGCTTTTTTGTAAAAGTAATCTGTTTCCTAACTCTGAATCAGGCTGAGGTTTCTTCAGGGGTCTTCTCTTTCAACTTCCTGATTGAAGCCTCTGCATTAATAAATTTGTCTTCCCTACCACCAGTGGAGAAGAGGGAATCTGTTCTGAGGCTCCTAATACAGTTCTCATCCAGTCAGTTTGGATTTGGATTGGCTTTTAGCAAGGGTGAAGAAGTTATGATCACAGAGAAGAGTAAAATCTTCAGTTCACTGCTGACCAGGTGTACACAGACTTTTATCAAACTGATAAAGCAAGCAAAATCATACATAACTTAAGATTAGAAATGAAAACTGGAAGTGGTGCCATATGGAAAGCAGCAGTGAATGTCCATGTAAGACACTCCTTCACAGTAGCCAGAACTCCAAAGCCTGAAACACTAGTATCTGTGGTCTGTATGCAGCACCCTGCATATCTATATTTTGGCTAACGAAGAACGTCCTGAGAGTTATTTGCTCTCCAGTTCAGACACATGCTTTTAAAATGAGACCAGTCATCAAAATAGTGAGGATTTGAAGATGCAGAGGCCTTATCTTACACCCACAGAATTAGTTTCTAACAAGAGAAACTACTACCTTAGTCTGAATTTTGAGTAAACTGGTTCACTTTGGACTATGTGATTCAAGGTGGAAATGGGCAAATTACTGTCAATGAGCTCCTCTCTGCCTTCTCCTTGTGTGTGGTCTTAGTTTGTCCTGAGTGGTACTAATAAAGTCTTTACTGCTGCTTTGTCCAAGCAGCATTTACACAGAACAGCAGTATGTGTATAGACTTAAAAGATTTTTTTTTTAGTTTCTAAAATAAATGGGAACAAAAGTAGTTGAGTATGAGACCTGACTTGGTGGGCATTTCTTTCCAAGTGTGCTGTTTCTCTAAGAATAAAGGCAATTTGCTTTTGATGAGGCCAGTAAGGACTGTACAGCTCAGTGCATAAGCAGAGACATGGCTGCCTGTAGTCAATTCAGAGAGTAGCACTGAGATATTGGGGCTAGGCAGTGTGGCTGTATACTCTTCTCTTGGGTAGGTGATTACTCCCTTCCATTAATTGGAAGCTGCTTGTTGGGTTGGGGTTTTGTTTTTTCAAGTGCTTTTAGTGATGCAATTTGTTGGGTTTTGGGGATTTTTGTAGCGGTTTTGTCCAGAGGCGGATTCAAAAAACATGTTGCAGTGTTTGAAACAAAACAAGAACAGTGAAGTGATGGATCCTAAATGCAAGCAGATGATTACCAAGCGCCAGATTACACAGAACACAGGTATCTTCTTCTGAAATAAAAACAGAACTTGTTTGCCTGAGGTGCTCTGCATGGCTGGAAGACTATTAGTTTTGTTTTATTCTTCTTTGTCGTTTTCTGTGTACACACTGACCTTAGTCAAGTTCTTGAGGGTCAGCATGTGTTGTTGAATCTTCTTTATTCCTGAAGCTCTTACCTCGCAATTTGAAATTCTATTATGAAAATACTATTTTCCCCAAAAATTATGTTCCTTGATGGTATAATGTCACCCAGAAAATTCCTATCCCATCTCTTTTGGAGGGTTATGCTCTGTAATCTGAAGAGATGTGTGTTCTAATGAAGTTCTGTCGTCTCTCTTGGTTAGATTACCGCTTAAATCCCGTGCTCAGGAAGGCTTGCAAAGCAGACATACCAAAATTCTGCCAAAATATCCTGAATAGGGCCAAGGATGATACAGAGTTGGAAGGACAAGTCATCTCATGCCTGAAGTTGAAATATGCAGACCAGGTGAGTAGAACTGGTGCCTGCAAATGAGATAAATATGCAGATTGTGCTGATCAACAGTCATTTAATAACAAATCAAACTTGGGCTTGTAGTGGGTTCAAAATATGTAACAGACTGTACAAAAAGGAGGGGGGTTTTGTTCCTGTAGAAATATTTTAGAGTTAATGTACAGGGTGGTTGATTTCCAAAGGTCATTGAGTTAATGACTTTTTCCTCCGAACAGCGTCTCTCTCCAGACTGCGAGGACCAAATTCGAGTGATAATCCAGGAATCAGCCCTTGATTATCGGCTGGATCCCCAGCTTCAGATGCACTGTTCTGATGAGGTAGGAAAGTAACTCCATAGCTACATTTTCGGGATGAAAGCCACCTTTGTGTAACAGATTTTTGTTTCTCAAAACATGCTTTCCTAATAAATAAAACAAAAAACTCCCTTTGAGCTGCTTCTAGCTAGTCAGATGTTCTGCTTGTGACTTTTGTCCAGTGCACAAGAATTGGAATTTCCTGTCCAGTTCTAATATGAAGTTAATTTTTTCATCACATCAGTACTTGTGACTGGAAAAATACTTCTTTCCTATCATCAAAAAAAAAGTCAGTTCTCTGGTCTTATCAGCTGTAACTGGAATACAGTCAGGCTTTTTGAGTTTTCAGTTCTGGTAACAGAGTTGGTCATGCTTCAAGTGTTACTTATTTCATACTTTCACATTCTTTCCATGCTGTTTTCTTCCCTGCCCTCCTTAGTACAGTGATATTGACTTCTTGCTGCTGGGTTTCAAAGGGTTATGCATATTGCATGAGCCAGGCTGCATTTGGCTTTGGGGGTTTTGGGGGGGAAGGAATCTCATCATGTATTCTCTAGCTGCACCCTGTGATGAACTAACATACTGAGATATCAATGTGCTAAAAGGCAGAATGATTGTTGTAAACTACTTGTGTTAAAACACCTCTTTCAAAATAGATTTCCAGCTTATGTGCAGAGGAAGCAGCAGCTCAGGAGCAGACTGGGCAGGTGGAAGAATGTCTGAAAGTGAATCTTCTGAAAATAAAAACTGAGATGTGCAAAAAGGTAAAGAAAATAAATTGGATATGCTCTAAAAAGCTCCCATCCCTGCAGAAATCTGTGATTTTTCTAGATCATAGCCTAGGTCATGTTCTAGCTACTATGAAGACAGAGTGCTGAAATTTCCCTGTACATCTCAGTTCTGGCCTGCAGTGATTCAATTCAATTTGCCAGTGAAAATTGTGTTGAGAAGTTCCTCCTTTGCAATTCCAGACTTTAATCCTTTCTTGATTATGATTGCCAAAGGTTCGTGTTACAAACCTGTTTCTTGATGCTGTCTCCATTGCAGCCTTTTCTAGGCCCAGGCTGGGTGCTTGAGGGCTGTATGAATTGTGCCATGGCTGTGGCACCTGATTTCAGTTCTAACTGAAGTAGTCCTGGCATACTGACTTTGTCTTTTAAATTAATATGAGTATTTTAAGGAATGTTACAAACCAGGACACTTAATTAAGCCTAAACCAGCATTCATACTATGTCCTTATCCAAGGACAGGGCTGGATTTTCTCACAATCCTGGATTTGAAAAGATGATACACCTTTCAGAGACATTGATCAGCCTGAGTTTTGTTCTGTCTCCTTTTTCTGAGAGGTACTTGTCATTTCCTCCTCTGCAGGAAGTGCTCAACATGCTGAAGGAAAGCAAAGCAGATATATTTGTTGACCCAGTGCTCCACACAGCCTGTGCCCTAGACATCAAACACCACTGTGCTGCCATTCCGCCAGGGAGGGGACGCCGTAAGTGCTCGAGCTGTACTCGTGTAACCTCTCAGTCTTGAGATACTTAGCCTGCATTTCTTACCAGCCTAATCTTATGTACGGGATATTTCCACCAGTCATTTATGGGCAACAGGATGGAACAGCAGCAGAAGTGGTAGATGAATGGGTGTCAAGAAGTCTTTCCTTGTGTCCAAGTCTGTGGCTTAGAGAGGGCTCTGCCTGCCAGTGCTTGAATTGACAGTTGTACATTAAAAGTCTGGAGTTGGTTTAACTAAGTCTGTGGCCTGTTTGCTACGAGCTAAATAACTCTTGACTGCAAAGCAGAAAGCATCTAATTAGGGATTAGTCGAGTATGGTAGCATGAATAAAAACCACAAAATTTTATGTCTGTGTCTTATGTGAGTGTTTAAACAAGCTTATGAGTTAGTTGGCCAAGCCTCTCTGTAGGCACCAGAACACTGTGATCCCATTTCCTTTTCACAGTACTGTGTGAAAACTCAGGAAGTTAAACCTTTCAAAATTTATTGCTGTTCTAAAGAAACTCCTAACAAGCCTAAGAAGATAGGACTGTTTTTTTCTGAACTGAACTTGATCTTAGCTCTCCCTAAAGGCTGGTGGCATGGAGTTCAGAGTGTACAGCTCATTGAAGGTGCAGATTTATAAAACTTCATAAAATCTCTTGTAAATCACATGAATTATATATTGGATACGTACTGTAGTTTCTTTTTGGAAGGCAAAATTCCTTGCATCTCCAAACACAATACTGATCATGAATCTTGGTGAAATTGCTAGCCTCAGGCGTAGTCTGCCAGGTCTGTTCAGAAAGCCTTGTAACCATCAGCCTTCATGGGAATGGAAGAGCCCCTCCCTGCACCATGTTATTGAAGCCACTGTTTCTATTTTGTAACACTATCTTCTGCACATTACAGAAATGTCATGCTTAATGGAAGCTCTGGAAGATAAGCGTGTGAGGTTGCAGCCTGAATGCAAGAAACGCCTTAATGATCGTATTGAAATGTGGAGCTATGCTGCAAAGGTGAATATGTAAATGATTTCCATTTTTTTATGCCTTAGATCTCTCTGTTGCAAGGTATTTATGAAAAACTTCAACTGTAATGAAGTTCTTGTTTCTGAATGAAGTTTAGTATTTTTGGTCTAGAAAAACTGAAATCAGGTTGTCTTCTTGGAACTTACATCTTAATATCTCTGTGTCTCAGATGCATCCCTAACAATGCAGAATTAAACTATCTTTTGTGTACACAGGGCTTAGTCTCCTGCAGAGAAGGTGTGGGGCAATGAAATAGGGGCAGGAAAACTTCCTGTTATAAAGGTCCCTCCTGAACAGCTGTTCCTTCAGGTGAATCATTGCAGGCCTGCTTTTTTCAGGTTCATGCCAAGTCTGACAACGACAGGAGGGAATAGGAGTACCTGACACTAAAGCTGGTAAATGTCATGGCTGAGGGTTGCATGGAAAGCACAGCTTGGCTGATTTATTCCCTTTTCACCTCCAGGTTGCCCCAGCAGAAGGTTTTTCTGACCTTGCCATGCAAGTTATGACCTCTCCATCCAAGAATTACATCCTGTCTGTGATCACAGTTGGCATCTGTGTACTCTTCCTCATCGGCCTGATGTGTGGACGCATCACCAAGCGGGTGACAAGAGAGCTCAAGGACAGGTAGAGCCTGGATTGCCTGCTGAAGAAATGCCTGCCCAGTGCCCAGTTTTGTACAGCCCTCCCCTGTATAGTCTACCCATCCCCTCTTGTGAGAGGAGAATTAAAAAAAAAAAGAAAAAAAAAAAAGGAAAAAAGAAAAAAAAATTAGAAAAGCAGCAGGTGTTGGCTCAGTTTTCCCATCCTGGATCTCATCCATGGCATCTTCATCCTATGAAAGTTTGTGTGCAACATTGGCAGCCCAGCCAGCAGCTTTTGTTACCCCTTTGTTAGCAGACTCTCGTTTACCTGCCTGTAGACAAGTCTCTGTTGTACTGTTGGAACTGCGTTCACTCCAAATCAGACTGATATGACCTGCAGCTCAAGCAGTTTTTAAGTAAATTTTTAAAGACAGACATATTCTGCATACCGACTATATGATTTAGGTAATGGTTCATACTGAAATCTAGTCATCCTCTGTGGCTGGGTGAAGTTGAGGCAGGAAATTAAAGGGTAAATTGCATCTTACACCACAGTTGGCCTTGTTTTGGACATCTTGCTCGTCTGTGTAAAGCATCTTCAGAGCATAGTCTTGGACAACCTAAGGACACCAATCACTGGTGTCATCTCCTAGTGAATATCCTGCTTATGTGACTGTGGATTTTTTGGCTGAAAAGATGTCCTCCCTTTCTTCCTCTGCTGCTCGCAAGATAGAATAAAATACTGACCAGGATTGAATACTCATGTGAGCTGTACAACTTGTATTTCAGTAGATTAAAGACACAACGTAGACACAAGGTGTGTAGAGCCTGTCAGTAGTGAACAGTGTCAGTGGACAGGAAGTGCTCTGAGCAGTTACTCGGTCAAGTTTTTCATTAGCGATGATGCAGTAAAATTCAAACACTCCTTTTATTTTACCTTGCTGCTGCTAAGTTGTTTCCCTCCTAAAGTAACTGTGTGTAGATGGTATTGACACTCTGGCAGTGCAGTGCTCTGTCAGTGATGCAGAAAGTGCTGGAACACTCAACATCCTCTCTCTCTGTATAACGGTTACTTGTGGGTTAGCACAGGGGTTGGTGAACACACTCCACTTCCTAATGGTTTGCATGGTAGCACTGAAGAGTGGTTTTCATTTCCACAACTACAATTGATGGTGATAACACCTGGCCTTTTCCTGGGGTGTAGGACATGGGTGCCGGTCCAAAATGCCAAGCAGAAGTGGATGGAAGAATGATAGTGTGGTATGAAAGGCAGAAACATCTGGATCTTTAAGGGAAGTAGCTTTTAGCTTTTGCATAGTTACCATCAACATGTGTATTTGTGCTATGTATAGTTATACTTCCAGAACCTGATACTTGCACCCAAGAGTCCAAAGAAGATGTTTAGGAAATCCTCACCAGTAGTTGTGGCCTCTTCTCACCATCATCCGTGTTCCTCAAGTACAAGGCGGTGTGGATCTCATAAGACACGTGCTTTGACTGAAACATGGAGAGTGCTGATGAAATCTAGAAGAGGCTGTACAAGTGTCAGTGTGTACAGGAGGATATGTTTTATTCACCTTTCAGATGTGCTCACCCTTATGTGTGCTGTGCTAAAAACCATGTGCCTGAAACTATCCAACTTAGGCTGATGCTTGAACCATAACTTTATTTCCCAGTTAGCACACTGCTAGGTAAGACCTGGGTTTCCAGTTCTTCCCATTGTTCTCTAGAAGAACAGTGGAGGTGGTTTTGAGACACTCCGGAGTGTGGACCAGCTGATTCTGGTGATGATGTATACACAGAATGGCATATACAAAATACTGTGAGCTTTTGCTATGACTTTTTGCTGAAGCTTTTTGCAAACATACCTTCATCGTGCTCTGAGGATGGAAGCAAGCTAATATGGGTTTAGACTTGCTGTGCTACTGAGTCTCACAAACACTTCTGGTTTTGTAGTAAAGTACTATGAACACGAACAAGCAGCAGTGAAAGCCTGAGCAATGAAGTTTCAGTGGAGAGTTAGTGTAGGATTGCAGTTAAGTGGTGAGGTAGAACTGAGTTTAAGCCTGAATTCCTTCTCTTGACGCTCCTCCCTGGTGCTAAGGGAGCTTCTATGGCTGTCAGCATGAAGTGGAGCAGAGGAGAAACAGCTAATTGTGTCTCTTGAGGTAGCACAGGTGTGTAACTCCACAGATAATTAGTTTGGTAATTAGAAGTGTGTGTTGTATCAGTTGACTGACTGTTGTCAAGATGGGTGTGTTCACAGAGATGCCAGCAAAGGAAGTGGGATCATGGTGCAGCCTTGCTTGCTGGCATGAGTCCTGCTTCTCCAAAATGTCTATCTGGCATAATTAAATTGCCATTGGAGGGCTTTTTTTAAACTGTTGGACTTTTTGAGAGGGCATTTTGTAACCTTATGAGCTTGAAAAGCCTGATTAGATGGTTTATTGTCTAGAAATAGCATCTTCCACTAAATTCCAGGAGACATTGCAGTGAAAATTGTAGGTTTGTAGCCATAGTTCTGAATGTAAACCCTGTTCAGCTCTGAAGGTGACTTTCTTTACTTTCAGATTTAAAGCTTTCTGGGCTTTTTTTTCCCGTTTTAATTTGCAGGAGGTTATGGTAAGGGTACCTGGAGCATGGCATTAGGAGTCCATGCTCCAGTGGTGTTTCTGCCTGTGTCAGGCTCGCAGTTTCTGTGTGAGTGCACTGTGATGGTGTTAGAATTGTTTTGTCTGAGGCCTTTGGAAGAAGAAAACAGGATACTAATTAAACCTTTTGTCACAGAGACACAGACCTGCTTTCTAAAGTTTGACAAGGGGTCCAGGCTATTTTATCATTGAGTATGTTATCTTTTCACGTTTTAAAAAGGGATCTCCTACCACTGGTGATGACCAAGTCTGCTTTTTTCTGGACTAAAAATCTACCAGTCACAGTCTTGAAACATTCTCCTTCTTCTCATGCATACCTAAAAATCTAGAGGTTTTGCAAGCACAGAAACCCACAGGAGTACTTTTCCAAAAATAACCTGGTTGTGCTGTTGCCAACACATCATCTTGCCTGCAGGTAACCATTTTCCCCACTGCAAGGAAGAAAAAAATAAAAAATCATGGAGTCATGTAACAGTTTTGAGTTGGAAGGGACCTTAAAGCTCATCTCATTCCAAGCCCTACCTTGGGCAGGGACACCTTCCACACTAGACTGGGATACTTGGAGTCCCATGTGATCTGCTCTTGGACACATCAGGGATGGGGAGTCCACAACCTCTCTGAGCAACCTGTGCCACTGTCTCACCACCCTTGTAGGAAGGTGTGAGAAATGGTTGTAAGAAACACTGCTGTTGCCTTGAATTTGAGAAAGCCTTTTTAACCTCTCTGTTTTAACAGAGAGTGTTAGCAGTAGCTGCAGTCAGCCAGAAGAAGCGAGTTAGTGTGGAAGAGCCTCTTGGTAGTCTTTCCTCTTCATGACCCTTACCTCACTGGAGAAGTCTGCCTTTCACTGAATGCAGTTCAGGAGATGGTTGTTGGTTGGGTTTTTGGTTTGTTGTTGTATTTTTTTTCCTCCTGATCATCACAAAACCTTCTGTTGGAGAGCTTATTCTAGACTTGATGATGCTGGTGCTCAGGGTGTGGATGGAAGAGCTGGATGTTTGGGATCTGGCAAGGCTTGCAGCTCTCCATTTGCCTGCTGCTGCTGCTGGGAGGGTTAACAAGTTAGGCTTCCTAAATGATGGCATGTGTTTGCACGTGTCAGGAGCTGTGCATGATGTGCACCTCTATACTCCACTCCTGCTAGCCTGTTACAGTTCATTTTCATTCATGGTAATAAGCTTATTTATTTTTCACCTAGTAAGTCTAATCAAGTCTTTTTGAGAGTTTCAGCTTGGGATTCTATTGCCTCACTTTTGACATTAGACTGCTGGAGTAATTCACCTGGATGGGAACAAAATTCCTGGCACCTGAAGTGTATTACCCAGCAGATTGGGCTGTGTGTCTGTGTAAAGGGCTGGAAAGACCCTAGTGAAGGCTGAATAATTCTGTAGCAAAATGTTAGCATTTCCTCCAGAATCTGACACTGTGATATAATCAGTGTTGCTGTGAAAGAATCCAGTAAGTGCATTGTATGGAAAATAACAGTTATGACTGTCTCAAGTACAGAAACTTAACTGCAGGTAGGTGCAGAGGGAAGAAATGTAACAAGCCAGAGGGATCACTGGAATCCCATAATGTTGTAGAGGAATTGTGTTCAAGTTGGATGGCGATTTCTGTTAAAACACATTATTACTTAATGAAAGAAGATTGTAGGGTTTTTTCTTTATCAGTTTTGTTTGAAAAAAAAAATTAGTTTTGAGGTGTGTATGAGTGCATGAGTGTGGTATGAAACCAGAATATTTCATCTAGCACTTCTGTCTCTATTTAAAGTACAGCTATGTGGACTTAAACAGCAGTAGTGTGGGTTTGTGTAAGAGCACGTTCCTCGTTCTGGGGTTCATATTCTCCAGGCAGCTCCCAGGTATTGATCTTTGCGCAGTGTCCCTGTTTGGGAGCCAGACCTGCCGTTTTGCTCCCACCAATGAGTCATGGTTAGAGAAGACCCAAATCACATATGTGCTAGAGAGAATTCAGCTGGCACTGTGCTTTGGCCTGTGCTAGTGGGATTCTGCATCTGCTCCACTGAGTTCCTGAATGCTGCCTGGGATAGGGAGGAGTAACAACGTTGCTCTTCACTAGCCAGAGGCAAGATTTTCTCCTTGCACAACACCCAAATTAGATTCCGTAGCTGACCAAACGCAAAGATGCCTGCCGGGGTGAATCGCTGTGCCCTGAGATAGCACTCCTGCTGCCCATGTATTGGCTGAGTTAGATAGAAGTGCTCGCCTAGCTCTCGCCTTGGGAAATACTGAACTAGGAGAAAAGGGAAAGGTGTGGCTGCCGCCCGTAGAAGCGGAGGATGGAAGCTGTGAGTAGCGTGTGTTGGCCTGGGCATGAGGTGGGTGCAGGGGGAAAGGGCTCCCCAGCACCCCGCAGTGTACAAACCAGACCCAGCGGATTCCTATTGTACAGCAGATGCTGTTTGAACGTAGTTTCTCTTTTTTATTATAATTATTTTTAAATGTGACATTAACGAGACTTTTTTTTTGTAAATTGTTTCCCCTTTCTGTGTATAAATCCTGGCTGCTCCTTGTTTCAGTTGTTTTTTTGGTTTGGTTTTCTTTTTTGTTTTTCTTTTTTTTTTTACATGTCCATGCTGTGTAATTTTGAGATGTTACTGAAATTCTGAACATAATAATGTGCATTTTTTTTGTTCTGTACAGATGAAATGGGAGAATTTAATAAAAAAGAGTCTGCAGGTTTGTACTTGTGGTGGTTTATTTCTGAGGGGACGCGGGGCAGAAAGGGGCGGGGTTAGGGGCGGGGCCTCTCTGGGTTACGCCCCCGCGGCTGGGTGGGTGTGGCTGGCGCACGCGCAGGGGCGGCTGTCGCGCGTCGGCCGCGGCCGTAAAGCGCGGAAGGTCAGCCCGGCCTCCCCCTGCCCCAGGTGAGCCGGCGCGGCCCCGCCGACCCCGGCCCCGCTCCGCCACCCCGGCGCACCCGGCACCACTCCGGGCCCCCATTCCCCTCCCGGCCCCCCCGCAGCGCGGGGTCGGGGCCGCCGGCGGGGGCGAGCAGGCTGAGGCGGGGGCTCCCCGCTCCGGGGCTCCCTGACACCCCGCGCCCTGACACCTCCGTCCCTCAGGCTCCCGGCACGGAGCGGAGTCTGCGGGTGAGGGAACCTCCGGTGCTGCTGCTGGTGGAGCTGCCGCAGCCAGGCCCTGGGGTAAAGCTTGGGATAAAGCTGTTCCCGACGGGGCCTCTCCAGTGCTCTGTGCCAGTTATTCTGAACACAGACTTCGTTTCCTTCTTCAGGTAAAAGCCTGGCAGCGTTAATAATCAAGCTTGTTTGTGCCCATTAACTTCTGGCTTTAGAAAACATTCCAGAGCATGATCTGTTCCTGGTGCTTGTTTCAGCTCTCCTCGTCACGGGTGTGAGAGCTTTTCCACCTCTCGTGGTTCTTTACTCATTGTCAAGTTGCACTGTGTCAAAACCGCAGGTGAAATGCTCTGTTCCTGTTTCATGATCTGAGGTTAAATCTTAACGGCAAGGTTGTTGTTTCAGGAGTAACTGCCCTCCTGTTTGTTTGCTCATCAGCTTTTTCATGTCCACTTATACCCGACACACCACGTGATGTTTCCTGCTGCCAGCCTTGTGTGTAATAAGATAAGTGGTAATGTCAATCTCATCTTTTCCTTCCTAGAAGGAGCGGCACTGAGGTAACGTCTGAACACGTCTAGGTGGTGCTTTAGGAAAAGTGACAAAGAGGTGCCAGAATGTTTCTCCGATTGCTGTCCGATATCCAGTGGCGGGCAGCTCACCCGAAATGGAGGAGGATGACCAGCTCCCAGAGAAGTACCTCAACTACAGCAGAACCTCATCCGGTGTCCCTGCCAGCACAGGCACAGGTTGTCATCTGTGGTGGTGGAATCATGGGCACCTCTGTGGCCTATCACCTTTCCAAGATGGGTTGGAAGGATATAGTCTTACTTGAGCAGGGCAGGTAAGGATTTCTGGTTAAAAACTCAACAAAACAAGACTTCTCTGCAGAACACTATGTGCTGTAATTTGTTATTTCTGTCTCTTCACCTGAACTAAAATGAAGACCTGGAAATAGCCTTTTCCCTGGGGGAAATAAGGTTATACTGAACACTAATAACAGTGCTTGCTGCCCCTTCCCAGGCACAGGACTGCTCTGCAAGGTGAAGAGTATCCCTTGTTTGATTGTGGTGGGGCAGCTGTGGCTAAGGGCCAGACTGCCACACAGCCATATCATTTCCCTCTGCAAGATAGAGAGAAAGTAAGGCAAGGATCAGGATAAAGATATGGAGATTTTACTGCTAGGGGCAAAATAGACTTATCCTAGGGAGAATTAATTTAAAATAATTACTTTATTTCATGACAGTTAAAATAGATTCAGGTAGTGAGAAACAAAAAACAAATATTAAAACACCACCTTTTTTTCCTCAACTTCACTCCTGCACTCCAGGGTCTTTTATCTCCCCACAGTGCCCTGAGAAACATGGGGGTGACACAGTGGGGTGTGATCAGTACTGAGCTCCAGTGTGCATCCTCCATGCACTGCAGTTCCCATCAGGAGAACTCTACTCTGGTGTGGGTTTTCCACACACCACAGTTCCTTTGGGAGCTGTTCAGCTGCTCTGCTGTAACCACAGGTGATCATGTAAAACAATGCATCTGCCAAAGATGATGGACCATTTTAAACGAACTAAAAATCCACATTACTCCTACAGCCCCTGTTGACCTCTCAGAGCATGATGCCATGTGTGTCTAAAGCATTACACAGCCAGCAAAGCTCCAGAAATTGCAAGAGGTTATAAGCAGGCATCACTAAAACATCACCCTGTAAGCTGGTTAAATGCTCAGATTATCCAGTTTGTTGGAGGATTTAGTGGCCCTTTGTAAAACAGCCAAGGCTGTTATGGTTTGGCTGAACAGAAGTGCCCTCAGTGAGTTGGGTCAGCTCTCTGTAGCAGAGCACACAGTTCCTGTTGAAAGCTGTGCATCCCAACATTTGCCCTCTTGTTTTAGATGTCTCTTTCTGAGGGACATTTGTGGCGTTTTCTTTAAGCAGTTTGGGGATCCTGGGCATGAGACACCTGAGACTGTGGGTGTTGACTTCAGGGTTTGAAGAGGTGTTTATTGTAGCAGCTTCTAATGCCCTGAATAAGTGCTGGACTGGGTATTTTTAATCTACTTTAGAGCTCCCCACCTGATACTGCCTTCAGGAATGATTAGCTGTGCATCCTGGAGTTTGTGTGGTTGGGAAGCAGCAGGTTCTTTCTGCAAAGAAAAGAAATTGGGTATTCTCATCTGAGACCTTGTGAGTAGGGTCCTTCTGAGCAAAGTGGGATGCTGGGCTGCATTTGCAAGGGAATGTCATTTTTGCTAGCTTGGAGCAAGGTATGAACAGCCCATTAAAGATCTGCAGTGAATTAAGATGCTGTGCAGGCTCAGTCTGTGCATGCTCAAGGAGAAACAGGAATACTGCAGTAGCAGAAATGTCTTATGAGGAGCACAGCATGATGAGACTGTGCTTCGGTTCTTTGGGTTGTCTTTGAGCAGGGGTGTAGCAAATATTCCTTACCCAACTGCATCTTAGGTTGAATTACCGAGAGAATATAGACATGCTAGGCTGAAAGCAGTTGTGTCAAATGGAAAAATACAGGATGGCTTTAGCAGCAGCAAAGGTAACTTGGAATTACAGTGGAAGCAGGCTGCAAGGGAGATACTTTAATTGCCTTGTCTCCCCCTGTCCATGCTGCATGGAGTTGTGTAGGTTCCTGTCTCTAGAGCAGCCCTTCACAAAATAACTCAATGGTTTAGGGACAGTTTTAGAAGGGACAAGAAGCATGTGCCTGTCTATGGCAGTTGTTACAGAGTGAGAGGGACTTGCTCATACTGTAATCTTCAAAGATGCAAGACTGGAAACCAAGTTAATTTTGATTTGAGGGAAATCCTGCTTTGGAGAAGGCAAGAATCAGGCAGTTCAGCTTAAGTGTAAAATTTTCTTTTTTCAAAAATGCTTTCTTTGAAAAATGTCAGTGTTTAGGACTTGTTAAATTGTCTTGAAATGCAACGTATTTTCAAAAGTGAGCAAAAGGAAAATCATTCTAGAGTTTGTGTCATCCCTGCATCATCCAACTTAAAGTGTTGCTCTGATGAGTTTGGAGGAGAAGTTGCTGTGTCGTTTGTGCTGCCAGTGGGGCTGCTGGAGCAGTCTGGTGTGGAGGGTTACCTGGCAGCTGTATGAGGCCCATCTCTGCACCTTCCCCTGCAGGTTGGCTGCTGGCACCACTCGCTTCTGTGCTGGCATTGTGAGCACAGCCAGGCCCGTGTCCATAGAGCTGAAGATGGCACACTATTCAAACAAGCTCTACCAGCAGCTGGAACAGGAGACAGGAGTGCAAACAGGTACTGAAAGCGTCCTCACAGAGTCCTCTTTGGGAAACTGAATTGAAGTTCTGACACTAAAATATGACTGTGGTTTTACAGTGTCTTAAGGCTTGAAAGTCCTGTTCAAAATCAATACATATGGACCTAATCAGATGCAAAGGGATGTCACTAGTGTAGTGACAGAATAGGGAGAATATCAGATGGGCAAACCGAAGGCAAGCTACTTGCAAATTGTGACAGTTTGCATTAACTTAGGTTTTCTGTAGCTTAGGCAGACACCGGAATTTTCACAATGATGTGGAAAATATATTGCAGTGACTGGAGCAAGTTGGCTTGTTCTGTGCACTGATTTACTTCTCAAAAAGAAAAGGTGGCTAACAGGAGCACTGAAGCATAGGCAAAGCTGTGTCTTTTACTGCAGTCGAGCCTTGGAAATAACAAAAAAAGATTATGTTGAAATTCTCCCTCTCCCTCCGAAGTGTTTGGGCATGAACCTAGTAGAAAGAACTTGGTGTCACTGAAAGTTTTCTTCTGACAAGAACTTGTGATGTGTGTCAGACTCAATAGAGGTTAATAATTACGTCTGCAATTAAGATGAATACTAATTTAGTGTAGGTGTAGGAGTGACATAATATCTGCTTTTAGTTGTTGAAGTTTTATTCTTCTGAGTAGTCATTAGATCACTTTTTGGCCAGTAACTTCTTTCTCTTTTAACACCTACTATGTGTGCAATTCAGGGGTTTTTTTTATAAACAGGAGTATATGAAGTAGAAAGAGAACACAATTAAAAATTAAATTGCTTTTTTGAAAAGCTCTCTCATGCACTTTTTAATTACTAGCTTGTAAGATTTTAAAGTTATTTGAGGATGTGGGATTTCCAGGCTCCTGAATAGTGGAAGCAACAAGTCTGCAATGATATTGAAGCAGTGAGTCTGAGATGGGAAGGAATTCAAGATCCTGTCCAAATCTGACTTGACTTTGGTCATTGTCATAGGGTACATGAAGACAGGCTCTATTTCCCTGGCTCAGACTCAGGACCGACTGATCTCTCTGAAGCGCGTTGCTTCATCGCTGAAGTACGTATGAGCAGGAAATGCAACTCAGCTTCAGTGTGCACCAGCTCTCCTGCAAGACAAATGACACCGTGTTTCTTCTGTTCTGTGGCAGTGTAATGGGAATACCATGTGAAATTATCAGCCCAAAGAAAGTGTTACAGCTCCACCCACTGATCAACATCCATGACCTTGTGGGGGCCATGTATGTGCCAGAAGATGCACTCGTGTCGTCTGCCAATGTGAGTCTGGCTCTGGCAACTGCAGCCTCACGGAATGGTAGGAGCTTTTTTTATCTATGGAGTGCTCTATGCATGATAGCTATGTTCTGCATCTCTTTTGGTATTCTAACTGAGCACTGAAGACCAAAATTTTGTTATTTCTGTGAAGTTCAGATTCTTTAAACCTGTTTATTTCTGAAAAAACAGGCTGAGTTATTTTACATGCTGAAACTTTACAGGTTTCCTGGGATTGTTCAAGCACCTGTTTGTTGTTTTTAGCGGTTACATATTTTTCTGGAAAAGCACACACTCTTTCCTTCCTAGAATTGACTCATAATTACGCATCAAAATAGTTAATTACATACAAATGAAAAGGGATGGCTGAGCCTTGTAGTGTATTTAATTGAGCACATAAACTTTGGAAATGGATTTGGAAGTGTAGCAATAAATGCTGTTTGCCCAACACTTTGGCAAATTTGGAGTGGTTTAAAAGTGGGGGAAAGGTTAAATACGATAATAAGAAATAAAGGTCATTAAGGCTGAAAGTCCATCAGGTTGGAAGAAGCTGCTTAGGAAGATACTTCTCAGTTTCTTTTAGCCCAGCTTGTTTTTGCATACTGCTTATCTTTTTCCATGAAGTGACTTATTTCCCATAAGAGAACCAGTCATGCCATGTGAAACTACATTATTTTTGCATGAAGGAATTGGAATGAAGTCCATAGCTGAGACACTTTTTTTTTTATATTGTTGATACTGGTGGTCTGTTTATCACCCAGATTGTCACATGGGAAAAAAACTCTGTAGCTCTTCACAGTCTCAGCCTGGACAAATTGTACAAGTGATGTTTTACAAATAATAGGGTTTTGCTTAAGAATACTGGGTCCAGAGTAGAAATTTTGTCTCCAAGAGAAAATAAGCATTTTGGTTGAGTGTAAGAGTTTAAAGCTAACAGTCTGACACATGAGAAAGAAGGCTTATGGCATCCTGTCCTTCTGGTGTCCTCTCCAGGTGTCCAGATTCACGAGCGGACGAGTGTCAGTCATGTCACAATCCAGAAGGGTCGAGTGACTGGAGTCGAGACTGACAGAGGGCGGATTGAGTGCGAGTACTTTGTCAACTGTGCTGGCCAGGTTGAATTACTGACATTTTTTCTTTCCTGTTTCTGTTGCTTAAGAACATGTGCACTTCCCATTATTTCTTTTTATGTTTTTCTTTTGGGTTTTTAATGGTTTGTGCTTTACTGGAGTAGATCAAATCATGTTACTCATCAGTTTATCCCAGCAGGGATGTGAAGGAGGAAAAGCAGTGCTTGCCATTTGCTGTGCACCAAAGGCTGGGTGTTGTCCTGTGAGCAGTACCTGCAGCTTGTTGGTGCAGCTCTGTCCATGGTCTCTCTGCTGGGAGGTTCACCCTTCTGACAGGAAGAACATTGCTTTGGCTGTCAGGGAGACGGCCCCTTCTCTCTCAGTTCCCTCCCCAAAAATTTGTTTGCTTTTACTCCTTAGTGTCGTGTCTTCTCTGCTAGAAAACACACCTGATAATTGCAGTTTCACATTAGCAGATGTCCCTTTTTATTAGTAAAGGATCTTAGTACAGGAACCTAAATGTTGACTGTTCTGCTTCTAGATGTTGAACCTAGTACTGACTTTGGTCTACAGATCTTATTTTGCTTTTGTAATGTAAAAAAACCTGGTACTTCCTATTTTTGAGTTGGGGCCCCACCTTCCTAATCCTTGTGTTAGAAACAGAAAAACAGTCTTTATCCAAAACAATTCAAATTCTAAGAAAAGAGAAAAAAATCATGTCTGTTTAATGTCTCGTGGTCTGAACCAAATCTTGATCTTTTACGAAAGCAAAATCAGAGAGGTGTTCTGTGCTTATATCCTGCTCTTTTCCTGGAGCTGTTTTTTTTCTTTTCCATTCTAACCTGCACTTTTTTAATTTCAGTGGGCCTATGAGTTGGGCCACTCCGGGGAGGAACCAGTCCATATCCCACTCCATGCCTGTGAACATTTCTACCTCCTGACACATCCTTTGAAGGAGCCTCTGTCAAGCAGCTTACCAAGTAAGGATTCTTCAACTCTTCTCACTTTGCTTGGTGAATTGTAACTGCCTGTCCAAGGTGACCTGTAGTTTGTGACAAAAAGGCCAACCTCGGGCTATCAGTCCTCAGCTCATTTGGGATTGTGAAGGCCTCTCTGAATTGCTTTGAATATCCTTTTTCAGTGGTAGAAAGAATATCTTTCTTTACTCTTGGGAAAGCTTTTCCTGCAGAAAATGACTTTGAGAGTTCGTCAGCTTAGCAGGAGAATGACCTTTACTCTAGCTCAAGTCGTAGTTGTGTCTGAGTCTTGGATTGTTGCATTTCTGGGCTGGAGAGTGTGCTAGCCTTAGCACTATGTTTTCCTTGCAGGCTGCTGGCCCCAAATGGCCCATCTATTGCTTTCCTCCAACTGAAGCTAAGGCTTTACAATGGCATTTACATGTCTATGAGCTGTAGGGGCAACCAAACACTTGAGGTAATTGCTCCTCCCCCATTCTGGCTTTGGATCTCTTAAAAAAAAGCCTTTATGTTTGAAAACTGTGGTTGAGAAGTAGAAAGCTTTACTTATTTACTCTCAGTTGTTATCAATGTTTTCTGCTTCTAGTGAGTAATGTGTACACTGTCCAGGGAAATGAGATCTCTGGACAGAGTCCGAATGTTTGACTTTTATTTGACTAATTAAAATCCCTGTGTGTGAATATATATATATGTATATGTATATATTCACATATATATATTCTCA
This sequence comes from Prinia subflava, assembly GCF_021018805.1. Lineage (NCBI taxonomy): Eukaryota > Metazoa > Chordata > Aves > Passeriformes > Cisticolidae > Prinia > Prinia subflava. Next base: position 13,679,813 of record NC_086259.1, read on the forward strand.
GCTTTTCTGTACATGGCAAAAATCGCTATGGAGTCAGGTAGAGTAACATAAATACTTCAAGTTGACACACTACCAGTGGAAGGAGCAATCCAGTCCTGACTGCTTGTGCTGGCCTCAGTGCTGCCCACCTTCTTTGTGCTGGTGGCCTGCAGTAAGCTGGATCTGTTACAAATTATCTGTTATTAGAATAGGAAGAGAAAGAGGGTCAGAGCAGGATGCGTCTTGGCAGGAGGTTTGGTCTTGGGTGCAGTTTCAGTGGAACTAAGCCAGTATAATAACTTACCAGTGTCACAAGGATTCTGAATCCCTCTTGTGTCCTCTCACTCCTGGAAACACTGTCCTGCCCCTGGCTTGGGGCTCCTCAGGTTTAATTCAGTTTATTGTACTGTCCAGAGTGAACAAGCATGGCTGTGGGGGCAGCTAATAGCATAATTAAACTGGCTCACCAGGGTGTCACACGAGAACCCAAATGGTGTGACAGCATGGAGCTGGGGAACTGAGACTGTCCCTTCTCATGCAGGGAGACTGCTGGCTTGGCCTGGCATGTCACTAGCCCCCTGTTGTTGGTGTTTGTGGGACACAGCCTGAGACAGATACCCCTTGTCTCAGTTCCCTTCCCACCTCTTTTCTTTCCTCTGCAGCTATTGTTGACCCCGACGGCAGGATCTACATACGCAACTGGCAGGGCGGCATCCTCTCAGGAGGCTTTGAGAAAAACCCCAAGCCTCTCTTCACGGAGGGACGGAACCAGCTGGAGATCCAGAACCTTCAAGAAGACTGGGATCATTTTGGTACGTTAGGGAAGAAAGGTTCCCACAGCAGTGAAACACATGGCTTCAGTAGAAAGCAGAGCTCTCAGCAGTGCCAGCTGTCATTGATCTATGGGAAAGATGAATGTTCTCTCAAATTCACTCATCTCTTAATTTGTCAGTAATTTGCTGAAATACCCTTTGCCAAGGGCTGCAGTACCTGAAGGGAGCCTACAGGAGAGCAGGAGAGGGACTTTTTGACAAGGAGTGCCAGAACAAAGGAGAGTGACTTCCAAATGACAGAGGGCAGAATTAGATAAGATATTAGGAAGAAATTCTTCCTGTAAGAGTGATGAGGCACTGGCACAAGTTGCTCAGTGTTCAAGGACAGGTTGGATGGGACTTGGAGCAACCTAGTCTAGTAGAAGGTGTCCCTGCCTATAGCGGAGGGTTTGGAATGGGGTGAGCTTTTAAGTCCCTTCCAACCTAAGCCATTCCAGGATTCTGTGATTCTGTGATATCTGGAATGTTTAAAAACACCTGCTAATCCTCAGCAGGTATTAACTTCCTCTAGAGCAGCGATGTACTACATCAACTTCCCAGCACTGCTCTTCCATTTCAGATGATTTTGACTGTCAGTGCCACATGCTGCTCCTCTTGTGACGCAGTAGATCAACACTGTTGACCTGCCACATAGCTGTGGTATTTTGTTTCTGCAGCTCTCTTCAGCAGGGACTGACAAGTGCATTTCTATCAGTGCCAGTTGCTTTGTGAACAGAAGTTGGTATTATGGCTTCCCAGGCTTTGTCCCACCGTTGACAGTGGTGGTTTGTTATATTCCAGCTGTTCTTTCTCTTCCCATTTCATTTGAGTCTCTTTTTCTATTCCACATGTGTTTTTACATGGAGGGCTCTTTCTGTAGGAAAGAGCATGTGAGTCCCTTTCTTCCCCAACCACTCCTTCCTCTTTGATAAGCTGGTAAGTTGGTATGTGCCCTCTCATCTTGAAATTTGCCTTATATTCAGGAATCCAGCTTTCTCTTGTGTCAGAGCTCTCTGCATCCCTTGCGAATGCCTGTGAATCCTTAGGTATGGATGGAATTTCACTGGTTTCTTTCTGCAGTCATAGTATGTTCTTCCACCTGTGCTTCAGGTTAAATTGAATAATTTTACTTTGATTTCTGAGAGACACCATACTGATACTGTAAAAGTTTAAACTCCAGGGGGTAGAGCCAGGATGGGGTGCTGTTTTGTGCTGGCATATGCTAAAGGTTTTCAGATCCCTAGATGCCTACAGACTTGCTTGAAGATATTAGCTTCAGTAATGAGTTGCTCAAGCTCTGCACCCACTTAATTTTTTTTTGGATAACATTTGGCTAAAATGAAAAGGCACTGCTTGCTGGCACCCCCAAATTGCCCAAGGTCCTGAAGCAGCTGCATGCTATGTTCCAGCATTGCCCTTCTGTCCGTTCAAATGTGCCGAACTGGTGAGCAGAATCAGAGCTTACTCAGGCAGTATTTGATCCTTTTCTAGGGCCACAGTTCCTGGGGCTTCAGCTCTTGTATTACTGCTTTGATCCTTATTGTTGGAACACCTTTTGATTTTAAAATAGTCTGTGGAGTTGCTTAAATTGGACTGGGTACGAGAACAAATCTAGCACTGATCTCTCTTTTTATCAATAAAAAATAGCCTGTAACACCAGGCTCTCACTCTGGAATTCTAATGCTTGAGAGAGAGAAGAGAAAGAACAAGTCAGAAAGACTCTTTCTGTTTGTAACTTCTTAGGTAATGTGAAATCTGATTATTTTACTGCTTGTGCATAAAGCTCAGGAGTGTTCTTAGGGCTGAATCTTGAGGGCTTTTATCTGGAGTACTAAGCAGGGGTAACTCTTGGGCAAGAAAGGCCAAGTAGATATCTAACCCGTTTATTAATGCTCTCAAATGTCAAACTCTGAAGAGTTGCTGAAGGACTATTCCAGTGTGACTGGGCAATGAAGCAGTGAGGAAATTCAATGAGGATAAATGTGAAGTGACACAAATGCATGAGGGTGTGTGGGGATGGTCTTGTTTTCACCATGTGATGTGATGGGCTTTGAACAGACCTTGGGGTTGTATTAGTTCTGTTAGTTCTGTGAAGACATCAACGCAGCAGCAGTCAAAGCAAAAGACAAGTTAGGAATTACTTAGAAAGGAGGAGAAAACACAGTTCATTATGCAACACTAAATCCTTGGTTTGCCAGATGCTAGTTCTTCTTCTAGGCTCCCTGTTTCCAGAGGAAATCGTAGGACTGGAGAGGGCCTGGTGGAAGAGCAGCAAGAGACTGATCAAAGCTTGGAACAGTTTCCAAGAATGGAGTGACTAAGTGGGCTGGGGAAAGAACATGACAGAAGGGAAATAAACAGAGGTCTGTAGAATCTGGAATGAGATAGACAGGCTAGAAGGGGAACTCCTGACTTCTGTCTCTTCTAATACTCAGAGGCAGAAAAAGAAATTGAGTGTGAGCTTTAAAACAAAAGGTGGTGATTGCTCATACAACAGATTTTAACACATGGGACTCCTTGTCTGTGTCGTCTGGATTTTTTCATGAGGCTGGGAAAGACTGGTCTAGTCTTAAAAGAGAGACAAACTTAAGGGTTTCTAAATAGAGGAAAATATACCAAATATTTAGGAAATCCTCTGAGCTGATGGTAGGTGGAGGCTTTCAGAGTGCGTGGGACAAGTATAATATACATTTGCCTGTTTGTACTCCTCACTATGTATCTATTTGATGTCTGTTTCTATTGCTGAACAGTGCTCTTGCACTGTTGAAAACAATACTGGGCTCTTGGTCTGGATCAGTATGGCTGCTTTTATTCTATGCTGTGTGATCCATTTTGAGTAGTGTGATTCCAGCAAGTAAACCATTTATTCTGTGACTATATCAAAACGTGGATGCAGTTTCCACCTGAAGCAGCTGAAATGTGTTGAGGCTGAAGGCTGTGACTTTTTGTCTCTTTATTGTCTTGGGTTCTAGGGCCACTTCTGGATGCCCTTCTGCGCAGGATGCCAGGTTTGGAGGCTCTGCAGATCATGCAGTTGGTGAATTGCCCAGAGTCCTTCACCCCAGACATGCGATGCATAATGGGAGAGTCACCCACTGCACAGGGCTACTTCGTTCTGGCTGGCATGAACTCAGCTGGCGTCTCGTATGGTGGGGGAGCAGGCAAGTAAGTGGTCCATCACTGTGTGTGTGTAAGTAAGGCTTTAGCCAAGAGACTGCTCAGATGATCCTTCTGTGTAGAATGTTTTGGTTGGTATTTGTCACCTCCTCTGGCAAAGACTCCTCTTTTGTTTCTGACTTGAGTGAAGGAGAGGAGCTGTTGATGTTTTCTGATTATGTTCTCCAGTGTGTATTTCAAACTTTGTTGGATTCTCCTCCTGTCCTGCACCCATCTACTCTGGCATCACATCTCAGTGAGCAGCTGGGGATCAAGCAAACTTCATTAGAACTGTGTCAGAGGAGGTTTATGTTGGATATTAGGAAAAGGTTCTTCAACCCAAGTAGTGGTTGCATACTAGAACAGGGTTCCCAGGAAAGTGGTCACTGCTTCAAGCCTGCCAGAGTTTAAGAAGCATTGGACAATGGTTTTAGGCACCTGGTGTGACTCTTGGGGTTGTCCTGTCCAGGGCCAGGAGTTGGACTCAGTGATCCTTGTGTGTCTGTTCCAACTCAGGATGTTCTATGATTCTATAACTGGTGTGATTATTTTTAAACTACCTTGAAGAGATAAAAGCTTAGCAAAGTGTGTATTTCCTCATCTCCTGTGCTTCATGATCCCCTTTAATTTATCATTTGATTGAAGTCTTTAGATGATTCAAGTTGACACAGCAGTTAATTCCTCTGAAAGCAGCGTGAATCTGTTGCTGATGAAACACCATAAATGTGATGCCAGTGCTGACAGTAGGTTAAGACTGTCCCCTACAGTAAGATAGGGGTGTAATCATTTCCCAGTAAAATCCAGTTCCTGTGTTAATGCAGATTCTTAGACAGGCATTTAAGTGGTATCTCAGCAGCTAAGTTGCTAAATGATCATCTCTCCCTCTGATTATCATTTAGTTTTGGTGACCAAGCATTCCTTCTGCCACACAGACTTCTTAATAAACTGCTCGTTTTTCATGCTGGTGTTAGTATCTGCTTTTGTCTTCACTAATTTATGTCCATTGTCTAATAATTTAACTGTCTAGAAAAAGAACTCTGATTATTTTTCTCTTATCACATGAAATACAGAGAATCTTTGCAGTGAGGTTCTCTTAAGAATCAGAATCATTTCTGAAGGTAAAAGCACCATTAGTCCTTTGTTGCTACAGCCCCAAAATAAACAGCTTAGCTTGCTAGTGTAGCTTTTTATGATCAGTTCCAAACCCCTTTGTTTTGTTGTCTACTAGTTGTGAACAGGACCTTCTGCTCTGCTAAATTCTGAGTTGCCTGTGTCCATTAGCTCTGGAGAATGCCTTCCTCCTTCACTGCTGGAAGTGTAGCTAAACATAACTTGGCTTGCACCTAGTGCTAAATGAATGCTGTCACTGCTGGTTTGTGGCTGAGCCTGCACCAGGCAATGAGAGACAAGAAAACAGAAGCATCAAACTCCAACTGAAATGTATTTGCACTTCCTTTTGTATCAGAACCCAAGGACTTGACACAGTGTCAGCCACGTTACCTGGCTCTGGCTTCATTTAGCACGTGTCCTGAACTTCCTGCTGCCCTGTATGCTTCATCTTAATAGGCAATTAGTAATTTGTAACTCTGGTGGCTGCATTTTATAAAGGGAACCTTTCCAGATTCTGCTAGTGTTTAGAATACTATGTTACATGTCTTCTCTCTCCCTATTATAAGAAATTCTCATGTCCAAATTGCTTTCCTTCTGACTTCAAAGCTACACTCTTTCCCTGAAGACATTGGCTGGTATTTCAGTCTGTCTTTATTTCTTCTATCAGGTACCTGGCAGAGTGGATAGTAAATGGGTATCCGTCGGAAAATGTCTGGCCCTTGGATCTGAAGCGTTTTGGAACCCTTCAGAGCAGTCGCACTTTCCTCCGTCACCGTGTGATGGAAGTCATGCGTAAGTGAGGTCTCTGCCTTCAGCTCTGGCCAGCCTGTCCAAGATTTTCCCCTACACTGTCTCTCTTCTGCTATCACTCTGAGAAACATTTTCCTTCTTCCTGACCTCCTTCTTGGCAATACAGCCCCTTCCCAGGACAAAGGAAAGGAAAGGATGAGGGGTTTTTTTTATACCAACATTCTTATTAACTTTCCTAAAAAAATGCTGTTAGTACCTTGCTCTGTGCTATTTCCGTGCTTTGCCTCTGATACAGGGAAATTTGTACATATCTCTGTAGGACTTCAGCCTAAAAAAGCAATGCCAAGGTCTTAACTGGGAACGTTACACTGTCTCAAAGATTGTTATTCATTGCACATCATTACAGTGTGGAAATACCTTCGCTTCCAACTTATGGCTGGGTGACCCAGTTATCTTGCATAATTCAGGAAGTCTTCATAGAGATACTGCTTTCTCCTGTCAAAGTTTGCGATAAACACCTTGCAGAATAGATTAGAGATGCCATTTTTCTTGTCTAAAGCCGTGCTTTGTTTCCTCCTGTTGTTTGAATATCTGTCATATTGTCTGAATACTGTGGATGACTTCTTTTCAAGTTTGAAATAGAAGTATGAAGTGCTCCACGAGTTGCATAACAGGAACAATTACTTGAATACCAAGTCTAAACTAAAAACATATGTTCAAGTGAAAGCAGAGAAGTTGGGTAAACCTCTTAGCCCTGCTATATCTGGGGAATAAAAACCTTATGCTGCTTTGACCTTCTTCCCAGAAAAATCACTTTATACTCTGGGCATTATTCTGCAGTTGCTTTCCTGTACAAACCTCAGTTCTGATAGCTGCAAAATCCCTCCAGTTTTTACAGAGTGAGCAATGTATTTCGTTTTTGAAATGTTATGTTCCCATTCTAATCTAGTCTTCCCTATACCCTCTCTTTCAGGAGTACCAATTTGAGATATTGCCAACAAATTCATTAAATTATTAGCTATGAGGCAGAAATTACAGAAATGTTCAGTAAGAGATATTTGGGTTATCTTCAGTTTTAAGCAGTTTCTGACCTAGGTAGAATCTTAACATTTATAAAAGTATTATAAAGTATTCAAGCATCCTTAAGTTATTACTCTCCACTGATAACAAAGGAGGATGCTCAATGTTTATTAGGGTAACTTGTTTTCTAAATGAAAATACTTTATACTAGCTGAAAAAATACAGAAGTCATTTGAAAAAGCTTCGGTGATTACAAAGGCTGAATTGCCAGTATTTAAGAAGGCAAATTAGATGGTCCCTGTAGCTATGGCCTGCCTACCCCAGCATTAGCATTGTCACAATATCTGATACAGTGCACTGCCAGGGAAGAATCCTGCATAATTAATGCTAGTCAGCATGACTTCATGAAAAATAGAGGTTTTGTTATTTTGCAGAATTGTCATGAGACCATAAGTATCTATAAATATAAGTGTTCTGTGCAAATATTGTTACTCTGATTTTGAAGAGCTATAAATGGATCAGAAGGGATTTGTGGGTTTTCAAAAACGGGAATAGGAAGGTTGGAGCTGTTTTGAAGGAGTTTTATTAATAGTTCAGATATTAGTAAATACCGATAATCTGAAAGAAAAGTTCAGATAAAGATAATCACTTTGCCTAATAAAGGATCTTTATGACCATGCAGCCCTCATGTGTGACCTGAAAGTTCCCCGCTGGGACTTCCAGACTGGCAGGCAGCTGCGCACTTCGCCGCTGTACGACCGCCTGGACGCGCAGGGAGCCCGCTGGATGGAGAAGCATGGATTTGAGAGAGTCAAGTATTTTGTCCCACCTGGGAATGGTGAGATGGTGTTTTCCTCTGCCTAGTGCTTCCTAAATGGTCTATGTAATTCATCCAGTTCCTGAATTTTTCCTTCGATTTTTCTTTGTATTAGATCTGCTGGATTTGGATCACAGCAAAACCTTTTACAAACCAGACTGGTTTGATATTGTGGGTTCTGAAGTCAAGTGCTGTAAGGAAGCAGTTTGTGTTATTGACATGTCATCTTTTACCAAGTTTGAAATAAGTGTAAGTACCTAGGAAGGGACCATCTGGTAAAGGTGACCTTCAGTTTATTATTGCCTGCTTTTGCAAAAAACTGTGTCCTATTGAGGATATATAGAAGAAGTCACACTGTATGGCTAAATTCAGGTTGTACCACAGTATTTAGCACAGATTGGATTTTGTCTGTCAAGGGCCCAGTTTATAGAAATATCAGCTCAGTCTGTACATAGAATTTGACCTCCAGCACTGCCACTGTTGTATCCTGTTACGCTTGAGACGTCAGTGTCACGATCATCACAAATTGAAATAATTTAGGCCAGGATGTTGATGCGATCTTAAGCTGCCCCAGTGGATTTGTTTTGCTCAGGCAGCTTGGCTGACTTTCTCTTCCTTTTGATTCACGTAGTCCACCGGAGACCAGGCCTTGGAGAGCCTGCAGTATCTCTTCTCAAATGACCTGGATGTGCCAGTTGGGCATGTCGTGCATACAGGAATGCTTAATGAGAAAGGAGGGTATGAGAACGACTGCAGCATAGCCCGGCTCAGCAAGCGCAGGTGGGTGTGCAAACAGCATCTTCAGCCATCACCCTTTGGAGTTTGAACCTTTAAGGACTTCTTCATTAAGGTCATAAACTTTCATCACCACCCTGAACTAAAAAGTCTCACTTCGCCACTAACTCAAGTGAAAGGGAACTTCTGAACTCATAAATATTGGGGAAAATAAGCCTTTTTCTGGGATTACAGATGAACATAGATTTCCTCAAAATGTCAGACCTTCAGATGTTTAACTTCTTAATTGAGATACAAATTGTTTTTAGCTGTCACTAGAGTTTATTAATTTAGGTAACCATTTAAAGTCCAGACTAATTCCTGACCAATGTCCTTACTGGAAATAGTGCATTGAAAATACTGATTTTTGATAATTTCAATTTTCACTGCAGTATATGTACTCTAATTCTCAGTTCTGCAGTCTTTCATCATTCTTTTTGTGCTCTCTCATGCAAACTGACATGATCACAGGATTTTACCCTTTTAGCCCACCAGCTTGGTCTCTCTTTGGCATATGATTAAAAGCTTTCTTGTTTTTAGAAACTTCATGGCCATGTCCCAGCTGAGTGTTGGATTTATTTTGCTGGATGGTTTTCTATGTGTGTTTTCATTGTATTGGTGTGAAAGCATTTTTTTGCTTCTCTTTCAATTAGAAAAACGTTTTCTTTCTCTTCCACTTCTGCCTACATTCATGTATTGCTTGAAAGTATTGTCCTTCTCTGTGTGGAACCAGTAGCTTCCCTCCTTGCCTAGTGGTTTCTACAGATGTTGATGTACTTTAACTACAGTTTGTATCAAACACACACACAAGCAGCTCATTTTCCCATATCAAGTGGAGGTCTGTTTTTGGAAACTGTTAATAATAACCACCATTGTGTGTGAAAAGACTTTTGCTAAAACAAGAAATTGCTGTGTGAACCATCTCTACTGTGAGAGTAGAGAGAATCACTGGTGTGAAGAGCCTCAAGTCCCTTCTGCAGACCAATTGTGATCTTTGAGATACTCTGTCACCTTTCTGCAGAACTCCCTGTGTTCCACATCTCGTCACTTCTTGTCACCAGACCACTGGTAATGCTTGAAGTGTGGGATTTCATTTCATGACAGATGTGAGGGCATTGATCCAGAGACTTTAGCTGTGGTTTTCAGAAACTGGCTTGTTTTAGTCTCCTTTTTGCTTGGAAACTGCTGAATAGCTCGAGTAGTTGATGAATGAAGAATGAACTGGTTCACTTTGTGGTTGTTCTTTCATTGTTTCTTGGGTTTGATTTTTCTGTTCCAGCTTCTTCATGATTTCCCCCACTGACCAACAAGTTCATTGCTGGGCCTGGCTGAAGAGCCACCTACCCGATGACAGCAACCTGGTCTTGGAGGATGTGACCTGGAAATACACAGGTAAGAAATCACTGGAAGCAGACCCAAAATCACAGATGGTGTCTTGTGCTTCATGCCAATCCATTGTTTAAAGTGTCTGGAGTTGCGATTTAATCTCCTTTCCAAACATTTGGATGAAAAGAGCAGTTCAGAGACGTTTTTCTGGCAAGCCATGAGATAGAAGACGGCATTCTTTTACTGTGGACTGTCAGGATAGAGTTTAGTGACTCTATCCTCTGTTCTTAAATGTAAACACACCTATTAGTTAAATAAGACTTCAGAAATTGGAGCAGCACGTTAGACACCAGGCAGGACTTCTGGAATCTCATCCTAATGCTTGTTTGTTCCCCTCTTTAGCTCTCAATCTGATTGGCCCCCGTGCTGTGGATGTCTTGTCAGAGTTGTCCTATGCCCCAATGACTGCAGAACACTTCCCCTCTCTCTTTTGCAAGGTGAGTGACTGTGCTTCTGTCCTCACTCTGCTAGGTTTTTCAAAGCATGCATGAAAGGAGAGGAAAAATGTTTTGTATAATTGGTAGAGAATTAAGATTCATAGGAAGGTTTACTGCAGTTACTGAGCTAGGTTGGTACAGAACTCACTAGCCTCACTTGTCTTTGGGTTCTGTTTGCTAAATATATAGGTGAATGTGCATTTGTTGTCAGTAGTCCTCTCACTGTAGACTTTAATCATTTGATATCTTGACATGTTTCATATAATCAATTATGAAGCTGTCAGAGGAGCAGCTGGGATCCGGGACTCTGACATCGTTGTCTGCTGTCAGCCTGTTAAAAGGCTGAGCAGACAGTTGCTATTCAACTTCTGCCTTGTATCTAGAATACAACCTTTGTCCTGACCTAGTTCCAGGCCTTACTGCTAAGAAATTACTAACGAGTTTGGATAATGTGGCATCACTATTTGAATTTGGAAATTTACATTTTGCAAGTCTGTGCGGGTGGCGCAGGGGAGAGAGGGCTGGGCAGTGTGGATGTGTTATGCATTGTGCTCCTTCTGGATCTCTGTGCTGTGTTCCAGTTTGGATGATTTCACCCCCTCTGATTCTGCAGGAGATGAGCGTGGGCTATGCTAATGGCATCCGTGTGATGAGTATCACTCACACAGGAGAACCTGGCTTCGTGCTGTATATCCCCATAGAGGTAAGAGTGCACTGCAGCCTGAGCTAATTAAAGCAGTTGCTGGCATGCATAAATCGGAAACATTTTCCAAGTTGGCTCCAGGTGATGAGATGTCTGATTTGCACCACGGGGAAGCTGCCTGCAGGCACCAGGGGGAGTTTCACTGCTTAATATTGCATTCCAGTGGGGCAGAGCTCTTGTGCTTCAGTGGCAGGGGACAGTGACATTCCTGGTGGTGTCAGATGCTGCTGTTCTCTCCTGGTGCCAGTCTGTGTTTTCCCCTTCCGTTGCAGTACGCCCTTCACGTGTACAACGAGGTGATGAACATGGGGCAGAAGTACGGCATTCGGAATGCCGGTTATTACGCGCTCCGCAGCCTGCGCATTGAGAAGTTCTTTGCATTCTGGGGCCAGGATCTGGATGCTTTTACTACTCCTATGGAGTGTGGACGCGAGTTCCAGGTCAAGCTGGATAAGGTACACCACCTTCTGCACTGGGGTTGGTGGGGGAGCAGAGCTGGACTGAAAGGCTGCCAGCCAAGCAGACGGATGTGTTTTTATGGAGCTATGTGCAGTAGCTGTAACATATGTTCTTGTACTTCAGAAGGCTGCTAGAAATACCAAAATGCTCTGTCTTCCTCCTTCCTGGGCAGCCTTCCCAATGACCTGTGCCTGGTGTTGCTTATGTGTGCAGTGCTCAATGTGGCAGAAGGTACTCTGTACCTTACAGATGTTCAGAATTCTTGCTTCTCCAAGCAGTTTTCCCAGTCTGATGAAGCAAAAGCCAGCCTTTGCAACAAGTGATGTTTGATGATGTTAAATATGAGGCTAGGCACCAATAACAGGTGGAGTTCATAGAACAGTGTAGAGTTATATCATGCTTTTGTGGTAGCAGGTGCTGTTGCTATCACTGTCTTGTTTTCTTTCTTCCATCTTTGCATGAGCCAAAACAAATGCTCAATATCAATTCAAGAATGTAGTGATGAAGATACAAATTTCATATTAGTTACAGTTTACCTCTGGTTTATAAAGAAGGGTAGACTTTGGGAACAAGAAAAATGGCAAGAACTGGAATGGAGACATGGTTTTCACTAGAGTGAAAATTAGAATGATTTTTTAAAGACCAGTTTCACAAACATTCCTGTGTCTTTTAACATCTGGAGCAACAAACATGACAGAAAAGCTATCTGAGCTGGGCTTCTCATGTATGGAGGCAGCCCATTTTGCTAGGGTAGAAGTTCCAAGAGTAAATTGCCCTTGTCGGCCACCTGGTCTGCTGCAGCTCAGCTTGTGTCCCTCACATCAGCTGACACTCCCTTTCCCCCACAGGGAGTGCCGTTTCTTGGCCAGGAGGCTCTGTGGGAACAGAAGCAGAACGGGGTGTACAAGCGCTTCACCATGTTCATTCTGGAGGACCATGACACGGACATGGACCTCTGGCCCTGGTGGGGGGAGCCCATTTTCCGCAATGGCCGCTACGTGGGCAAGACCACCAGCAGTGCCTACAGCTACACCCTGGAGCGCCACGTGTGCCTCGGCTTCGTGCACCACTTCGATGAGCAGACGGGAGAGGAGCTGGTGGTGACGACTGACTTCATCAACCAGGGGGAGTACGAGATCGACATTGCCGGGCAGCGCTTCCAGGCCAAAGCCAAGCTCTATCCCTTCAGCTCCCTCTTCACACAACGGCGCCGCAAGGATGAGGTGGAACTGAGTGGTTACCAGAGGGAGTAGTGCTGAGCAGACTAGACTTTCCCTCTTGGCCCAAGCTGGAGTCTTCTCCCACCATCTTCCAGCCCTTTCTCCTCACCTCATATATTTCTTTCTTTTCCTTTCTTGTCTTGCAACTTTTAAACTTTTTCCAGTGTGTTACATTTTGTATATTTTAAAACTTTAATTTTCAAGCTTTCCCAACCCTGTCTGTCTCCTTCAACCTTTGCCAGGCTCCCCTGTGCCGCAGTGGATGAAGCACAGTGCTGAGCATGCAGGGATGCCTGTGTAGGAGTTAACCCCACCAAAGGCCCTGGCCTTCTAGGGAAGGGTTGGGGTGACCCCCTGAGGACTGCACCCTTCCTCTCTCCTCTCCAGCACAAGGCATGGGACAGCAGGTCTTCACTGCCTGTGGTTCAGATGATGGTTGACCTCACCCTGCTCTCCACATCCCATGTTGTAGAGGGGTTGGTGTGCTGATGCACACAGCAATAGAACGATCAGCTACCTCACAGGCATGAGACAAAGCATTGTGTGAGCACAGCCTAGAGACAGGTTTTGGTGTTGTCCAGCCTGTCGCTGTCCTCCTTTGTCCACCATTTCGGTTTTCCCCTAGCGGGGAGTAGATTTAACATCAGAGCGTTGAGATGACAGTAGCATTCGTAAGTGCGTTGTTGATGGGATTGGATTTTTTGTGTGGGCTTACTCAGACTAAATGGCCTTCTATAAATATAGTCAAAGATCAACATGTGCATTTCACTTCTATAAAGGAATGTTGTTTCTTCTTTTTTATTAGCAAGAATACAGATTTCTAACAAGGATAGATTTAGTGTTTAATGTTAAATAGCAGTGTTGAAATGCTGCTTCTGTTTAAGCTGCACAATATACAGTCTCTTTGGGGACTGTCTTTCACTTTTTGCGACTTGGTCAAACTCATCTGGCAATGTTCATGAAGAACTCATGTTGGTTTGGAGAACTTGAGCAGCAGGAGGGGATATTATCTTGTACTTTTAGCTGGCCGTGATTATTTTGAAATTTTAGGAAACGACACAGCATTTGTCGCACCTGCGGTGTGAGAAACACTGGGTTTTCTACTGTGGTAAGAAAATGTCTCAGCAGCTCCTGCTGGACTCAAGAATTTGTCTTCTGTTTTCCTCCTCAAATCTGTTGCACTTCTTTGTCTCTCAGCAGTACCTCAGCTGAAGGGGTTGAATAAAGGAGTAAAGGGAGCATGGTAGTGGGATTATAAATTGCTTTTCTTCAGCACCGCACTTTGCATTTGGCTTCTCATACAGATGCTCCAGATGGTGCAGCTGAAAATTCACCCCTTGTGAAGGTGTCAAAATGTGCCAGTTCAATCACTGATGGTAAATGGTAAAGAAATGGGGAATTGCTGAATTGCCTTTTGCGCATTTGCATCATCTTCATGTTTTAAGCACAATCAGAAACCAAGACTCTTTTAATTTACTTGAGAAAGATCTGTTAAATGTTTTCCCTGCCTCTGATATCACATACACCTCATGGTCTTTCTGCTTCAGCATCTGTTTTGGACTTCAGACACAATCTTGCACTGATGTCTGCCCCGTTAGCTGTGGTGAACACTTCCTCTATGGTCTAGAACCATTTTTGGGCACTTTATTTTCCAGTTAAGTGGTGAGCATCAGTAATGTAAATACGAGCTCAAAACCTTCCCTGGTTCTATTTTAAGTTTGCTTTTGCTGCTTTAGTTGTTTTAAGCTGTGCCTTCAGTTGGGTCTGTGGCTGCCAGTACAAGAAACTGTAAGGGAATTTAGGATTTGAGCATATGGTGTAGTAGGTTGAATGTAGATGTTAATTCTCTGAGCATGCGTTCCTTTCTCTGTGGTGAGTTCCTCTGGAGTGTGTGGCTTCTTCCAGGATTTCAAATTCTAGTTCTGAATTGACATGCAAAAATTGCTGGTTTCTGAAAAGGAGTGACCACACTGGGGCAGCTTTTTGAGATCTTGCAGCCCAGAGTACTCTCTGTGACTGCTGTAGGCAAGATTCTGCCTGCTTGTCATTTCTTCCAAATTCCCCTGTTACTGCTCTCTGAACTGAAATTTTGGCTGGTGTGTTAGAATTAATTGCTTAAATGAAAGGTTCATAAAGCGTCTAATAGCAGTTTAAACTCTCTAATTCTTGCATATCTTTTCTGCTTAGAGAGATACCACTATCCCTGTGTTCCCATGCTGGACATGTGTGCCAGGGAAGACCTTGGTCCTTCTCCGTTGGTTTTATGGGACACTGAATCACCTTCCTTATCCACAGAAACAGGCATTCAACCAAAGAAAGAGTTTTGTGTGTGCTATTTAGGATGTGGAGTAGCCCTTCTGCTTAGGATTCTTAGAACTTCTTAGAGCAGCCCTTCTGTTTAGAGTTCATTGACTATTTGTTGTGGCTGAGTAAGGCATGATGCTCCTTCAGGAGAAGGCAAAGTGTAGGGCCAAGGTGTGCTGAAGTTTGTATTGAAACCGCTGAACTGAGATTTAAACTCAAGCTGTTCAATTCTCTGCAGAGTTAGAACTAATTAAGACCAAAGTGGAAAGCTGGCAGCATGCTGTCCTTTACCCAGCTCTCGTTCCAGCTGCATTATATTCCTCCTTGTGATTATTTTTCCTTTTCCTTAATTTATAGGTGCCTGCTAGTTCCTCAGGCAACTTTTCATACATGGGTGTCTCTTCTCCAGCAGTTCTGACAGTAAAATTGTGTTTTGTGAGCTACTTTTGTCATTATGTCTGCTAAGGTTTATTTTATGTCTGGAAGGTTTATTTTATGTCTAGATCTATTGACTTTTCCATACCAAAAATAGAGAGTGGAAATAGTTTTCCACCATGATGGTAGATATAGCAACACTCCGTGTAACGCTGTGTTTGCTGTTTGAGGCTTGGGTGGTTTGGAAATCGTCAGTCTTGCAGCTCATTAACGCCTACTCCGACCTTTCTTGCTATGAATTCTTTTTTGTTTTATATCAAAACCTGAGAGCTCTTATAACTGCTGTTCAGGCTTAGTAGATTTAATTTCTGGTGTAGCTATTTTTAAACTTACAATGTAAAGAATAGTTTGCCTTTACCAATTTGAAGACACGTCAAGAGAACAATTGGATCACGTTTTAAAATAGTGATACTGAGTTGGAGGAAGATCCTTCTAGCGTAGTGTGATGTAAGACTCTAATCTCTTTATCTGATGATTAAAGTAGAGTGCATAAAAAAAGAACAACTAAATCTGTCAAGGAGTTACTACCTCTAGTACACCTTCCAATTAGAAAATTAAAAATCACATCTTCAAAGCTGCTGTAGCATAGTCTTAACATCTAAGATGGTAAATAACATGGACTGCAAAATTCTACATCCTGATTCTCATCATTAAAACTGCCTTAAAATGCTTTTGCTAAAAAGGGTGGTTTGTTCTCATTCTGCACAGTAAGACTATGAACCTTGGATTGGGAAACACAAAAATAGCATCCCTCTCTGTGGCAGTAGAAGGGGAAATGGCCTCATTCTGTGCTGAAGCAGCAGCTGCAGGTCTGCCTTCTGCACCTCGTGTGTATCAGTCCCAGGGTTGTTAGCAGTTCTCTGAGTCTTGCTGTCCAGAATGGGAACAGCCCTGTGGATTCCGTTTATACAGGCATCTTTGGAGGGAAGGTAGCCAATGAATCCATCTGAATGTGCATCCATGGGAAGGGCTGGCTTCAGCTGGAGTCAGAGGACCTTAGGGAAGACATAGCACTTCCTTCCATTAAATGATCTTTACAGAGATATTATATTGTCTTAACCTTGCTGTGTCCTTTCCAAAGTTTTCATGTTTTGTTAATCCTTGAGTGAGTACTGCAAGGCTTGAGTAAAACTGGTACTAGAAAAGCACAAGTATATTGTTCATATTTAACAATCTGAGGATAAAATTAGCAGTCAGTTTCTAGAATTATGTTTTCTGTTTCAGGAGGATGTGTTACAGTTATTTTCACATCCGTCTTTGTCAGACTTAGTTTCTATTTGTTTTCTCCAGTACCTAGATTTGACAGGCTTTGTTGGACAGTTTCTTATTTTGTGGCAAGGAAGGGAGGTTGTGTGAAACTTCCACTGCATCTCCACATCTTGGTATAAGCTTGGATTCCTCCTTTCTACTGTTGCATTTGAGTTGCCATCGATCATGTTGCTCTTCCTGTAACACCTCCAAACTCTGCTGCTGTGGAATTTCTCATGCACAAAGTTCTTCTCTTCCTTCTACCTGATGCTTTGTCAGTGGAGCCAGATTGGCACTAGATCTGTGTCTCTGCATCAACTTAAGTTACTCAACTTTCAGGTGGTGCTGATACCAACATCAGAAATCCAGGCAGGTTTGTGGCTGCTGTAAATCCCATCATTTAACCCTCTTTCCCTGTGCCAGGATTTTCCCACTGTCCTTAACACTTCTTTAGTTTCCTTCCTTGGGTGGCTGAGTGCATTAGTTCCTTTTGCCATCAGAGAGTGAGGCATGGCAGAATAAAAACCAGTGGAGGGATGATGGAGTGGCTGAGCTGAGGTGGAAGGAGAGGTGCAGCGAAGGTTTGATCCTGTGCTCATTACTCAACTCCTTAAGTCCAGCCTTGGAGAGATGATCAGCTTCAATTCCCGGCTCAGGGAGTATCTACCTCTGCAGCCTTGATGCTGGACAAGTGGGAGCCATGGCTCTAGGCAGGGTTGGGACAGCATTAGCACTTGTTTCTCAGCACACATTTGCCCCTCTCATGGGGATGAAGGAAATGGTTCCACACAGAAGTGGGGACTGTGTGCACTTGATTGCCTGGATCACTTTTGTCTCCCTGGCACATTCTGGTAGCTGTAAAGGTGACATCACTGACATCACCAACCTCATCCTTCCAGCATGTTTGATCCAGAATGGTGACATTTTGGGAAAACGTCTGTAAAAATGAGGTAGTTCCCGTATCAGGGGAATGGGGAGTTGCTTGCAAGAGCAGAAGTAATTTTTATTTAAAACATAACTCTTGGCTGCTGATAATGGTGAGCAAAATGTTCACAACCTTCATATTTGTCTTCCCAAATGAGTTTATTATAATACTGGGTCAGAATAATTTCTGCCTATTTCAGGATGTTTTCCTGTTTTAAACTAACTTTTCCTTAATTGATTGTTTGGATTTCTGTAAAAAAAATTAAAAAGGCATTCAGTCATGGAACAAAACTTGGGAAAGGTGGGAGTTGGTGTCATCTGATGACTTCAAGCTGTCACTAAAAAGCATTTGAAAATTTTCTTTGCACTTTAAACTTTCCTGAAGTATTATGGCTGTAGCAGTGTTCTTGTAGCCCTTGGCATGAGTAATCCTTGCATTTGAGAGAGGAAAAAAAGACTGAATATTTATAAATGCCTTAAAGCTTTAGGTGAGGTGTTTGGGCACTTGCTGTGCCTGCCATTTGATTTCCTTCCTGGAAAGCTGTGTGCTATGTGCCCAGAGATGGTAATTTGGAGCAAGCACTGGGGAATGGTGGAAGCTGTTGCAGTATGAGACTGGAATGTGTATGGAGCTGGGAGCCCTTGTGCCTGTCCAGCTGCTGGGCTGACACCTTCCTGTTTGTTTCTCCCTCCCAAAACGGATTTATTCACTTTTTCCGTGTGGTGTAATGGGTTTTCTTCTTTCTCTAAAGAAGCCTGGGCTGGTGTAGAGTATTCTGTGGGTGTCCCATTGCATTAAAGGAAACAAAATTCTCTGCCTGAACGCTTCCCTGCTGTACCAGTTGACATTTGCAGGCAGCAGTCAGGAGAAGCAGGAGGGGAGGGGATCTGCTACTGCCTGTTGTGTTTGCTGAGATGGCTCTGAGACTTCTCATCTCCCATTTGTCTCAAAGCTGGGCTGGATTACTGATGTCAGGCTGATTTCTGGATTACAGCACAGACCAGAGCTGCTTTGCAAGTGTGGCACACTGGGCTGATGTTCTGTTAGAGATTCCACCTGCTTGGAATAAAGAATCCCAACAAAGAGGAGCAGTGGGTTATAATGAGGAAAGTGTTCACATTAGTATTTAGTGATTTGTTAATACTGGTAACAGTTGATCTTCTCACATGGATCCTTGGCACCTGCTAGAAGCAGAGCAGATATTTGGGAGTTGTCACCCATCCCAGCCAGGACCTGATCCATTTTGTGTGCATGAAGAAAAATCTGTGCTGTTGCCTTTCACCATGGCATTGCTGAGATTTTTTCCATGCTAAAATTCCCTCTTTTTGCTGTAGTGGGACAGATCTCACTTCTTCCCATATAACCAGAGGCATATTAGTATCTCTGAAGTCCTTGACAGGTTCTCCTGCATCTCCTGGTCAGGCTTGCAGCAGGATACTCATCCAAACCCCCTTAGTGCTTTTGTCTCCTGAGACCAGATTTTAAAAAGGCTGGGAAGATTTCTGATGCATGCTGCTGCCAGAATTACAAGAACAACTGAAGTTTGAACTTGTGAAAACACTTTTCTAGTGCCTTACACTTGTGAATGTTGTGCAATGGAAGTAGCTGAGGTGGGACAGAGCGAGGAGCAGTGTCAGCAGCATGGTTCCCCATCCCCTATGGCTGTTCCCTCTGCCTTGCAGGGCCCTGGCAAGCAGGTGCCAGCAGGTTGTCTCCAGCAGCACAGGGAGGCTCTTCAATCCCTTTGCAGTGTGGGGTCGGAGAAAGCTGGTGCCAGGTACTCTTCCTTTGAGGGGAACAGTGATCTCACCTCTGCTGAGTTTGGATTTGGAGTGCTTTAGGAGAGACAAAGCTGCTCTGCTGCACAGGACTGCCAGGGCCTGTGGCAGAGGACATGGACCGTTGTTCCCAAGCGCACAAGTCAGGGTGAGTTTGCTGCTCTCCACTGAAGCCGTGTTGTCATGTATGCTGTATTTATATCATGCTTGATTTCATTTTATATTTTGGTTGGCTTAAATGTTGCTAGGTTTGTATATTAATAAAGAGGCATTTTAACTACTTTCTGAATTTTGCTGTTAGTTACGCAGGACCCTTTTGTGTCAGAATCCAGATGCCCCTGGTTGATTGAGAGGGATCCTGCAGGGACACTAGGCTTGTTGAAGGTCCAGCCCCAGGAGCTGGAGTGAGTTCTGGACCTGCTGCATCACCCTGGGGAAGTCCCTTCCCTCCCTCTGCCTGTATCCACATTCAAAACTACATCCTTCAGCAGCTCGTCCATGTCATTCCCTCTGCTGTGGTGGGGCTCAGGGACATGGACTGCATGGGACCAGAGCCTGTTTTAGGATCCAGAGTGTTTGGGACATGGATGTGGGGTCTGGGTGAGCAGTGGCATCACCAACTGTTGGGCTTGGGCTGGAGGGGTTGTGCAGGGGCCCTGCTGCTGGGCACCCGGGCTGGCATGGGGCAGCCTCTGCTCCTGCCCCAGTGAGGGGATATTAACCACAGCAGGAGGCTGGTGCCTTGCCCGGAGAAGAGGGGAGAGCAGAGCATCTTCTGGGCTCAGCAACCCTCTCATTCCCTTTCCTCCCTCTCCTGACCCCACTGATGCCCAGGTCTGAGTGCAGGAAAAGGCACAGTAGACAGGGCTATCAGAAGAAAACCACCAAGCACATTTGATGCATGATTTTTATTGACTTTAAAAAAACCAGTTGGTTTAAGACAGTTGTGTGCAGAAGTACCCATGTACACAGAGGCTACGGGCCAAGCTGCCTGCCTCCTTCTAGCCCTAGGTCAGAGCACTGGTCTCTCCCTCTCCCAGGGGGCAGGAGGTGCTCAGATCAGGTACTGTGTGAGGCAGACAACCTCTGCCAGCTGTGCCAGCCCGGGCACCTCCTCCCTGCCTGCCCCGTGCCCGTAGCCTGTGCCTACATCTCCTCTATGTACAGTACAGTGGTGCGCCGGCCGTGCCGCACGCGCCCGCCTGCGGCCGCCCTGCCAGGGAGACAGGAGTGGTCACGAGTCCTAGTGGGACAGCTTAAATAAAAAATAATAATAATATAATAATAATTAAAAGAACAGAGAAAAGGGGAGGAAGGGAAGGAAGTTAGCAAAAAAAAAAAAAAAAAATACTGTCAGGGCAGTCAGGAGCCACAAGCGCGCCTGACTCTGGATGCCAGTACTGTGCTGCCGGAGGGTTTAGTACCTGGGTTCCGCTCACCCTGTGATTGTCAGGCCTGGCCCTGCTCAGCTGCACAGGAGCTGGTCCAGCCTCATCACACTGGACTGGACCTTTCTAGCCACCAGCATGGTGGCCTGGATTTGTCCCTCTCTGCCAGCAGCACTTCCCAGCTAAGATCCAAGGGTGCAAGGAAGGAAGTGGGTACAACTGCCAGATACATCGGCCACGTCTCTGCCGCCAGCGTGGGCACAGCCTGGTGTCGCCGATGGGAGATGGTCAAGGCACTCATTGTTGCTCAAGATTTTTGTGGTTTTTCATTTCCTTCCCCATTTAAAAAAAAAAAAAAAGAAAAAAAATCAGCAAAAACCACCCAGGAAGGTGGAGAGCAGGGCTTGCAGCAGCCTGTGTCCTAGGGCTCAGCGCTGCCTCCACCAGGGCGGCTCCACTTTTACAGACCAAAACACACCATAAAACTCAGGAGTTTAAATCCCTGTGGACAGAAAAGCTGAACTTCCCCAGCCCAGGGGCTGCTGACTTGCCTGCTCCAGGTGACAAACCCACACCCTTGTATTTCACAAGTGCAGAGAAACCTCAAAAAATAAAAGAAAACTCTGAAAAACAACCAAACCAAAGTGGAGAAACAGGTAAGAGGCTACTACAGAAAAGCCAGATACAAAAGGGTAAAAACATCTCCTAGCCCAAAAAACCCTACACTGATTGTTCCTCAAATTAACTATTGCAACCAGGCAGCATGGGCAGAGCTTCCCCAGATGGGCACTGCCCCACAGCCCCTGCTCT
This sequence comes from Prinia subflava, assembly GCF_021018805.1. Lineage (NCBI taxonomy): Eukaryota > Metazoa > Chordata > Aves > Passeriformes > Cisticolidae > Prinia > Prinia subflava. Next base: position 13,701,324 of record NC_086259.1, read on the forward strand.
ACTCTCGGCACCAGCTGTGCAGGTGGAGGGTCCCTCTCTGGGAGACCTTTTCCATGGTTGCCTTTTTCTTGAGCTTTCCAGCATCTCCTAAAAAAACCTCCCCCCTCATCTGATTGACCCAAAGAAAGTGGTTTTAATGACACCTCTGGGAAGGCAGTTTTCTTCAGCATCTCCCCATCCCATGTCACAGGCTGCCTGTCCAGCCTGGGAAGCCCTGGGGACCCTGAGGGCACCGGCTGTACCAGGCTGGTGTAAACTGAGCACCACCCTGGCAAACGGAGCAAAGACTTTGGGATTTCAGCTTCTCACCAGAGCTCTTTAGAGCAACACAAAAGCACAGTTCACTCACCCACTTATCTCTGATCTGTTTTTTCCCAGGCTGAAAGCAAAGGAAATCCTGTCTTCTTGACCCTGCTGCAACCCACAACCCCTTGAGCATACTACAACTGCTCGCAGAGCTCAGCTGCTGCTTGTGTAGGTTTCTTAGCTGCCTCCTCTATAGTCATTCCTGAAATCTGTCCTACCCTTCTCCAGTCCTCAGGCAGAAGAGTAGGGATGCCCCAAAGTCAAGATTCCTCTTCATCTCCCCGCACAGCTGTGCCAGCAGTCACCACCCTGCAGCAGAGCATCAGCAATGCTCGGCTTCCTGAAGCTTCTGGCTCCCCACCATGGATCCATGTGCTGGGACCTGCCTCTGTGCCAGGAGCCTTCCCTGGAGAAACGACGACATTGGCTGCCCCAGGGGGGTAAAAGAAAAATACCAAAATAAAGGAAAAAAGAAGCAGCTGGTTCCACTGGTGAGGCTGCGCAGCCGCCACAGCTCCCTCGGCCCCCTCGGCCTGGCCGCGATGCTCGAGGGGTTCCCCAAAGTCACGCAGCTTCAGGGCGGGGGGGTTGTCTTGTTTTAAAAAGAGCAGCATTTGGTTTGACTGTAGAGAGATGCAAGGCGGCCACCCCTGCCGCCTGGTCAGTCACTGATTGTGTTTAGAAATCCTTTCTCAGCTGGGTTCCTTAATAATAATAATAATTAAAAAAAAGCAAAAAGTCTCCTTTAGCTCTGAACCTGATTGGCTGCTGGAGGCACCAAATACCACCGCGGTGGCTCTGTCAGCAATGCGGAACTGCGCTGCCCATCCGTGCTCATTGCCTGAGGCCACCAGGGAGACCCTCACTCTCTTCCCCTGCAGGCAGCAGGACCTGCTGGAGCAGGGAGCCAGAGACTCAGCCCTCAGTTTCCCCGGTAAACCTCGATCTTGCTGGTTTTGGCCAGCATGTCGATGATGTGTGCCTCGAAGTCGGCATCGTGCACCCCCGTCTTCCTGAACTCCCCGGCGTAGCGGTTGTTCTCCCAGTAGTGGTGCCAGTTCCCCCGGCTGTCAGCACCGAACCCAAAGACGTTCACCTGCAGGAGCAAGGGAGGGAGTGAGCCAGAACCCCCCACCAGGCTGGGACATCCTTGTCTCAGCAACCCTTGCACTGCTGGGGTGATTTTCAAAGGTCCCCATCCCTCTGCACAGCCTTCCCACCCCTCAAGGATACCCATCACTGTGGTGTCAGGCAACCAGAGTGACTGCTGCAGTGTGACCCAAAGAATCCACCTCCTTCCTTAACCCTGCAATTTTCAGGACCTCAGCAAACCCACTCCATGCCAGGCAGGAGCTGAAGGAGACATCACCCACCTCATCGCAGACATGGAGGGCAAAGAAGAGCACCAGCATGCCCGTGGAGGGGTAGCGCCCGTGGTGTTCCGTCCAGCGGTCGTGGATGTACTTGAAGAAGGCAGGATTGTAGATCTGCACCTGGGAGGTCAGACCAGGGTTAGCAGAGGAGCCCCAGCCATGCTCCCTTTGGCATCAGCACCCCTTGAAGGGGAACCCTGGGGAAGGATGAGGTGACAGAGGCCACGGCCATACAGGTGCACATGGCAGAGATAGGGATGAGCTCCACGTACCTTTTCTTTGTCCACACGCAGAAAAGGCTTCACAGGTGCGTATGTGCTGGGGAAAGAGCAGAGAGGCAGGTGAGTTCTTGGGTGTCCCATACCCCCAGCTCCAGCCTGAGTTGCCACAGGAGGCTCTTGGAGGGAGGAACAAATGAATCCCCACTGCTCCCAGGGGAGCTGTCCTTGAGCTAGGTGAGCCCCCAGCCTGGTGCTGCCAGTGCCCACTGGGTACTTACAACCTGATCTGGCCGGTGGAGAGGGCACTGGCGATCCAGAGCAGGTCCAGGGTTTTGAAGGGCACGAGCACAAAGCTGACATTGGCGGGCAGGTTCTTGGCACTCTCGGGATACATGAAGTGGTGTGTGGTCCGACCACCCACATCGCCCTCAAAGCCCACCGTGGGAGCCTGGTTCATCCTGGGGGGAGAGCAGGGAGGATGACACCACCCTCCCAAATGCCCTGTGCCTTGCAGATGACATGAGTGATCCCCATGAGCTGTAAAACGCTGCCAAGCAGCAGTTTCCCACCCAGGGGAGGCGGCAAGGCTGGACTCGCTCCCACTCATCCCAGTACCCGGTGGTGCCAGCATCACCCCGTGTCTCTGTGCTGTCGGGGTGCGCAGGTCCCCGGCAGTGTCCCCGGCTCTCACCGCATCACAAAGTCGTGCCCGTCGATTTCCGGTCCGTAACCGGAGCCGCGGAGGTTGCCTGAGTTGCCAACCACGGCGCAGCGGCGGCAGCGGCGTGGGTCACGGGAGCGGTAGGGATCCTCGCCCGGCACGATCTGGAAGAGCTTGCTCAGGACCTCGTGGGTGTTGTGGGACTTGAACTGGGGCTGCAGCATCTGCAGGAAGGGAAGGGGGGCAGGGGGGAATCAGACATCGCCCCCTCCTTGGGAGGGAGGAGAAATCTGTGTCCCCGTGCCAGAGCACACCACGACACTGCCGTCCCTGCGCTCACCATCCACCACCTCTGCACGTCGGGCGGAAGGTCCATGTTGTCCTTGGTCCACACGGGGGACACGGTGCTGTCATAGCGCCCGTCAAACCAGTCGGTGGCCCCGGGCTCCTCGGCCGGGCAGCGGCGGCAGGAGCAGCCCCGGGGATACAGCCCCCCTTTGCTGAGCCGCTGCATCCCGGCGTAGCCGGGCACCAGCTTCACCCGGTGGATGCCGCCCAGCCCGCCGGGGTCCAGGTAGGCGATGCTGTGGTGGGAGTAGGTGAAGAGGAGGGACATGACGAAGACGAGCAGGAAGGCGGTCGAGAGGAAGCAGAAGCGCAACGAGCACTTCATGGTCGTCGGGTGGCTGAGCCGGGGACGGCGCCCGCTCCGGCATAGGGCGCGGGCATAGGGCGCGGGAGGGCGTCAGCCGGCCAGCGAGGCTCCCTGCAGGAACGAGAGCTGTAACTCCCTGCGGTGGCGGTGAGGGGAGGGGGATGTAGAGCCCCCAGGGACCCCCGCACCGGGCTCCTACCTGCTGGGCTGCAGCTTTCCATCCGCGTTGTCCGGCCGCGGCGAGGGCCCCCGGTGGCTCCACGTGCCGGGCAGGGAGCATCAGCTGAGGGTCCGGCACCGCTCTGCGCACCGGCCTCAGCCGCGGCACCGCGCCCCGGCCGCTCCTCCGGGTCCCGGCCCCGGCTGGCGCTCAGCTGCGACGGCGCTCATCGTCCCCGCGGTTCAGCGGATCCGCTGCCCTCAGCCGCTGGCTCGGGGACACGGCCACCACGACACCGGCCTGGAGCGGGAAGGAGGGGACGGCGGGTCAAGGGGTGGCGATACAGACAGAAGAGAGGGCTGCGCCCAGCAGGAGGAGGGTGCTGGGGACTGAGGACTTTATTCCCCAGTGAACGCCCCAAAATGCCTCCCAGCACGTCCCAGACACGGGGCTGCAGGGTACGAGCCATCCCCGAAGGGGACAAGTAGGCAGGGGATGCGCAGGGAGCTGAGATGCCGGCATCGCTATCTGTGCCTGGAGAACTCGCAGCAGGTCCCGGACTGTGCCCTCCCCGTCTCTGCCAGACAAAGGCTCAGCCATGAACTCGCCTCCGGAGCCAAACAAGCGGCTCCTTTCTCTAGGCTCAATTCTCCTTCTCTATCACGCCATAAGCAGCCCCTCCAGAGCCCTCTTCGCCGGCTGCTGCCGCCGCCGAGACAGCCGGGAAACAGCCGGGACACAGCCGGGACACAGCCGGGAAAGCCGCTCCGCAGCCTGACGGGCACCCCGGGGACGGGCGCTGGTGACTGTCCCCCCCGAGTGACAGCGTCCCTTGGGGAAGGTCACTCTCTTGCTCGTGATCCTGGCGGGTAAAAATAGCCAGGGCAGAGGTGCTGGCGCCTGCGCCCGGGGAGGGGCGGGAGGAGCGGCCAAGCCCCCCGAGCAGAGGGGCGGGCAAAGCCAGACAGCGCTCCTTGGCCAAATTAAAAGAAAAAAAAAAAAAAAAAAAGAAAGAAAAAAAAAAAAAAAAAAAAAAAAAAAAAAAAAAAAAAGGCTGAAAATCCCCTTTTAACCCAGTCACTAAGTTGAGGCAGGATCCAGAATCCCAAAGGTTTGGAGACACGATCTCCCCTCCAGGCCTTTTTGGGGAGGGGGTGGCCCGCCCCAAGGCAAAACCCTGCAGACGCATCACCTCCACGGCTCAGCCCTGGCCCCAATTAAGTCAGTGCCGAGGCCGGCAGCAGTAATTAGGAGCTGGCAGGCACCAGGATGCTTCTTCCCTCGGAAAAAAACATCGTCTGGAAGACGCTGGCTTGCTTTCCAGGAACAGACTGCTTTAAGCTCCCAAAAACTTCCTCGTTGGGCTGGGAGGAGAACATGGACCCCAAAGGCTCCCCCAGCCCATTGCACTGCCAGGCATGGACACCTCCTGCCCAAACCATTAACCCCCCGTCAAATATTTGTTCAAGTGGGGACAGTCTTTAAAGGAAAGAGCCAAAAACCGAAGGCACGTCCCAGTTCAAGTGCTTTCCTGGGCTCTGGTGGGGAATTTTAACACGCCTACATGGCACATGCATGGCCAGCAGTGACTGCAACCAGTTCCTTGGGCTGCTGCCAGCAGAAAAAGCAGGGTGGTTGTTAAACAGAGGGTTTGCATTTAGGGAGTTTGGGATAAAGCCAGTAAAAAGCTGTAACATCCCTCCCCGCCCCACAGATGCAAAACGCTGGAAAGATTCGTAGGTAAAAGGCAATTCGGGCGGGGTTTTCAGCTATGACACGGCTGTGCCACCAAGCAGGATGGGCTGAGCCTCCTCCCCTGCTCCCGCTGCTTACCATCCCACGGGGCTTTTTAAAGGCTAAAGGAAATGAGCTATCACGTGCTTGTGTTATTTTTGTTCCTGGTGAAAGGGGGAAATCCATTTCCGGCTCCCCAGCCCAGCCTGGTCCTGCCTGACACATCCCTGCGCTGACACCATCTGGAGCACATTTTGTACAGCCCCCATTCCAGGGCCTCCTGGAGCTGCCCCCGAGCAGAGCGGGGGGAAAACCCCCTCCAGCCCAGCTCATGCGCGATAAAAGGAGCCTTAAATCCCAGCGGCTGGTTTGAGTCATCATTTTCCTAGCAGGAGCTGGCAGCTATTTCCATCTGCACCGCTCCTTACGGCCCCCAGCAGGGACAGGGCACCCACACATACAAACATAACCCAGCAATATCCATGCCCTCCCTGCCCGATCCTAATCCAAGCCCCCTCCACAAATAAAACTTCACTTGTAGGAGCTTTTCCCACCAGATTTGGATGTTTCCTTCTTAAAATAAGAGATCTAGGATTTCTTCTGTGGTGAGCAAGCTTGGTAACTCATCAATGCCACTAAATACCTTTGCATTCCCAAATTCATCCCCAGGATCCTGAATTGCCTCCTGAGGACCATGTACTCATCAAATGCAAGTTTCTCTTTGATTGCAAGAGATAATGAAGCGAGGCTATTAAAAGGTCCTGGCAAATTGCTCTGCTGCTTTTACAGGATGCTGATGGTATTTTCCAATCATCTAATGTTTCATTTCAGGATGAATGCTGGAGCGATGTGACCGACAGCCCCAGGGCCTGGAGGATTCCCACCACTTCCCTGTCAGACAAAACACCATCGATATATCCCCACTCGGCATCTTTAGGTCTTGTTGGCTTTGTTTGCTCATTTCTAAGATATCCTGGGGTTATTGGCATGAATTTCCATGCCACTAAATGGCAGGGTGGGCAAAGGAAGGAGCCATTACTGGGAGATGTCACCATGTTTGGGGCATGGGGAGGAAGAGGAGAGGATGGCAGCATTGTCTGCACTGGCTATTGCTCTTCCCAGGTATGAATGGTCTGAAAATTCCCCCAGGAGTCTTTGGGAAATGTCACCCTGGGTGACCAGGTGCTACTCATCCCATGATCCCTGTGCAGAGACGTCACTTCTGCCACCACCAAACCATTCACTGGGTGCCAGAGCGGTGCATGGTTGCTGCAGGTGGAGGAGGGGAAAGCACACAGGGCCCCTTGGACTGGACTCGGGTGGAAAACCTGAGAATTAGGGTTGAGTTTCTTTGACAGGGAAGGAGCAGATCCAAGTCGAGTCTTCTCCCGCCTCCTTCAATGCCAGGCAGAAACAGCGAGTGGTGACCTGTCCTTGTTTCAGGGAAGACCTCAGTGAGCAGGATTACTACAGAATGTCACAAAACCATTCCAGTTTCTTTTTGCCCGTGGCCCAAGCGCTGCCAGGGGCTGCAGCCCCGGGCAGAGTGCCGAGGAGCCGCTCGCCTCTGTGGGACCGTCAGCTCGCGTTAGCTTGGAACAGCGAGCGGGAATCCGCCGGGGGCAGCGCAGGAAGGGGAGATAGCCTGTCCCTCTGCATCACCCGGCTTCCAAAGCCAAAACAAGCCTTGGCCAGAAAACTGCACGTCATTAAGAAGGTCCTTTCCTGCTTCACCCATCCAGAGGGATTATATTTTTCCCTTGAATTTTTTTTCCTCCCTGGAAGCTGGATGGGAGAGGGAACAGGGAGCAGACCTGGTGCTGGCACAAGGACGTTTCTCCCCACTATGGGGTGATGCCATGAAGAACTGATGGCCAGCAGTAGACAAGCACCAGGTATTAAGAGAAGAAGCCAATGTCATACGTAAAGCCATCACCACATCCCGACAGCAGCGAGGACCTGGTAACTTATTCTTCATCCTTTTAATTAATCATACTCTTATCAGCCAGGTCAATCAGCTAATGGAGCCAAGCTAATTGGGTTTCCCATGTTTTAAACCCTACTCGCACCCCTGGCTGCCAATGGCAGCAATTCCAGCCTTTCCTTGTGTCTGCCCTCCAGAGGGGTTATTTCAGGCTCATCCCTCAGTGCTGGGATAGGGCCAGGAAAGAGCGTGGAGGCCAAATCCCCAGCACAGAGCTGGGATGGAGCCAGTCACGCTGAGGCCATTTCCTATGGGATTTGGGGCTGCAGGGGAGTGCCAGGAGTGGGAAAACAGAATGGAATGCTCCCACCCTTGCTGGCAGATGGGCCTGCAGGGACTGGTCCAGCAGCATCCCAAGCCCCTTGGCTCAGCCACAGTGGAACCCTCAGGGAACTGCACCAGCCTGAACACCCTGTGCTGCTTCATGGGGCAATCTCCTCCAAAACTCACACTGGCAGGACCAGCCAAGGCAGATGCCCGTCCCTGCAGCTCACACTCCCATTGGGACCACCCAGCCACATGTACCAGCCTGTGTGGCTGATGTCCCTGAGCATTTTCCAGTGCCATTTCCCCTACCCTCTGCCAGCCATTCTGGGTCTCCCCAGGCAGCCATGGGGAACAAGGGACCCTGGACTCCAGGGGTGTTGACAAGCCCAAGGCCACGCTCACAGCATGGCCTTGTCACACTCAGCTCCCTGTGCCAAGAGCAGCAGCTTCCTCCTTGAGGCAGGACAGGCAGGGAGGGGAGTGGGATTCTCCCCCCGATCCTGAATCCCTGTGGAACTGAGAGGGAGAGACAGCCTTCTGCTCTGCACCCCAAGCACCCACCCTAGAACCCCCAGTCTGCACCAGCTGCCTCAGTTTGCACCAACTCGAGTACCATCAGCTCAGGTACCACTCAGCCGGCTACCACTGAACCCTGGGTCATGGACCACCACACCAGGTGCCACCAAGCTGAGTCCCACCGAGCAGCTGAGGTTTTGCCACCCAACCCAGAACAGAGAAGGCAGAGTCTGGGGCTTGCCACCCACCACTGCCTTCTCCTCTCTCCCATCCTTGCCTCAGTTTCCTGTGCAAAGCCATCTGGTCCCATGGGGAGCCAGCTCCCCACTGCTGGCCACACTTCCGTCTTAGCCTCCCACAGCCGCAGGCTGGGGTCAGCAGGGTCTGCCTGGTCCCTGTCCCCCTTCCTGCCTGCTACAGCAGGGCTGCACCCCAGACACCCCTGACCCAGTCTCCCTGCAGCCTCAGCTGCCTGTGAAGACGTGGCCACACTTCAGGCAGACACACTCCCTTGGAAGGGCAGCGCCCCTGCCCTCCTCTCAGCACCAGCATCAGTGAGCTGCCAGCAGCACCCTGAGCCTCCCCAGCAGCTGGGAAGCAACCATGTCCCCTTCACCACTGCTTGCTGTTGGTTTTACCAGCCTGGACCTGTTATGTTCATGCCTGATGCCTCAGCAGGAAAATCTGTGCAGGAGTGCAGGGCAGGCGGATGCTGCACAGGAGGCGCCACTGTCGGCTGTGGCCCTGGGAAGGAGAGCTGGGACACGGGGCCCTGCACTTTCCTGTCCTCCCTGGATCTCACCTGCGCCGAGGATCGGAGGTGGTGGAAAACCAAAGGTTCTCCTTTGGCTTTTGAGGGCTGGTTGATGGGTGCTGTACCCACAGCCACCCTTTTCCCCCAGGGCACAACCCAAGCTGAGAATTGCACATGCTGTGGGTGGCCTCAAAAAGCCACCCAGGTTTGCTCCGCCTGCGGGCAGCACTGAGAGGACATTGAACTCATTAGGGAAATTGCACCTATGAGATTTCATTGCTGGGAAGTTACGAAAGGCTCCCCAGTCCGGAGGCCATCAATCCCAGCACAGCCCAGTTACAGCCAGGAACTCCCATTAAATGTAAAATTAGAACAGTTCCACTGGTGAGAGCCCCTGACTTCTCTCCACTAGCTTGGGCTCTGCTCAGGCACCTGGGGAGAAGGGGGAGCATTTGCAGCTTCCTAATTAGCCCAATTACTGCTGCAGATCAAAAGTCCTTTGCTGGGGACACAGTGGCACCTGGAGCAAAGTGACTGCAGATTGTTCTGGTTTCCCTAGAGCAACTGTTGAGGGTGTTATTTTAGAGCTCAAACACTGATCTATCCATCCTGTAAGAAAAAAACTCCCTATACCTCACACATGCATATATATATATATATAATTTTTATATACATTCACCACTCATTCATGTGCAGTTTCGGGGTATCTTTGGGAACTTTGCCTTGGAGCTGGGACCCAAAACATTTGCACTTTCCAAAAAAAGCTTTTGGAAAACGGCAGTGGCAAAGAGAGACATGAAGCCAAGCAATATCCCGGAGCCCAGTGCAGAGCCCAGCAGGGCAGGGAGAGCAGGTTCCCAGCCTCTCCCATCGCATCCCAGCCCCCCGGGGTCAAGCGGGCTCTGATAAATCCTGCCTCATGAAGAAGCATTGAAGCCGGCCAAGCCACTGGAGAGCAATTAGCAGCTTGCAGTCGTGCAAAAATTAAATGCAACGGGAGGAGATGAAAGCCATCGAGCTGCCGGGATCTCGGCGTGCCAAACCGGGCGGCGTCCGACGTGCCGAGAGAACGCAGCAAAACCACCGAGCCCTCAGTGCCATCGGCGCTCTTCCCCAAAAAGCGGCAGTTCGGAGCTTGTTTGGGCAGGAAAATTCAAGCGTTCCCGCAGCATGCGGCTGCCGAGGCTCTCCCCGCCTGCCTCCGGCGCCGGCGAGGCGTGGGCGGCGAGCGGAGCGCGCCCCGCCGTTCCCAAGGACCGCCATGAGCTCCTCGGAGAGGGAAGGGAAGCGCCTGTGACAGGCACAGCCGCACACAGCGGGCAGCGGGGCCGCCAGACGGGGACAGACAGACAGACGGGCACGCGCACCGGGGAGGGGGAGCGGCGGGCAAGGCACTCCCCAGCCCAACCCTCCCCGCTGAGACCGCGACCTTTGCTTCTGATAGAAGGGGAAGAAAAAGGAAGAAAGGGGAAACCAAGCCCAAAGCGCTGAGGAACTTCCCGTTGGCGCTCGCCTTGGCCACGATGTGGCCGCGGCGGCTGCTCAGGGCTGGGAAGAGGAGCCCGAGATAATGCAGGGCAAAACTGCCTTCGCCAGCTCAAAGCCCACACGTCTTCCTGTAAGGAGGCTCAGCAAGTTTTGGGGTTTGGTGTGATTTGGCTTCCCCCAGCCGTGTTTTATGATTGTTTGCAGCAGGCGGGGATGTGGCCCTTCCTCCAGTCTGAGCTTGCATGCTGCCCAAATGCCATCCTCCTCCCAGTATTTTTCATCTCCCTCCTTCCCCTCCTGACAGGGGAAGACCTCACTCTAGGGAAATATTTGGGAGCTTTGGAATAATTGCTCTGACTCTGCAGCTGGAGCCTGAACAAACCCTTGCCTTCCCCCTGTGCCAGCAGCACTTAAGCCCCTGGCATATGTGGGGACCCCTTGAATCGCCAGGCCCTGAAATACGGGCTCTCTATCAATCCCACTCAGGCAGCCGTGCTTCAGCCAGGGAAACACCCTGAAACAATGGGACAGGCACACCGATAAGATTTCACACCAATGCCCGCGTTAGTGCCCCCCTCCACACACACACAGAGAAGCAGGCAAGGGACATCCCCTGCTCGGTGACACAGTTTTCTACCCTTGTCCCCAGGGACGCTCAAGCTGTTTGTGAAATCCTGGCTGCCACTACCCATGCAATGGATGCCGTGTGTCACGCAGCCATGTGTCACACCGCTGCTGAGGGACCTTACACACACACTGGCCGTGGTGGGGACTGGGGCCACCTCGCAGCCAGCCCTCCCACCCCGGTCCCACGGCTCTGCCCTCAAGATCCCAGGGCACACGGCTGGAGGGGAGCAGCTCCATCAGTCCCAGCCCCGACACCCCTGCTAGGGCCAGCGTCCTCCTCGGGGCGAGCACATCCTCCCCGGGCAGCACCCTGGAGCTGCCCCCCGGGGCTGCACACCGCACCTGGGGCCAGCACATCCTCCCTGGGGGCAGCACCGCAGGGCCCGGGCCAGCATTCCGGGCCAGCGCAACCTCTTGGGTCTGAACCCAATGCAATCCGGTGGATGCTCCCGGCAGCCAGCAGCCAGCACGGTGAGCAGCACCCAGAACCCCGGGACCTGCACCCCAGATAGGGGACAGCACATCCTCCCGGGGCTGCTCAGCACCCATTGCATCTCAGGAGGATACTCCCAGCCCCTAGACCTGCACCCAGCCCCCGGATCAGCAACCGGGACCACCACACAGGGGATGAACCCGACGCATCCCGTGTGGATGCTCCCTGAGGCCAGCTCGCAGCACCGGGACCAGCCCGCAGCAGCGGGGCAGCTCCCGGGCGGGCTCCCCCGCCGCCGCCCGCTACCCCCGCCGCCTCCCGGGACCGGCATCCCGAGCCGAGCCGGGCCGTGCCCGCATCCCCCGCCCCGGGCCGGCTCTCCGCCGCGGTACCTGCCTCAGCTCCGGCATGGCCCCGCCGCCGGGCTCACCCGGGCCCCGCCGCCACCGCCCTCCGCGCCGTGCGGAGCCGTGCCGTGCCGCGCGGGGCGGGGGGGACGGGCCCGGCAGGCTGGGAGATGTAGTCCTGGGCCGCCCGGCGGGGCTTGTGGGACTTGTAGGAGGCGAGAGGGGCTGCCTGAGCCCACTCTCCCACCGGCCTCTCGGGAATCTACCCCGGTGTCCAGCCCGGGATCCACCCCGTCACATCGGCACACCCCAGTCCGGTGCCCAGCATCGGCATCCCCGGCAGTCAGCCACTAGAATCCACCCCGGTACCCACCTGGCGCATCGGCAACCCCCTGAACAGCCCTGGTACCCAATGCGACACCAGCTCGGTACCCAGCTCGGTACCCATCCCAGTACCCACGCGGCGCACCGGCATCTCCGGACACCGGCACCCCAGTACCCATCCCGCGTTATCCACCCCAGTGGATACCGGCGCGCCGGCATCTCCCGCCGTCCTCTCTGGCGTCCAGCCCGGCACTCACCCCAGTGCATCGGCACCCCCAGTACCCTCCCCGATAGCTCGTCAGCACCCACCGGGCACCCACCCTGACAACCCACGGGGAACCCACACCAGCGACCCCCGCCCGGACACCCTTTCTCTCCGCAGAGAGTCCTGCGAGAAGCCAGACTCGTGGCAGGGGTGACTCAGGGCACTTAGGGGTACACACCGGTGCCGAAACCCATTTTAGGGCAGAAAATGTCAAACCCGCATTCCCCCTTTGCAAGGCCCCCGAGGTGGGGGAAAGGGGGAAGCAGCACAGGGGTGCGCTGTGCCTTTAGGGGGTCCGTGCCTGCCGCGCAGTGCACGCTGGGAATTGTAGTCCTTCAGCGAGGAGCGCCCAGGAGCACCTGCGGGGACTGGACTAAACTTCCCAGCAGGCCCCGCGGCGCCAGGCTCAGGGCGGAGGAGGCGCTTATGGCGGTGGAGTGGAGCGCTCTTCTCCTCACCTGCCGGCAGGGCCATGGCGCCGTGTCCGCTCTTCAGCGAGGCAAGTGGCCAGGCGGGCGCCCCTTCTCCCTCTCTGCGCGCGGCAGCGGGACCGGCTCTCAACGCTGCCCGCCTCTCGTTTGGCAGAGCTGGAGGTTCGGCGGCTGCGGGGCGGGCTGGGCCCGCGCCCCCCTGCGCTGCTCCTGGTCGTGGAGGACCCTTGGGCCCGCCTGGGCAGCGGCGGTGCCACCCTGAACGCTTTGCTGGTGGCGGCCGAGCACCTCAGCGCCCGGGCCGGATGCACGGTGAGGGGTGACAGCCTCTGGTGGGTCCGGGGAGGCTGGAAGTCAGGAGGGGACGCTAGAAGTGAGGAGGGGTGCCTGTTCTGTCCCCACTGACTGTTCCCTGCTGTTCTGTCCCAGGTGGTGACCGCTGACGTCCTGAGAGACGCCCGCATCCTCATCTTGCACATGGTGAGAGCCGACCTGCAGCCCAGCATGGGATCTCTCATTGCACCCGCCCCCTCTCGGTGACCCCCTATGTTCTGTGTCCCACCAGGGCCGCGAGTTCTCCTTTGACGACTGCGGCCGTGCCTTCACCTGCCTGCCCGCGGAGGAGCCCGGCGCCGCAGCCGAAGCGCTGGTCTGCAACCTGGACAGCCTGCTGGCGACCATGACACACCGGGTCTGTGTAGCCTGGGGCTGGGGCCCTGGGGAGGGATTTGGCTCTCAACAAGATGGAAATGGTGTTGGGTTCCTGGGCTCCTTCCCTGCCATCCCTGGTCACACAGTCCTTCTCTTGGCAGCTCTGTGTGGGCTCCCCACCTGGCGTCTGGGTCTGCAGCACCGACATGCTCCTCACTGTGCCTTCAACACCAGGTGAGTGGATACCAGCCTTGCTTCCTGCACCAGCTTTGATGTGTGACAGGGTTCCTAACAAGCAGCACAGCTGGCTCAGCTTGTGCTGTGCTCCCATGAGGGTGTGGATGCTCAGCTATTGCTGTCCTCTGCATGTCTGGGAACAATGTGTTGTGCCTGCAGTGAGGTGGCACAACACTGTGGGCTCCCCACCTGGCGTCTGGGTCTGCAGCACTGGTGAGCTGATATCTCAGCTGGCTGGTATTCACTCACCTGGTGTTGAGGGCATGTCAGTGCTGCCACTTCCACTGCTGTGGTCCAGGTTTTCAGGCAGTTGTGCCCAGTGTGAGTACATGCACTGCCCCAGTGGGCACTGGTCTCTGTCCCTCCCCACAGGAATCAACTGGGATGGCTTCCAGGGCGTCCGAGTGATCGCAGCGCCCGGGAGCCCAGCATATGCCAGGAACCATGGGGTCTACCTCACCAACGAGCAGGTTGGGGCAGCTCCCCCTTCCAGAGGCACCCCTTGGAGGTGCAGCGATCCCCAGTCCTTTGATCCCTTGGGTGCTAAGGTCTCAGCACTGCTGTGGCTGCTTGGCTTGGGGTTCCCTGAAGAGCTCACTGGGGTGGTTTTGCTCCCAGGGCCTGGTGCATGACATCATCTACAAAGGCACAGAGGCCCAGATCCAGCAGTGTGTGGGGCCAGATGGCACTGTCCCACTGGTATGGCACAACTCAGGTGTTGGTGACCCTGCCAGCCCTATCTCTTGTGTCACCACAGCTGCAGCCTCAGCCCTGATGTGCCTGGCAGGTCTGCGGGATTGTTTTCTTCTCCTCGGATGCTGCCGAGCAGCTTCTGGCCACCCACGTCATCCCTCCTCTGGACGCCTGCACCTACATGGGGCTGGACTCAGGGGCACCACCCATCCAGGTGACAGCCCCTCTGTGGGGGACAGGACCCTTTGCCACACAGGTGTCACTGCCCCAGCAGTGTAGGGTCTGCTTGCCCTCACATGGCCAGATTTGGGTGGGAGAGGTAGTGGGAAGGAGCACCCAGTAGCAGGGTGGGGTTCAGGATGGCTGGACCCAACAAGTCTCTTCTCTCCCCAGCTCTCCCTCTTCTTCGACATTGTGCTGTGCATGGCAGGGGGTGTGACAGAGGAAGGTTTTTTGAAGGGTGTTGGTGATGCCAGTGTGAGTACTGCCCGCTCTGTGCTGTGGACAGCTCTCCGTGGCTTCCCTCTTAGCATGGGTGAGTGCTTCCTTCCAACTTCTAGTGGAGTGTCCTTGCCCAGGTGGTTGTAACTAGATGATCTTTAAGGTCCCTTCCAACCCCAACCATTCTGTGATCCTGTGCTGCGGTGAGTGCATGTGATGTGACCCATTCCTCGCCCCTCTTCCCTGCATGGGGAGAGATGGGGTGGTCAGGGCCCACAGCTGTGAGTCCCCAGGTCTTCACTCCCCATCCTTTCAACTGGGGATGTTCAGCCTGGCTCACATGAGTGCCAGACACACCCACATTTTTTTGTCGATGTGCTGAAAGCTCTCCTGCCCCCCCAGCCTGCATTCCCAATGCGTCCTACAGCTACCTGACCGCCTCTGCGAGCGAGTACATCCGCAGCCTGACTCTCCTGCCTGGCTCTGCCAGCCACCTCCGCTTCTGCAAGACAGCCCATTCCCACGTGGATGTATGTCCTTCCCTCCCCAGCCTTGCTCATGTGTGTTCTTTGGGGGTTGCTCTGGATTATGTGCTCAGACTCTGGTCCCACGTGTCTCTGTGCCCTTGGCAGCAGCCCTGTCTCCTGGAGGATGGCTCTTCGGTCACCAACTGCCTTCTGGAAGGAGCTGTGCAGCTGGCAGCTGGCAGTGTCATCCAGCACTGTCACCTCCAGGTACATGACTAGGATGGGAGTGACACACAGCTCCCAGTGCACTGAATAGGCAGCAGGGCAACGTGTTGCTACCTAGGATGGAGGAACCACAGCTGTGAGATTTGGGGTGCCCTTCCTCTTTGGGGCTGGCTTTTGGCTGGTGCTGGGCACCCTAATGGCTGTCACCCTCTGCAAACAAGGGGATGAGGCTGTCACTTCTGGCCTGTCCTGAGCTGGGAACCAGAGCATACCCTCTCCTATGGGGGCTCCTTTATGGCTGTGAGCCCTGGAGGCTGTTGCCTAGCCTGAATTGCTGTTATCTGTGTTTCTGCAACCTTATGACAAAATTACATCCTGCCACCTGGCTTGTGCTGGCACCAGCTTGTCTCTCAGGGTGGTTGTCCCATTCCAAGGTCAGGATTTGGCTGTGATTTGGGGGCCAGCCATGCCACTGTGGCTTCTTCCTCAGGGTCCCCTGGTGATCGGTCCTGGCTGCCTCTTCTCGGGCCTCAGCGTGGGCTCCTCACCAGCCCTGCGGGGCTACCCCCTGCATGACATTGTCCTGCAGGGCCACCACGTCCAGCTGCAGGACCTGACCTGCCACGTGTTCACTCTCACTGGCCACCTCGACGACTGGAAGGTGCGGGGGCAGTGAGGTGGCACAAGGCTCCCAGCAAAGCCGAAGTGTGATCAGCCCCTCTGTGTCCCTGCAGAGCCCTGTGGAAAAAGGCACCTACCTGAACGTGCCCTGGGATGAGTTTTTCCAACGAACGGGCATACGGTAGGTGCCACATGTCAGGATGGGACAAGAGACCCAGCTCCCAGAGATGTCCTGACCACCCCAACCCATCCCACATTCCACCTTCCCTCTTGGAACATGTCCTCGAGCCCAAGGCAATGTTGATGGTCTCTCCCCTCCATCAGGGAAGGTGACCTTTGGGATGCCGAGATGCCACGGGGGAGCCGCTGCCTGCTCAGCGCCCGGCTCTTCCCGGTGCTGCACGCCCGCGAGGCGCTGGGACTGCAGGATGTGCTGTGGCTGCTGAGCCTGGCCACAGTGGCCAGTGAGCAGCTGGCACGCTGGCGGACAGCCTGGCGTATGTCCTGGCAGGAGCTGCTGCCCTGCCTGGACATGGAAGCCGAGCTGGGCACACGCCAGGCGCTGTTCTTCCTGCAGGGCCAGCGCAAGGTGCGGCGGGTGCTGCTGGGGCGCCAGGACAGCAGCCTGCTGCCGCTTGCCCGCAGCGCCGTCCACGAGGGCTACCATGAGGCTGTGCTGAGCACGCTGGATGAGGGTGAGCTGGACTCATGAGCTGCATCTCTTGTTATCAGGACTGTTCAGTGCTCCGCACCCCCTTCAGTGATCCCCCCCATTGCAGGACCTCATAGGGGTGTACTTGCAGGGTGTCCAGTGAGCCCAGATGGGTGCAAGCCATGCAAGTCCTGCTCCCCTGGGGATAGCTTGTGGCAGAAGTGGGCTGGTTGGGGTGCAGCCTGCAGCCTGGCTGTGCTTTGCAGCCTTGTTTTATTTTATTTTCTAGTTGCCTCCACAGCCAGTGATGCTGGTATTGTGGCACGGGCACTTGCCTGTATTGCTGAGGTCCTGGGCTGCATGGCACAAGGGGAAGGAGGCTTGCGGAGTGGTCCTGCTGCCAACAGGGAGTGGGCCTCAGCTTTTGGGCGCCTGGAGAGCGGGGACATCGCTGGTGGTGTCCAGGAGCTGGCTGCTGAGCGGCAGAAGTGGATGAGCCGGTGAGGCTGGGGCTGGCAAGAGGCAGCTGCCCCATTCCAGGCATTGGTTCTGTCATGGAGAGGTGGCAATGGGCTCAGCATCTCTTGTCTCAGGCCGGCTCTGCTGGTGAGAGCAGCTCGACATTACGAGGGAGCCGAGCAGATCCTTGTTCGGAAGGCAGTGATGTCCTCAGGCCAGTTCATCACTGTGGAACAGGCGGAGCTGCCACCCTTGGGGCAGTGGGTGCAGGTGCTGTGTCCAGCCCGCCTGGACCTCTCTGGTGAGCGCATTCCCTGAGTCAGAGGATCCTTGTCTCGCCGCTGTGGTGCTGGGAGAAAAGGAGTGAGGGTGCTCCAGGAGGCTGAGGATGAGTGTTGGCAGGTGGCTGGAGTGACACACCCCCCATCACCTATGAGCACGGGGGAGCTGTGGTGGACGTGGCGGTGCTGGTGGATGGGTTCCGGAGCATTGGCGCCCGGGTGCGGCGCATTGTCCAGCCAGAGCTGCGCCTCATGACCATCAGCAGGACACCAACGAACAAGGTGGTGGAAGAGCTGGTGTGCCAGGAGCTAGAGCACTTACAGGATTACTGCCAGCCACATGCACCAGGTGGGGGGTCCCCTGCCAACCTGGCTCTGTACCTGCGATGTCCTGTTGGTGCCAGGATAGCCCTTTTTGGGGCCAGTGGGACGAGGGAGCACAGCAGGCATCAGCTTTACTTCGTTTTTGTTTTCAGGAGCCCTGGTCAAAGCTGCCTTTATCTGCACCCAGATTGTGCAGTTCCCCTCACAGACACCCTTGCGGGTCCAGCTGATGGAGAATTTTGGGGGTGGCTTTGAGGTGCACACCTGGTCCAAGCTGCCCCATGGGTCTGGCCTTGGTAGGTCTGCAGGGAAGGGGCTCAGCAGTCCCTCACTGGTGTCTGGGAGTCTCTCCTGCTGCCAGCACCAGGATGAGGCATCCCCCTTGCTGCACCCCAGCCCTTAGGGACACAGCAGTGCCTCACTGCCCTGACCCTACCTGTGCTCCCTGTAGGCACCAGCAGCATCCTGGCAGGAGCAGTGATGGCATCCCTGTACCGGGCAGCAGGGAAGGTTGCCAGCACTGAGTCCCTTATCCATTCTGTGCTGCACCTGGAGCAGAGGCTCACAACAGGTAGAGCCTGGGGGAGCAGCTGACCCACAAGGTGGGGGTCCTGGCAATAACTGACCATCCTTTGCCCTGCAGGGGGTGGTTGGCAGGACCAGGTTGGTGGGCTCGTTCCTGGCATCAAAATTGGGAGGTCAAAGGCCCAGCTGCCTCTCAGAGTGGAAGTGGAGCAGATCCCAGTCCCTGATGGTTTTACCCAGACCCTGAATGATCACCTGCTGCTGGTGTACACAGGGAAGACTCGCCTGGCCAGAAACCTGCTCCAGGTAATGCCTAGGGTGCCTCTGGGTGTCACAGGCTGGCCTCTGCTCCCCCTGTGGCGTTTGGTGGCATCCCCTTCACTTGTGCAGAGCTCTGCCACCCCAGAGGGAGCTGGCAGCCAAAGGCTGTGGATGCAACAGTACCTCCTCACGTGCTGCCAGAGGCAGGAGGACAGTGACAGGGACGTTCTGGCCTCTTGCAGGATGTGGTGAGAAACTGGTATGCCAGGCTGCCCTCCATCGTGCAAAATGCTGATGCACTGGTGAGCAATGCTGAG
This sequence comes from Prinia subflava, assembly GCF_021018805.1. NCBI lineage: Eukaryota > Metazoa > Chordata > Aves > Passeriformes > Cisticolidae > Prinia > Prinia subflava. The sequence goes on from NC_086259.1 coordinate 13,720,024, forward strand.
GAGTGCGCCCAGGCCTTGAGGCAAGGTGTGAGCCCCCTTCCCTGGGCCAGGTTGGCCCTTTTAGCAGCTGAAGAAAAACAAACTTTCCTGGGGGAAAAAGGCTGGGGGTGCAGGCTCTTGCAGCTGCGGAAGCTTCAAATCCTCTCCCGAGCCCACTCTCACCAGGCAATACCCCAAAATTCAGGCTTGAACAAAGATTTTGAGGAAGAGGGGGTTAGACATGCTGAATCTGATTGATGGGCAGTGTGCCACTGGTGACAGGGCTGGGGGCCATGGCTGGTCAGTGCAGTGAATTTATTTGGCTGCTGCAGAGAGGAAGCTGGAGCATTAAAGCAAGTAAATCCTCCCCCCGTGGAGGATTAAAAATAGCAACGTGACAGGGCTGGGGTTGCCTGCTCGGCCGGCAGAGCTGGGAGGAACTGGGAAAGAGAAGGCAGAATTTAACTTGGGCTGAGCATGTTTCTGCCCTTTGGGTGAGAAGCAGAGACAAATAATTTGCAATATTCCTTCCTCTGCAGGTGACCTAGTGCTCCTTGGCAAGTGCTTGGACTGCTACTGGCAGCAGAAGAAGTGCATGGCCCCGGGCTGCGAGCCGCTGGCCGTTGGGCGCATGATGGACGCTCTCCGGCCCCACGTCCACGGGCAGTGCCTGGCTGGGGCTGGCGGTGGTGGCTTCCTTTACATCTTGACCAAAGCCCCTCGGCAGAAAGAGGCTTTGCACCAGATCCTGACAAACACTGAGGTGAGCTGTGAGCCTCCCACTGTTGCAGTCAGCTTGCAGCAGCCTTGTACAGAGCACGAGGAGCATCTCCCCACCATACATGGGGTGTGATTGCTTGTTGTTCCAATGCCCTCCCTGAGACCTTGCAGGTGAGAAGGGGTCCTTTGCTGGCTCTTGCCCCAACCTGTGACTCTTTTTCTAGGGACTGGGCAACTTCAGCATCCACAGCATTGAAGTGGACACGTGTGGTTTCTCTGTGGACATCGTGGGATGCGATACGAAGGATGGTGCTCACCCTGGAGGGGACAGGGCTGTGTGAAGGCCTTCAGCTCTGGCCAATTCCTGGGAGATATCCAGAACAGGTGCTGGGAAATGCCCACTGGTTAGGGGCGGCTTCTTCAGCCAGCTCCAGCAAGTGCCATTAGGTCTCCATATGGCCTTTTTGTGGTTTTGTCCCAAAAGCCAGAGCCTGGAGAAGTTGTGACAAGTTGTTCAGGCAGGCAAAACTACTCCTGCTGGGTAGCCTTGCTGGAGGGACAGTTTGCTAGGGACTCGAGCCTGATTTTGGTGTTTCACTCCAGTTTTCACAGTTCTTCAAAGGGAACAAGCTAGCAACAGGACCGTTCCTAGAACAGGAACGGTCCTGCTCTTCCAGCAGCAGGCACCCAAGCTGCCTGTTTAGTATGCAATGCTTCTGCACCAGAGAGGCAGCTGGATGTGGAACCAAATCCTCTCCTGTCCTGAGGCTGTTTCAGTACTGAAATTGTGAATTGTGAAAGCAAGTTATTAGTCCAAGCAGTGTCTGAATAAAAAAGCTTATTCTCAGCATGTGTTTGTGCCCCTCTGTCACTAGCAGGGCTGCTCCCTCTTCACAGGATAGCAAATGCCCAGAATTGCATGGGAAAAACTTTTCCAGGGGTGGGAATGGCAGGACTGCAGCCACAAGAGGCAGCCAGGAAAGACAAGGAAGATCCTCTGGATGCCCCGGCACAGAGTAGAAGAGAACTGGAGCAGAGCAGAGCTCTTGTCCCACATCTCTCCAGCTCCCTCGAGGTCCATAGCTGAACACACCATGGGAGACTGCAGCTCAACCAAGCGAGGTTTATTTACAGAGTGGCTGTACAGAGCCAGCAGGGACACAGCCCCACTTCCTACAGAGGCTTTCTAGTGATTTTCCAGGCACCTTCTCAAGGAAATCACTCCTTTTCCTTCCCACAGAACAGTCCCCATTACCACCAGGAGAGAGCCAGGGCTCAGCATCTGTGACTCCAGTAGCTGACCCTTAAGCTGAGGGCACAGAGGGAACACAGCTGCAGCAGCAGACCCAGATTTGAGCCACACAGCCCCACCTGTCCTGGCCTGTGGTCTCCTGCAGGAGCAGGTACTGGCCTGTGTTCTGAGAAATAGCATCATCCTGCCCTCAGCATGAGCGATTCCTGTGGTGCCTTGTTTCTGCTCCCACAGAAGGATGGCAGGTCTTCTTGCTGGGCCCAGGAAAACCCTTTGCTCCAAGGAATGCGAGCAGAGGGGAAGACATCATCCCATCCCCACACCATCAGCCAGCCAGCCCCAGGACTGCAGCCTTCCTGCTGTCAGCTGCAGCGTGGTGCTGATCCAAGCACTGCCCAACTACAGGCGCAGCCGCTTGATGTCCTCACTGCGGAAGTCGATGCGGAGAGCCAGCACCTGCCGGACCTCGGCGGGAGTGAGGCGCCAGGTGAGTGGACCTGAGTTTGGACCCCAGTAATCCAGAATCTCTGTCACCTGGAAAAAAGGGGAGCTGTAGGAGATGACTCAGCACAGACTGCCCTCACAGGTTATGTTTGAACTCGAGCACCATTGGACATGGGGCAACTTCTCCAGGTCCCCCACACCCTGTAGGTGCGATGACACCTGGATGAACTCGGTAGAGCCATGTGCAGTGCAGCTGATGTTCCCACAATCCCCAGCAGAAGCAGACCCAGTGCAGCTCACCCTTTCCAGGTTGAGGATGGTGGCCATTTGGGAAAGACGGGCAAACTTGTCACGGATAGTCCATGTGGTGACTGTGGTGAGATAGGCTATGAGGGACCTCAGCTCCTTGTCAAACTGCAGACCACCAAGCTGTGGGCACAGAGAAATCTGTTAACTCTCTAAGCAGACCCAGGGGTTGTGCCAAGACACCAATTAAAATCACATGGAGACAGGGGGAGGTCTCTGAGCAGGCAGGTCTCAGTTAGACCATTTATTACAGGTTTAGGTGGCTTATGTTTAGATCCACCTTAAAACCCAGTCCCCTTATTGGTGCCAGCTCTTCTCAGTCCCATCACCAAACCCACTTTGTCCTTGTGGGTGCTGATGTAAAGGTGTCCCTGAGCTTCACTGGTGGTTGCAGTTTCTTATAGGGTAATATTTGAGGGTAGTGGGTAATATTTGCCTCTGCCCTGCCCATACTTTTACTGAGGGTTTGCAGTCAAGACAGACTACACGGTACAGGAGTGTTTTTCTTACCCTGCTGAAGGTGGATTTGAGCAGCACTTTCTCCAGTTCAATGGCTATGAGACTGGTCATAAGACCAGTGAGAGTGTCATAAATCACTGGAGACAGTCCAGCCTGGAAGCAGAAATCTGTGTCATTCTTGTCAGGAAAATCTGAGCAGAGGTCCTTAAAGCCCAAGGCTAGAAGAGCTTACAAATAAGGACTTGCAGGCTTGGCAAGTGGGGAGCACCACAGAGGTGATCCATGTAAGTGGGGCCTGCAAGCAGGCTTTGAGAATTGCAGAAGGGAATGACTGGATCCCTGAGAGTCCTGCAAGGCACTGGAGGACACCTCTGCTTGCCAAACAAGGAAATGAGCTGGAGGATGCCATGTGGAGGTCTGGCCAAAGCCTGGCAAGCTTCCACCTCCTTCTCTTACCTTGAACTCTGTCATCTGCTGTTCCAGATTGACAATGAACTGCTGGACCCAGGGATCATTGGCTTCATAGTCGCTGAACTCCTCCTGACAGTGAAATACAGAAAGAGTTGTTTATGTGGCTTGAAGTAAACCACAGCCAACAGCCCAGAGGACAGGAAGAGAGGTCCCTCCTGGAGCAGCACTTCATCCCTTCTGTTTTCTACAGCCCGGCTGTAGCCAAATGTCCATTTCCAGGCTTGGCTGCAGAACAAGATCTGGGTATTTTACTGATGCTCTGTGCCAAGGAAACAGCAGATAACTGAGGGGAAGGAAACTGGTTGCTCTGACTGTGCTGCTGAGCAGAAGATGGAGAGTGCCCAAGCACAACCAGAAGCAGAGAACACTGAGCCTCACCTCCTCGATGTTGTGGGAGACAGAGAGGAATAAGTTGATCCACGGCTTCACCTGGGGTTTGATGGCTGTGCTGTTGAGCTCATTGAGACCTTCCTGAGAGGGACAGCAAGAAGAGGTGATGCACAAAATCTTTACAAACAGGCTATCTTGATGCTGCTTCCCGTCCTTAGCTGGGGAAACCAACCCACAGACTTGCACAGGAAACTGAACGCAGAAGGCCCAGATCCCACATTCTTCCGGTGCCGGAAGGCTCTGAGGACACCACGACAAGAGGAGGAAGGATGTTGGCCCAGAAGCTGCTGCTGTGCTGACTTGTCGTGTGGTCTGAAGGGCTTGTGCTTCCCACCTCATCCCACCTAGCTACAGATTTCCTGGCAGGAGCAAGGCACATGGGGTAGAAAATGCAAACTCCAGCACCAGCCAGGGCACTGTGACTGAACTCAGCCAATGCCTCCCACCTCCACTGCAGCTTAGCTCAATAGGAGAATCTAGAAGGAGGATAAAAGCTGTAACCACAGTAAGTTCCCTGAATTAATCATAACCCCAGCAAATGCCATCTCCCCTGAGCAGCAGACTGTCAGCAAAGCCTGTTCTGTCCCCTGTGATGAGAGCTCTTAAAGCTCTCCCCTGCCAGCCACCCCTCTTTGGCGCAGCAAGGTGTCACGAAAGCTCACTTGGCATGAACCTCTGTCAGCACCGATTCTGAATGGCATTTGATAGAAGTTTTAAACTAAAACTGGCATTTCTGAGCAGGGCCTGCTGGCAATTGTCCTTTTCTGAGGCAAACTCAGTGTGTGTGTGACTCAGGCAGCACAGCAGCTTTCTCCTCGGCCTCTGGATTGCTTTGCAGCCACTTTTAAAACCACACTAGAGTCAGATTGGAGAGTTTTATTCCTTACTGATGAGCTCTTTGGTTTTGATACTGACCACAGTCCCCAAGAGGGTTTGCTGGCAGTGCTGAACTGAAAACATCTGCCTGGCCTGAATGGCAAAGCCAAACAAAAAATAACCTGACCCCTCTGTGAAGTAGAAAGGCAAACCTGGTTCACAATATTTTCCTTTGCTTGGTTTCTTTCCACATGAGATACTAAGTTTTCCTGCTTCTCTCCCTGCCAAAGACCACTGTGAAATTTCAGGACAGCAGGCCTCACCATGCCACAGGAGACTGGGTTCAGCCAGAGAGTCTTCTGCTCTATGCTGAGGAATATTTGCATTTGGAAAAGAAGAAAAACCTGAGAAAAGAGCAGCTCTTCTCTACCAACAGCCTGTCTTCAGCATTACTTAGTGAGGCTGCGGACAACTTGACAATGTGCTGTGCCACGAGGGAGAATGGAGGAGATGAAAATGCTATTAATATTTCTTCTCCTGAAAATGCTGAACCAACTGCAAGTCCATGCTGAGTGAAGACAAATGAAGCAGCATTCCTTCTGTCTCTGCAGCTGCTTCCAGTGCTTTTTATGCAGCCGCCAGCTGGTGTGGCTGTGTAAACGGGCTGGGGCTGTTTCCATGCCTCAAATCTGACTGATTTGCTCCCTCCTGTACCCCACTCAGCACTCCTGGAGTCAGACATGGCCTGGCCCTGGGCTGAAGTGATTCCTGCCAGAGTTATCCCTGAAGACACCAGCCAGTGTTGGAAGCCAACAATAATTTGGAGAGACACTCACCTGCAGCAGGTCACGGAATTTGTTGGAGACAGCAGCCATGTCTGAGAGGCAGCTCTCAATCTTGGCCTGTGCTTGCTCACCCCCAAATCCTTGGCTAAGCAGTTTGCTGCAGTCACTCTGCAGGGAAGAGATCCATGAGCAAGCTGCAAATTAATAACCTGGGCAGTGTTTATCCCTTTGTGTTGCTGAGCTCTAGCTGCCCACCACCCTGTGGGCTAGGACAGGAGCCCAACTCTTGCTCCTGCAAAGGCAGAGGCTGCTGGCTCCAGCTGAAGGGAAGGAGAGCAAGAAAAGAAACCAGGGACTGTCTAGCCTGGCACCAGAGAACTGCAGACTCTCCATGATGCACATGTTATTCTTGCACCAGGTTAGTCAGGCTGGAGGAACTGGTATTTCTGGCTGCTACTATCAGCTGGAAATTGCTCTGCCAGCTCAAAATTGCTTCCCTAAGGCTGGAGGGCAAAGACCTCAGGAACTCGGGCTTATCAAAGTCCAGATGGTTTACTTGATCCCTGCCCCTGCCAAGGGAGGATATTACAAATCTGATTTAGGAAAAAACAGTAAAGAACACAGACTGCACCTCCAAAGTCTTCTTTAGGGTCATGATGTTTTCACTGCAGACTTCCACATTGTTTAAAGTCACCTGAAAAAAAAAAACCCAAACAAATTCAAGTTGTATTAAATGGGATTTCCCAGCATCTCATCCCCAAATCCACACATTTAATCCATGCCCTGCTAACAGTACAGACTGAAATGCAACTAATTAAGGGAAGAGTGGCTACTATGAGATCAAAGCACTGCAGATTCACTGAGCTGCATGAAGCTGAACTCCAGCAACTGAGCACATGTGCTGAACCTCCGCTGGTACAGAGTTCAAGACAGTTCACTGTTTTTCCTCATCATCCTGTTCATGATGTTTCAGTGAAGCCCTACTTGTTAGTGATGGAGGGAAGCCATAACATACCCCCAACTTTCTGTAAGTGTCATGAAGAACAGGAGTAGCTGAGGGTGATGTTTTATACAGTGTCCAGAGCAGCAGGGGAGACAGGGAGGCACGGGCAGGAGGAATCAGCAGCCCTCCTGCCAGACAAGTATCTGTTCTCCACTGAACAGACTGTTCTCTACCTGCTGAAGCTGAACTAAATGTCAGTGTAAGGCTGGGGTTTGTGCAAACAGGGAAATGAGGCAAGCTGACAGGTGAATGAGGAAATTCAGTCGAAGAACTGACATTTTAAGCCCTTTGCTTCAGAAATGCAGAAACCTGTAACAAAGAATTCTCTGAGGTGAAGGAGTTCAGTCCCTCCTGCTCCCTTTGTTGCCTTCTCTCCTTGAACAGTGAAAGTTCCAAGGAACCTTTTCAGCACTGGCTTTTCACAACAGCTCAGAGGGAGAGGAGTCATGGTGAGCCAGCTCCTCTGCAGTGCTCTCAGTCTCTGCCCACAGGTCTGCTCACACCTGGAGAGAGCAGAGCCAGAGATGTTCTCCCAGTGAGGTCTTTTCCACAATGCAAAGTCTACACAGCATCCCAGCATGGGAAAGGATGTGTTATGCTGCAGAAGACAAGAGTGACAAGTTCACTTCAGATGAAGAAGTGAACCTCTCTCTGAGGGGTCTGGAATGCTCCCAGTGCCTGTTCAAGCAGCAGAGAGCTGCAGTTCTGCTGTCAGAAAGCAACAAGAGGATCTTGCAGACCAAGCAGAGCAGACAACTCTGCTCTAATGAAAACTCTTCAATCAGATAAGTGAAGGATCTGAGCTTGGGCCAGGACTTTTCTATTTGGAGGATGGTGTGGATGAGATGCTCCCCCACCACCTCTGCAGAGTCTGTGAAGAACAGGATTGGTGAACACCTCAAGAGAGCAGACTCTTCCCCAGCCTGGAAGGAATTGTCATCACAGCAGCCCAAGAGGCACTCATAGGATCACAGCTGCACAGGCCTGGTGTGGAAGCTCAACAAACATGAGGTGAGGCAGAAGCATCAACCAGACATCCAAAGGCAGGCCACCCACCACACCTGAACAGGTTTTCAGATTCTCTGAGCACAACAATCACACCAATCCTGTTCCCCAGAGTTCCCCATTGTCTATCTCCCCACCGAACAGCCACCAAACCCACCAGAAAGGATTGCTTGGCCTCGTCGGTGCTTTCAATGCCTTTGGTGTCGAACTTGCCCTGCTGCAAGCTGCTGTGCATGATGTTCACAGCACTGGTCACCCCTCTCTGGAAGTCCTGGAAGGTCGTGGCTGGGAAGCCCTGCTTCAGCTTGTTGTACAGAACCTCCCTATAGGCAAGCAGAACACACCAGGGTTTAGAGCAAGCAACAAAAATATTATGCTCTGTGCCTAGGGACAGCATTCTGTCTGAGATCTGACCTGACTAAGGCAGTGGAAGTTTAAAGGGGAAGAAAAGGTTGGCAAATATCTCCTGACAGCATCTGAATGCTGAAAGAATAACATAACCACACGGTTTCTGAACTTTCCCAAATATCCTGCCTGCAGCTGCCTGCTGGCTTTGGACACAGTTCCTCACTCCCACAGTGGAATGAAAAACAGAACAATTTCTGCAGTCTCAGCCCAAGCTTGAGTCACCAAGTAACCTAGAGAACAACTAGGGGTGATCATGTATCCTCAAGCAGGGTAGGACCCCAATGCTACAAGGCAACTCCATCTCACAGGGATTTTGGGCCATGAGGTTCTTTTTTCTGTTCATCCTACAGGTGGGTCACCAGTACTGTGGGAAAAGATGCCCAGATCCAGCTGCCCACACCTGTCACTGCTTCCTGTGAGCATCGTCCATGGCCATGACAAACCAGAGGTTCAAAGGCAAAGAACAGAAGCAAGACCATCTTACAGCAACCACTGCTGGCAGAACAGGAGGTGGAGGCAGATTACAATGAACCTGGTGTATTTGCATTACCTGAAGTCAGACTCCAGCTCGGTGGTGGAGTGGTTGATCATAGCACAGAGACAGTCTATGCTGGAGCTGGACAGAGCACGCCCAATGCACTTCTTCACTATATAAAACACATCATCCACCATGCTGGAGGTGAGCTGGCCCTTCTCGTAGCTGTCCATGGCAACAGCCTGCAAAGAAAGCTGTCTCAGTGCCCTGAGCTCACTGAGCAACGCTGCCCCAGCAGTGCTGAGAGACCAGACTGCCCATCTGCCCACTTCACCCTGAGTGGAACTGCACCCTGTGTGGCTGGCACCACTCAGACTAGTCTGCAGTAGCCCTGCAAGATACCTGGGGTATGTCTGAAGTCTAAGTTCAGAAACAACCACTTGCTTTTCAAGGCCAAGGGAAACAAAAGACTTTGCCAACAACTGCAGATTTGCCATGTACATATATCCCTCACTTGGGATGCTCACCAGAGGACTGAGGAGCACACAGAGAAAAGCATCTAAGAGGTTTTCCCCTACCTTGTTGACAGTCTCCCTCATGAAGTATTCCTCCATGGTGATGTAGTAGCCAATGAGCTCTTGCATGGTGCAGCTCAGCAGACAGTTGTTGAGGAGCTTGTCCAGGTATTTTTGATGCTCTGTGGAACACAAGAGAGATGCATCAGCAGGAACACAGGGCCAGGAGGCAGCTCCACCATGTCCCCTTGCTGCCTGTCTCATAGGACCCAACAGACACACACCTGCCAAGCCCAGCCTACAACAAATCACAAGCCTCAACTGTGGAGCTGAAATTGCTGAGCTGGATTTTGCAGGCAACAAAAGTAATTTCCAAAGCTCTACAGAGCACCAAAACCTTGATCCTGTTTTTTCATGGCCTCCCCCTTCAGGATTAGTGTCTGCAGTGACCAAATGGCTCTTCCTCTCTTTGGGGACTTTACTTTGTTATACTCTACAATCATTCTTAATGCTGGTTTCCCTGTTAGAGGGAACAACCAGTGCTGAAAACAGGTTTGGAAAGTCAAGGCTACAGAGCACTCCCAAAGTGTTTTGGCATCACTGTGCCCTGTCACTAACTCAGGTGTATCTCCATTTCTGGCTTTGATGAGCAGAGCCTATGAGTGTTGGTACCCAGGGTGTTACCTTGCTTTACCTCCTCTGAGGCCATGGCATCTCCCACCTCAAAATCAGCTATTATTCGTCTCCTGATGAACCTCAGGTAGAGCTCACTGCGTGCATTCATCAGAGTGACTTCTGTTAAAATAGGGTCAAGTTCCCTGGAAGAAATAGCAAAATCAAGACAGCAAGACTACAGAAGGAGAGGCACTAATTTAATTCAGTTAAGTAGTGTGTTCTCTGTTCCCTTACTATGAGATCAGTACTGCCCCTTTCCATCTGTGCCGTTGAGTGGCAAAGCTCAGCAGAATAACTGGTATGTGTAAAGCATGCACATACACAATCAAAATATCCCCCAAAATCATCTCCAAGGAGGTATTTCTACAATACTGCTTTTTTCTCACAAACTCTACTCCAAGATTTAGCAACACTCCCCCTCTTTTCCCTCATAGATGTGAGGACATCCACGTTGAAATCACAGCAGTGAGGACTGCAAGGCTCAAGGCAACCTGATGTAACTTCAAAATGAGCCCTGTTTTGAGTAGGAGGTTTGACTTGAGATCTTCATCAGTCCTTCCCTACCTCAGTTTTGCTACCATTCCATGAGCCCTATGTTGCCAGTGTTAAAAAAGCCTGATCCCTGCCATCTCCACCTATGTGTTTTTGTGCACAGATTCATGTGTTTCTCTGCAGATGATGAAGAATCTGTTTAAGCTCAGCAGTTCAGGAAATGCGAGACAAAAAAAGCATGTTACAATGCAGAACATAGTGTTCAGATCAGAGCTGACTATGAAAAAAGAAAGACTGACACATCAACTTTTTCATCACTGTGCACAGAAGAATTTTACAAATCCTGCTTGAAGCCTCATGGTGCACAAATGGGAGAAGGAAACATCACCTTTATTTTACAGATGAAAAAGAAAAAAATTAGAAAACTGGGATGCATGCAGAGTTACTCAGAGCAAATAGTAAGTGGATATTACTGCTGAAATATTAATTATGCAGAGTCACAAACAGATCTTCCTTGAGGAACCTAAGTTTTCTTTCAAGGCATGTTTGTAAGTCAGGCAGTCCACCCAGAAAGGCTGGGTGCACTTTCAAATGGCCTTGCTTAAGGGTTATGTAAATATTTACAATAAGAAGAAAAAGAGGGAAATTGAAAGCACTGCAACTCATTGTCAAGAACCTGATGGTACAGAGCTGCTGCAGGAGCAGTACAAACTAAGACTCACAGATTTATTCCTGACTCTGTCACAAATTATCTGTCCAGGGAGCTGGTCTGTTTTGTGGGCTCCAAGGACTGTACTCTGGCCATGAAAGGGTAGTGGGCACAGGGAGTTAAAATCTCAGTCCTTCATGTGCAGTGATATCGACAAGCCTCCAGGAATGCTTAGAGCCAAGGCTTAGAATTAATGACTAAGCAAAAAAAAGCCCCAGTACAGAAGCTTCCTTTATAGAAGGGCAGTGAAGGGCACCTAAAAATTGGATTTTATGAATTAATACCCACAAAGCTCCTGAAAGAGTGTGAGAGTAATCTAAATGCTAAGTAGTGTTAAACTCACGAGTAAAAGGTTAGAAAGTGTAAAGAGGTTTTCTTTGTACCTTGGTTCAATCTTCTCTGCAGAAGAACTTCTCATCATGCTATTCTGGACTTGCTGGAACTGCAATCACAAAAGAAAGGGAGTCTTTGCTGATGACTAGGAGTTACCAGACACTTCTTGTGCTATCACCTAAGGAAGTGCTTACTCACTGAGGGTGATAGGAATGTTTTGCAGGAAGCACTGCAGAGAAGGGAACCACATAAGTTCATTTCCTTCTCCTCCAAGGCAGAGCTCATTCTGCCAGGAAGGGTGGTGGGAGAGGACTTGACCAGAGGCACTGAGGTGTGTGACCATAACACAGTAACAGCAGCCCTGTATCTAAGCAGGAACAAGACAGTGGGGAAGGTGTATTGAAAGCCCTCTACAGACCTGCAGAGCAAAGAGTGCCCAGGGTGCATTTACCATCTTCCAAATGAATGCTTCTCTGCATCAGAAAGCACAGCTACAACCTGAACCCCTTCAGCTATCAGGGTGAATAAGGAGTAAAGCAAGGTTTCACTCAATACACAAGGTCAAACTCTGCTGCCTCTATGGCAATGGGAGCCCCACAGAACTGGATGGAGGGCACAGCTGGCTGCATCAGGCAGCCTCACACTGCTCTTACCTGCCTGTGATAGTCCCTCTCCTTGATGAACTTGTCCACCACCTTCTCCACCTGCCGGTCGCACTCCACCTGCAGGTGCTTGATGAGGGTGTAGAGCCGTCCTGGCCCGTAGTAGGTCTCCACGATGGGCTGGTGGGTCTCCACAATGCGAGCAATCCCTGTGGGGACACAAGAGACTCAACCCGCAGTTCCCAGAGCACAGGAGAGCTCCACAGGTCCACAGACCACACCTAAAAAAGGATTACTCAGTCCACAGATAGAGTACAAATCTGGAGCAGAAGCCATCTCTCTGCCCCTAAAGAGAATTCCTGCCATGCCCTGTGTGCCACTTGCCCTTCAGCCCAGCAAAACAAAGTATGAAGCTACCCCAGGACAAAGCCACACAAGCTACATCTGGCAGGGGGCACAACTGCCACCCAAATCCAGTACCAGCTTTCAGCACCTGCAAGGTTACTGGGAAAAATCAGCCCAGGGATGGCTCTTGAGCAACACTTCCCGCAGAGAGCAAGCATTAGCAAAGGCAAGAACTCCTTGGAGGAAACGCTCATCTCCAAGGAAGTATCTCTACAATATTGCCTTCTTATGAATGCTCTATGCCAAAAGTTAGCAACACTCCCCCTCTTTTGACACTACTGCCAAGAAAGCTCTACTGGTGCCAGGCTAGGAGAGTAACTTGGCAGGGGTGCAGCCTGGAACTAGGGCAGATTTCATAGAAAAGGTGGTTAATCACCATGGGATCTCAATTACTGTCTTTGACAACATTCCCACAGAGCATTTATATTCCCTTCTCTCCCTTCCTTATCTGCTTTCAAGCTTCCATGGCGCTTCTTGAAGAGCCAGGCCTGGAGGCACAATCAGATCTCTAAGGGATCTGATTTGTTTGTCTGGCAAGCTGCAAGTCTGAAGAAACCTCCAGGGAATATCCATTTGTTTTGAGGATGCAGAGAACAGGAAGAGTCTGACTCCTGAAGGAAGCCAACAAATCCTTTGCAAATCCACAAGATGTACATAGGAAAACTTGCTTACTGTGATGCCCTCTCCTGGTTAGAATAAAACCTAGCAGTTGTGTCCCTGTTTCTCGAGTATGAAACACCTGTAGCTCAAAGGGGAATGAAGCGTTTGTGAGCTAAAATTAAAAGCATTTAAACTGATAGACAGCCTCATCATGGATTGTTTGCAATCAATCAGGAAAGAGGAAAGGCAGATTACCTTCAAAGAGGAGTGTCAAGGTGTCTGCAAAGATGACAGCAGCTCGACGGTCACTCATGTCTGTCCCCATCACCAGCTGCAGGTTTTCTTCTGCTTTGCTGGCCACCTGCATGACAACAGAACCAGTCAGCTGAACATCAAAGGAATTCTTCATCCCATGGCTCCTCTGTCCTTGCCCTAGAGAGCTTTCATCAGCCTTCCCAAGAGTTATTGCTGTTGTTCCTCCTTTCCCCTCTTGTGGAAAGCTCAAGGAAAGGCAGAAACTTGTTCTTCTCTTTCCAGGCTCATTGGATGATTTTTAAGCAAGTGCAGAGAGCAAGACACAGAAGATGCCAGGCAGCCCCTGGATCTGTACTCAGACACCAGAAAGCCCATCCCAGCACACAAATGCAGCGAGAGATATGAACTAAGGCCAGTGCTATTTTTTAAGGTTAAGCCGCCAAAATCTCCTTCCACAACATCTGTTGACAGAGACTGAGTTTTACTTTGTCCTGGGTGTCACAGAGCCTGTTACCTGCTTGCAGAGGTACTCAGAGAACTTGCTCAGCCCCTCTTCATGTAAGCCTAGCAGAGGAAAGATCTTGAAGAACCGTTCCACCTGGGGCAGGTCTCCCTGCTTCATAGCTGTGTCAAATTTCTCCGTAACAATTGTCTTCAGACGCTGCTCTGCTTCCTGCAGGAGCTTCAGGTTGGCATCAATTATTCCCCCTGGTCAAAAGGACAGAAAAGAAAGGGAAAAGCAGCAGCACAATGTTAGTACTGTATCAAGGACTACTTTTTTTTTTCCCCAGGAGAGAGACCAGCACTGTGCAGCCCCAAGCTGAGAAGGCAGAAGACACACTAGAATTCCTCTTCAGGCACAGACAGACAGGTTGGTGCATGATGTAATGTTGTGATTTTGCATGGAGGATGACAACACATCCACTGGGATTTTCCTCTTAGGAATCTATCAATTTACTCCCTCATTTCAAGTTGCTCTGTTTGGTAGCACAGCATAACACGAGGACAATTCTCCTTGATAGAGACTTCTCCCTCACTTCTGGCCAGAACATTTTGTCCTTTGCTTAGTTAGCATCTGAAATACCATTACAGTGGTGTGTCAGGAACTTCCTTTTCAATTAATGATAATTCTGGTGTAATAACACATCAAAAACATTCACCCCTAAGTCAGTCTATAAAATACTAAGATCTCTGGCCAGCATTAGATCTTCTGCTTTGTCTGTTGGGCTGAGGCAATCCATGGGAAATGAGCAGCCTCTAGATATCCATTGGAAAGGAGACTCATGAGCATCTCCTCACAAACAGTGCTTACCTTCCTTGCCCTGACGACTGAGCTCAATCACTGACTTGTCCAGAGACAGATAGCGATGGATATGAGCTGCTGCTTGCTCATAGTCTTCATTTCTCAGGGCTGTCTGAACTCCATCCATGCAGAACTTCAGGTCAAGGATGTCATCAGCTCTCTGAATGGCCTGATAGAGTCGGTTCTGCAAGAAAGGCAACCAGTAACGCTTCCAGCTGTGGATGGACTAGGGAAAGGGAATTGTGAGAAGGCAGTGTGAGGGGAAATAAGAAACAGACTGAAGCAATACTTCTCTACACAACAAAACAACAACGTCCCACACTGAAAGTACTAAGACCAGTGGCTCTGCAGGATGAACAGCATTTGTCAAAACTGAGGCTGAAGTTGGAGGCCACAGTCCTCTGTAACAAACAGGCAGAGACCAGAGACAAGGCCACACATTATCTGTTTGATCTGAGCAGTTGTGGAATCGACACCCCTCAGCCCATCCCCAGACAAGAACAGCCCAGATTCCTGACCTGGCTTGGGTGACAATGGCCATCTCACTCTCCTCAGCACTGTGTAGTTGACAAGATTGATAGTGACCCTTTTCAGGGTATTCTACCAGAAGCTGCATGGACAGGAGGGGATGCTGGAGATACAGCTGCTCTGTGGAGGAGCATCCCTGGAAGTGTTCAAGGCCAAGCTGGATGGGGCTCTGAGCAACCTGCTCTAGTGAAAGGTGTCTATGTCAACAGCAGGACAGTTGGGAATGAGATGAACTTTAAGGTCCCTTCCAGCCCTAACCAGTCTTATACCCTGCAATGTCCAGGAGCCCAGAAAAACACAGCTAAAATAAAGAACACAGCAGTTTCCAGCCCACCTGCCCATCAAAGGCAGGGCACATCTGTCATGCTGTGGGCACAGAACACAGCCTGGAGGTGACAAGTTCCAACCCCTCAGCCCAGCTACCTTGGCAAGGTCGAGCTGACGGACTTTGCTGCTGACGTTCTCGGCCAGGTTGCAGGTGAAGGTGATCATCCCTGCCAGCTGCTGGGCATCCCCCTCAATCAGCTGCAGGTTAGGGCTGGGAACACACAGGAACTGAGTGTGAGATGCACACACTAACCAGCTGGATGCTGCGCAAAGAGGATGACTCTTCCTCCAAACACAGCTGGTCCTGTCACAGTACTCTCACTCATTTCATTCCTTTCCTCTGGGAGCAAAGCAGGAGAAAGGAACAGACTGATTGCTTTGGAAGAGGCTGCACAGACTGACTGTGCCTTGCTACCACACAGGGCATGAACAAGCCACTGGGCCCTTATGACATTCTCCACTTCTGAAGAGGAGGTGAGGACTGTAACCTCTCCTCTGAGCTTCTACTAGACACAAGACCATTTAGGATGACTTTCCAGCCTGCCTGCACCAGTTCACCCTGAAGAGGCAGTGATATTTGTTCACACCTGTAGACAGCCTGGCACAAGACACTTGATCCAACCAGAGATGCTGAAACCTGGCAATCTCTGAGATGACACTTTCAAAAAGCTGCTTAGCCTACACCAAAATGGGTCAGTCTGGGTGAGGGCACAGCTCTCAGTGCTGCTGAGAAGAACTGGGCACCTGGGGATGAGGATCCAGCTGGTATTCTCTACCACAAACGGATTTAAAGTCTGACATTTTCTGAGAATGGATGTGCTTCCCCTACAGTGCTGAAAGGAGTATCTGGGTCATGCAGCACGAAGGAAGGGGAGGTTTGGAACACTAACCCCATGCGGTGAAGAGCAACCATCTTATTCTCTATAGTGCTTTGCTGCTCCAGGAGGGCATCCAGCTCTTCCTGCACGACTTTCTGAAAAAATAAAATAAAGGATGAAGGAGGTGTCGTGTCACTTCAGCTCTCCTGCAGGCCAGCAATTTATCACAGACCCAAGATCCAAGTCAAGGACACAGTGTTAGCAAGGCATTACTGCTTCTAAGAGCTCATATGACAAATAAATCCTTTCTAAGCTTTCTCTAAGCCTCTAAATCTTCATGGTTTTGCCATTTGAAAGCATCGGTTTTGGAATCCTCATCACACGACTTTTAAGCCAGATAATCCACAAACTCCTCCCCTGGCCAGGCTTCCAGTGCACGAGACCCCAGAATCTCCAGGCTGCTTGCGATTCAGGGACCAGTGGAGGCGACACCGACCTCCGGCCGAACCCCAGGGGCGCTAAGTCCGTATCAAACACCTCTAGAGAGTATCCAACACTGAGGGGCACAGTGACAGCGACGCATCCGCTTTTAGGGGCCCCGCCGCCTCCCGTGCCCGGCCCCACACACCTCCTCCTCACACAGCCGGCTGTAGGCGGTCTCCAGGTCCGCCAGATCGGTCAGCGACTGGATCCGCTCCATGGACAGGGCGGAGGCGGCGGGGCCGCCACTCTCCCCCGGCGGCGCCTTCGGTCCCGGCGCCGTGGCCGCCGCCATCTTGGGCCGCAGCTGACGCGGTCGGTGCCGCCGTGAGGCCCGTCGGGACCGTCGGAGGCGGCGCCTGAGCCTTGGCGCCGCTCGGCTCCGCCCGGCAGCGAGGGAAGCCAACACCCCTCCAGATCTCCATGCTGGAAGGCCGCTGGGGGTTTTCTTGGGGGGGCTCTTGGTGCAGGGAGCGGCTGCCGTAGCGCCGCGATCGTTCAGGCACCGCTTTCGGCAACCTCCCCGCCACACGGCGCGCGCGCGCCGCACACGCAGAAAGCCCCGTGGAGAAGGCGCGGGAGGGCAGCGCGCAGGCGCGGCGCGAATGGCGGAGGAGGCCGGCGGAGCGCCCGCCTAGGCCGGAGCAGCATCCGCCGCCATCCGCACGGTGAGCGCAGCTCTGTCCGCCCGGCGGCGCCTCCGCGCCAGGGACGCGCAGGACGGGCCGCTGGTTTGTGGAGGGGGAGCGTCGCGGGCCCCTCGGGGCCTGGGCCGGGTGAGGGCGGCCAGGCCGGGCAGTGACCTGTGGCCGGTTCCCAGGGCGAGCGGTCCGTAGAGCGCGGGGAGGTGCTGGCTCCGTGCCCTGCCGGGGCCTCGGCAAAGCCGAGAGCCGCTTTCCCCGGCCCGTGGCGGCCGGTTGGTGCTGCGGTTCCCTCCCGCTTCAGCCTCGGGGACAGGAATCGGCCCTGAGCCGCTGGGGGCGGCTGCACTCGCGTTCAATGAAACGGCGGCGTCAGGGATGTGTAAGGGCGCGGGGATCCCGGAAGGCTTCCCTAATTGTTCCTGAACAGCTAAAGCCGTGACTAACTGGCAGTAATTACTGGAAGTTCTTCTCAGCCGCCCGGCCATAAGGAGTTCAGCTGGCGCTCGGCAGCCGGGAGAACCTCTCGCCTCTTCGCGCTAATAAATACCAAATAGCGGGGTGGCATTCGGGCTCCTGGTGTAAAGGGATCCGTGCACACATGGGAGGGCAGCGGTTCTGTCTGTTGGATGAAAAGCTGTGCTTTTGTGAAGTTTATTATTTTGTGTCACTTGTTGCAGAATTATCAGAGCTACAATAAACTGAAGCAAACCCGTTGCCAACATGTTTCTGTACAACCTAACGTTGCAGCGTGCCACAGGCATTAGCTTTGCTATCCATGGCAATTTCTCAGGTAATTTTCTCCTTCCTCTGCCTGTCTTTGCTTGAGAGTTTTTTGGATAGTACAAGAAAAAAGATAGGTTTTACAGTTTGCTTTGGTACCTTTGGGGGTTTTTTGCTGGTATGTTTTCATTTACTTTTGGGTGTTACTTGAGCTGTAGTAGCTTGTGGAAAGATTGGGAGAAGTTTGGCTTGATTATTTATTAATATGATTTATCTATATATTTAGCTTAGTATTCTGACCAGTTTTCTGGTGTGTTAAAAAACATTCAAACAATGGTTATACCTATTGTAGTGAATAAATTTCTTTGAATTCCACCATGGTAATCCTAAAAAGGGCATTTGGAAGTTTCTCCTTCTTCCCTTGTAGTGCTTGTTGAAGTTGTGTGTTGTGCACTGTTGTTGCTGACTTGTGCTCGTGTTTTGGGTTCTTCAGGAACCAAACAACAAGAAATTGTTGTTTCCCGGGGCAAGATCCTGGAGCTGCTCCGCCCTGACCCCAACACAGGGAAAGTTCACACTCTGCTGACCGTGGAGGTGTTTGGAGTCATCCGGTCCCTCATGGCCTTCCGGCTGACTGGGGGCACCAAGGACTACATCGTGGTGGGCAGCGACTCGGGGCGCATCGTCATCCTGGAGTACCAGCCCTCCAAGAACGTGTTCGAGAAGATCCACCAGGAAACCTTCGGCAAGAGTGGATGCCGCAGAATCGTTCCAGGACAGTACTTGGCTGTGGATCCAAAGGGCCGCGCTGTCATGATCAGTAAGTTTCTCTCTCAGCTTGTGTCCTTGTTATTTTTATCTTCTGTCTTGTGGATATTTATTTTGGAGTGAGTTTCTGCTAGGTATAATTGGAATTGTTTCTCAGGCAGTGTTTTAGGCTGTGAGTTGTGTCAAGGAGAACACAGGCATTCAGAATTGCTCCTTGATGCTGGTGGAAGTGCACAAATAAATTGTAATGCTGACCCAAAACAAGTTGGAAAGAGACCAGTTTGTTTAGCGGTGGGCAGAGCCCTGAAGTGTGATGTGTGGGAGAGAAGATGGGAGGGATTGCAGGTGTCAGTGCTACAGTGTAGCCAGTCAGTTCCCCTGGCCTGAAATGATGTTCTGAGTTCATGTCTCTTCTCTGAGATGTCTCATGGAGACAGCTAGATGCATTTCTGATCAGGCTTCACAGGTGGAAGGACACTGGAGACAATTTTTTTGGTAAGATGCAGCACGAGGTGTGTGGAACTTTCTCAGTTTGCTGAAGGCAGCTCTGTGCAGTGCTGGTGGTAGTTTATCACTATGTCTTAGTACAGGGAATACCAATAAATAATATTGTTTCTTTTCTAACATGTCTGGTTTTCCTGGGTGAGAAAGTAGCACAGTCACAGTTGTGCCATTCCTGTTGATATTTGAGTGGTGTTTTTTATGCTGTGGATGCTGTGTGTCAGGCAAGGATACATTTTCTTAGTTAAAATATTTCTGTGGAAAAGTTGTCATACCAACTGGCTTTAAGTAGCAGAACATCTGGATTCTTCTTTCCATTTGTCTTTTCTTCCTTGCTGTCTGTCCTTGCATCTCTCGTGTGGTGAAAGGAGTGAGTAGATCTGCCTCAAGCTATTTTAGATGAAATATTGGGCCAGGTGAGTGTAGCTCAAAGGGTCAGGATTTGGCTTTAAAGGGCTGAAATTGTCATTTTGTGCTTGCAATCTGAAAGATTTAAAATGAGACATTCAAGGTTAATTGGTGGCACAGAGATAAACACCGGTGGTGAACTTCAGCTGAAGTAATGCTGACATTCTCCTACCAAGTTACAACTTGATTTTGAGCTATAGGTATGGTTAGATTTGATCATCAAGTGAGGGGCTTAACTGCTGTTGTCCCTTCTTGCAGGTGCCATTGAAAAGCAGAAGCTGGTGTATATCCTGAACAGAGATGCTGCTGCTCGACTCACCATTTCCTCCCCACTGGAAGCCCACAAGGCCAATACCTTGGTCTACCATGTGGTGGGAGTCGATGTGGGGTTTGAAAACCCAATGTTTGCTTGTCTGGAAATGGATTATGAGGTGAGAACAACCTCATCTTCCTTTGCTGTATTTTGACCTTTGTTGTTCCTATTCTGTTCTTCATCTGTCATTGGGGAGCATTGGCTGCTTCTGCTGAGACAGTTTTCATTTTTCACAAGCTTACTGGCTTTTTGTCTTGCCTTCAGCCAGAATGGGCAAGTGTTTTTGTCCTGGTGATTCTTTTTGCTTTTCAAGTGGAAATACGCCTGTTTTCTTGGTCTGAACTTCTCTTGTGCAGCTTCCAGCAAGTCTTTGGCCTCTATTCTGTTGTTACTCAAAACTGTTTCCCCATGCATCAGCTTTTCTCCTCCTTTTGATACTTTTTTCAAAGACACCTCCATGTGTTCTGTTTCAGGAAGCAGACAATGATCCAACAGGCGAAGCTGCAGCCAACACACAACAGACATTGACATTTTACGAGCTGGACTTGGGTTTGAACCATGTTGTCAGGAAATACAGTGAACCTCTGGAAGAGCATGGCAACTTCCTCATAACAGGTACCACCCACAGTTATTTGTCCGTGGGTCTACTTGGTTTCCATTCCCCAGGAAAACTCTTTACATCTTAGGAGTTGTTTCAATTGTGGTCTGAACCATTAGTATAAATTAATTAATTCACCTTGCAGTCAGGTAATGAGGGGTGGTTCACACATGGAAATACACAAATATTCGTGGAAACAGCTGCAGTTTGAGAGTGCTCCTGAAATTAGCTGGTAGCAATGCAAAAGGACTGAGTTTTAGTTAATGTGTAGGTGGTGTTGTACTCTCTTGAATGGGATTCCATCAGCTAAAGGCAGTAGATGAGTCTGTGGACTAAAAGCCCACTTTGAGGGGTTGGATGCAAAGCCAATATAACACTGAAAACTGCTGCAGGTTCCTCTCCAAGCACAAAAGATGCTGAGCAAGGAGAGCATCTTTGTATACCTGCCCTGCTGCATTTCCTGTAGGCAGCTGTCATACAAACACCAAATACTGTTTTGAATCTCATCAATGCTATCTTTTGTTACATGAGATCACAAAGTGTGGTTTTAGAAATACTTCTATTAACTAAAGATGTTAATCTATCTGATCGATTTTTCTACATGCAAACTTGCCAGAAACCCAGGGGTTGTGTCTAACTGACAAGTTGCTAGTGTAATATTTTGGGCGTGTCATGGCTTTTTAGACAAGAATAAGCCAGGAAGGATAAAACTTAAGCAATTTGTCAGAAGATGCATCCTTCCAGTTCCAGTTCTGGTTCCATCTGCCCTGTTCTCATGGTGGCACAGGCAGCTGTACTGAGTCTTTTGTCTTTTCAATAAGAGCAGGCTCACATATGCAGAGTGATGGAGAGTACTGGAAACTACATTGCTTTAAAGAAAACCAAATGTTGTGCAGGCAGTGAGTCAGATCTGTGGTAAAGGCTTTTCTCCTAATAATTTTCTTTCAGTTCCTGGTGGTTCTGATGGCCCCAGCGGGGTGCTGATCTGTTCTGAAAACTATATTACTTACAAAAACTTTGGTGACCAGCCTGATATCAGATGCCCAATTCCCAGGAGACGGGTGAGAATTTTTTAAGATTATGAATGCTTTGGAATTTGCCTTTCAAGGCTAAGGGCATCAGGAAGCTTTTAAAGTAAGAAAATGGAGCTAAAACCACGTTGCTTATCTACTTCACTGTCTGTGTGTTATCTGGGAGGGAGGGCAGAGGTGAGCACAGCCTGAAGTGATGAGTGTGGTTCATGTCTCTTCTCTGAGATTTATGCTGGAGATACTCCAAAGACTCTGATCAGGCAGCACTGTCAGCACAAGATATGATTACTTGAGATGCTGAATGGTGGCAATTGCAGATGCAGGTGAATTCAGCTGCTCTGTTACATCTAAGGCTGCTTCCTCTCCCTTTGGTATTGGGAATTACATGCTTTGGCAGTGGTTTGAACACCTGCCAAGGAGCTCAAAACCAGCTGTGTGTGGGTTACAGCCCTTTCCTGTGTTCTTGGCTTTGATAGCTGAGAGTTGCCTGGAGAGGAGAGTAAAACAGGTGAGGGATGGTGCTTAGGTACAGTGTCCTACAGCTGTATTTCCTTCTGGGACAGAGATGTACCAAGGATGACTACAGGTGTAACAAAAGGATGTGCTTTGTGTTAAAAGCACTTGTTACATACTGTGAGCTCTTAAGGCACCTGTGAAATGGAAATACTTCAGTTAGTGAAATCACCTCTGTGCTTGTCAGGTAATTCCACCAATGACCTCCACTGTCTTTTCTGACAGAATGACTTGGATGACCCAGAGAGGGGTATGATTTTTGTCTGCTCTGCTACACATAAGACCAAGTCCATGTTCTTCTTCCTGGCCCAGACAGAGCAGGGAGATATCTTCAAAATTACTCTGGAGACTGATGAAGACATGGTAAGCATCACATGAATGCAGAAGCATTAATTGAGAGGAGTCCTTAGTCAATTACTTTCTGTAAGGTCATACATATTTATTGTTGTGGGTTTAGCTGTGGAAGGGCTCCTGCTTTACATGATTTGTAATACAGTTAACACTGGTCACAACTGTGGGTATTACTCATAAAAAAACATGGTACAAGGTTTGCAAAATCCTGTGAGGATAAAGCTGCAGTCACTTGAGCATACTTAAAATGTTCTAGAGGTGGTCTTTTCTTTAAAAGATGTAAGCTGTGGTCCATGAACCTCCTGGAGAGTATTTCAGTAATTTATTCTGTGGAACGTAGCTTCCCTGGATTTCAGCAGGTACCCTCTAGTGTCTTAATTGAGTATTTACATGCTGCAATCAATATTTTTGCAAGCTGAGATAGCTAGCTTGGTACAGCTTTTCTGTGAGTTAACAGGCTTGCAATGCCTTGCTGCTTCTTGTTTTAGTATTCTGCTCTGAAAAGATCTCTGCTGCAGTGTGATTAGGTGGGTTTTTTGAGTTAATGTTGATTGTTAATTTCTCCATCTAAACACGTCATATTTGGTACAAGGCATGATTGTGTAGCAGGCACCAAGCCTGCATGAGTTCAAGGAGTGTTTGGACAATGATCTCAGACACATGGTGTGAATTTTGGGGGTTGCTCTGTGCAGAGCCAGGAGTTGGACTTGATAATCCTTGTCGGTCCCTTCTAACTCAGAACATTCTGTGATTCTGTGGTGTTCAAGTGCCTGAATATTGTTCTTGGATGTTTCACCAACAGCTGTTGTGACCATATCAAATTTAGGAAATTGCTCAGGACAGTTATTTTTTTATGCTGGAGAATCAGTGACTGGTGTTCAGTGAAGCAAATTTCTTTTCTCTTAGACAGCTTGCTATTTTTACGACTTTTGTTTTCCAAATTGATTCAGTGTTACAAGAGGCAGAAAGTCTTACAATAAAACAGGCAGCCTGCCTCGTGTGTTCAAACAGTCTGTTGGATTTTGTGATTCATAACCTGGTGCCTCAAACTACTGATGTGTTAAGCCTGGCCCGCTCTTGCTTCATTTCTCTGGAGAAGATAGCTAGGTAGATGTTTTTTATTAAATCATACACATGGAGCTCCAGTACTTTATCATCACAGTCACATCTTCATCTGCTTTCAGGTAACAGAGATTCGACTGAAGTACTTTGACACTGTTCCTGTTGCTGCTGCCATGTGCGTGCTGAAAACAGGGTTTCTCTTTGTGGCATCTGAGTTTGGAAACCAGTGAGTAAACAATTTTACATCATTGTTTTTCCCCTGAAACAGACTGGTTCTGTTCAGGCTTGCAGACTGACCCTTGAACTTGCTGTGCATAGAAAGGCAACACCTCTGATTTAATGGGTGAATTAAAGCCTTTGTTCAGAGGGCTTGAGAAGAGCAGTTGGATTAGACTCTGAATGGGGGAATTTTCTTGTTTGAACTCAGATTAGGTGATGAAGTGCAGAGAACATAAGGTTACTTGCTATTGCAGCAGGTTTTGAAAAAAAAGAGCACTTGCTGTTTTGTGTAGGGTTCATCACAAATCTAGATGAATTATCTTTTCAATGAGGTTGACAATTTTGAATTTTTGTGTGTATGGCCCACTCAAAAGTAAATCAGGTTACTTATCAGTAGCTGTGTTCCTTCTCTTACTAGATGTATACTTGAGGGCTTTCTCTTAATTCATATTTGGGATTCTAAATACTCCAAAGGATCATGCACACCTTTGAAGAGAAGCTTAACTGTGTCTGGAGGGGGGATTCACAGGAATGGAGATTTTCCTGACTGTATCTGCTGTCAGCCACCTGAGGGAGCCCCAGTCAATTTGCTGGACTGAGTGTGAATTGAGGAAGCCATATTCAGGCTTTATTAAAACCAGGAAGTAACTCAGTCTATCTTTCTGTGGGGTTTTGGGGGAGTTTTTTCTTATCTAAAGTTTTATTTGATTGTTGTGTTATTTAGGCTCATAAAGTGGAATAGGGAGTGTGATTAAAAATAGTGCAAATAAAAAGGCTAGAGTATTCCAATAAAATACATAACTCTGGAGTTGAATTCTTAGCCGTTGGCCTTGCTTTTGGTCTCAGCTGTCAGTTGGTGCTTGGCTTTTACACAAGATTATCTAAAAGCCTCAAGGGTAAACAAAACACGAAAACTCTGGGTGACACCTGCAGATGTGAAGGGCTGAAGCTGGGAGGTTGTAGGGGGTTTCTCATTCATGGGTTTTGGGGTTTTTTTCTTTGCAGCCCTCAGATTATTTTTAAATGTTTTGTCACCCAGAAGACAATCCTTAAAGCCAACTATTAATAACTATATTATGTAGAGTTGCATTTCTTTCTTCCCCACTACCTGAATACCTGTGTAACACTTACTTAAAGCCTTGCTCTGAACACGCTGACACTCTTCTTTCTGTCTCAAGTTA
This sequence comes from Prinia subflava, assembly GCF_021018805.1. NCBI lineage: Eukaryota > Metazoa > Chordata > Aves > Passeriformes > Cisticolidae > Prinia > Prinia subflava. The sequence goes on from NC_086259.1 coordinate 13,744,888, forward strand.
TCTGTACCAGATAGCTCACCTGGGGGATGATGATGAGGAGCCAGAGTTTTCCTCTGCCATGCCTCTTGAGGAAGGAGACACATTCTTTTTTCAGCCACGGCCTCTGAAGAACCTGGTGCTGGTGGATGAGTTGGACAGTTTGTCTCCCATTCTGTGTTGTCAGGTGTGTTGCCATCAGCAAGTTCCTGTTTACCACATGTGTAAGTGGAGTCAGCAGCTATGTTATTCCAGGTTTTCAGAAATGGTGCTCCAAGTAAAGACTCATAGAAAGGCAAATCTGCAGAGTTCTCAGACAGCTGGCTGAGACTGGTACCTGGCTCAGTAGCTTTTGATTTCTGTGGCAATAAATATGTATCTAAACACAGGGTGTCAGCCAGGGATTCTATGATGCTTCTCTGTTGACCGTCAGACCAGTTCTTTGCAAAGAGTTTGGGTAAAACTTAACATTCTTTCAGGCAGCAGCAGGAACACCCCCTGGTGTCTCCACAGCTTCTGGTGTTTGAAAAAACATTCTTAAAGCAGTAGCGTGATATATAGATACAGTTTTATTTTCTTGTTCCATGGATGGTGTTTTGACACCTTTTCTCCACACAGATAGCAGATTTGGCCAATGAAGACACACCCCAGTTGTATGTGGCTTGTGGTCGGGGGCCCAGGTCATCCCTGAGAGTTTTGAGACATGGACTTGAGGTAAGACATTCAGCACTTTAGAAGAGCAACCTGAGAGATGAGGGTGGTGTGAGGAAATCCTTGAAATAAAGGTGCTGAAATAAGGGGATTCTCCTTTTGCTATAGTCTGGAGAGCTACTTTCTCTTGCTTCTTGAGAAATAGAAGGGTTGTACTGTTCATTCTTACATTCTCAAACACTTTGTTTACTTGACTTCAACAAAACCTGCATTTTGTCTCTTCTGATACTTGAGCGTATTGAGCTGGAATATTCCTGGTGTTTACCAGCTGCTGCTGCTCTCTGCTGGGGGTGGATGACCCTGTTTTAAAGCTGATCATCCAGAACAATAATGTTGCCATATAATTGCTGACCATATTTTGCCCTGTAGCACATCTGGCATGGGCTGAGAGCATCAGAATTGGGAATTGTTAGTTTTTCTGCCCAGTTGTGGGAAAGCTTAGAAACCACTGGTGGTTTGATTGCTTACTCTAGACTCTTAAGTCTAAACATCTGTTTGCAAAAGAACCTTCTTCCTGTTTACTCTTAGGTATCCGAAATGGCCGTCTCAGAGCTGCCTGGTAACCCCAATGCTGTATGGACTGTGAGGAGACATGTTGAAGGTATGCAGTATTTTCCTGAAGCACAGGGATATGCTTCAGGGATTTTCCTGGAGCGCAGTGGTTTTGTGTGCATTTTGTTTGTTGTTGTTTTCTGTTTTTCTGTCCAAAGAGATAGGAATGGTGCTGCGTGATGCTTGTGTGCCATCCCCAGAAATTGTGGTTTGAATCAGCAGCCACCTATTTGTCTTTAGAAGCCACCCACCTTCTGGTCCTGTGGTATTGTCACACATCCTTTTGACAAAGAAGCAGCTGCTTGCAGCTGCATCCATCACCCAGTGTGCTGTGTCAGCTGTACATTTGCAGCCTGAAGCTGCTGAATTTCTCATGTGTTCCCATAAGTTTTTGCCCATAAGTTCTTGCTCAAACATCAGCAGGCAACAGCTATTATTGTTGTTGGAACATACTCACTATTTTTCATGTGTGTGTTGACAACTGCAGTAATCAGCTTTTTGTGAGAGAGTGGAATGCAAATTACAGAACAAAGATGATAAATCGGCAACAGTGTCTGTATTTTATTACTTCCTTCTGTGCATGTCTGTGGAAAAAACCACTCTGGACTAGGACATACTCTCTATTCAAGAGCCAGCAGTGTGTAGAAGGTTGGTGATTCTGGGAAGATTAAGGTTTCAGGTTGGCAGAATATACTGGATTGAGGGTTTGGTTGGTTGCTGGGTTTTTTTAAATTTTGTGATCTGAAATAATAGCCTTACTAACATACAAGAGGAAATGTAGTCCCGTCTCCTACCTTTCTCTTGATGGTGAAAGCAGAATTGCACAGAAACACCTATAAAACTTGTAGGGAATCTTTTCTGGGTACTGGCAGTCTCAAGGATTATTTCCCAAGCAGTGCTTTGTATAACTCTCACAAAGACTTCCGTAGGTTTATACACCGGATCTAGAAAGGCCAGATCGTTGCAGTAGAGGCCTTAGCCTGCCATGGTGAAATGATACCTTGTATCTAATCAGAGTAGTGTGTCTTCCAGGGAACCAGTAACCCTGTGGGAATTTCAAATCTTGCAGTGGTATTTACCTTGCCATGCAAGACTTGGCATGAATTCCTGTGCTTATGTCCTGAGACTCCTGTACTGCCTAAGCAACAAAGAAGGAACTTTGAGCATAAAGTGCCTTCATGTCCCCCAGAAATAAAAGGGTCAAAAGGAAAATATTCCCACAGTTCATATAAAAAAATACAGTTTTCTGAGAAGAGAAATTCCAGTTTGTTAAAAGCTTTTCCCTAGCATTCTGGAAAAGAAGTTGATAAGATTTTCTCCCTCTGAAGTCTGGAGGCTTTTGACATCACCTTACGGTTTTAAAATCTTTTCTCTTGGGGTTCCAGAAGAAGACTTTGACTTTTCAGGAGGTGAAGGACCATCGATGATCTGCAGGAAGCGAACCAGTCTCGTTGCCTCCTCTTCTTTCCACCTTTCAAATTCTCCAGGTTTCAGCATGATCATCTCTGTGATTTCAGAAAGGCTGGAATCTGTAGCTGTTAAGCTGTGCTACTCACTGAATCCAGTTCATAGTTCAGTGGAACTAATCCCCGAGTTCCAGCTCTTGGAATTCAGAAACTATTGTAGTGGGGTTTAATCAGAAAGAGTGCAGAACCTTTTCAAACATGTATCTAATCTTTAAAGCGCCCTTGAGGGCTCACTTAGCAGTGTGGGGTTGCCTGGCTCTGCCCCGATGCTGCAGTGTGTATGTGCTGCAAGGCCTCTGTAAGAAACACCCAGGTCTGCAGTCTTCAAAGCAAATACTAACCTTGGCTGGTACGTGGTGATACTCACTACCAATACCAAGCCTTTTTTTTTCTTCCACAGGTGGCTGGTGGTGGAGGTGCTGATCACCACAGGTGTGTACCTACTGCTAGGGGCTTCTGTACACTACCACAAGTTAACCACAGAGAATCCCAGCAGCATGGGGCTACATTTATGCTAAGCTTTTCAGTAAACAAATTCTAGAAACTGGTGTGTAGTTGAAGATTATTGCCTTTGAAGTTCAGTAGCTGAGGAGTAGAAAGCAGATCCCAGTCCATCTTGCGGTCCTTGGGAAGCAAAACAATCAGCTGTGTCTCTGTGGGACAGTCAGTTCTTGCTAAAATTGGATATGTGTGTTTTAGGGGTATTTTCAGCTCTCTTGTAGACCAAGGTTAGGCTCCCAGCTGCTTTGTACAGACGTCCAAGAGAAAAAGATCAAGTGTACTTGGAGCATTTGTAGGTATTGCTGGCATGGGAATGTCCTGTGGTTCTGGGATTCGTCTGCCTGTGAGACAGAAGTGGGTAGGATTTGCACCAAACCACTATTCCAGTTGAGTATCTGTGGGTGTAGGTGTGTGCTCTGTGCTGACAGATGGGAGCTGAGAGCATTCCCTACCTGGCACTCTTGCTGCAGGAGCAGTGTGCAGTGAGTCAGCGCTGCGGAGTCGCCACGCAGTAGTAAACAGAAGCCCAGGAAAATGCGCTGTCATCCCCTCAGAGTCTGTTCACTGAGAGTGATCCTGAGCTCTGGCACTGCCCATCAGTTTGCTCACTGAACTCCTCTGAGCTCGTGTGACTGTATTTGTACCAGAGCATGAGAAAACTGTCAGGACAGTCCCTTATATGCCAGACTGGACTGGCATATAAGAAAGGAATTCTCATGGACTAACTCAAACTGAATTCATGACAAATAATAAAAAGCACAGTAGTGTAGAGCTCATAGACTAAAATGTCATGTTTTCATAACTGGTTGTGATGTGTGCATGAGGCTGCAGAAAACTTGTATGCGTGTGTAGAAGAACGAGTCCAGCTGTGGTTCTTCAGAGTGATTAAAATGTCTCTGTTACTCACTGAAAGGAGATGACTGGTGCAATTAGAGTGCTAATACGCATCTCTGAAATCTTGCGTCTGCATACAAAATGATGTCTATCTCTTCAAAACTCTGGGGAGCCTGATGTTTTGTTTGGGATTGTGCAGAGCTAAGTAGTTATCTTTTCATATCAAAATCTATAGATCTTTTCTTTTTCTAGCTGAGAGCCCTTCTCAGTGGGCCCTAGAGATTTAGTCCTCTTAATTTCAACTAGACTGCTATATTTTCTAAACCAAAATTGTATTGTTTGAACCTAGATGAATGTATCTTATTCACTGACTTAATTGTGGTAAATCAAACCTTTTATTTCGAAAGCTCCAGCAGAGAGGCATTAAGCAAAGTAGACTTCAAGCAAAAATGCACTTGTCACCATTATTGACACAGACTTAAAGGCATGCTCTAATAAAAATGTAAGCCAATGGAAAGAAAGAGCTAAAAAAGTATTAAGAGGTAGGAATGAGTTTTTGTTTAGAGTAGGACTAAGGGAATCTGTTTTGTTTTCAGATGGGAATTCTTTGTCCTATTCCAAATCACATGCTTAAACCTCCAGCTGGGACACAGTGGTTTATCATGAGAATTGACAGCCCCCAGGGAGGAAAGGAGCAGCTCTGAAGTAATTTGGAAAGCACCAGTGGTCTTTGAAATGGAATTTTTAAAACATCCTGTCTATGGGATATTTATGAATCAAGTGCTTAGCCTGTGAACTGCTAGAAACTCCATGATCGAGGAATTCTTGTAGACTTCTAGTGTTGAAAAATTTGTGCAAGTTTATAGGAGAAGCTGCTGTTCAGTGTAGAAAATAAGCAGTGTGTGTGTCTTGCTGAACTTTTATCATCTGCTGTTAATGTTGGAGGAATTCTCCTGCTTAGCCAAGCGTTCAGGTAGTTGGCGTTACTGATGGGGTTCTCTCTGCAGATTTAGTTCTTGCTTTCTCATTCCCCCAAACAGACTGATTCCTGTTTGTGTAGGGTTTTGGAGCTGTTGGAGGTTACAGGCTGTGACCAGTTAATAGAGTAATAACAGAGTTAATGCCACAGACTTCTGTTGAAATTGCTTTAGTTACACAGAACTTCTCAGTTTGATCAGAGTTGTGGTCTGTATACCAGATGTTGCAGAGAAGAATTATGGAGATTTTTTAAATTTTTGACTTGCATATTTTCAACTCTATGTAAGAACTTTTTGTTATAAACGTGACACAGCAGGTTTGGCAATGCTTCCATCTAAACAGGGTGGATAAGAAAAGGATTATTAGTTCTTGAAGCATTTGTTTTGGTTAACCCAGCTCGGGTTCTTTAAGCTGCTGCATCGTGTTTTGTGGCATCCTGTTTCCATCCCAGTGAGACTACTATATTTTCCTTTTCTGTTGAGGTTATTAGCCACTTCTCAATGTCTCCCACGTTTGAAAATTACAGAGGATCTCGTTTCAAGGGCAGAAACGGACAGCTCTCTTACACCCTCACCTCCACTAGATATGCTGTGGTGCCCAAGTCTGAACTTTGGGTTGAGTTGGGTTAAAATAGGGAAATTTCTTTTGAAGAAATAGCAGTTGCATGACAACAGCAGCAGAAGTTGAGTTGCTTCTCTGAGGCAATCTTGTTTCTCTTCCAAGGCTCCTGGCTCCATTTCCCAATAGACTTCATTGTTTCTGTTGCTTTTGTTATTCTGCTTTAATGAGATTGTCCTCTTCCCCTCTTAAGACTGTTGCTTTCTGCAGAGTGAAAGCAGGCAGCAATAAACTTGGACATTCCCTTTACTCAGTCCTAATACCCTCATTTCCCACAAAGTTTCCCTATTTCCAAATGAGCTCTTAAGATTATTTTGATTAGCATAGCGCCTCCATGTCCAAGCTACAGGAGTCTCCCTTTGGGAGAAGCCAGTACTGGAGATAATAGAGGAAACACTGACCTTTACTTCTATTGGGATAAATGACAGTATTGCAACTATCTTAAAAATGTAATTGTTTCTTATCCCAGGAGACTCTCACAGTGTGAATGGAAGCCAGTTGAGCTTCTGGAGGAGGGTAGAGCAGGTTTAACCCTGAATTCTGCTGCAATGCCTCCTAACTGTTCTCTGCAGCCTTTTATTGTGTGGCTGCTAGATAGAGATTGTGGTCCTGCAACCTCCTGTGTGCAACATCTGTGATGTGGTTTCTGCAGATAGATGCCTTACGTTCAAATTTTTGGAGTAGAGTATTTTGTTTGAATTTGTTAGGTGTTAAATCTGGATTCAGCTCCTTGGGTGAGGGAGGACAACTGTCTTAAAGGCTTTGAGAACTTGAGCGTTCTTTGAAAAAAATAGACAAGAATCTTGCTTGCCAGAATCCAGCTTATTGTGAATTGACTGTGGATCTGGATCGTGGTTTGATCTCTGGCTCGGTCTTGCACTGTTTGGAGTCCGGCAGTGGCTGGCTTTTGGACAGCATGTCCTAGAGCGAACTTGTGCAATACTGTCAGCAGCTTAATTATCACAGGAATTCTGCTGAAGAGAAACTGCTAGACATTTATCAGACTGCTGATTGTGTTGGGAAGCATTGCATTTATTAAATCAGCACTCTTTTTTTTCCCTGTCTCCCTTGACCAGATGAATTTGATGCCTACATTATTGTGTCCTTCGTAAATGCCACACTGGTGCTGTCTATTGGAGAGACTGTAGAAGAAGTGACTGACTCTGGATTCCTGGGTACTACACCCACCTTGTCCTGCTCTCTTCTTGGTGATGATGCTCTTGTACAGGTAATGGAAAGCTGCTTCTGACACGTCTGCTGTGTCTGCCACTCTCAGCTTGCTGTACGGATGTGATTTCTGCCATAGCGCAACACAAGTCTAAAGATTCAGATTGGCAGAGAAGGATGCTGATTCAGCCTTTCCCTTTTTATATCTTGCTAAGTGAAACTGGACCAGTTCAAAATGGTTCTAAATCTCCTTCAGTGGTTCCTTGCTGTGGTTGAAAGATGCAGTTCTCCCAGCTGGCAAGTGTCTTCCTGCTGGTTCAGCCTGGTGCATTGCTGATGTATCACTGGCTGCCAGGAGCAGTTCTTGCCTTTGGCTTCTGCTGAGTCAGAACCACCAGTGAAAGGGGAATTCTGAAGAGATGGTAAACACAGAATTAATGTGACCTTTTTTTTCCCCCTCAGGTTTATCCAGATGGGATCCGACACATCCGAGCAGATAAGAGAGTAAATGAGTGGAAGACACCGGGAAAGAAAACCATTGTAAAATGTGCTGTGAACCAAAGACAAGTAGTGATAGCACTGACTGGAGGAGAACTGGTTTACTTTGAGATGGACCCGGTATGTGTGTTAATGCTGTGAATGAGTTTGGAAGAGTGAGTTATGGGTTATGTCAGGGATTGATCCTTGATCAGACCTGCAGAAAAAGATTCAACAGTAGAGCATCCTTCTAGAATGGATAGATCAAAGCCCTGCATATCTAGAGTGTGTCTATCTGAGATAATTTAATGGCTAATTAAAGTCTCTGAAGCTCATAATTAAAGGGTGAAAATTGTGTATGTGTACTCTTGCTCTTCTGGTTCTTCCTTCCAGTTGCAGCTGAAATAAATTGTTTAAAAATTGTGATCTTGTTTATATAACAAATCCAAAGCATTGTTTAAAAACAAAGTAACTAATTAGTAAGTCATGTGTTTTTCTTTCTCAGTCAGGACAGCTGAATGAGTACACAGAGAGAAAGGAGATGTCGGCCGACGTCGTCTGCATGAGCCTGGCCAACGTTCCCCCTGGGGAGCAGCGTTCCCGGTTCCTTGCTGTTGGGCTGGTGGACAACACTGTCAGAATTATTTCACTTGACCCTTCAGTGAGTAGCTGCTCTGGTTTTGCCCTTTCTTTGGATTGAAACGTTCAGAAGGATCCTCCGGATGTGGACTGTGTCCATTCAAACTGTCTTTCCATATTAAGGAGCAGGAATGGACAGCTTGCATGGCTCTTCTCTGCTGATTGGGAGGAAATGAGGCTCTTGATCCTTCCCTGTAACAGATACCCTGGTTTTATTGAGAATCACTTATGCCTCATATGGAGGTTCAGCTGATGAGTCACAAAGTAATTTTCTTTTATTGTTTTGTTTTGGATGGGATTTTGGATGGGTTTCCCCTTCTGATCTCCCTGTTTGTACCTGTACTAAAAGCAGACTCATTCTGCAAGCAAATTAGCAGCAAACCTAACTTAGCATTTGTCTACCTGCAACAGATGAGGTGTTCAAAGCTGATTGTAGTAACCCAAATTTTGCTTGGGTCACTCCATGCTAAACAGCAGCAAATGGTGCTAGAACAGTTTGGAAGAATCCAGTTTATCTTCTCTAAAGCCCAGGCTGCTACCATTCCTGCTTGCCAAAATGCATCTGTTGTGACTTTTTTTTTTTTTTTCTATGCTGAATACTTCTTTCTGGAGATCTAAAAGGGCATCTTTAAGCTCCTTAGATGGAGCTTGAATCCTGTCTTGCCATTCCAAGCCTTGCTGACTGGCATCATCCCTGTCTCCTGTTCCCCCCAGGACTGTTTACAGCCCCTGAGCATGCAGGCACTGCCCGCACAGCCCGAGTCGCTGTGCATCGTGGAGATGGGTGGCACAGAGAAGCAGGATGAGCTGGGAGAAAGGGGCTCCATTGGCTTTCTGTACCTGAACATTGGACTGCAGGTGAGGGGTCCCTGCCTGGTTCTGACAGGCGTGTCTCGAGGAGCTTTTGCTTGAAAGGTGGATTGTTAAAATAGCCCTGTCATCATGCACTGCAACACAAAGCCTGACTTCCCTCTTTGTTGCAATGTGTTTGACAACCCTGATTGGGGAATTCACTGTGTGACTTTGTAGAGGTGTGAGTTTCCCCATATATTTTTAGACTAAGGACTAGTCAAAAGACAGTGTATTATCCCAGATTTTATGTAGGACAGACAGTGCTTTTCCCATTCAAGAGGGAAGGCATATTTTAAGAAATATTTCTGGGTGAAATGTTGAGCAGCTCTTTAAAAACTGTCTGTAGGGTAGAGTATCAAACAAGTAACTGCCCATAAGCAGAGGCTCTGATCTAATAAGTCTGCTATTACACAGCTTTTTGTTACATCCAGTACAGACTCTCTGATCTTTGACCAAAAAATGTTTTGACAATTCGACATGTAGTAAAAATAATCAGCACAGTTTAGGTTCTTCACATGCCTCAGGTTTGATGTCAGAATGCAAATTCTTTTTATGGAGCATGAGTTTTTGGGTAAAACTTTGTTCTAGAAGGGAGGGGGATCTGGAATCCACCTTCAGGTTTTTATGGCTTATGTGAATTTAAGACCTTGGTCTGGTTTTTATTTTGAAGGGGGTCCTTTCTGCCCTGTAGGACTGTGCAGGAGCTGTGCTTTCTTTGCTGTTAGAAGTGTATCTGGAGGGTAGAGTTGTACTGACAGCTAGAAAAACAAACAGCTAATTCTTCAGCAACTGCCTGTCTCGGTTGTTCTGAGTTATGCATGTACTAAGTTACTTCCTACCTTCAAGCTGTGTCTTTCTGTTTTGCTGCTCCCAAGAACGGCGTGCTGCTGCGCACGGTCCTGGACCCTGTCACTGGCGACCTCTCCGACACCAGGACGCGCTACCTGGGCTCCCGGCCCGTCAAACTCTTCCGTGTCCGGATGCAGGGCCAGGAGGCGGTAAGGGAGCCGAGCTCTGGCAGGGCTGCAGACCCAGGCACTGCATCCCACATTTTCTGATGGGTGGGCAGGATGGGGAGGAGTCTGTGCAGCACAGCAGGACCCTGTGGGTAAGGGTGGGAAGTGGAATGACTTCATTATGGAGGTGCCTGGCTCGCAGCTTGTTCTTTCACAAACAGCCTTGTTCTTACTCCCCTTACTGCTGTGTAGTGCTGCCCTGCCTTCTCTGAACTAGGATTCCTCTGACCCATAGGCTGTGTTTACAGTGTGCTTGGAGAGCTTTGAGCAAATTCTTGGGCTTAGAGACACATCTTGCCTGCTTTAGCACACAGAGAGATGGAGAGAGCTCTGTGCAGAAAACTTAGCCTTGAATGCTTGATGGACTGAATGGTTGTGTCCTTGCATGTTGGGAATAGCTCAGCCAAGGGCTGGACAGCTGCCATACGTGGTTCAAGGAAAATATTTGCAAGATTTGGCATAGAAGGAAGAATGTGTTTCATCAGAAGTGCCATTTCCAGGCCTTCTGATGTGGCACTGGGGAAATCAGCCACCCCCTGCTTGACTCATTTTTGGATGACACCTTCAGAGTTGAGAAATATTGCTGATCAGTGTAGGGGGCTGGATCTGGGAGTTTGAGCTTTGCTGTAGTCTTAAGGTACCCTGGGTGAATCTCTTCAGCTTGCTCCTGCCAGCTATAACTGGGAGATGAGGAGCTTTGCAGCTCTAGCAGGGCATGCCTGTAGAATAAGTGCTTTTCTGCTTTGAGATCAGCTGTTGTCACTCAGGCAGAAACTAAGGTTGCATTGAAACTCATTTAGCCAAATGTATAAAGCTGAAAAGTTTAGGAGTCAGTCTGCTTCCTTTGTTTCTTGTAATTCGATTTAGGCTAGTGATGATTTTCAGTAAATTTAAGTAAGAGTGCTACAGCATTTGGACTGTGACAAAGCAGTAAATAGTTGTTTTAAAAGACCTTTCCCATTAGAACAAGCTAAAAAGGAGATATGACAGTATTGTTCATCTTGGCTTTTACAGGTTTATAGTTTTAATGCACCTCAGTTGGAGTATTTGTTGTCTTGATAGTGCTTTAAAGTTCCTTTTCATGCCATATGCAATTTCCAGAGAAAGCTGAAAGTAAGGAGTGTCTCTGAGCTGGGTGAGGTACACCCACAAGAGTTCAGTTGTTGCAGTAGGGAAGAGTTGGGCACTGTACATCCATTCTTATTCCATAAAGTGAGCTTGCCTCCATTCCCAGACCTAATAAATCTGCTGCCTGTCTTTCCCAGGTGCTGGCCATGTCAAGCCGTTCCTGGCTTAGTTATTCCTATCAGTCACGCTTCCACCTGACTCCCCTGTCTTATGAGACACTGGAGTTTGCATCTGGTTTTGCTTCTGAACAGTGCCCTGAGGGCATTGTGGCCATCTCCACAAACACATTGAGGTAAGCACCAAAAGGGAAACACAAATGATTCCAGGCTGGGATGCTGGGCAGGTGAAGTGGTGGTAAATTCCACCTGACATTCAAATGGAAAGAGGTAACATGACTTGACTTCAAAAAGATTTTTCTATTATGGATAATGATTTGATAGAAACACTTGGGTTTCAGAAAACAGACAATTTAAGGAAAGTTATGCTGTCAAAAAGAAATGGGGTGTGCTTCTCAGGTTTGTATTTTCTAGGTTTTTGAAATAATTGTAATTCAAGTCATTCTTCAATTCTTTGCTCCTGAAAGAGGGAAGCTTTTAATAAATGTGGACTTGTTATATATTAGGATCTTGTGGTTTGTGATCTGAATTGGCTGCTTTGCAGGAAATGAACCGCGTGATTTCAGAAACCAGAGGCATGACAGGGATGTGTTTGTTGCCTTTTTTAAAGTTCAGCTGAGATACTAAAAAGTTAAATGAAAATAATGGACCACGAATTCAGATGCTGTGCTGTATGCACTTGAACAGGCACTTTTTTCATATCTGTCCTCATTGAAATATTACAGCATTCATTGCTTTTAAAGGAGCCATTCTTTCTGGAAAGACTTGTGGTTTTTAGACACCAAATGCCTGAAGAACTGGCATTTCAGCTGGCAAGTCACAGGAAGAAAGAGCTGGCATTGCCTTTTTCATACTCTTTTTAACTGAAGTGCCTCTGAGGAGCATTTGATTATATGTCAAAGCCAATGTCACATTTAGATTCAGATGATGTGTTCCCCAAACGTGCACTTTCCCTCTCCCATGTGCTCTTTGTTCCTCTTGGGGTAGACTTGGTCCAGCACCAGTCAGAATGCACCCTGTGAGAGCAGGAGCCCTGAAAGACCTCATGCTGCAGCACACACCTGTCTCACACACCATGGGCTCCCATTTTAGGATGCTGGTTTTGCTCTGCTCTCTGGAGCTGTTTGCTAGTTGCTGTCTGGCCTGTGGAAGGTGCTGCTCCTCTCTAGCACTAGCCAGTTTCAAAAAGAAGAAGTTTGGTTCCAGTTTCGTTCTCTTGGACAGCTGTTTTTAGACTGTGTTCAACACATGTTGTATCCTTGTCCCCCAGGATTTTGGCACTGGAGAAGCTGGGAGCAGTCTTCAACCAGGTTGCCTTCCCCTTGCAGTACACACCCCGAAAATTTGTCATTCACCCAGAGAGCAACAACCTGATCATCATTGAGACAGACCACAATGCTTACACTGAGGCCACCAAGGCACAGAGGAAGCAGCAAATGGCTGAGGTAATTGGGGTGGGGGACAGGTACACCCATCTGTTCCCCAGGGGGGACCTCTGCAGCTGGCAGTGCTCCATGTCCATTAGTTCCCAGCTGCCATTACCTGCAAGGCTTTCTGCCCTGTGTGAATGCTGGGGCTAGAAGAGGAGTGGAGATCTGCCTCAAAACACAAATTTCAACAGAATGCAACACTTCCTAGTGTTCCTTTGTGTGTTACTAGGGTATAATTCAAGAACCACCCTAGTGGAGGACAGTCCTGCTTGTGTAACACCATTCTGTAGGGTTTCTGTGGTTGGTTGAGGATGCTTGCATTTTGTGGATTGTTTATTTTCTTCTCAGGATTGTTTCCAGGGTTGTTGATTTAGAGAAACAGCTCCCCAGACAACTGCCCCTTGGGCAGGGCAGAGCTGACACAGCTCTGGGCTATAGAGGTTCCCTGGGGAATAAGCTCAGGGTGGGTGGAAGCTTTGGGACTTAATGGGTTTTATGTCTTCACAGGCAGTACCTTGCCCCAGAATACCTGGTCTTAGGCAAAATAGGGAGGTTGTATTCTATGCAGAGCATCAACATACTGGGAAAGGAAGTCACTAAGCTGTTGTTTTCTCCTGTCCTTTAATACCATAGGAAATGGTGGAGGCTGCAGGTGAGGATGAGAGGGAGCTGGCTGCAGAGATGGCTGCAGCCTTTCTGAACGAGAACCTTCCTGAGTCCATCTTCGGTGCTCCCAAGGCAGGGAATGGTCAGTGGGCCTCTGTCATCAGAGTGATGAACCCCATCCAGGGAAATACACTAGATCTGGTCCAGCTGGAGCAGAATGAAGCTGCTTTCAGGTAAGAGGCATTGCCAGATGTAGCAGGAGTCTCTGCTTATGATGAGTCTTAGGTGTTTTTTTTTGCCTTTTGCTTATCTGTTACTGAGCTGAAATCCAGATGGAACATGTTATGAAGAGACTGGCTTGAATTTCCAGAAGTGATTTGTCTTGCCTTTCCTTCCAGCCCTGATCTTGTCTGCATGTGGCATTAAGGTCTGGTGGTGCTCCAAATGTGGTTGCTGGACCCCAGTGCCCAAAAAACAGCACAGGGGTGTAAATGATAAGAGAGCTAGGAACAAGAGAATGTGCTGTTATCTCTCACTTTTCCTTCTCATCCAGATAAGCTGAGGATAGATTAAATGGAAAGGGAAGTGTTAGAGGACTGGAGGGGAAAACCAACACAATAACCATGAAGAATAGCAAGTGCCTCAGCAGGTGAAGTAGAGTTAGGTCATGTTAGTCCAAAAGGCTGACCTGCCATTTCCAACCTGCCTGAGCTATTTACTGAGCAGGAAATAACACTGGAAGATGAGGAAAGTTGTTTGTGTGTGTCCCAATGGGAACAGCATTTGAAAAACAGCTTCTAGTAGAGATTTGCACATTGCTAGGCAGTGTCCAACCTGTAAAAGTGTAAAGTAACACTGGACATTGTGAAAACATAAAATGCTTTGGGCATATGTGACAGCTGGAACACATATGGAGAGTATGGAAGAATGAACAAATCTGTGTTAAATATTTATACAAGGAAGAAAAATGACCTCTTAAAAGGAAATGTCAGTGTTGAATAGTTGGACTCTCAAATCTGTGCCGGGCAGGTGCAGGTTGTGCTGTCAGTGAATCCAGTGCGGGTGTGCAGTGTTAGTGTGGTGACACTGATGTCCTGGTGTGTCCTGTCCCCACAGCGTGGCCGTGTGCCGCTTCTCCAACACCGGGGACGAGTGGTACGTGCTGGTGGGAGTCGCCAAGGACCTGATTCTGAACCCACGCTCCGTTGCTGGGGGCTTTGTGTACACGTACAAGCTGGTGAACAGTGGGGAGAAGCTGGAGTTCCTGCACAAGGTGAGGGGAGTGGTGGGGTCATTTCCAGGCTGAGTGTTGGAGTAGCTCTTAATTGTCTGAGTGCTGCAGTGATATTGTAGTACTTGGTGCATCCTAGACAAAATTGTTGTGCTGGTGTTACACACTGGAAACAGCCTTGGAGAAAATCAGCTGCCTCCTACAAATCCTTCTGCAGAGCTGAGGATTGAACACAGAATCCAAATTTTACCCATCTAATTGGGTAAATTGGAAAGGAGCAGTGTTTTTCTTGCCCCTGTTAGGGAGGGGAGGGAAATGGCTCTGTTTGCTTTCTGGAATATGAGCTCAGAGAGCTGCTTAAGCACTTGTTTACAGAGCAAATTCATACTGGGGTCACTTGAACTGTGATGCTAAGACTATCAGTCCTTGGCTGACCATGTGCAGCTGGTGTGAGCTATCGTCTTCCTTGGATGCTGTTTGATTGTGTGTAGAAATGATTAGTGACCAACTTGTTTGATAGGTCTCAAGGGTTTCAGCAGAAAAATTACTGTTCTTCCCACTTGCTTCCAGCATGGCTGAGATTTGAGCAGATGAACACATGGAAAGGAATGTTGTGGCTTACTCACTTCCTAGAGTCCTCAGGCAGGGAGTGGGTTCTGTCCTGGACCGTGGCCTTTTCTGGTGCCACTGAACACCCACTGGGAAGCTGACAGAGCTGAAGTTGTGAAATAAACTTCTCTTAGCCAGTGCAGCCAAGCTAGAAATGCTGTAACTGGAAGCTCTTGACATGTTCCCCTTCTCTGCTGTGACTGATCATTTTGGATTGATTAGGGGTGGGAGATTTTTCAGACAGTAACTCTGTCTGAGTTATTGAAATTATGGACACACTGTAGTTGTTCGTATTTAACAGTTTCTTTGGTGGCAATGTCAGATGGCTGAATTACATTCACACCTTGCTTGAAAACAGTCTAGATAGATTTAGGCAAAGTCTAAAGTTTTTCTGTAATATGTGAACTAAAACTAAGAACTGAGGAAACCAGACCCTTGTCTTCTTTTGCCGCCTGCCCAGTATGGGGTTCTTACAGAAGTCCTGTGCTTCAGTTAAGGTACACTGCCAGCAGTGTGTTGTGTGTGAGTGCCCGTGGCTCTCTTAGCTCTATGTGTGACATCTGCTGCTGTCAAATGGCCTGCAAAGGACTGACCTGTTGCCTCTCCTGCAGAAAAGAGTCGTATCAGCTTTTTACATTGAAAGCCTTGGTAGAGGCCAGTGAACTTCAACCATACCATTTGCTGAATCTGGTCTGAAGGTTTATGTAACCTTAGCTCTCTTAATGAGGATTTCACAATCTTCCTCTTCCCTCTCTAGACCCCTGTGGAGGAGGTGCCTGCAGCCATTGCTCCATTCCAAGGCCGAGTCTTAATTGGAGTTGGGAAGCTCCTGCGTGTGTATGACCTGGGCAAGAAGAAACTGCTTCGGAAATGTGAGAACAAGGTACTGCCTTCTGTTACTGACCGGAGCTGTCAATCTGGAATGAGAGATACTTTGCAGCAGGAGTGAAACACCAGATTTAGCTGCTACTCCAGCCCAAGTGTGTCTTTTTATTTAGTCATAAGTGCTGTGTGTTTGCCTTGCTGGCTGCATCTATCCAGAACAGTGCTGGACTAGACTGGGCTGTTGTGCTGCTCCTCTGCATCCCACACACACCCCATTTTCTTACCACCATTCTGACAGTGGTGTTGCAAGTTCCTTTTGGTCCCAGCTCAGTGCAGGCTGTTACTGACTGTGTGCAAGGGTCTGTATAGACTGTTCATTTGGCTGCTGCAAATGTGAGAGGTCTTAGCAAGATAGAAGATTGCTGGAAATATTTCCTTAGTTTGAGTGATCATCAGCTGGGAGACAGAGGCTGGAGGATGCTATGATCACCTCATCAGATGCCCAGAATGTTGAAAAGGGGATTTTCTCCTAGAAGTAGATGGTCCTTCTTGCTGAGCATCTCTGGTAATTTAGGAAAAGAAATTGCAGAGCGTGATTTTCTAACTCTTAATTGCCTGCTCCTCCCTCTCTCGTGCAAGCTGCAGAACCTGTGCCAGTAGCTCATTACTGCACAAAAGAACTCCAGCGAGCTGACAGACTGGGAACTTGTAGGGGAATTTTTTTTTGTTCTTGTATGGCTTTGTTAGGTTTTTTTTATTCCCTTAAAACATGACTCACCTGAAAAATTGAAGCTTTCCTTGAGCCTTCCATGACCACATAGTGAGGAGACATGGAAGCAATGCCTGCTTGTAGGGATGTCCTAGCATCTCCAATCATGGGCTCACCAGCAGCACTTGTTTTCTGTGCAGTGTTCAATCAGGGAAGGCTCTGAATCCCACATGCTGCATGTTAGGTTGTCCTGTATTGGTGGTGTATTTAGAGTGGGACTAAAGTATGGCAGAAATGAGGGGTAGTTTTGGAGGAAATGATGTGAAGTGGGGAGTGAGCTGTAGTTCACAGGGGGAAATAGTGTTAGAGCTGGAGTAGGGTTACAGTGCTTCCCTGTTTGAAGCATTCAGATTTTGTCCTTTCTCTCTCAAAAGCACATTGCCAACTACATCTGTGGGATCCAAACCATTGGGCACAGAGTGATTGTCTCAGACGTTCAGGAGAGTTTCATCTGGGTGCGTTACAAGAGGAATGAGAACCAGCTCATTATCTTTGCTGATGACACTTACCCCCGGTGGGTCACTACAGCAACGCTCCTGGATTACGACACTGTGGCTGGAGCAGACAAGTTTGGTAACATCTGTGTGGTGAGTGTGCCTTGCTGAAGTCGGGCCTTTTTGGACATATTTTTCCTTAAAACATCCATGATTTATTTTAAAAGAATGAGAATCTGTCATTAGCTAGAGACAACGCCCTGTACCATTGACTTGTTTTCATGGGGTGACTGTCATCATAGTGGGCTGCAGTTTATCTGTTTGTTAAATGAAGCAAATAAGTTAAAGCATCAGCAAGTCATAAACATATTTCTGAGGTGTCCAGTAATTTGTGTTTGTATTGCCTCAAAACTTACTGTCAATAAGCCTTGAAAAGAAGCTAGTTGCTGTGAAAGGGCCCATGAGAACTTGAGTCAGGGTTATCACTCTTACTTTTTCTGACTAAATCTCATTGCTGGCATTTAGCTTTCTCTGTCACTTCCTCTTCACAGTTGGCTTTGTCAGCCAACACTTCCCCACTTGGCTGGATTTCAGCAAGGGAGGAGGGAAGAATAGATGGTCTTTCTGGCAGAGCTTTGATCTCCTTCTGAAGCGTGCTCGGGTGCTTTGGAGTGCAGAGTTCAGCAAGTGGCAGATGCTGCGCCTGCAGGATTTGGCCAACACACACAAATCAGTCCTCTTGAGTTTTCCTGCCCCACATCCATCAAACTGTTTCCTTAGTGGAAACCACCTTCAGATCAGTTTGGCCATACCTCCCAGCGTGATCTGCAAGTGCCAGACCAGGCAGAGGCTGGTTGTGAGGCCCTGCCTGTGTTTGAGTGATGGGCTACTGGTCTTGATACCACAGTTGTTATATACCTGTAAAGGCTGTTTTGGAGAGGCACCTGGATGATTCTGCTCTAAATGTAGAGTGGTTCGTGCAGCCTTTCAGACAGCACAAGGCTTCTCCAGAGATAATGTGCTGCTTCTCTGCAGCTTGCTGATTCTTCCTTCCTCTTTCAATACAGGTGAGATTGCCTCCCAACACCAATGATGAGGTAGATGAGGATCCCACAGGCAACAAAGCTCTCTGGGACAGGGGCCTCCTTAATGGAGCATCACAGAAGGTAATACTTTGTGGGAAGCACATGGTTATTGTAGGAGAGGAATGCACTGCTTTTCTGTGAAGGCCTTTGCAGTGTTGTCCAGGATATGTATTGGCAGTTCTGCTTCTACACAATCTGCTGTGCTGTGGGTGATCTGTTTACACTGTTGCTGCAAGCCAAATTTCTGAAATCACAGCTGAAGCCTGTTTGGTGTGTTTGATGGAAGCAGCTCATTTTCTTTTGCTGCTTTCTCTCATTACTTGCATCCGTTTGTCCAGCTGAGTTTTGCCATCTGGTCACAGGTGGAAGGCACTTCCTCTCTAGAAAGGCATTTCAGAACTAGCAGTTGGCTGAATTTATTCTGCTTTCCTCTCTCAAGCCCTTTGATGCTTTTATATAAGCTAAAGAAAAAACATGCTTCTGTGCTTTCCTTTCAGGCTGAAGTGATTATGAATTACCACGTGGGAGAGACGGTGCTTTCCTTGCAGAAGACCACACTGATTCCAGGAGGCTCTGAATCCCTTGTTTATACCACCTTATCAGGGGGGATAGGAATCTTGGTCCCTTTTACTTCCCATGAGGTAAGCAAGCCCAAGCATGAGGCTGCAGTCCTGCTGCTTTTTGTGCACCCATCTGCAGCCAGTGTGTTAAATGTGCTGCATTCTCTGGAGGACTCTGCAGTGGCTGAAAACCTGAGCTACAGGAGAGCCTGTGGCTCCAGTGCAGAAGGGAAGAGAAGGAGTTTGCTGAGTCCTGCACTGGTTCTATAAAGAGTTGAAAGCATTCCTTGTTTTACTGTTGTTCTGAATCTGTTTCTGCTTTCAAGGAGCTTTGGGTGATTCAGAGTCTGAGGAGGGAGGAGTCCTTTGGCATACTTTGTGTAGCCTCTTAGCTGTTGGTCAGGCAGTGATGTTTCAAGTCCTGAGGATAGTACTCTGTTTTCTATTTGCTGTGGCCTCTTGGAGTAGAGGATGGCAAGAAATTCCCTGTTGGAGCTGCAGCTCCGTGCTGCACAGCTGTTCTGTGCCTCATTTCCTGGGAGGCTGATCCTGACCAGAGTGGTGCTTAGCTCTGCTGTGGGTGCTTCCCAGGTGGAAGGGTGAGGGGGTAGCTGTGACTTTGGCTGCCATGTGCAGGGCTGCTCTGGCAGAGTCTGGTAATCACAGAACCACGGAGTGGTTTGGATTGGAAGGGACATTTAAAGATCATCTCATCCAGCCCCAAATGGCCATGTAATGGCAGTGTTCCAGGCAGTGCAGGAGCACCTTCTGGTGGGTGTTGTCTTGCCTTGCTAGCAGTGCTGATGTGTACCAAACTGTGCTGTTACCAATCCTTTATCTCCCCAGGATCACGACTTCTTCCAGCATGTGGAAATGCACTTACGGTCTGAGCACCCTCCTCTGTGTGGGCGAGACCATCTCAGTTTCCGCTCCTATTACTTCCCGGTGAAGGTAAGCCCTGAGCACGTGGAATCCCCTGCTCGTGGGGTGCAGAGAGTTGCTGTGGGGCATAGAGCTGCTTTGAGGCTGGCAGAAGCAAGGCAAGGTTATTGTCTTGAACTAAGGCAAGGGTGCTGTTCAGTGGGGAGAGCTGTAATTACTGTCAGTAATGGCTTGTGTAGTGCCTGTGGCAGCTGGTTCTTAAACAGTTGTGTAATGAGAACAGTACTTAGCACTTAAAACATTTATGTTTCGCTTTCTTAGCTCTTGTAATGAGCCTCCTGAGGGTTGGTCCTAAGACCCAAGCCCAGAGGTGTGCTGTAGCTGCACTTCTCCACTTCCCACAGCATCTCCTTTTTCCACCAGGAGAAGCAGCATTACATAGCTGTTGGTGTGGCTGGGTCAAACTGAGTGCTGCCCTGGGTTATGGTTTTTCCACCACCACTGGAAAGGGAAATCTAAATTCAGAAACAGCTGTTCCTGCCTATTTCTGCTTTTGAGGAACTGTTAGAAGCTGTGAACTGCTAAATGCTCTGACCAGATGGATCCCAGTGGTAGCTACTACCAGAGTAAGGAGTGTTGAGTCAGCCAGAACACTGTCTCAGCAGATGGAGCTTTCTAGGTGCACAGGGTGGCGGTGGTCTCGATGAGCTTGAGGCTGATTTGCAGCATACACAGCCTCAAAGGTTGCTCCCATTTGATTGAAGCTGCCTTTGTCATCACTCACAGCCTCCCCCAGCCTTTCCAGTGCAGGGCTCAGACCCAGGCAGATCTCTCTTCCTTTCCCTTGTGTGATTCTTCAGCTGCACCCAGGCCTTTTGGGTTTCTGTTTCGTTAATCAAGCTGGCCAGTAATTAATGTGATGCTAACTGCTGCTATTCAACAGATGAGGTCACCGAGCATGGTCTTGTTTCCAGGACAGGATTAAGAAACTCCTGGGAACAAACTGTTTGTGGCCATTTTTCCCTGTTTAGGCAGGGTTCAGTGCTTCTGTGTGGTTTCGATTCAGTTCTCTCCTCCTTGCCCCTCCAGAACGTGATTGATGGGGACCTGTGTGAGCAGTTCAACTCCATGGAGCCTAACAAACAGAAGAATGTGGCCGAGGAGCTGGACCGGACCCCACCCGAGGTGTCCAAGAAGCTGGAGGACATCCGCACGCGCTACGCGTTCTGAGCGGCAGCTGGCAGGGGCAGGAACGCTCGCGGCTCCTCTGGGTGTCCTTCCAGGCACCACTGTGGAGGAGGAATGTGTGCTTTTTTCCCCCCCTTTTCAAATATTGGTTTGGTCCTCTTGGTTTTTGTTTCAAAGTAATGTGACTCCGGTAAATACAGTATCAGCTATTAGGTTTCCCAACACATCCTGCTGCCTATGTGAAGGCTCCTGACATTGCAGCTTCTGGCCAGAGCAGTTCTCTCTTGGGAAGTGCCCAAGGCAGGATGCCAGCTGACCCTCAGCCCTGTCTCCTTGTCCTCCCTTTCGGATGGGAGAGTCCCAGGGTGTCTTGCTGAAAGTTCTGTAGGGCAAATCCAGCTGAGTCTTTGTTGGGCCAAGTAGGGTTTGTGATTTCCCAGCATTTTAGAAAAGGAAAGAGCTGTGGCATGATTCAGGATTACCAGGCTGCTCTTCTAATAGCCAGTGGTGAGCTGCTCTGGGCTTATGCTAGTCCAGGGAGCAGCCAATGGGAAGCTGGCTGTGTGGAGGGTGTAACTGTCACACTTGTCTTGAACGTTTTCTTCTGAATTGCAAGGGGGTTTTTTGGACTCGCCATTTCTGACTGTTTTCCCTGTAAATAGAGTTTTGTACAATGTTGACTCTCTTGGGGGTGGGGAGGAGCGAGGCCTGAGTCTGGGACTTGATTTGTTTCATAATAACTTTGGCAAGAGAGTGTCTCCAAGCTGTGACTGTGAGCAGCACATGAAGAATAAAAGCCTGTTTTTTCACTACCCTGGCGCTGGGGCTCTTCTCCGTTGTGGCAGCTGCTGCTGACCTGAGCAGGAGGAGGGGGGAGGAGGAGGAATACAGAAATGTGCACACCCTGAGCCCCTGTGCTCCTGCAGGCCCCTCACTGCCCCCCTGCCCTGCCTGGAGCTGGTCCCTGCTGCTTGATCTGCCCTGAGACACACACAAAGCAGGCTGTGGAGAGAGGGAAGTCATTTCTGCAGCCGTTCCAGAGTATGGCTGCACATTGGGGGTCCTGTGTTTCCTGGTGTAGCAGCTGCAGCTCTGGGAGGAGCAGCTGGCTGCCACGAGGGCTGGGGAAAGGTCTGTGTCCCAGAGGCTGCAGAGGCTCCCAGCTGGAGTGCACCCACTCAACAAGTGCTTCCTGCTTCTGCTGGGTTGCTCCTTTGTTACTGCTGCTGATGGGGACTGAGAGCCTGTACCATCCCGGTAAGGATGCTGCTCCCCACTTGGGGCTTGGAGAGACGGGTGGTCCTTGATGCCTGTGCTCCCTTTGAACAGCTTTCACATTCTCTGGTGCAGGCGCTGTGTGGGGTGAGGGCAAACACGCCCTCCTGCCCTGTCCTTTGCACCCTCCTCTCCCCTCCTGCCTTGTCTGGCCCTCGCAGCCTGCATTGGCAGGGGCTTACACGCAGGGCTGCACCCTTTGGCTCTGACAGGGCACGTGGAGCCCCACCCTGATGGCAGAGCAAAGGGCTTTGTGCTCCCTTCCCTGGGCTGAGTGGGGGCAGCTGTGTCAAGGGAGAGGCGAAGGGGAGCTGAGCTTTGTGGGGTCCAGCTTCTGGCATGCCATGGGCTTAAAAGCGCTCACCCTGTGCTCCCTGTCCCTTGTCCTCCCTGAGGCAGTGATACTTTGAGGGAGTGAGCACTTCCAGCAGAGCTCCAGTGACACTTGGTATTTGTCATGCTGGTGTCCTGAAAGTGAAAGTGGGGGAGGGAGCAGTCTTGAGATGTTCCCAAACTGGTTCCAAGCAGAAGATTTTACTTCCTCGGCTGTGCCTGGTGAATCACCTGCTTCCAGTAAAAGGCAAAGGCTGGGAGGGACCCATTCCCAGCCATAAGGAGCTGGGGGCTTGTGGGGAGCTGCCTGAGCCCCCAGCTCTCCTTCACTGGGACAATGAAGGTTTCTCAGTGAGGAACAGGAGCGGGGTCCTGCTGCCGTGTGGGAGCAGAACTCCTGGGGCTGTGCACTGGAAGCTATTTGCCTTGGGCTCATCCCAGCACTGATTTCCAGGCAGGAGCAGCCAGGGAGAGCAAACCGCCCCCAGCACAGCCCTGCGCAGTTCCGCACTTTCTCTTCCTCGCCCCATCGCGGCTGCCAGGCTGCTGAATACGTGGGCAGGGAATGCTATTAAATGGCTTCCTCCAGCGCCTGCAGCAGCTGCGGGCGAAATCCCTGCGGACACCTGAGTGAGGAGCTGGAGCAGCTCCTTCTCTGCTTAGAGCTGAGCATCTTGTCCCCTGACGAGTGCTGGGAGGGAGGCAAGGGCCGTGCCCAGGACGGTCAGGACCAGGAGAAGCTTGGCAGGAGCACGGACGGCAGTGGCCCTGACTCCATGCCAGGGGAATCCCAGTGTGCTCTCACAGGCAGAATTGCATTCCTTCCCACGCGTTTCCCTGGGAGCACTGACCTACTCTTTGATAGCCAATCCCTCTTGCTGACCCTTTGGATGCTCAGCAGCCCTGAGCACAGGAACAGTGGCTCTTCCAAGGGGCTCTTCAGCATGATGTGGGGGAGGACAATGTCCCATGTCCCCTTGTCCCTTGCTCCTGGCAGGAGCTCAGCCCTGAAGCATCCTGAGAGGATGACGTGGGCTTGGGCCAGAGGGAGCAGAGTCCTCCTGGCCTGGAGCCAGCCAAGAATCCCTCAGCCCCTCCGGGAGTAGTGCTGCCTGCTGGGAAGGCACTGGGCTGACTCCCACTTTGATTGCCCCAAAACGTGCCCATAGGTACTCAGCCCAGTAAGTGCCCCTGGACCCCTGGCCAGGAAAGCCCAGCACCCTGGGGATGCCATTGCACCCCAGGGAACCTAGGGCTGTGCAGAGTGGCCAGCTGGGCCCCCCAGGGGCCATGTGGGCACCTGACTGGGGTGGGAGGGTACCCTGCAGGGATGGCTCAACATCCTGAGGAGTGGAGGAGACATGCACCATGGTTAGACCAGCACCCAGGAGCTCTCTGCTCTGCAGTGAAGCACCCTGGGGAGCAGGGAAGGACCCAGCAGGATGAGCCAAGCACCCTGGGGACACTCAGTTGGATGAGCTGAGCACACTGAGAGTGCCTGGCTAGGTGAAACTGAGCTGCTGACCATTTCAGGACACCCCTCTCGGGCTCGCTGAGCACCCCCGGGGACACCTGCCTGCAACAGCAAAGCACTCAGAGGAACAGGGAGATAAATCGCGAGGGTTAGTCTGCACCCTGGGGACACCCAGCTGGCTGAGCCGAGTACCCTGAGGACACCCAGCTGGGGCAGCAAAGCACCCCGATGAGCAGGAAGGCACCCACGAGGGTTGGCCAAGCACCCTGGGGACATCCCAGCCTGGGCTACCTGCCTACCCTGGGGACACCTCCCGCTCTCGCTCCCCACCCTGGGGACACCCACCCGGCTGGGGTAGCCGAGCACCCGCAGCGGGGCAAGGCCGGTCTCTCCCGGGCCGTGCGGGGCGGTCGCTCGGTCCCCTCTCCCCGCCCGGCCCCCGGCCGCCGCCCCGCCCGTTCCCCGCGCCGCCGCCCCCCGCCCGCCTCCCGGGAAGCGCGGGCACGGCCCCGCCGCCGCCGCCGCCCGCGGTGGACGCGTCCCGCGCCCGCGGCCCCGCGCGCCGCGCCAGGTGGGTCCGCGGGGGGCGCGGGGGCGGCCGGGCTGCCACGGCCCCGCACGGGGACGCGACCCGGCCGTGCTTGCTTGGGGACACATTGCAGGGACACGGCACCGAGGTCCCTTCACTGGGGATTGTGGGTGGCACCCCTTTGCGCTGGGACGCTGCACGGCGCCTCGGCGTGGGGGCACGGCACGGCACACGGCACGGCTGCTTTTCGTGGGGACACGGCATCGCGTGGGGACACAGCGTGGCCCCCCTGGCACCGGACATGGTGTGGGGATGCAGATGGGGCCCCTTCCGTGCCGGGATATGGCTTGGACACAACACACCCTCCTTCGCAAGGGGACACGCGGTGGAAGATGTGGCACAAGGACACGCTATGATCTCCTTTCACAGAGTGGGGGCATGGCAGAGCCCCCTTCACAGGGGTGTAGGGACACGACACCTCTGTGTGGGGACCCAGCATGCAGTGGCTTGGCCATTTCACCAGCCCTGTCCCCAGCGTTCCTCGGCTGAGGCCGGACTAACTCACGGCTGGGATAACGGGGCTGGGTTTATCTCCCTCCTTCCCTGGAAATCCCCTGAGGGTGTCATCAGGGAAGCCCTGGTAGCCCTGCCCCAAGCCGGACAGAGGCATACACGGCTCCACGGCCACCCACAGTCTTTTTGCCCGAGGCTCGTGCGGGGCTGTCCCTTCCCCACCGGCCCCGGGGCTCGGAGCGGGTGTCCTGCCCTGGGGCTGCAGCCGGGGCTCTCTTCCCCCAGATTCCCTCTTGCAGTCCGGGGGTGCTCCTGCACCCCTGCAAACACATCCCTGCCAACAGCCTGTGACGGCCTCGGGACCTGCTGCCTCCCTGCCACCAGCTGGAGAGGAGAAGCCAGCGGGGACTGCTGGGAAGGGGGACTAACCCCCCATCCATGGCAGGGAGCAACTGCCCGGGGCTACCGGAGAGCAGCCAGTGCCCGGAGCCTACACCTGCCCCTGGGCCCCATACCATCCACACCACTGCCCTGGAGGCTCCCGGTGAGCCCCAGCCATGTAGGCACAGCCTGGGGCTCCACTGATGGCCACCATCAACATGCAGCAGGGCTACGCTGCCGTCCTATGTGAGTACAGCTGGGGACAGGGGGGATGGCCTCAGGAGTCACCTCAGGGTGTCCCTGAGGGGGCTGATGCCGCTGGCTTTGGCTGCCCAGGTGTCCTGGCCATGCTGGGGCTGGAGGCCGCGGCGCCGGGCGAATGCGAGCTCACCCGCCTGCTCCAGGACAAGTTGCAGTACGAGATGCGCCTGCAGTACATGGTAACCCCAGCTTTGGGAGGTGGGGGGGACTTGTGGCATTGCAGGGCCCCAATTTGCTCCAGGGGGGACATAGCGGGGGCAGCACCCACTGCTCTACAGTGGCTGGGGGCTGGGTGCTGTGGTTTTTACCAGGGACAATTTGTGCCAATTTGTGCCCAGAGCTACTTCTGCTGGGGGTTGACCACATCAAAGGCCTTTTGCACTGGCTCCCTGGTGTCATGCTGAGGCTGGCAAGGATGTGCCCATTACTTTGCCCCTTGCCAGCCCCCATGCTCTTCCTTACCTTTCCAGAAACACTACTTTCCCATCAACTACACAGTCCAGGTCCAGTACGAAGAGGTGCTGAGGCCGTCCAACATCACCCGTCTGGTAAGAGGGTGGCAGGGGAGAGTCCCGTGATGGGAGCACTCCAGGGACCCTCGGGGGCTGCATGGCTCTCACCCTCTTGCCCTTTAGCGCAACGGGACAGTGTCGGAGGCAGCTCTGCGGTACCTCTGGTTCCATGTCAGCTCCCAGGCAGTGCTGCGGATCCGTGAGGTGCTGCCAGAGAAGCACCCATCCTGGAAATACACCCAGGAACTCTGCCAGCTCTTCGATGCCCTGGGCGAGGAGTATAGCAAGTACCGGCAGGTGAGGATCCCCCTGGCACCCCAGGCCAGCTGCACGCCACACTCGTGTGCTGGGAGGACACACGCTGAGCCACGAGCAGCGGGAGAGGAAAACACTGGCATGGGGGTTTTACCTGCGTGTGGGTTCTGTGAAGGACTGACAGGGACAGGGTACAAGGACAGAGGCTGAGAGCGGGTGCGGGCTCTGGGGCAGTGCCTAAGGAGGGCTGCACATCTGGCATTGGTGGTTCAGTGGTAGAATTCTCGCCTGCCACGCGGGAGGCCCGGGTTCGATTCCCGGCCAATGCAACGGTGGAATCTTTTTCTTGCCTGCAACTCGTGCCCCTTGGGAGAACGGGACTGTCACACCCGCCGACCTCCGTCACGGGGTGACACTACCACGGCCGGCGGCTGTGGGGGATCAGGCAGAAGGTGCCCAGGAATTCATCCCTGTTTTGCAGGGGCGGTCCTGCCTGTCTGCCCAAGCCTCTTGTGCCTCGATGGAGCTGCTGAAGCAGTTGCATTTGGGTGCTGGATGTGGGTGGCCTGTCACGGCTGGGTCCTCAGTGTGGACTCGAAATGTGGCCGGTGTGTCCTGTGCCACGGGACAGGTTCTGCAGCCCCTCCACGGAGAGAGGGAGCTTTCCTGAGCTGTCTCATCAGAGGTTAACTCGGAACGCTGCTGACAAGCCCTCCTTGCACCTTGTAGGTTTGTGAGGAGCGGGCAGAGGCGTTCACATGGGCTGGAGCCGCGGTGTGAGAGCTGTGCTGGGGTGCTGTGTGAGGGCGTTGAGGGGTGCCAGGGCCTGTCGGTGGTGCTGGCAGCCCGTGGGTTTGGGAGTGTGGGGGAGGGCTGGGGCAATCTGCACATCTGGCATTGGTGGTTCAGTGGTAGAATTCTCGCCTGCCACGCGGGAGGCCCGGGTTCGATTCCCGGCCAATGCAACAGCTGCATCCTTTTGCACCCTGCTGTCCTTTGGCGGCTCCGGGGTGCTCATGGAATAGCGCAGCGGTGCTGCCCTGCGGCGCTCCCGGGGGGCTCCCTTGGGCATCTCTGTCGAGGCGCTCCCTCTGCGTCTCCCCTCGGGGCTGACTCTGTGCGGGTGCTCAGGCCCCGAGGGTGGCAGCTCTGCCGGCAGTGGTATCCTTGGCTTGGTGGCACTGGGGAGCAGTGAGAGGAGATGGTTTGGTGAGTGACCAGCTTGGCTGGATGGCAGGGAGAGACACTGGCTCAATGACACCGAGGGGTGCTATGTCAGTGGCAGTGAAGGGCTAGGTGCTGGTTCCTCTCACGGGTGCCCAGGCCATGGAAGCAGATGGCAGCTGTGGGCAGTTCCACATCTGGCACACGTGGTTCAGTGGGACAATTATTGTGCTCCCTCCTCAAAATCTAGAGTTTGGCTCCTTGTCAGGGCAGCCCAGTGTCCTGCCTTTCAATTCTGCAGCCCCTAACCCCTCCACCTGACTTGGACTTCAAGCACCCATGGGTTGCTTGTGGCTGGGAGGTGCTCCTGCACCCCAAGGCAGTTGCATTTGGGTGCTGGATATGGCTGGCCTGTCACAGCGGGGTCACCAATGTGAATCTGAAGTGTGGCTGGGTTGTCCTGTGCTACAGGGCAGGTTCTGCAGCCACTCTGAGGAGAGAGGGAGCTTTGCTGGGCTGTCTTATCAGAGAGTTAACTCGGAAGGCTGCTGACAACCTCTCCTTATTGATGAGGCAGCAGAAGCGCTTCCATGGGCTGGAGCTGCAGTACCAGAGCTGTGAGGTCGGGTCCCCTTTGTGTGTGTCTGTGTGTTGGGGTCCCCTCTGTGTGTGTGTGCCCATCCGTGTTCCTGTGTCTGTGTGTGTGGTGTGTTCCCAGCCAGCAGGGCCTGCCCGCATTGCACTCACCCAGCTGGGTTTGGACCGTGGGGCTGTGTGGGGAGGGTCGGGAAGTGCTGCACATCTGGCATTGGTGGTTCAGTGGTAGAATTCTCGCCTGCCACGCGGGAGGCCCGGGTTCGATTCCCGGCCAATGCAGCAGTTGTGTTCTTTTGCACACTCAGTGTGTCTGGGGCAGGGCACGGGCATTGCCCTGCGTGCCTGGAGGGGTTATACACCTCTCCAGCACTTCTCTCTCCGCGTGTGGATGTGAGGAGTGTCATTGTCGGTGGAACAAAGCCAGGGCACCTTGGTGACCCCCCCGGGCACTTGGTGGTAGAGAGGGATCCTGCCTTATGGGTAGTGACTGTCCATGGCTCACTGGCAGAGGTGGTAGTGACACTGGTTTAGTGGTAGTGACAAGGGTCTTTGGCTCGGTGGCAGTGAGGCCCAGGACAGTCAGGCCTGCATGGGTCTGGGGGTGCTGCCATATCCAAGAGGCGGCTGCGTTTGGGTGCTGGATGTGGGTGGCCTGTCACGGCTGGGTCCTCAGTGTGAACCCGAAGTGTGGCTGGGTTGTCCTATGCCACAGGGCAGGTTCTGCAGCCCCTCCACGGAGAGAGGGAGCTTTCCTGGGCTGTCTCATCAGAGGTTAACTCGGAACGCTGCTGACAAGCCCTCCTTGCACCTTGTAGGTGTTGTGAGGAGTGGGCAGAGGCGTTCGCATGGGCTGGAGCCGCGGTGTGAGAGCTGTGCCTCACAGCAGTGTGAGGGTGTTGGGAGGTGCCAGGACCTGTCGGTGGTGCTGGCAGCCCGTGGGTTTGGGAGTGTGGGGGAGGGCTGGGGCAATCTGCACATCTGGCATTGGTGGTTCAGTGGTAGAATTCTCGCCTGCCACGCGGGAGGCCCGGGTTCGATTCCCGGCCAATGCAACAGCTGCATCCTTTTGCACCCTGCTGTCCCCTGGGGGACCTTGGTGACATCCTGGTGCTCTGTGCCCGCAGACAGATGTGGAGACAGTGGTGGCCGACCTGGTGAAGCTGATCCACAGCGCGGGCGCTGAGAGCCGGAGCAAGGCCGTGCGCCCCAAGGCCCTGCTGGACAACTGCCTCAAGGTCATGCGGATGCTCTATGGGGTGCCCTGTGAGTTGGGGATCAGGGTGGGGGCCTGACCTTGGCAGGTGCCACACAGGGGGGCCCTGTCCCACACCATGTCACCTGTTCCCTCTGTCCAGGTCGGTGGGAGTCCACCTAACCCTGTGGAAGACCCCTCATTCGACACCTCCTTGACCTGGAGCCTCGGATGCTGCCTCTGCTCTGCTCCTCCCAGAGCCCCATGGGCAGATCCCAAGGAAGGTGCAAAGGTGGGACAATGCCACTCCTTCCAGGACCAAACACAACCCCTTCCAGAACTGTGGGACTGTTTATGCCTGTGGAATCTTGTCTATCCGAAACGTCTGGCACCCTTTGCATGGGTGTGGGGTCAGACACAGCCCCCTGTGGCAGGCAGCTGTTGGGGGCACACACAGCCCTCCTTGCCCACAGGGCAGGTGAGGGCATCACCCTGTTTCTCTCGATTTGTATTTTTTCCTCAGCTTTCATTAAACACCAGTTAATTCTCTAGCATTGCAGCTCAGCTTCTGACTGGGTCCTGGGAGCCTCCAGTCTTACCCGAAATAAAGGACCAGCAAACAGAACCCCACTGCCTCC
Organism: Prinia subflava; assembly: GCF_021018805.1. NCBI lineage: Eukaryota > Metazoa > Chordata > Aves > Passeriformes > Cisticolidae > Prinia > Prinia subflava. Next base: position 13,774,662 of record NC_086259.1, read on the forward strand.
ACTGCCTCCTCCTTTGGGGTGTCAGCCACCTCCTCACCGCTGTGGGGGAGAGACTCACTCTGATAAAGGGACTCCTGCCAAGCTGTCTCTGTCAGCCCCGGCTGCTTCCCCGGCAAGGAAACATCTGGATTTGTTTGTTGTGCTTGGCGGCGCAGTGCAGGCGGCACACTGGAGGGACTGGGGCTGCCTGGCTGCCTCCCTCTTCTACAGCTTACTTAGTTACCTTCATCAGCTATTAGAGACCTTAATTGGTGTGTTCATGGCTTAGGCTCATGAGTTCATGGGCACTGCAGCATGAGTGGAGGAATATCTTCCTCCTCCTCCTCTTCCTCCTCCTCCTCCTCCTCCTCCTCCTCCTCCTCTTCCTCCTCCTCCTTTTTCTTCTCCCTTCATGCCTAGTGATGATTCCTGTTTATATAAAGCCCATGACAGCTCATATAAAACCCACCAGTGATGATCCACTGCTTGATAAGAGCTTTAACTAGAGGGACCCTTTCTCCCATCCCTGCTGACTTTAACAGAGCCCCTGTGTGGTCCAGGGACCCACCTGGGGCTGCTTCAGCCCTTGGGACTGAGCCCCAACCTCCCACTCCCTCATGTCAAAAGTGGGAATGATCCTTCATTCTCCTCCACTGTGGGAAAACAGAAGCTGTCCCTGCAAAATTACCCCTGCCAGGCTTCACAGAGCATCCCCACAGCAATGGGCTTGCCAAAACCCTGTGTGTCCAGCCCACTTGAGATATTGTGCATTTTCTTCTGATCCCTCTTTTGAGAGATAGCTTCAAAAATGTCTGCTGAGAGCCTCTACGGGAATGCACTCACAGGATGGAGAATGGGAGCCTGTTTACAATATCTCCTGGTGCACTGTGAGGGATGGTTTCAGGGAGGGTCAGCCCAGAATGCCCTGCCCAGGTCTCAAAAGACATTTTTAGGCATGTGCTGAGACTTGGGAGATCTCCCACTGTGAAAGCCCCCAGATGCTAGAATAGGAAGAACCTTTGCTGGCCTTGAACCAGCAAGAAAAACGCCTCACAGCATCCTTGGGGTGGGCATGGAAAGGCCAGCTGTTTTTGGGGTTGGCAGACTCAGCAGGACAAGGGTTGAGTTTGGGGGCTGTCTGGGATGTCCTATAAGCAGTGTGGCTTATGGCCTTAGAGTGAGAATACCCAGGGGATTCTCCTGGCTCCAGGGGATGCCTTGGATTCAGGCCACACTTGGAGCATCCTTCCTTCTGCTGCCCTGGGCCCAATCAGCACACCAGGCCATGGGGGCAGTGAATCCAACTCTCATCTTCCAACCTGTGCATCCCTGTATCTATTCCCCTGACCATCCCCCCCTCCCTCTCCAGAATCAGAGTGAGCCTGGAAATGGCAATTAATTCACTTTAATTAATTATTTAAGCTCAGTGGGCATATGCTGCTCTCACCAGGGCAGCCTCTGGCCTCTCCAGTCCCAGAAGGTGCCATTGCTTGTGGCTGAGAGCTGGGCCAGCAGCTGCAGGACGCCCCGCACGCTCTCCTCCAATGTCACCGGGCCCTGTCGCACCCACGGGCAAGGGAAAAAGTGAGCCAAGATTCTCCATCCCAACACTCCCAATCCCACCCGTGGTATGGTGGAATGCCAGCTCCATCTGGGTTGGTTTGGGAGCAGCCAGAGATACTCCAGCAGCCAAGAGATGAGGCTTTGCACAAATTGATTGTCCCTCATTTGAGTGCTGAAAGGACGGAGGTTAATTTTTTCATTCCTAATTAAAAAGTGACTTATTTGTCAGCCAGAACAGGGTAAGGGACAGCCAAGTGCAGGACTGGGGTGCCCTCTGCTGACACATCATCAGGATGGGAAAGGAAATAAAAAACAGGGAAGAAATTGGATGGTTTGAGGGGAGAGTCTGGAATTGTCCCCTTGCAGTGGTGGCACAGCCACTGTGGGACCAAGGGACTGCACAAATATAGGTGCACGGGGAAGGGATGTCCATGGTCAAGGATGCCTCAGGAAGGGATATTCATGGGAAAGGGATGTCCATGGGAAGAAATGCCCTATGAAGTGGTTCCCATGGGAAGGGGTGTCTGTGGGAGGGAATGTTTCTGAGAAGGGATTTCTTTGTGAAAGGATGACCCTGAGAAGGGATGTTCATAGGAAGGGGTGGCCTTGGGAAGGGATGCTCCTGGGAAAGGATGGCCCCAAGAATGGATACCCGTGGGACCTTGCTGAGCTAGGATGGCCATGCACTTCCCATCACTCACCATCCCCTGCTCCAAGGGAGGTGTCACATGTCCGGGATCCACAGACACACAGAGGATCCCGCTGCTCCCGTACTCCAGGGCCAGGCACTTGGTGAGCATGTTCAGAGCAGCCTGGGAGGATAAATTCCCCTCCTTACCATCATGGTCTGGCAATGCCATGGCCAGTGCTGGAGGTCCTCCTCTGGGAGGAGGTGACCCCCAAATTCCTCCCCATCCTCTCAGTGGAGATACCTTGCTGCAGCGGTAGCAGATGTCCTGCCTCTCCTCCCAGGCCTCTGCAACCTCGATGGAGCCCAGGATGCTGGAGATGTTGATGATGGCAGCTCTGCTGCAGCTCATCTCACGCTGCCCTTTGGCCTCAGCCGCCTCCTTCAGCAGGGGCAGGAAGGCCTGCAGGGGATGAGATCTCAGGCATCACCATCCTCTTCCTCCCTGTTCCCAGTGTCTGGGGCAGAGGCTGCCCGTGTCCTCACCTGGCTGGTCTGCAGGGGCCCGATGGTGTTGGTGGTGTAGACGAGGCTCATGTTCTCTGCAGTCTCGGTGGCCAAGGTGCTGTGGCGCGTGGTGCTGGTATTGTTAACCAGGAGATTGATGCCAGAATTTCCCACCTCCTCCCTCACCCTCCTGACTGCTGCCTTGATGCTGTTGGGATCTGTCACATCTGCAAGGGGACAGGAGGGTTTGGGGACAGGCTGGTGGCCACAACCCTGGCAAGATGCCGTAGGACATGGCAGGAGGCAACTCCCAGCCATTGAGTGTCACCCTGGTCCCATCAGTGACCTGGTTGAGCTAAGCCAAACCAAGGGACTCACCTGCTTGGTGGCATTTCCTGGAGCCACCCACAGTGGCAATTAAATCTTAAGCTTCATCCCATTCCCGCCCCAGCACTTACCTAAAGGCAGGATCATGACGTTGGGAAAGCCCAAAGCCACCTCATTGACAGCCTAGGTGGAGAAAGCAGAGGGAGAGGGCTCACTTGGGAGGTGGCACCTGCACCTGCCGGGGTGGGAAGAGGGTGGCCCCTCATGTCACAGCTGACAGGTTACAACAAGATCCAGTGGGAGCAATTTGAGATGAGTTGCTGCATCTGCACCTGGCTGAGCCCAGCAGCTTCAAAGCTCCCAGCAGCGATGCCCCCGGCACAGGGGCTGCCAGCAACCCCCCCTGCACTCCCCATCATGCACATACCTGTGCCAAGAGATGCAAAAAAAGTAAATACATACATATTTAATGCATTTATAGGTATTTTTAATATTTAGTACAGATATATGTATTTTTGTTTTATATCTGTATATCTATATTTATATACACATATATTTTTCCATTCCATTCATAGTGCAGGATGCTGGCACTCAGGCTCCAAATTCCAGGTGGGATTGTGGCATCCCCAGGCACCCATCCCAGAGCTGACTCCCTCCTGCTCCCCCCACGCCGGTGCCCTCCCTACCTTGCCCTGGGGGTCCAGGCAAGCAGCGAAGATGTGCCGAGGCGGGCTGGGCTGCTCCAGCAACCCCTTCAGCAGCCCCAGGCCCAGCCCCCCATCGCAGCCGGTCAGCAGGACACTGCCCACGCTGAGCCCCTCCATCCCCGCTGCTCTCCACAGCCGGTTGTGCTGCCCCAGCGAGGTTTGGAAATCGGCCTCGATAATCCGGGAGGTGGCAACGCTGCGGGTGCTGCTGGGATGGGTGGAGGCAGGGGACACCGCCTGCACCGCCTCTCCTGGAGGGGATGGGGCAGCAGGACCTTCCTCTGCGTCCCAGGGTCACCCACTGCCTTGACCATGGGGTTGTTGCACCCCTCCATTCCCCAAAACACCCCCCTCAAGCCATGGGAACTCCAAAGGGGTAATGGTACCTTCCCACCTCTTCCCCATTACTGGGGTGAGCCCAGAGAACCAGAACATCCACAGGAGTGCAGGCAAGGCTATTAATTACAGTACAACCTTTATTAATACTGGAATCTTCACAGTGCATTCGTTACTTGTAGCAGTGACTATGGAAAACAGGGGAGGGGGAAGGGGAATTACCACCAGAAAAAAAAAAGGGAAAAAAAAAGAAAAAGAAAAAAAAAAAAAAAAAGACGGAATGAAAGAAAGAGAAAGAAACGTGGCAGAGGGACAGGGAGAGGGGGAGCGGAGGCAGAGGCAGGAACACGAGGGGGAAAAATAAATTAAAAAAAAAAGAAAAGAATAAGGACCAAGTTAACAACAGCACCAGAAAAGTTACTTCAGTCGAAAGACAGGTCAGGTTTTTTTCTTTTCCAAAGAATTTTTGTTTTCTGTACAAAATAAGAGACCCCCTCCCTCAAACCCAAACATTTGTCACTTGGCCTCAGCGGTTCTGGGCAGGAGAAGGGGAAAGGGGGAGAACTAAATTGTTATTCCTAAGAGGGAGGGCTGGGGGGCTGCGATGCAACAGACAGCAGGGTGGCAGGGGCTATGTACAGCGGGGGGCCGCGGGGTTGTGCTTTCCTCCAGCCGCCGGCAGAAATCAGCTGCTTTGCTTGGGGCTCTGAGTCAAACCTCCTGTGCCTGGACCCACCTCGGAGCAGACCCTGCACAGGGCCTGTGGGTGCTGAGGGACAGTGAGGGGGTTTGCAGGGGGTCCCGAGTGATCCTTGTGAGGGGGGGCAAAGTGGAGGTTCAGAATCCTCAGTCCCTGCACCCTGGTGTCCCCCCAAGACAGACGGGATTGCAGTGCCTGTACCCCCAGCCCCCCCACCCTCTCACATGTCCCCCATTTCTTCTTCCCCCCCTGCACCCACTGCCCATTGCTTCTGCCCCCTGGCAGGAGGCTGAGCTGTGCTGGCCCCAAGCAGGCAGCTGGGGGGAATGGGACCAGGGCCCCCCACTCCTGGTGCTCCTGGTGCTCCGTGGCTGCCACAGCCCTGCTGGCACCTCCTCTCCTGCTGCGGCTGGGGCCACCCGCCTGCGCCCGGGGGAAGAAAACAGAGAGGGAGAGCGAGAGGGGAAAGGGAAAAGAGAAACAAAGGGAAAGAGGTGAAAAAGAGGAAAGGAAAAAAAAAGAGGAAAACAGAAGGGAGAAGAAAAAGAGTAAGGAAAAGAAGAGGAGGTAAAAAGAAAGAAAAGAGGACAAGAAGAGGAAAAGAAGAAAAATGGGAAAACAAAGAAAATAAAAAAAGAGAAGGAAAAGAGATATAAGAAGAACAAAAGAAAAAAGCAGAAAAAATAGGAAAAAGAAGAGGAGAAAATGTGAAAAAGAGCAGAAAGAGGGCCAAAGAGAGCAAGTGAAGGAGGGATGTAGGGAGAGGGCAGAGCAGGAGGAGACAGAGGGGCAGGAAGCAGGGGGCACCGGGGAGGGACAGGGCAGCGGGTGCCGGCGGGTGGGGGTCCCAGGGCGGGGCAGCCGTTGCCCCGGGGGTCCATTGGCCCCGGCGGGCGCGTCCCCGCGGGCCGGGGCTCATCACGATATCCGCGGGGCCGACCTGTCGTTGGTGACGGTCCTGCGCAGGCGCACCCCGCGCCGGATGGCCACCAGCATGTCTTCGGCCGGGGGGTCCATGGAGGCCGCGGGGGGCGGCGCGGGGGTCTCCTCGCTGGGGCCGGAGCCCACGAGGGCGGTGGGGAAGGGGAACTGGCCTTCCCCCAGGGCGTGGGCGCCGGCCACCAGCTCCCCAATCTTCTCCACCAAACTGTGCCGGTTGGCAGCCAGCTGTTGGTCCTCCTCTTCCTCAGCGGAGAGGTGCTGGCCGGCCCCGGGGTAGACAGAGATCTCCATGGCACCGCCACCCCAGGCAGTGTTGGGAAGGCTCAGCCGCTTGGGCGAAGCTTTGGCAAAATCCAGGGGGTTCGGAGAGGCATCGTCGGCGTAGAAGACGCACTCCTCACTGCCCACCCGCGTGGGGCCAGCGTAGCCGGGCGAGTCGGGCACCGTGGGGGTCTTCACAGGGACGATGGGGGGTCGGATGGGGATGGGGCCAGCGTTGGAGAGCGTACGGCGGACCGAGGGCTTGGTGGAGGGCGTGCGGCGGATGGTGGCCACCCCCGGGGTGGTGCCGGCCGGTAGGTTGGTGCCGGTGGGCAGCCCAGCGGTGGAGGCAGGACGCTTGGTCTGGATCATCCGCCGGTAGTTCTGGGCGATGTTGCTGTTGCGTGGGATGGTGGAGGACTTGTCGAAATCACTCTGGGGGTCACACTCCACGTCACCGTTCACTGAGTAGCAGTCGTAGTCGGAGCCTGGGGAGGGAGCAGCACCATCAGTGTGGATGGAGAGGCAGCGGGGGCCAAGCCCAACCATGCCACCAAAGCCAGCCCCAGCCACCTCCATCACAGCACAACAGCAACCAAATTCAAGTGCCATGATCGTCACACAACCACTACTGTCCCAGTCATTGGTGGCACAACTTGCTCACCATCAAAACCAAACACCACCACTGGAACGAAACCTCAATCACCCCAACCATCACACTGAAATCGCAACCAAACCCAACTGTCACCATCACAACCACCTCAGCCACGGCCATCACAACACGATCACAGCCAACCTCCACTGTCACCACCACGTGCTCATAACTGGCTCAGCCATCATCACACCAACATCACGACAGACGTGGTTACTTCATCTCCAACTACCGTCTCTGTTGCCATCACCTACCCTCTGCCACAATCTCCACCTGTACTCAACCTCTGCACACAGACACATCAACACATCACCACAAACCATAACCTGTTACAGCACTTCCTGGCACAACTGCACCCACTGAGTCCCAGCTAACACCCAAATAACCATGAAAAGCTGTGATTATTTGTGGTACCCCACCAGCCCCTACACAGTACGAGCACAGCCCAATGCTATGACACCCAGAGCACACAAATGTGCCTCAGGACCACCAAAATTTGTGCTGTACACCTTCCCACTCTAAGTGCCATTTCAGGTGGTCCCAGGTACCCCCTGTGCCAGTACCTTGGGAAGGGATGGTGTCCTCAGAGCAGGAGGGGGTGGTGGTCTGCGTGCTGTAGCCACTGGAGTACTGCAGCGAGTCCCGGCTGCTCTTCTGGTGCTCCAAGCTCAGCCCACGGGTCAAGACCATGGCCAGGTCACTGGCGGCAGGGGACACCTCCTCCCCATGCTGCTGGGGCAAGGGGCACTATCAGCACCCTGGTTCCTCCTCTGGGAGTCCCCAGGAGCCCCCCACCTCTGCGCCCTCCCTGCTGCAGCCGGTACCTTGGCGGCAATTGTAGCCGGTGACATCCGGGGCCTGGGAGCATCCTCAGCACCGACGCCTGGGTACCCCCCAGCAGGAGAGCCCATCTCGGCCTCCCGCAGGTGCTCCACACGGTCCTTGCGCCGCTGCAGGGTGGGGACCACTGGCTGGTCATAGGGGCTGGCCTTGGACCAGTCCTGCAACGGGCAAGGCATGCGGTTCATGCTGGTGACACTGGAACTGTGAGTGTGGCAGGAGGGGTCTCAAGCTGACGTTCCCCGTTTCGAGCCATGGGTGCTGCTCAGGATGCCCTGCCCCATGCAGGAATGGAGGGGAGGGTCTGGGGGCTGAACCCCATGAAGTGAGGGGGGAAACGTGTGAAATGCAACCCTGATGGGATGGCAAGGACTAACCGAGGTGGGGGAGCTGCACTCGCTAACTGACTGGCAGGTTTCGGATGCCTCTGAGGACGCCGAGCTGGAGGACTTCTGCTGTGCCGTGACGAGCCGAGAGCCAGAAGGTGAGAGAAGAGGCAGTTAGCAAGCAAAGCCAGAGCCATGATCCCAGTTAGAGCAGCACCCACAGCTCCCCTGGATGAGCAAGGCCCCCAGCCCTCCTCCCCTCTGGCGCTGGATGCAGGATGGCAAGCAGGATGTGACCTCGGCAGTGGGGTCGGTCAAGAATTAGGATGATGCACTGCCCCAACCCTTCCCCATTCTCACCCCAAGCCGAGCAAAGCCAACAGGTATTTTGGGGAGTGGGGACCTTGCTGGGTTGGTGATGCCAGGTTAGTGTGGACAGGTGGGAATGGCAATTCCCTGGGGATCCTGGAGCATCCTTGGCACTGGGGATGGTGCAGCATGAAGGGGAAGCTTTGCTCCATGCTGCCTGGTGGGTGACTGGCACAAACTGGGTATTATGGGGCTGCGGTGATGGGGAAACACCCTGTGCCCCATCCCTGGCGGAATTCAGGGATGGGGTTTCTCTGTCGTGCGGCCCAGGATGCCCCCAGGTATGGCAGACACCATATTCCCAGTATTTTTTTCCCGTGATGCCAACACAGATGGAAATACTGAGGGTGGGTGTCATCACCTCTGCACCGGGCCCTTGTGGTGCACCCAGCACCACCCACCCATTCTACGGAAGAAGAAACTGAGGCACGGAAGTCGGCAGCAGGGCCCACCCTCCCTGTACCTGGCTGGTGATGTCCGAGGGCATGGGGGAAGGCGGTTTGGAGTAAGCGGCGTCCTGGGAGATGAAGCCGGAGTCGTGGGAGGAGACGCTGGAGAGGCGGGTGGCGGCGGCAGGGGGCTGTGCCAGGCTGCGGTAGCGATAGGTGGAACTGGGTGAGCAGGTCTGAGCCCCGCCGGGCCACGCCATGCCACCCTTGGCACTGCTAACGCTGCTGGGGGGGCGCCGGGGGGACGGGGACACGCCGGTGGGGAGGACAAAGGAAGGAAAAGACAGTTTAAGACAGAGGTTCGGAGGTGGCAGGATGGCCAGCAGCCTGCCACACATCCCAACCTAGGGAAACTGAGGCACGGAGTCCTCCTGGGGTAGTCCCTTTGACGCCAGGGGTGGCCCTGTGGCAGGGAACAGGCTGGGGACAGGACAGAGGTGGTATGCTTGCCCCCAGACACTCATGCACAGCACACATCGACCCCAGGCCCCCATCCTGCCCCACAGGTCCACCAGCCCTGCCCAGTGCACCAAGACCAATTCCTTCATATTAATGGGAGCCACTTGCCCATGTGGACATGAGAAGGTGGACATGCACCTTGTGAGCATCCCCAAAGGCCGTAAGCATCATTAACCCACTGAGGTTAACGAAGAGGTCTGGATTTCCTGGCTGTGGTTGGGTGTGGAGCCCACCTCACCATACCTGCACATGCTGGACTTGCGGGAGCTGGAGCTGCTGGGCGAGGACGGTGGCGTCTGGTAGGACCAGCTGTAGTCAGAGCCCTTCAGGTCCTTGATCACCTGCAGGAAAGATTGGGTCTAAGTCCTCCTAAAGATGCTCCCCTGCTCCCTTGACCCCTGGCTCGCCCCTACTGACCTGCTCACTGGCGGGGGGCAACTTGTGGGGCTCAGCGGTGAGCACCACCAGGTCCTCGATGATGCCCTGCAGGTGGGTGATCTCGCCCAGCATGGTGAGCTCCCCGTTCTGAGGACACACAGGAGAGAGCATCAGCACCCACTGGGCAGAAGCAGCAACCCCTGACCCTCCCAGCCCCCAACACTCACCACCACGGGCTGCAGGAAGGTGATGAAGGTGCAGAAGCGGCCCCGCTCCTCGATGAGCGCTTTGCGGACCGCCTGCTTCTCCGTCTCCTCCAGCAGCAGGTACATGTCATTGACATCCTGCAGGGCATTGTCCAGCTGGGGCTGCAGGTCCCCCTTCCCTGTGACATGGGGCACTGTCAGCGCTGGGCTCTCCTGGCACCCTCCCAGTCTGCTGGCGGTGCCACTGCCAAGCCAAGGCCATTCCCCCAGCTTGGGGACATCACCCCATCCTCACATTCCGGCAGATACCATAGGTCTCCCACTGTGCCCATATTCCTGGAAGGCCCAGGAGCACCCTCACCCCACAGCAGCCCTGGGCAGGGGGCTCCTCTGCCACCCCATCCCCATCCCTGGCACCCGGGACCAGAGGATCCCTTGGGCTGCCACACGGGGGGGCTGGCATCGCCTCAGGATATGGGGTGCAGGCTAAGCTAAGCTAAAAGCAGGGTGAGGGTGGGAACAGGGAGCGGATGGACGGACAGACAGACAGAGGCTGGGGAGACTGGGGGAGAAGATGAGGAAGCAGAGAGGGGGCCGGTGGTGGGGGGCAGCAGTTCACTTACCAAGTAGCTCTACAGGAAGGATGTGGAGGGGAGGGAAGAGAGAAGGAGACAGAGAAAACGTGTGAAAAGAGGCCAAAGGCTGGGGCGCGTGCCCCGCCTCCCCACCACCCTGGGGCCGTGCCCGCACCTCCCTTTCTACGGGGGGCAGCAGGACCCCCCTAGTGCCCACCCCCCAGTTGGCAGTGCCACAGCCGGGATACCGGCCCTGGCTAGGGGTGCTGCGGAGGGGCTGGTGGGGGCACCCCCCAGGAGACCCCCTCTCACCTTTGCGAGCCTTTTTCTGGAGCTTGAGGGTGTCAGAGGACTTTTTCTTGATCTCATGGCGTGCTCGCTTGTACTCTGGGGGTGCAGAAGTGCTGTCAGAGGGGAGCCCCGCCCAGCAGCCCAGCCGCCCCGCACGGATCCATCCCGTCTCCCTCGTACCTTTCGCATGGTCCTTGTCCAGCTGGTTGGCAGTTTTCTTCCAGTCCTCAATCCTGTCCTGCAAAGGGTTTATCAGGCTCTCCATGAGGGCGCTGGAGCAGGGAGAGAGAAGCAGAGAGTGTGGGGAGCGCCAGAGCCAGGGGGGAGCCATTCCCCCATCCCATGCCCAGCCAACATCCAGCATCCCCTTCTTCAGCAAAGGATGAGCCTGCCCAGGCCGTGTCACCAACGCCTGCAGGTTTGGAGCAAAGCTGATCCCGGTCCTGCTTACTTGGTGAACTGCCGGAGCTTGGCCTCGATGCTGCGGTGCCGCATGCACATCCGGGTCAGCGCCGAGCCAATGTCCCTTGTGGCACCTGGAGGGGAGCAAAGCGCCACTGACAAGGGGCAGGGACACCCCCACAGCAGCCCCAGCCCAGTTTGTGCAGTGGGAGCAGGGTGGCTTGTGACAGGGACGAGCAGCGCTGGTTTGCACTGGACATTGGGGACACTTTATGCAGGGGGTGGCTTGTTTTTTTCCCACGATAAATCCACGAATAAATCATCACCCACTAACTAATACATGAAACACTAAATATCTCTTCTGGAGGCTTTGAAATTAGAACCCGCTCCCATTTTTTTTTTCTGGTTTGTCTTAAATTTGGCACTGGGGGGCCAGGGGAGGGAAAGGATGAGGTACTCTGGCTTAGTTCCAGGCAGTCAGCTCTGTTCCACACCTCCACGCACAATCTCGAGTGGATAAAAAGGGAATCCAAACTCCTCGGGGGGGATATTTGCGAGCAGCAGATAGCAGGAGCATCCTTTTTAGGTGAAACCGCTGTTAACGCTGAAGCCTAAGGATGGCCACATGGTGGCAGTGCTGCTGGCAAATCCCAGGAAAAATGGCAATCAAAAATCCTTGGGTGCAAACTAAGGAGTGACATTCGGCCTTTCTCTCCCCTAAAAAACCCTCCAAAAACACCTCCCCCCCTTTTGCAGGGGTTTTGGATGACATTCAGTCCCCCAGTGCTATGAAAATAGGGAACCCATGGGCCAGGGCCTTCCCTGCACTGGGGTAGTCTCCTAATCCAGCTCCTAATGCTCTTATCCCAGCTCCTGCTGCTTCTAATCCGATTCTCATGCACTGTGTGCAAGGCCAGCAGCCAGCCCCCACCCAGTGCCTCAGTTTCCCCACAGCGCTGCTCTGCCTCCCACCCTCCCAAGAAGCCCTGCAGGTACAGCAGCACTACAGGGTGACACCGACTCCTGTGGTGCTGGTCCCCAGCTGTCCCCAGCATTGCGCCTGTGCCTCCTCCTTGCTTTGGCTGCCTGGGCTGGCAGAGAGCTGGGGGAGCCCTAATCCCCTTGGTGCAGTGGGCTAGTGGGTTTGGAGGCAAAGCTGATCCTGGCTCAAGCTGCTGCCTCCTCCTCCTCCTCCTCCTCGCGTGGCTCCAGATGGCCTGGATGCCGCCAGTCTGCAAACCAGCCCGGGACCATCTGCTTGGCAGAAGCCAAGCGGTGGGAAGTGGCTCCTCGCTGCCAGCGGGCACCCGGAGAGGGTCTGGGGATCCTTCCCCTCACTCCCCAACAGTATGGGGGACCCCACGTGCAGCCTTGGCTCTTCAGTCACCTCTCTGGTGAGGTGGGGTTTCTCCCCAAAACAGGCGAGCTTGGATTCCTGGATTCCTCTCCAGCTAATTCCCCTCTCCTGGAGACCCCTGGAGCAGCCAGGACCCCCCTGAGAACTTCCCAGGTGGGTGCCAGGGACAAGGAAGGTGGATTGTGCATCCCAGGGAGAGAGATGGGTGCAGGAGACCACAGTGTGGGGCTGAACCACCCTGAATGTCCCAGCCCCACTGGAAAATGTGGCTAAGCACCCACTGGTGGTGAGGAGTAGCACTCACATGGGTGCCCTCCTCCTTCCCCCTGCCCACTCCATCTTTCCAATGCTGCTTCCCAGGGAATGATCCAGCTATGTGTGGGAACAGGTTGGACATCTCTCTGGGGATGGTGAAGCTGCTGCTTGAAGTCCACCCCAGAAATGTGGGCAGGGGACATCCCACAGGGGACACTCAGCACCTGTCCCCCTGCCCAGACAAGCCTGGGGACACCCACCCCCAGGAGAGAGGACCCTACCTCGGGTGTTGGTGGCCATGTCGGCCACTTTCTGGAAGGCATCCAGGAAGGCAACTGCGGCCAGCACCGTGGTCCTGAGGCAGAGAGAGCAGGGAGGGACACACTCAGTGAGTGTGGGACACACCAGGATGTGCCAAGGAAGAAGGGGGTCCCCCATGTCCCACTGCCTCTGTGGTCACTCACCTGAGCTGGGAGTGCAGCTTGGTGGCCTTCGAGTTGAAATCCTCCCATATGGGGTAGGAGCTCTGCAAGAAGGAGAGGTGACGGTGAGAGACAGGGCCCCTCATCCCCTGCTTGCTTCTCCAGCCAGGGCAGGGCCCCTCTTCACTAGTGCAGAGAGACAGCTCAATAGCTTCTCTGATGGCTAATAGAGGCTGAGCACAACTCTTTTCCCTCCTGCTTTTTTCCCTTTCCAGTCTGGCCACCCAAACTTAGAGACCACGGAGACCTCAGGATTTTGAGTGATCTCTTCCTCATGGGGGTCAAGGTAGGTTATAGGTTTGGAAATTTGAGGGCATGAAATGAAAAATCTTTAAGACTCTGGCTAGCAGTAGAGGAGACACCCCCAGCACCCGCAGCTTCCCCCCAAAGCACCATCATGGAGAGCTCCAGCCCCACAGATGGGAGCCCCAGTCCTCACCTCCCCTGAGCCCAAAGACCGACAGGGCAGGAGGGGAGGTCGGGGTCCCCAAAGCCATGAATGGGGCAGCTGTGTGGGGACAGGGACAGGGCACAGGTTAGGGTGGAGGCCACCCTAGTGCTGTCCCAATGAGGCCAACTCTGGTGCCATCCTGGCAAGGTCACCTGTGCAAGACCAGTCCCACTGCCCCTTGTAACAAGGCTATTCCAGGGTTGTCCTGGCATTCCAGTGAAGTCATCCCAGGGTAGTCCCAGTGCCACCATTCCAGCAAGGCCATCCCAGGGCTGTGCTGCTGCCACCATCCCAGCGAGGCTGTCCCAGTGCCACTGTTTCAACAAGACTCTCTTTGGGCTTTCCCAGTGAAGCCAGTCCCAGTAGACCATGCTGGTGCCATTCCAGTGAGGACTCTCCCAGTAATGCCAGCTGCAGCACCATCCCAGCAAGGCCATACTGGTGCCATCACAACAAGGCTGATCCTGATCCACCACACAGTGAGGCCATCCTGGTGTCACCATCCCAGCAAGGCCAGTCCACGTTGTCCTGGTGAGGTTAATCCTGGTGCTGTCTTGACAAGGCCATCCCAGTGCCAGCCTTGCATGGCCAGTACCAGTGCCATCATTCTAGTGAAGCTATCCAGGTGCCACCATCCTGGCAAGGCCATTCCAATGCTGTTCCAGTGAAGCTGGTCCCAGTGCTACTATCCCAGCAAAGCCATCCCAGTTGGGCCAGTCCTGGTGTCATCATCCTGGTGAAGCCATGCCGGTGCTGCCATCCTAGCAAGGTCAATCCTGGTCCTGTTGTCCCAGTGACAAAATCCTGGTGCTATCCTGGTGTCATCATCCGAGCAGTGACAGGCGTCTGTAAACTCCCCTAGGACAGCCACCAGGCTGGGACATGTACATCACCACACATCCCCTTGGGCACTATGGCTTGGTGGCAGCTTTGGGGACAAGGTTTGCATTGAGGGGGCATGAGACCAGCCCAGCATTATTTTTTGGGACCACAAAAGTCCCTATTTCTTCATGAGTCAGCAAAGAAAGGGTTTGAGGGTGCCACTTCACACACCGCTTGTAGCAGTGACCCTCTGGTTGTTGGTCCCCAGGGACTGTCACTGCCAGAGGGCTGGGCCACCATTCCTGGGCCATTGTCCCCAGGCCACCTTCCTTGGCCACCCTGGGCAGGGCAAGTGAGGCTCCCCTGCAGAAGGGAGCAGGTTGTGATGCCCCCAAACCCCTGTGATGCCAGGCATGAGGAGGATGGGGAAGAGGACAATGGGGACAAGGACATGCCAAGGTCATTCAGGGACACTGAGAGGAGAGGTAACAGGAATGGAGCCAGCTTAGGGACTGTCACCAACAAACAAATTCTCCCCACCACAGGCCAAGGGGTGCTGAAAAAGCCATCCACCACCAAAATAAGGTCCCTTTGCCCTGTGGCCAGCACAGGGGTCCCAGCCATAGGACCATAAGCACATCACTGCCCTTCAATGCCAGCAGTTCTTCAAGCAGAGTTACTTGTCCCCAGTGCCCGTGCCAGGACACCCACATGGCTGGACAATGGGGACAGCACACCCTCAGGTCACACTCAGCTGGAGCTGTGCAGGGCACGAGCTGAGCCCCAGCTGTAGTGTGGTAGGATTTTCCCTCTTTTTCATCATTTTTCTTTCATTTTTCCCACCTTCAAATGGAATGAAATTGAATCCAGCCGGTTTCCTTGGGTGAGGGGTTCCCAGTCCAACTGCATCTGGATGGTGCTGGGCATGGCACTGGGAGATGACAGCTCCGGGCTGGCTTATCCCCTCTGAAGCCTCAGCGGGGGAATGGGGAAACTGAGGCAGGGACTGCCCCCACCTCCCCCATGGGAGTGTAGGACCCAGCCAGGAGAGGGTGGCTGGAGTGAAGGCATTTGGAGGAGGGAGGCGATCATCCCAGCACTCGTTTCCCACCAGCCCTGGATCCCACTGCCCTGGGGAGAGTTAGGATTTTCTCTCTGGAGTTTTTCTCCCAGCCCTGAGGCACAGTCCGGCTGCAGAGCCACCACTGCCCCTCGAAGGGGTTAATCTTCCCAGAAAAGCTTTTATTTTTTTTTATCCCCCCTCCCCTCCTTTGGCAATGACAGCATTGTCTGGACGGGTCTGCAGCATGAAGAGAGGAAGAGGAGGAGGAGGAGGAGGAGGAGGAGGAAGAGAGCTTTTGCCTCCCAAAAATGACTAAACCCCAGCGCTGGAGCTGGCTGTGGGAATTTCGGCCCCTCGAGATGAAGGAACATGGCTGGTCCCCTCCTCACCACTCAGCCCTTACTCAGAAATAATGCCCCCCAGCATTTTGAATTTATTTTTTTGAAATGAAAACAAACAAACAAAAAGGATTTTTTAAACATGGCCCCATCCTGCTCCCAGGGAGGGTGGAGGCAATATCCTCTTCCCGGGTTAGGAAATGGGATCAAGGAGCTGGGGGACATTTTTGTTCCACTGGTTTCAACCCCACGGGGTCCAGCAGAAATCCAGGCTGGGCATGGGGTGGGGCAGGGACAACATGATGCCTGAAATGGGTGGCAATGCCCGGTGTGGGGCCAGTGGTAGCGGGCGAGGGACAGTGACGCCTGGTCTGTGTCACCCGACAGGGGCTCTGGCACCTGGGGATGGATACAGGGCTGATAAGGAGCCAGGATGCCCAGTATGGGCTCCAAAGCCCAGTGCAGGGCCCCGATGCACATTACGGGGTTGATGTGGGGCTCTGGCACCCAATGTGAGACCTCGATGCCCAACACAGTGCTCTGATACCCAGTGAAGGATAACAGGGCAGATATAGGGCTGCAACGCCCAGAATGGGGCTCCAACAGCCAGTGACGGATCTGGGGATCATGTGGGGCTGCAATCCCCAGGATGGAGCTCCAGTATCCAACGGTGGATATAGAGATGATGGGGGGCTGCGGTCTCCAGGGCTCCGATGCCCAACACAGAGCTCCCATGCCCAGTAAGGGGCGGATGTGGGGCTCTGGCAACCCGCGCCGGGCTCCGACAGCCGATGCGGGACCCCGGCGCTCGCTGTGAGGCTGATGTTCGGGCTCCGATACCCGATGCGGGTGTCAATCCCCATCTCGCGGCTGGGCAGCAGAGCCTCGCACCCACCGCGAGAGCGGCACCGGCGGCGGCAGCGCGGGGGCTGCCTGGGGAAGCCGGGCGATGGGGGAACGGTGCGGGGGGAGCGCTGTCACGACAGCAAAACCCGGGTGCGGGGGGGATCCCCTACCTTCATGTCGTTGATGATGGCTTGGAAGAGGCCGCCGAGGGCTCCGCACTCCTTCTCCGCCGTCTCCATCGCGGCGCTGCGGCAGCCCGGGGCGGGCGGCGCCGCCGGGGGAGGCCGCGGCGGCGGGCCAGGCTCAGCGGCGGCGGGGGGCGGGCGGCGCCCGGGCGGCGGCGGCGGCGGGGGGGGCACAGCGGCGGAGCGGCGGCGGAGCCGGGCGGGGCATCGCCCCCCTGCCTCCCTCCTTCCCTCCCTCCCTGTCGCCCTCCGCGGGTGCTGCGCGGACCCGCCGCCCCCTGGCAGCGGCGGAGCGGAGCGGAGCGGGGCGCGGGGAGCTCGGCCCGGGGCGGTGGCGGGGGCGGGGCGGGGCGGGCGCTGCGCGGCACATGCGCCGCCCGCCGCGGGCCGGGGGCTGCGGGCGGCGGGGGGGACGGTCGGGTCAGCTCCAGGGGTGCTCCGGGAGCCGCTGCGGGCAACCTGCAGGACACGCAGGGTGACGGAGAGGGGGCAGCCCCCGTGGCTCTCGGGGATGCTCTTGGCGCGGGATCGGGGAGCAACACTGGTTGGACTGGTGGACGCAGGACTACAGCGGAGGGAAACCCGAGGGATACCTGGAGATGCGGCACTGGTGGGGGCAGCACTGGGGTTTGCTCCCGTGGCGGGTAGGAACCCCCAGGGATTATTATCTTGGGGTGCTGGGTGAGGAGCAGGAGAGCACCAGGGAGTATGTGAAGACACTGCACTTGGAAATGCCATGGGATGCCAGGGGGCAGTCCCAGACCTCGGGAGGCGCAGGGGGGATGCTGCCTCTCCCCAAAGGCTGTTTGACCCCCATTGCCTTCCTGACCCTCGAAGATGTGCTGGAGGGTGAAGTCCCTCTGCAGCAGTTACACGACAGCTCTGAAATGTGTCTGTGCACTCCATTATCATGGGGCCATGGGAAATGCACGGCCTGTCAGCAGACAACCCTTCCCACGGCCATCCCAAGGCCCCAGTCCCAGCCTCCTGGGATCTGGGGGTGCCAGGCTGAACCCCAGCAAACCTCCCTGCCCCTCGCAGTGCAACGACACTCAGCTGGGGCAAGGGCTTCAGCCTGAGCCACCTATTCCCCCTCCTGCCAGAAAAGTAGTCTTGATCCTATGCTGATGATGCCCACGCTGCTCTGGACGGTGTTGGTCAAGAGCCACCCATAAGGAAACAATTACGGCTCAGCACTCCAGCAGCCGGCTGGAATTTCTCTCCATAAACTCAGTCCCTCAGTGCAGAGAGGCTGCTCAGCAGCAATGAGCTCGGCAGGAGTGAGGCAGAGCCCGCCCGACCCACACTGACAATGACCCAGGGGTCCAGCAATGGGTAACCCCCAGCACCCCGAGAAACCGGCTGCCTCGAGAAGCCACTGCTCACACATCCTGGAGGGCTGGCTGTTAAAATTAACCCGCCGTGACTGGGTCTGGAAAGCCCTTTCCCGGGAATGACAGGAATGTCTTTATCCTGGCCAAAGCAGCGCCGGTATGGGGCTGTTTGGGGAACCCACTGCCAGAGACAGTCTTCCTTGTAAACAGGCCAGAAGCCATAAAAACTCCACGAATTCCTCCAGTCCCCCTTTTCCTGGGATCAAGCGAGGGCCTGAAACATGCAGGGGATGCAATGGTGTCCCCCAAACCACAGCAGCCTGGCACGTGCCGGGGTCCCTCAGTGCCACAGGACAGGATGAAGGCAATGCTGGCGGCTGCTCAGGGCCAGGAAAATGCCTGTCACTGTGCTGCGGTTTCGTGACCGTGGCCTGGAAGAATTTCAGTGATTTTTTTTTTTTCCTGCTGGGAAGAAGAGCAGGCGGAGAAGTCCTGATTGCTGGCGAGCCAACGTGGCAGGGCTGGGCCAGCACGGGGCACAGGGTCAAGCAAGATGCTCCATGCCATCCCCTGCCCTTGCTGGGTTTTTTGCTCCACTTGGGAACTATGACAGGAAGCCCAGCAACAAGGAATGGGCTGTTCTGCATTGCTTGTTTATTTTATCATGGGGAGCTTAATGCAGGAACAAGGAATGGAGTCTGGGGTTAGGTCCACTGGTCCCCGTGTCCCCTCGTGCCAGCTGGGAGTTGAAACAGTGCAGTTGTCCCTGCCAAGCACCAGGGACTCAGAGAGGATGTGTGAATGCAGGGAGGGGGCTGTCAGGCACAGGAGTGTCTCCCCGAGTGAGATGCCTCTGGTGACCTCCAGCAGGGCCCCGGAACCAGAGGGTGGAAGTCAGGGTGGTGAGAGGTGGCTGGCAGCCCCGTGTGCTTGTTTTCCAGGGCGGAAGGCCAGGGGTTGCTCCCGTCTTCCCTTCCCCTCCTCCGGTGCTGCTGGCAGCAGGCTGGACGCTCAGCTGACTGTCACGGGGAAGGCATTAGCAAAGCAAAGGGGAGTTTCCTTGCCCCATTGCAAGAGAAGATGAGGTGCTTTACCCTGGCCCCTTCCTCAAGCAACCCTTCCCCACATCCCCCCAGCACCCACAGGAGAGGCTGGGCACAGCCTGAGGGTCCCTCCTCATCCACAGACAGAGCAGAGGGGAAAACCAGCCCTGTGTTGAGCGCTGGCCCATCTCCATTAAACCCACCAGATCCTCTGGTGGCCAGCAACTGGTGTGCCTGTTCCCTGGTCTGTGTCCCCTGGTCCCTGCCCCAGCAACTGTGCACACCCGCGGTGGCCGCAGGGTGCTCAGAGGACCACCCGCCGGTCCAGCTGCTCCGCCCGCCCGGCTCGCTGGTGTCTTGCTTCCAGGTGCTTGTTTTGGACCTTCTCAAAGTGCTGCAGCAGCTCTGTGTAGTCGATGTTGGAGGCTGCTGTTCTCTTGAGGGTGGTGCTGGGCTTGGTGTTGTCCCTGCAGGGTGGGAAGAGAGAGTGAGGGTGCAAAGGGGATGTTTGGTACTGTGAGCATCCAGCACTGGCAGCACCAAAAGCTTGTCCTGAAGAAGCTGAGCTCAGCAAATCCTAGTCATGATGGTACCTCATAAAATACCCCCAAAGACTTATTTTCTTCCTCCAAAGGCATGAGATAGAGCCAAAGACAAGGGAGGAGACAAGGGAAATCTGCATCTTGGCCCCATACAGGAGGTTTAATTCCTCTGACATATACTCCCCCCTATCCCAACCCACTGCAGTCAAAAGCAGTGAGATAAGGATGCCAGGGCCATGTGCCTCAGTTTCCATGTCTGTTTTCTAGAGTAAGCAAAAAACATCCAGTGGCAGCAGGGACAGTCCCCAGGGATGAACACCCATGGCTGGGGCCTCCAAATACAGGCTCCCTAGGGTTCCAGCCACGGACACTCATCCCTGTGCTGTCCCCATGCAAGGAAGGATGAGACACCAGCCATAGAATGCCCACAGGAAGATGGCAGGCAGCACTGGTGGCCCTGGTATGTCCCTGGGGAGGGGGCAGCTGGGACTGGCCAGTTATGAAAGCCGGCTTCGGTGTTTGAAGGAATGTAGGTCAGAGTTAATCAGATGCTCAGGCCGTCTGACAGCTCGAAAAACCCCCACTGCCAGGGTTAGTGGGGAGAAAAAAGGAGGGGGAAGCACACGCAGCCCCCTCTCCGCCCCCCCAATTAAATATCAGTGCTGGGTTGTGGGTAGGAGCTCAGTGCCGGAGGCCATGAGGGATAAAAGCCATCCCAGGGAAGCAGTTAAAAGCCAAGGAGCGACAACAGCAGCGGGGGGTTAATTCAGAAACCTGCCCGTCTTGGGCTCTTTTTGTTCACAGGGCTTCACCAAGGCAGAGCCAGTTTTATCATCAAGCCCCCCCACTAGTCATTAGCCAAGGGTTGGAAAGCAAATCCCACTGGCAGTACCCCTGGGCAGGGAGCATGAGGAACTCAGCTGGTCCCCAGGGACCTTGCACATCTCACAGATCCCCAAAGGCCAGGAGTGGGAATGGAGCAGCCATCCGGAGGCATTAGCAGGGTGCCAGGCTCCTTTTGGGTGCTGTGAAGGCTGTCCAGGCTGCAGGGGGGATGCTTTGGGAGCCCCCCCTAGCTGCTGGAGTCTTTCTCCATAAACCTCCTTCCCAGCTCTGCTCGTTTCCATAGCGACCCCACAAGTGAAATTTTCCATCCCGGATGCCAAATGCCTGTGGATGAGGCACAGCCCTCCCAGGGTTACCAAATATAGACACAAAAAACCCCCCGAGCCAACACTCCCAGCCATGGGGACAAGGAGCAGCCACGGCCGCAACGGAGCTGGGGGGTGAAAGCAGAGCATGGGGCTGAGCCTGGAATGGCAGGGATGCTCAGCTGTGGGGGAACAGCTGATCCAGCCCCCGATGCTGATGCTGGTCCGTCCCCCCAGCACTTACGTGGTCTGCATGAGCTCTGGGTTGGGCACGCACTGGAGGCGGTGGGAGAGGAGCTGGAAGGCACTGCTCTGGGGCAGCAGCATCAGCAGGCCATAGAGGGCCTTGATCAGGTAGGGGTTGTTCTTCACATCCAGCAGCTGCAGGCGGAGATCTGGAAGAGAACAAGAGGATGGGAAGGCAGGGAAAATGCATTTCATCTCCAGCTGCAATAGCAGGTTCCTCCCACCCCCTCTGATAGTCCTGGAGAGGCTCTAAGCCTCTGCCAGCCAAGGGGCATTTGACGGCACCCCTCTCCCCTTTCATTAACCCATCCATCTTGGTGTCCCACACTGTCCTGAAATTCCTCTCCTTGACCAGCCCCCTGGGGGCAACTGGCTCCCTAGTTTGCCACTCCTGATACCACTCACCCCTAAGGCTGCTCATGCTGTCTGCCTGAGAACACACATGTAACATGGGATTGCTCCTCAGCTTCTCCAGATTTAGCAGAAATACCCACCCTCACCCACAGGGCCAGGTGACACCCTCCTGGGGACTCTCTGGAGCAGAAGGAATCCCCTTCACTTGGTTCTGAGGGTTACTTGTGCTGGGCCTCAATTCTGCTCAATAGAGGCAAAACCATCTTCTGGCTCCATCCCTCGCTGTGCTCATGGCAGAAGAGTCTTCTGGAGCCCTAAATACAACTGAAGGGGCAGCCCAGGAGATGGGACAAGGTCTGTGTCTCAGCATCTCACCTCCTGGTTGTCACTTGTACCTCTGGTGTCTCCCAGTGAAGGGAGTCATCACCAGGGATGCCACTTATTTGGAACACGTCTGTCCCCTACCCTGGGATCTGTTGAGTACAGTGAGTGGGCTGGGGAACCCTCAATGAGTAATTTTGGGGCATGCAAAACTACCACAGACACGTGGGTGCCTCACACATTGGGACAATCATCCTGGGATAGGGTCTACAGGAGGAAGCATGACTGAGGGTCTCTACTGCCTAGCTGCTCTAAACCTCTTCCCTGAAATTTTCCCCAGTATCACCTCAGACCATAAAGGTGCCCCACAAAGTCCTCTCCAGGACATTTCCCAACAACCTCAGTGCCCTGCTACACCCTCAAATGAGAAGCCCAGGGGCAGGAATCTGACATAATGAGAAATCCCCCAACAGCTACAGGTCACCCTGTACCACATTCCCTGCCACCATCCTGGCTCCCAGTGTCACACCCCTGAGCCCCTGGTCAGGCACTGCTGCATTACCCAATGGGGGACCCACAGTGCTGGATCCTGGAGAAAACACCAACTAGTTTTTTAGGGCTTAATTCTTCATTTCTAGGAAAAACCCCCTTTTTTTTCTTGCTAAGGGCCCCAGCAGCACCCACAATGCCATCCTGTGCATCCAAGGGTGGCACAGAGGGTTCCCCCCACCTGATGCCCTCCTCGTGCACCCATGGGGAAGCTCAGAGTCATCCAGGCCCCCTCCCCCCATCCCTTCCCCCATCCCTTTTGTTGGATGCCAGTGCCTCTCGCTCCTTTAACCTATATCTGGGGGGCAACGCCGCCCCCCCGTGCTGCCAGCGTGCCCTTTTCCCGGCGGGCAGCTCCAGCGCCGGGCAAACCTCCCGGCAAGAAGTCTCATAACTTCTGCTCTATTTATCCGTGCGGCGGCTGCCGCCCGCAATGGAGGCGCGGGGAGGGGGAGCCCCGCGCGCCGCCCCTTCCCCACCCGGGGTTTCCTCCTTACACGTGAATATGGGGCACTCGATGAGCTGCACCAGCTTGTCCACCTCGGTGAGGAAATCCACAGTGACCTCCAGATCCCCGCTGGATGTGGCTGTTAAGGAGGTTACCTTGGAGAAAGGTGGCTGGGCAGCAGCAGATGGCCGGCGCGGGCGATGCCTGGTGCGGACCGCGGCTTTGCCAAAGCCTCCCTGCACCCGCAGCTCCTGTGGGATGTGAGCGGGCAGGGAACAGGCAGGGCTTGCACACAGGCAGGGCTGAAAGGTCTGTAGGGTGGCCAAGGATGATGGAGGGAAACAGATGAGCAGGCAGGTACAGGGGAAAAGGCAGGTTGCCCAAAAAGCTGAGAGCAGGCAGGATGAGTATTCGAGGGATGACGCTTGCTTTTACCCTCCTGGCCCATGGGGATGGTGCGCTCCCAGAAGGAATGCCAGTGTGCACTGGGAAGGGAAGTTGAGCGTGTTATTGAGCATCTTCGTTTGGAAAACTACTCAGGGAGGCTTGGAGTTTGCTGGCACATGAAAATAATCATTCTGCTGCAGGCAGATGGTGAGCTCACCAGGGATTGTGCCGTGCTGGGCACTGCCTGCTCCTCACCAGGCCAGGAGGCCAAAACCTTCATCTTCCTGGGAGGAAGAGGATATTGAGGAGCCTCCCCTCCCAGGCAGGGGAAGGTCAAGGCTCAGACAGTGCATGCCTTCCTCTCTTTTCACCACAAAGAAAGGGATGACACCAGGGGAAGGGAGCTGGCACACACCCAGCACAGGCTGCCCTGCCCTGGTAATGATGGGCTGCAGGCAGGAGGCTGGGCTGGCCTGCGGAGTGACCTTGGTTGCCACAGAGGGACCAAGGGCCAGCTCAGGCTCCACCCTGGCAGAAAATCCCCAAAGGATACAATTTCTGGATGAGGTCATAGGCATGCTTATAGTTCTGGGTAAGGAAGCAGAGGGACACGGTCGTCACGGGGTTGTGACACCAGGACCGGTACAGGCAGCAGAAGAGGTTACGGCTTTCCTGGGGAAAGAGAACCATTGGGGTTTGGTCACCACTGGGAACACAGACATGGCATGGAGAGCCCCAGGTACCCAACACCAACTTGCCAGGCTGGCAAGAGACACCAAAACACTAAGGCACATTTCTGGACCCACCAAGTCCAGCACTGGCATGAGCCTCAGCCTCAGGAGACGGAGACCAGGTCGGCTTTGAGGTGACAGCCTCATGAGGTGGCCCTCAGGGCTGCTGTGCCCACTACAGGATGAGGGGCTGGAGGACAATGCTGTCCCACCCAAGGGGACACCCCTGATCACTGGTTTTCAGCAGGAGAAGGAGGAGGAGAAATCTTCCTCCTCTCCTTTCTTGGATGTCACTGGTGCTGGCGGCAGCTGCTCAGCAAATCCTGTGGGCACGTTCCTGGGAGGGAGAGTTGAGGGACTGTGGGACTCTCCTCCTTCTGTCACCTGTACCACAGACAATGAGAGGGCAGACCGAGGGAGGCAGCAGCTGCTTGAGGGCTCAGTAAGCCCATTCCCGTTCCAGGGAAAAAAGTAAGAGCTGGGCAGAGTTGGGCACATCTTCAAAGCCCATCCTCAGCTCCTGAAGGGTAAATGAATAAAGCAGCTGCCTGAGCTCCAACTCTGAGACCTACCAGGCAGGGACTGAACAGCAAGACACTCTCCCAGGTGGCTGCCAGGTCCCCACCACCCCCATTATGTCCCTCCAGCTCTAAGCCTGCTCCAACTGCCCATACCGGGGTCTTCAGGTCCTTTAGTTGGTTCCTCAGCTGGAAGAGCTCGGAGGACGTCAGCAGGATGGTATTGAGGGTGTGGACCATGGTAGAGGCGAATTTGAGGTCCTCCTCCCTAAGCAGTATATCTGCCATGGAGTGAAAGATGTTCTCTGCATTCAGAAGTAGACAAAGCTGCCTGTGTATCACAGAAGAGAGAAACCAGGGGAAGGATGGTTAATAAGCACAATCAAGACTCTGATGTGAGTCCAGTTCTCCAGAGAGAACCAGAGAGGAGATCTGGGTGCATCAGAAGTTGGGTGAGTGTGGTGGCACCAGAAGGGAGATGCTGTGGGGCAATACCAGGCTCTGCATTTGGAGGATGCAGTTATTCACACCAGGACAAGAACAAAAAACCATAGCTGGGCTAAGACATGCCCCATGTCATATTACTTTGGATTCCCCTGGTCATACTGCTTTGGGACCTTGCTGGCACCCACTACTATGGCTCGTGCCACCTCAAGCCTTCCCACAACCTCCCTCAAGAGGTTTTGGTGCCATTTCCAGCCTGACCAGTGTAGTGAGTGTGCAACAGCACCACTGCAGATGGCATATGATGGCCCAATCAGACCAGTATCCCACTGACACTGGGAACATCCCAGTGAATGTGGCTAGCGGGGAGAAGCAATTAATTTTGGCACTGTGCAACCCAGCAGCCCTGGAGCCAGAGGCTGCTCTTTGAACTCCTCCATGCCCCAGCTGCCATGAGATCCAGTAATGAGCAGCTGCAGAGATCCAGCTGGTGATGCTGGAAGATTTCTCTGCTCCACTGGATATCCTGCCAGAAGTGCTCTCCCCAAAACAGTGTAAACAGCACTGCGGCCCACACTGATCTGCCTGGCTGGGTCACAGCAGGAATGTCCTGCTTAACAAGCCTTGAGGCATTCCCAAGATTTTCAACATTTTTTAGTCCAGAAACTAAAAACCCCACCAGTTTTTTTTTTCTTCCACATTTGTTTGGATTTGGGAATTTCCTGTTTTTCTCCAGGCTCTTGCCTTCCTGGGCAGTTTGTCTGAGGACACCTGAAATGCTGCCCAGTGCCACCTCAGATCCCAAATGTGGGGATTGGAGAGACACAGGGAAGCCCACCTGGCTCCTCACCATCCCAGCTTCTCCTGAAACTGGGATGCTCCCTGGCTTACCACATTTCCTCATGGGCTGATAGGGAACCCTGGCACCAAGGCATGCCCCAGAGCAACTCTGCTTTCCTCCAGCTTCTACCAAACACAGTTAAACCAGATAATCTTAGCTGGATTCAGATTTCCCCCTGGAGGCATCTCTGAGAGGATTAAGAGGCAAAACAAGGAGCAACTGCTTGGGCTGCTGGGTGGGAGGTGTTCACTAGCTGCCTGGTTTAGCCAGGAGGTAGAAGGCACACCTGAACCTCCCCTGCCTGAAAGTCACGTTTTCACCTCCTGGGGTAAGGAGGAGGAAGGATGTGAGTTTCCACCCCCTGTTCCTGTGAGGACACACCAGAGGAAGACTATTTGGCTAAAGTTAAGACTCCAAAGACCATACCCTAACGCCTGGTGGTTTAGGGACGCAGCAGCACAATGAAGAAACAGATCTTCCCTCCTCAACACGGGGAGGAAGAAACCCCCATCTTCTTTCCACCTCTTCGTCCTGCCAAATAATCCCTTCCCTCCTCACCCAGCCCTGGCTGCTCTCCATCGGCAGCTCCCGCATCCCGCGTGGCTGCTGCCGGACAATGAGATGCTCTGTGCGGGATTTTATGTAACCCAACCCAGCGATCGCCCTGGACCCCGCTAAAATGGAACGGGCTGTGATAAATAAGCTCATTTATCCCAATTATTCTTACGTAACCGGCTGCATTCATGGGGATGAAAACGCTTCCCTGATTTCTCGCTGCTTGGATGCGGGCTGGTTGGAGGAGGGAGAGCGGTGGGAAAGTGAGGCATGGAGGGAGGAAAGGGGAAGGCAGAGGCTTTTAGTCCAGCCTGATGGAGCCAAAAGCAAATCAATAGCTCAGCATTGCAGGCAGGATCCAGTCACTGCCAGCTGCAGCAAAGCAAGCCCAGCCTGGGCAGGACCAAGCCCAGCCCAGGAGTAAGGTGGCTCCATGCTAGCCTTCTCCAGCAAAGGGGGATAACTGGATGCCCCATCCTTGCCAAGCTTCCTCCAGCAGCTGTGCTGGGCACTTGAACCATGAAGTGGGATGGTTTAATGTGCCCAAAGGAATGGGTTCTCCAGGGACAAACACTGGGATGGTTTTAGCCTCAACAAGTGAAATGGTTGGTGTGCCAGTACAGCTGGGACTGGCTGCAATGCTCATGGCTAGTGCGGAGCCGGTGTTTTACACTTCCAGGCAAGAAGACCATAGCAAGAGCTTAAGCAAGAAAAACAGTGCCAGGGAGAACTGAGGGCAATTCAGTGACCCCCAAGTCTCCCCCATGACAAAAAGAATGCCTTTCAGGTTCCCCCTCCGCTGGTCCTCCATGGAAAAGGAAGGCTCTTCCTTTTCATAAATAGGAGCTCTGCCATTTGGCTAGTGAACACTGTGCTTGCAGTGAGCAGGGGGCTGAATGTGAGCTGCTTTTTAATTTCAGGACTGGTTTTGATTAGTGGGGAAAGGTTAGGATTCTCCCCGCTCCTTTCAGTGGCACTGGGGAACTGGAAACTGTTGGGGTGTTAGGGAAGTAGCTGTGTGCAGACAGAGACTGACCCTCTGCTTCAAAGGTGTGTCACCTCACAGGGATGCTGTCCTGTTTGGGCACCAGCCCCTATAGCTGCTCCCAGGTTCTCTGGGATCCACCAACAGAATGAGTCTGCCACTGCACAGCATCCTCCTGTGGCACTGGCAGAGACCTCAAACTCCCCTCCATGAAGTCCCTTGGTCGGCATATCCCAAAAGCAGATCCCAAAGGAGGGGACAACTGGCTGGTCCTGCAGCTGCTGGCCTCCATGACAGAAGCCAGCAGCTGAGGCCAACTGCCAGCACCAGGTGGCTGCTGGTGGGCTGGGAGGGTCCCCAGGAGCCCATTCCCTGGGAGGCTTTGATGGCATGAGGGGAACGCCAGGCTGCCTGGGAGGAGGCAGGGACAGAGGCTAAACAGAAGACAGGTGGCTTCAACTGAGATGCCGGAGGAGTGGCTGTGCAAGGGAACAGGGCAGAGGGGACAGAGAGTGGGAGCCATACCCCTTATATGTATATATACATAAATATATCCTGGATATATACATCCTATAAATATGTGTGTCTATATACACACACCCCTTGAATATATATATATACCCATATATACATGATGTGATGATGGAAGGAACTGGCTAATCCCCCTGAAGCATCATTCCAGCAAGATGCCTCTCCCTAGAGCTCTCCCTGCATCCCTGTGGGTGATGTGCATCCCTTTGCCCATGGGGAGCCAGAGAGTCCCTAAGGATCTTTTGGTATGGAGGAAGAGGGCAAGAAGTGTCCCCAGGGAGGCAGGAGCTGCAGAGCATCATGGTACATATTGGTTGTATTACACAGCCAGCAGTGCAGGCACACGGCGATAATGAAATGTGGTATTCAGGCCATTAAAATTTAACTCCTTAAATTAAAAGGGTTATTCAAGCCTTTCCGATAGAGCCAAGGAATGTGGCTGCAGGCAGATGGGAGGCAGCATCCACCTGCAGCGTGACGATGGGGGACACCTCCCAAGGGACCCAGCAGGTCACCTCCAGCCCCTGCTGCAGTCACAGGACCCTGCTCACCCCCTTGTCTAAAGGACTCCTTGACAACACGAGGCTGGCCAAAGGAAGAGCCACAGAGGTCACCACAAGATTTGTGAGGCCATGTCACCCTGGGATCACACTGTGAGTCTGATGTAGCAGCCACCGAATTGCCAGCACAGCCACGTCAATCACAATGAATTCCCATTATGCAAATGGTCACTGGGGTGGGATGAGCTATGGGAACAAGCAGAACAGGGATTACAGAGGGGCAGGGAGCTGCTGCAGGGCAGTGTGCTGGAGCCCAGAGGATGTTGGCGAGATGGGGTGGCTTTAGAGCCACATCTCCAATTAAGGACAAGCCCCGGCATCCCTCCCAGCCCTCTTGCTTTGACAACTCGATGCCTGGAAACCAGCTAATCTAAACATCATCATTTTAGGGAGCTGTCAGAGTTCCCATCCTGCCTGCTTGTCCCTTTAACCACTTCAGCCCCATCCCCTGCCCCAAGCCACCATGCAGGAACAGGGTGGCGGAGCCTCAGGCCAGATCAATGCTTGCTTGAAGAGGGTGAACATTTGTTTTTCCTTAAAATCTAAAAAAAGTAAGATGAGATCCAGTCTCAATGCAGAACCATCTCCTCCTCTGGTGTCTGTGGGGTGCCTGGGGGGAAACACTGGTCTCATCCTGTTGCCTGGCCCTGCTGAGCACCATCCCGCTGTGTTCAATTAAGCAGGTGCTTCTTCATTAAGCAACAGTGATTTGCTTTATTAGCTCTGGGCTAATAGACACGGGGCCCCAGCAGGGAGAGGATCATGTCTCGTCCCACTTCCAGCAACTGGGACAGAGCCTGAGCTGTGGAAGGAGCTGGCTGAGACCTGGGAGAGATGCTCTGAGGGGTTCTGCTCCACTTTTCTACTCATGTGTCTCAAAACAACTTCCACATCTGTGAGGAGGGCAGAGCCCCTCCATACTTCCTCCCAACACTCCTCTTCCTCTGCTCCCTTCCTCTCTCCTCCCAAAGGCTTTCCTCCACCCTTCCTCCACACCCCAGGCTCCCCAGCAGATGCCCTGGCTTAACACACCTAACCAGGGAATCCACAACCTCTGTGATACCCACTGCCCATCCCCAACCCCTTGAAATTCTCCTGCCAGGAAAAGCAGCATCCCCAGCCTAGCCCAGCAGCTGAGATCCTTTAGGAATTTGCAGAGGAAGCATAGATAAAATTAGGATGGGAGGAGGAGAAGAGAGCAAGTGGGGAAGGCAGGAGGATGTCACTGTCCCATCCTTTCCCTCCATATCGGCAAAGAAAATCCCAGTCCTCCATTTTAATCCCCCTCTTCCCTGAATCCAGGCTCCAGAGCTGCTCCTCCGGGCAAGGGAAACCATGGCAACTCCAGCAGCTCCTGCTTTACAAAATTCATAGCATTTTATGTAAGGGATTTTAAAGGGTTTGTGAGGTTTTGGAGCAGGGGAGCTCCTTCTGCAGGAGGCAGGTTTGGGGAAGAGAAGGACCCCATCAGCTTTGATTTCTTGGAATGCTTATCAAGCTCCCCAGGGTAACTCGGTGAAAGCTGCAGACCAGAGATGTGCATATCCCGGGAGGAGATGTATGGATTCTGGGAAGGAGATGTGTAGATCTCAGAAAGCCGGAGGAGACAAGCCCTGCGATGCCTTCGCTTGAAAAGGGAAAGGTGCAGAGTGTTTCACTGCAAACAAGAAAACCCTCCCACGGAGCGTCTGCTTGGCAGCAGCCGTCAGTGTGACAACTGCCGAAGGAGCCGTGGTGCCAGCTCAGCGCTGGGCTGCGGCTGCCTCAGCGTAAGGCACTCCCCAGGGATCCCTGGGGATCCCCAGAGCAACCCAGACGGATGCCTGAGAGGAACACAGCACAAGTGGACATTTGTATTTCAGGCCAGCTTCAACTGGTGAAACAGCATCTTGATCCTGCAGAGCCTCAGCCCACGGCTTCTGCTCCTCCTGGACACCAGGCCACCGGGAGGTTCCTGTCCTGGCTGGCAGGATGGCTTCCCCACTGCCATCTAAAGCTGACAGTCCAGCCTGAAACTGGGCACATCCACCTTAACTCGTGATGAATCCAGCCTTGTTCCCACCTTGGACATGCCTGGAGAACAGTGCCTTTCAACGAGATCACCTTGAGTTCTCCAAGCAGATATCCAATACCTCTGGACATTTTTATGATCAGTGAGATACCTGCAGCTCTGTATCAAAAAGGAACAGGAAACAGGGCTGTAGCAAGGAGAAGGAAGAGTAACATCCTCTGGAATGGGCCAGAAACTAAAAGACAACTAAATCTGGAAACCTGATGGTCCACTCAGCCCAAGGTATGGCCCAACTTCTAGCATAACACTGCTGAATGTGACAGCTCCTTCAAGATGAATCCCACTAGACAGACAACCAGCACCAGCCTCCAACTGCTCACGCTGGTGTGTGCCAGGAGTTTCCTTGGGGAAACTTTATAGTGACTTACAGATAAAGGTATCCTGTCCATAGAATTCTGGAATGGTTTGGCTTGGAAGGGACCTTAAAAACTATCTCACTGCAACCCCCCTGCCATGGGCAAAGACCCCTTTCACTAGACCAGATTGCTCCGAGCCCCATCCAACCTGGCCTTGAGCACCTTCACTGATGAGTCACTGATGACCTGCAAAGCTTGCAAAATCCTGTAGGAATATCTGAACATCTACAAAAGGCTCACTTGAAAAACAGGCAAACCACGCCTTCCAAACCCTCCAGGAAAGCAAAGAAATTATCCCCTCAAAGGACTTATTTTCCAACTTTTAAACTTGCCAGTCACCCGATGGCAAAATGGATGGCAAAAGCAAGTCTTGCCCTGGGCTCTTGGGGCTTCAAGCCCCAGGCAGGAGGCACCAGCAGCAGCATTAGGGCACATGCCCGGCTCCAGCCACTACCCCAGCTGAGAGGAACAACTCATGTTCAACTGAGCCCTCCAGATCCTGTTCCCAGAGAGGCACTTACACCGGGCACTGATGTTTTCAGGCAAGCTCCGTTTGGAAGAGGAGGAAGGGTAGAGGCTGGCTTGGGAGTGGGGGAGAACTGTAGAGCAGCAGCAGATCCTTCCTTCGAGACGTCCGCTTCCCTTTCAGGCTGACAGCTGTGGCCTAATTTTCAAGAAAACTGACAAGCGCCTTATTTCTCCCCCTATAATTTCTCATCACTGCAAATAAAATAGGTTAAAGGAGTGGGTACAAAGCTGTGGCAACAAGAGCTGGGAGAGGCTGATCCTGTTCAGGGCGTGCACAGCTTGTACAGACATGGGAGCTGCGGTCCTTGCTTATCCTTCCCATCACTTTGCTTTAAAATGAAGAAATAAAAAGTGCTTTTTTTTCCTGAAAGCATGGCCAAGGAGCAGGTTGCTGCCCTAGAGGTGGATGAGCCTTTGGATCCCCATGCAGGGATGACAAATTTGGGGCAAAATGGTCCTCCTGGCTATCTCTACACCTCCAAAAGCAGAGGGATAACCTATGGCAGGAATACACTCTGAGGGTGAAGTTTTCCAGAGGAAAGGAAAAAAGGGACTGGGAAGAGCTGGCAGCCTCCCATGGCTCAGGGATCAGCGTATCCTGGGGTGGGAGGTGAAGCTGCTTTGTCTCTTCTGCCAACAACTCAAGCACATCCTGGAGCTCAGGGAAGGAAGTGCCCGTAACTTAGCAAGCCCTGCTGCACTTCCTACTCAAGTGTCAGCTGAAAAAAATACCCCATTTATGCCATGCTTTAGACACCCCAGATGCTATTTCAGCTTTAGTGCCAGGCTTGCCTCCATGTCCGCTGTCTCTCAGCATTGCATTGGATCACAGTGCCTGCCCTGCCTTCTCAGCCAGGATCCCTGGAGGGATCCCAAGGAGGGATGCAGCCCGAGGAGCCTTGCTCCCTCAAACCCTCCAAGGGCCATAGATGCATGAGAGGAGAGCAGATGGATGCTCCCTGCCCTGCCAGGACCCTAAGAGAGCACCCAGTGCTATGAGGGGACACGGTCCAAGTGAAGCTGAACACAAGGAGCAGCTCATGCACAAAGGGAAGGAGCACTGAACGATAGGAACTCCAACCAAGGTGGCTTTTGCACAGCTCTGTGCTTTCAGTGGGAAGTTAAAGATATCCCACCCAGAAATACCTTATCTGAGGATATCCCATCCTGGGAGAAGAGTGCTCAGCTGGACCTGTGGCTGAGGTGAGCTCTTCTCAGTTTTTAACTGAGTGTGCCCTGTGCCTGGGGTGTAACCAAACAAGATTCCCTGGAAGACAAGGTGGGGGAAAAACACTGTTACTCAGCCTGATTTCCTGTCCTGGCTCTTCCCTCCACAAAGGTGAATAAACCGAGTTGTCACAGCTGCAGAACCAGAAAATGAAGCACCATCAGAACACCCAAGCCCCAACAGTATCAGACAGGTCAAGCAGCTTCCCCATGATGAGGAGGATCCTCACCCCATCAGCCAGGCAAAGAAAATTAGGGAGACACTTTGGAAGCTGCTTGTGCTGAATCTCTACTCTCAAGAACGTGACAAAGAGCAAGCAGGGAAGCTGTGGGCTCCTCTCCCCACTGTCCAGTTTGCCTTCTCCCAGCTCCCACCTTCTTTTCCTGCTTTTCCACAGCATTGCTGCTGTGATCCTAGGGGAAGCGCTGGGAGGAAGCAGATTTCCCTGCCTGGGGACCTGCCCTTTGAAGGAACTTGGCTATTTTGTGAGGATTTTCCTCTCCTACACACATTTCCCTTCCTCCCCTCCACCCTCTCACTGACCCAAATTAGTCCCAGCCCACGCCGGCACTGCAGCTCACATGTGGTTCCCATTTTTCTACAGGAAAACCCATCAAATCCTTCCAAGCAACTCCAAGTACGGCTGGTCCTGGAGCAGCTTTGGTGTGTTAGCACAGCAAATTCATTTCCAGGACCTGGTGCACGCAAGCTCATCCAGCCCCTGCAGCTCAGTGGAGGCATCTCCTGTCTTTCCCTGAGGGTACAGCCCCAGGAGGGAGCTGGCCAGGGCTGGCCCAGCTCATGCTCTCCCAGCAGGGATAATCCTTTGACAGGGCAACCAGGCTCCTCCCTTGTCAAGGTCACGCTGTTGGTGACTGCTGGTGCACTGTGACTCCAGAGCCAACCTCTTCCCTGGGGGAAACTGGGTTTTCCCCTTCAGGCTCCTACTTCATGAGGCTGGGAGGGTATCAGAAAGTCTTGAATAATGTCTCAGAGCCTCACTGAATTAAAAGCTCAGTAAGCACATGCTCCTGTGGGCTTGTGGAGCCCACTGTGCAATGTGGAAGAGGCAATTTGAGAGCTGGGGGCTTTTGGAGGTACAGTGGGGTTGCTGGCTTCCTTCCAAAATCCCGTAAGAGCGCGAGGAGAGCCCAAAGGGCATTCACAGTGCAAGCCTGGAGCAGAGGGAGAATGTAGGAAAGCAGAGCCTGTTTGCCACCACATCACCGTAGCACTGTTCCAGATCTCCAGGCATGAGGATTTACATGGCAAGCTGGGGAGAGGAGGTTTTGGGGAGCAGAGAGAGTTAAAGGGAGGCACAAAGGAATGGGCTGGAGATGAGAGAGAAGAACTGGGCATGTTCACCACCCTGCTCTATCACCCTGTGCCTGGCTGGAGCCTTGGGCTGGAGGGAGTCCTTCTTTCTGCTTTGCAAATGGACAAAAAACCCCAAACTAAAAAGCTTTCTCCGGTTCCTTCTCTCGGCGAGGCACGAGGAGGGGGATGGCGAGTGCACAGTTCATTAAAGCCGGAGGGCAGGCGGCCAGCGAGCATCCTGGCAGGCAGAGCAGTGGATTTTCGCAGGCTCGCTGCCTCCCGACACAGAAGCTTCCCTTGTAGCACTCACAGCTGTTTGGATTTTACCCGAGTTCATATCACAGTTTATCAAAGAGGCTCCATTTTTTTTCCCCTTCTTTTTTTTTTGCGCTTTGCTGAGTACAAGCCAAACGGTTCCTGCAAAAACAAATGCAGGTTTTGTTCTGCATTGCAGTGGCATGGAGGGTGGGAGAGAGGAAGAGGTGACACGTGTCCCCCCTCCAGCCCTGATTCACTTGTAGAGGGATTTTCAGGGCATGGGTTTGGCGATGGGAGCTGGAGGGGGCACAGTGGAAGCAGCACATCCACAGGAAGGAGCAGGAGTGGGTCCTGCATGCCAGCATTGGGTGTCTCCAGATCATCAGGGGGTGTTGGGGTGTTTGGCCAAGGAAAATGTGTGTCCAGAAGAGCTCAGGAACATCCAGGCCTGGGAGGAGGGTTTTGGTCAGCCCCAGCTCCTGAGGCTCTTCTAATGAGGGGCTGGAAAAGTGAGGACAGCACAGCAAGAGGAAAGGACAAGACTAGGGATGAGGTGGGAGCCAGGATGGGGCTGGGGGGACACCAGCTCACTGCAGTATAGAGGCATCCTGTGGTTGTGTTACCACCTTATTACTGAAACAAACACCCACTGGCTCTCTACAGGATATTCAGTGCATCCCTTGCTATCCATATCTGTGGCTAAACCCCTATTTCCCTCCCGACAGTCCTGCTTACTGGGATGCTGGCAGCCCTTCCCTTCCCTTCCCTTCCCTTCCCTTCCCTTCCCTTCCCTTCCCTTCCCTTCCCTTCCCTTCCCTTCCCTTCCCTTCCCTTCCCTTCCCTTCCCTTCCCTTCCCTTCCCTTCCCTTCCCTTCCCTTCCCTTCCCTTCCCTTCCCTTCCCTTCCCTTCCCTCTCCTCTCCCAGACAGAGAGCATGGCCCTGGGAATGCGAGGCAGGCTAGTCAAAAGTGATTTAACACGCACCTCACTGCCAGTCTGCCCAGAGCACTGGATGGATATCTGTGCTCCACACTCCTCCAGCCCTTTACTCTCCTCCTTTCTGATTCCTCATCCTGCTTTTAGCAGGTTCAAACTCACTTTGTGTCTTTTTCACTACTTTTTGTGGAGAAACTGGTGTTGTACAATCTGCCCTAGCCTCTCAGAGGCAGAAGACCTTGTCATGCCCAAAAAGAGGGACTGGCACCCCAGCCCCACGGCATCATGCACAGCTCTTCATGCACCCAGTGTGACCTGCCAGTGTTTGTCCTCAGCTCTGCCCTCTTTGGTATCCAGCTCTCCACTGGCCTCATTCCAGCCGGACTTTGAGATCTCAGAAACAGTCGGAATTTCCAGCCAGGTGAACTTTTCCCGTCTGCTGGAACTATAAATCTGTGGCCCCATCACGGGACTTGGGATTTTCCAGCTCTCCAGCTAATGCCATAAATTGGCTGAACAGCCTTATATGCTCCAGCCTATTTCTCCCATAGTGGATGGAGAACCAGCCAGCCCCCCTGGCCAGCCCCCACAGGGTTCAAGAATAGCACCAAAGGCCAAGGACAATCTCCAGTCAAACGGACAAGTCCCACCAGGTGCATCACATGGGAGGTGGTTGAAAAGTCATGCCAAGGCCTCTTCCAAGCAGCTTAACCTCAGAAAACACCCTGTGAGAAGGTGTCAGGTGGTGGGGAAGTTTGTTTAACAGCTCTATAAAACAAGCTGAGACAACCCCTTCGTGCAGCCGCCTGGGGAGCAAAGTGCTGACTCAGGCATCCTCTTTGCCTCAGGGTGCCACTGCTCTTCGAGAAATTGGCCTTGATGGGCTTCAAAGTTAAGCCCTGCACTTTCAAAGCATCCACACACGACATGCATAGGGATGTCTCCAGCCACTCAAGCACATCCCATACTCTGAAGGGTTCATTTGCTGGGGCAAGGTACATGAGCCATGAATGTCTGAGCTTTTCCATCTCAGAGAGCAGCAAGAAGTCAGCTGCTTTGGTGCTAGGCTTGAC
The DNA here is from genome assembly GCF_021018805.1 of Prinia subflava. NCBI lineage: Eukaryota > Metazoa > Chordata > Aves > Passeriformes > Cisticolidae > Prinia > Prinia subflava. The sequence continues at coordinate 13,810,665 of NC_086259.1, forward strand.
TTAGCCAGCTGAACCGGCTCCTGCAGCTCAGACTGACCCTGGGGACAGCACAGGAACTGCACAACCAGCCCTGGGGAGGTGCAAGAGGGGACAAGACAGCTCCTTGCAAGGACAGGCAGCCCTATCCTCACACTGTGCTCTGAGCAACAACACTGATGTCCATGCAGTAGGGCTTAACCTCTCCCTTAATCCCCCCATCCCATAGTGCTGGTACCAACCAGCAAGCATTAAATCCAGCCTGTAAATCTCAGTGTGAGCTGAAAAGCTCGGTGCCGCTCTGCTGCCTGCCTCCTGACCAGGCAAGCAGCTTTCCCTCCACAGGGCTCCTGCCTGGAGGACAGCCGTGCTGCTCCAAGGAGCCATGTGATGATTTGGAAGCTCCTCCGCATTCTTGTGCTGTTCCAAGAGGTCAGCAGCTGAATGGGAATATTTGCTTCTTGCTTGAGGGCTCTGGTGAATCCAGGATGGCCACGTGCCAGCCAGGGCAATTAGTGAGAGGGGTGGAAGACCTCAGATCTGTTTATCGAGGTGGGAGGTAACACTGATGCTCCTGCCTCTGACAACACTTTGAGAGCAACCTTTGAGTGCAAACATGCCTGGCTTGAGAGGAGAAGGCAGCACTTCTTACTTTTGAAGGCAGGCTAATTTTACTGGCTTCCAGCCTAAAAAAAGTCACAAGTGACACTAAGAGAGAACTGACGCCCAAAGGAACCTTGTCAGCTGCAATGCAGAAAACTGATGCCAAGCCAAAAAAAAAAAATTTTGGAAGAGATCATGGGAGCAGGTTTCCCTCCTTCCTCCAGGGCAGAGGGACAGGACTGCATGAGACTCTGTGGGATTTGTACCACTGGAATCCTGTCAGCAAACCCTTTGCCCAGATACTCATGAGGCATCTAAACAGCTTTGAAGAGCTTTCTCCTGGATGTTCTCTTCCTTTCTCACAGATCACAGATGACAGGGAGTTGAAAGGAACCCACAAGGATCAAGTCCAACTCCTCCTGCTGGGGCTCAGCTTGGCATGTGAGCCACAGCCACAGGCTTTCTCTCTGTGAGGTCCCTTTGGGTTGAGGGAATCCTAATCCTAAGATCCTTGGCACAGATGGTTTGATGGGCACTGGATCCCACTTGGGAAGGCAGCAGACTGATCCATCTCTTTGATGCACGAACAGTGCTGGCAGAGGGACCATATGCCAGTGTTGGGTTATCTTGCAGCCTGGTGGTCACAGGCAAAGGAGAAGAAATCCTCTGGATACTTCCTTATGAATGACAGAAGTTTTTGGAGCTATTTCTCTGTTATTTTGAAGGAACTTTATGTTTCCACTTAGCTCCACCCTGTCTTCTCTGGCATCTTGAGATACCTACCTTGGGACTGGGGTTACTGATGGTGAGACCACCCATCACAGCCCCTCTCTCTGCCCAAGACAGGCTTGGAGGGTCAATTCTGTCAGCAAGGGCTGCAGGTACTTCTCCCACCCATGTCCCAGCATCAGGCAGGCTCTGGAGCAGTCCTACATGTCTTGGAGGCCATAGGTCCTTACAGAGCAAGAGATGGTCCCACCTTCTGCAGAGATGACTGGTCAAACCCCACTTCCATCCTCAAGCACACAACGTACCATAACCTCTGTCTCTAGGACTCCGAGGACATATCAGGAGAGTGACTAAAGTCCTTTCAGAGTCAGCAACCAAGCAGGAACAAACTTGAATAGGATTAGAAATGAACTACCTTTAATCGCAGACCCCCTACATGACCTCACGGACCTTAGAATTTGCCCACCAGCAACGTGACAGGGAAAACTGCTGTGCTGTGCTTGAATAAAACCCCTGTTCCCCATTTCCCTTTCCTGTGAACACTAATCCTTCAGCTGGAAATCATTGCCTACATGTAACAGGTCTATTTTCCCTCCCTGTTTCAGTGTTCCCAGGCCAGCCTGGGAAAGAGGCAGCAGTGGTCCTGGACCACACTTCAGCAGATGCTGTCCCAGTCTCTCAAGCATCCCCCTTACGCTCTCCAGCTCGGAATGAAACATCACCAGCATCTCTTAAGTCAAACATGAGGCTGGCTTCTCACCCTGCTGTGCAAAACAGCTGAGCTGGCTTGTGGACAGGGGAGGGAGGTAACGTGGGAACGCGCATACGGCTTCAATTTGAAAAGTGGCTAAAAATAGCTCCATGAGGCTCCCACGTTCACTGAGTCTCTCCGGCAAGAGATCAATCTTTGCCAGAGTCCTGTAAAAGTTCTTCTCCTCTTTTCTCATCTTGCTTTTTCTGGAAGCAGCAGAGATGTAGTTTACACCAGTCTTTTACCCGCCCATCAGTAGGTTTCAGAGTTAATCACTGGTACCTGAGGGCATGGCACACCCTCCCAGAACCACCACTTTGGCTCCAGTCCTGCATCTACCCCATACGAACAACAACAACGTGACTTGACAAAGGACAGAGTCATCTATTTTTTAATTTTTTTTTTTTTTTTTGCTTTACCAGATTTTTTGGGGCATGAGTCACTGTAAAAAGCCTTGGCTTGCTGAGCTGCTGTGAGCCAGTCCTACCGCACCTCTGGCTGGCTGGTGGGAAAACTGGGCCTGCCAGCCAAGGCTTCTCCTGCCAGAGCCCGAGGGAAAAAGTTGGAGGTGGCCACAGTACAGGAGAGCTTTTAAATGGGACCCTGCCCAGGCTCACTGTCACTCTGGTCACCCTCCTTCCCTAACACAGCATGAGGCCACTTTCCCTGCCAAGGGTGGCTTATCCTAGGGGCTGTGCTGATTGGGGAGAGAAGAGTGGACACTGTGAGTGGGATATTGTCTCTAGGATGAATCCAGACTTGGGCAAAAATTACTGCCCAATCAGATAAAACTCCACACCCAGCTCAGCTTAGTGAATTTTGGGAGCCCTGCATGCTGTATTTTCCCACTGCAGTGATGGGACCCCTTCATCAATACCTGGCACACCCCTGTGCCTTTGGAGAGGTGGCTCTCTTCTCCCACAGAATCATGGCTTGTATCTCATGCTCTCCCCCTGTTCATTTTGATGCCATATCCCTGAAAGCAAGGGCGGAAAACCCAGGGTCCTCCAGCTGCTTCCCCCAACCTCCTCACTGATTTCTTCACCTCGCCTTGACCATTAACCCTGTTATTTCCCAGCAAGCTGAGGAATGGATATCCCTTGCACCAGATTTTATTGCAATAAAGATGACTCCCTGCCAGCTGCCATGACACTTGGCATTCCAGCCTTCACAACATTTGGCTCCAGCCTCCGCCATAGCTCCTTAAAAAGCTGAAGCAAAATCTACCAACCCTATGCATTGAAACACATGGCCTTGGATGAGCGAGCATCTTGCCAAGCCGGCTGGAGGGATTCACTCAGCTTGGCACTCCGAGGGCAAGCCTGTCTCTGTGCTCCGGCTGGTCTAGTTGTTTCTTAACGAAACAGGCTCTGACAACACTGTTTAATAAGGAGCCACTTTGCCTCCGGGGATGGGAGAGAGAAATATGGTGCTTTGACATGTGAAAGGCAAATCTTATTTGCTCCAAAACCGTTTGTTGGAGAGCAAGGGAAGCTTGAGGAAATGGTTTTGGCCCTGAGCAAACAAAGTACTTGGGCTGCTTGACCCTGCCATCCCCATCCCAGGGCTGCTCAGGGGCTTCAGTGAGGTGGGGTGCTCTGACCTGATGATGAAGGCTCCTCTGGTTTCCAGGAGTTTCCGTTCACTGCTGAAGCGCTTGAGCAGGTTGATCATGAACTTGTAGAAGTAGGAGTTCATGGTGGGGGTGGAGGGTGAGCACTCCAGGCCTTTTGTACCTGGGGAGGCAAAGGGAGAGCAAATTAGACCTGCCAGGGCCCTGCTGCCAAAGCCTTGGTGAGAGAGCAGACACCCCAAACATCGACACAGCACCGAGAAGATGAGGGCCAGGAGCATGGTAAGATTTTTCAAGCCTCATATAATCACATCTGTTTGGTTCAAGCAGAACCAGCCTGGTCTTATCTCTCTCCAGCCCAAGGGAAAGAATCTTATGGTGGTTGCAGCCCTGGAAGCAGCACCTGGGGTTAAAATGGGATTTTTGGGAGTTCATCCCAGAGCTATTCAGCTTCAGTAGCTGCTGCAAGAAGGAGTGCCTGAGGCTCTAAATTGAGCCAATCCCATCTCCTCAGATATGGCATGTACACTCATCCCAAAACCACGAGATTGCTGGTCAGTTGAAGAGCCTGCAATCCATCTCCACAAGCCACAGATGCCCCGAGCCCAGTGTGCATGTAGTGGCAGACACACACATTCAGGCTGTGGCACAGACACTGCTTTACACTTGGTGATGTGATTTTCCTTGAGAAGGAGCCACTTGGTGTTGGCAGGGAGGGCAGGGAAAGGGGCAGCTCTCAGCTCAGGGAAATATCCCTTCCAAACACAAGAGCAGGGAGCTGGCAGGTAAAGATTGCTTTTCCCACAGTGAAGCCCTAGGGGAGATGGTTTATTTAGCAGGACAGTGCTCAAAGCAAATGTTTGGAGAGAGCATTTCAAAAGTGACTTTGCAACAAGCGGAGCTCTCTCTGTTAATTTCTCCTTCGGAAAGGCCATGCCGAACTGTGATAAGAAGGGAAGCCAGCACACACAAGTACCCCAAGGCTATCCCCACCCACTACTTCCATCAGATAACCGAAGGAAACCTGAGCAGTTTGATTTATGGATGTTGTCTGCTTCTACGGACACTCAGCGGAGCATGGAGCAGCCAATTAAAGATGCAATTAAGCTGCCAAAGCCCAGGAAAGCTGATTGAAAAGCTGCTGGTCTGTTCTTATCCTGCCTCTCCCAATGATACACATGAGATACACACCGGGCAGCTTCTCCAGGTTTGGATTTAGCATCTAAGAGAACATGCAGAGCCAAAGAAAAAGGAAAATGAAATACGAGGTCATCCTGACCAGAACCCGGTGTCTCTGCTGGAGCTGTGTGTTCACCCACCCCTTGGTATATTTGTAACCCCAAGCCAGGCTTTGAAGCAGGCAGCTCCCCCAAGCACAAGTGTTCACCATCGCATCATGTTTCCCCTCAGCTGCAGGGAAGATGATCTGGGTAAAGGAAAAAAAAAGAAAAGGGATCCAGCTGAGCCAATGTGCTCCAAAACAAAGGTGTGTTTGTTCGAAGGCAGGGAGTACCCGGTGTGAAAATACAGCCATGCCCCACGTGTCGTCACTGCAGCTGCTCAGCACTGCTCAAAAGGGAGCAGAGACACAGTCTGAAGGTGACATGGGGTAGCTCTGCCTTCCCACTGCACCTGCCTGCAGCTCAGCCTCGAACCTCCCAGCAGAGCCTGGGAAGGCAGGTGAAGATCAGCCAGAAACTGTCTTTCAAAGCTGCAAAACTGGTATTTTTGCCCATTTTCTCAGCAACTCCAAGGCATCCAAACCTGGCTGTGCTGCAACATGAGCTAGCAGCAGGTAGGGCATCCCACCTTCATCTCCACCAGCTAACAATGCACGAGTGCTGTAGCTTGTCTGGAGAAGGTCTGATCTTGGAGCTTCTCCCTTCTCAAGACCCTAAAAGTAGTCTCTCGAGCCCCACAGCAGTGTTAATGGCACAGTGTTCCCCCCACAAAGTAAAGCCAGTTTTGTGACACATTGTCACCTCGCATGCCTTCTAGCCAAACCTTCCATATCCTAAAACACATCCCAAAGAAAAAACAGGAGGCAGCAATTTTTCTCCTCCCTGACAGGACCAGCACTTCTGCTGTGCACAGGACAAAGCCCAGGAGCTGTATGGCTGCAGGACAGACCAGCCACAAGCACCTTCAGATATGTGCCCTGAAGTGGTGCAGCATCTCCTGCATCTTCAACTGGAGACTGGGAAATGACCTGCTGGATCAGCTGAGTATCCAAAAGTCAGAATTGCCTTGGAGATCAGATCCCAGCTACAGTCTGCAGGATCTTCAGTACCGCTCTTTTCTTCCATTGACTGGTTCCTGAACCTTGGACCCTTCTGCCCAGCCTGGCAGCAAGGAAGGAGTGGGATACAGAGATGGTGAAAACAAGTCTGTGCCCTGTTTTTCTCAGGAGAAGAAAGCATGTGAGTCTACCCACTCCAGGGAGCCTCTTCACCATCCTCTGCCTCTGGAAGCACTGAGACTGAACCCTGGAGGGATCATTTCTCCATCCTTTGCCCACCAAGTGCATAGCAGCTATGCCTGCATGTCCCTAAGGAAGGTTTCCACTGTGGCACACCATGCCAGAGCAGCCTTGCCAGTGCTCTCTAGGGCTAATGCTAGGAGTGAGAAACCACTGTGTAGGAGTCTGCCAGGCTGTAAAAAGCTCAACCAAACCTCAGATGGAATTTAAACAGGCAATACTTCTTCCAAGCAGGCAAAGCAGTTCCTTTCCAAAGCCTCTCAATCCTCCAAACGTCCTGTTTGCTGTGTTTACAGTATGTCTAAGAAGTGGCTGGCACCTTGTGTGCCATGGTATAACCCTTCCTGGTGTAGCCCGGAGCTCAGCTCGCTGCCCTGCGGGTTACAGCTCAGCACAGAGGCATTCCCAGCCCGACAGAACTGTAGGAGCAGCTTGTCAAGTGTTTCTCTGAAGCACGAGAGACAAGCAGGAAGAAGTGTTAAGAAAACTGTGGCATAATTAATTGAAGCTTGCACCTCTCCCCCTTTCCCTGAAGCAAGACTTTGCAGATCCGTAACCTGCCAGATCTGCTGTTAACGTAGCTGGGGCTGGTGGCACGTCACGGCTCTGCTGCCTTTTTTTTTTTTTTTTTTTTAATCTGCCGTGGAGGAGGGAGCTGGAAGAAGAAGGATCTGTGCTTAGAGGAATGATGAAACTCAGTCCAGACAACCACTAGAATAGGAACAAATGGGAATTTTGGGCTCAGAGGAACACCAGCACAGTGAAACATGATAAAAAGCATGTGGGAATTGCAGCTCTATGGCTGCAGTGGGTCCACATCAGCCTGGGTCCTTATAATTGAATCACAGAAGGGACCTTAAAGCCCATCCAGTTCCAATCCCCCTGCCTTGGGCAGGGACACCTTCCACTAGATCAGGCTGCTCAGAGCTGCATCCAATCTGGCCTTGAACACTTCCATAGGGCAGCCATAGCTTCTCTTGGCAACCTGTGCCAGTAACTCATCACCCTCACAATAAAGCATTTCTTCCTAATATCTAAGCTAAACATATTCTGTCAGTTTTACACCATTATCCCTTGTCCTATCAATGGCTACAGCAACCTCCTGCAGCCCAGGATACCAGGCTAACAAATCCTTTCCCTGGATTCCCTTCACAGACAGGGGCAGAGTCAGGGACACAAGCGGGATTCTTGGATCATCTAAGTCAATACCAACATCTGTTCCCCCAGCCATGGGTGCCAGCTCGAGCGGAGTACAGTGAATGTCTGCAAACCCCCAGTGCATCCCTGAGTGCTCACCAGCAGCTCATGCTGTTCCCATTGCTTGCGTGGCCACACTATAAATCAACTGAGACAGGCAATTAGGGATCTATATTAAGGCCCTTATAAATATATATTGTACATCATTCTGGAACATTCGGGCTGTCTGGCTGCTTGATGGGCTGAGCTGTGTCGAGACCTACAGTACCCAAAGTGTCCCCACATTGCTCCGGGTGAGCCTGGCAGACTCTGACACGAACTTGGATTTTCCTATCTCAGCCACAAAGTTCTGAACTTCACCCTGGCATAAAACATAACTTCTATTAATTTACTATAAATGGTTTCAAACCAGTCTTAATTAAAACCGGTGTGGACTTGCTTAACTCCATTGAAACCAAACTGAAATAAGATTGGAGCAGAATTGATTCCTTTCCGAAGTGAGCTAAAGCTGGGTAAGCTGGTTAAAGAGTATCCACAAGGGTATTTGCGGCGGTTTAGCTAAAATGATTTACCGCAATCTCTAATTGAAGCAATTTCAGCTCGGATATAGGGAGGGTAAGCTAAGAGTTGGCGAGGCCAAGCATCCTTCCCACCCGAGTGCTTTCCCCAAGGCATCATGTTTCCAGCTCAGCCCAGAGAATGATCTCCCTCTGCTCCTCTGGGAGCAACAGGGATAAACCCGGCGGCAGCCGGAGCTGGTCCGTGAGCCCTCAGCCCGCCTGAGCGCCAGCGGCGTGGGAGTCGGCGCTGCCAGATGGTGCTCGGCGAAACCCCGGGCAGCAACGTGGGAATCTGTGCAGCGTCTCCCCCCGGCAGCCTTCCCCAGGATGTTTTGAATTTTAGCTTTTGCAAACACGGAGCGGTGAAGCCTCGCGGAGCAGGATAAAAATAGAGCCGTAAAAAAGGCAAATCCTCCCCTCCTCCCAGAAAGCCGGCGCAGGGCGTAGCTGGAAACAGATGTGAACATGTCGGCAGCTCAGCTGGGCTCTGGAAAACCTCCACTCTCCCCTCTCCAGAGCACAGGATGCTGCTGATGAAATAAACCCATCAAAATTCTGGATTGCATGGCCAGGGGCTGTGCTCAGCCTGGTTTTGCATACATGGATGTTTCTCCCCTTTCAACCTGGCTAAAGAGCCATGGGTTTGTAATTCCTGAGACTCCAACATCTCCACAGAAAGGGGTCCCAGATGGGTTTGGGTACAGATTTTGATGCCAAACCAAAATATTTTGCTGCTTCTGGGTCTCCCCACCTTATGGAGGGTCTGTGCTCATGGCTGCCTTGGAGGAAGGCAGCAGGTAATGATAATCCTGATGGTTTTCCTGGGAAGGTTAGCCGTCTGCTACTGCCTCATTTTTCTTTGCTAAGGTAAATTGATAAGCAAAAATGCAGCAGGGGTATAGCTCTGCCATTGCTCAGCACAAAGTACCCAACAGAGACGCAAACCAGAATGGTTAAGCTTTATGGTGAGCTTAGAGTGGGTTGAGGCTCCTGCATGCAAAGGTGGAACATGCAGAAGATAATCTGCAGGAATGAGCAGAAATGGGCTTTGCCATTTCCATAGGGATATTCATTCTGCTAGTTTGCTTTTCACCTTATTCCTCACCTCACCCAACAAATTCCTCACAACATCTTGGGGAAACTGAGGCAGCCCAGCAAAGTAACTCCGAGGGAAGGCTTGGCTAGGAGTGATTTATCTACACCATCAACTTTTTCTTTGTCCACCACCACAAATCAGTAATCCCAGCTGTTATTTGGGAATCCCCAGGCTTTCTGGCTGCCTGTATGCTGTGACCATCTCAGGAGGGATGGATACCTGGAGGCACGCCAGGCGAGTTAATGCTACATCTGGATGCTCTCTCCTGGGGTTTTCCACAGCATCCCAGCTCTGCTAATACACTACATCCAGGAAAACAAATGCCTTTTCCTTCAAATTCCTCTCCTCCTCAGGAGGCAGAAGAACATTTTTGACAGTCAACCCTCCTGAACAGCTTCATGCCGGTAGGAAGAGAGATGCCACAGACACCAAGATCAGAAACCAGACTGCTAAGTTCAGAGCACTCAGGAACAGCCCTCTTTTCTCTTGCCTACTTGGCTCCTTTACTCCCTGCTGTCACACTCCTGATCCTGCAAAAACTTTTGGAAACTGGAGCAAATGGTTGGTGGTGTGATGTCAGCTGTCTCATTGTCTTTTGTGGGGAGGGTGAGTAAGGAAGGTTTTCACTTTTATCCTTCTCTAACACTTGAAATAGCAGTTTAGCATATCTGAGCCATCTGACAAGAGGCCACCTTCTCTTTTCCACCTTTCATGGATCTGCACGCTATAGAGAACGTCTCACCCAATGTTTGCAGAAGCTGCCCTAACACTTCACACACTGTCTGCAGGTGGGACCCTGTCATACACTACCCCCTCTGCAGATCTATGATTACACAATTGAAGCAACAGACAACGAAAAGGGAGTGGTTTGACTCACTGATAATAAAATCCCCCCCTAAGATATGTCGAAAGCAAACCCGTAACACAGAATATCTCCACTCTGGAATGTTGCATGTTCTCCAGGAGAGATACAGCAAGACTGAACTCAACAGACTACATTTCTCAGGGACTTCTAGCAGTCTCCTCCAGAGTAATCCACTGACTCCTGGGATATCCATGGTCTGCCAGTGGAAACCAATGACCTCAGGCACATGAGCGAATCCACATATGGAGTCAGACTCGTGGTAAACATCCTATAGCGTGAGGTACTCAGAGGGTACAGCACGGTCCCCACCACCTCCGGCAGGAAGCCAGGCGGGAGAGACCGGACCAAGCTGGAGAGGAAACAAAGGGCTGTAACTGCTTCACCCTACAAAGCTGTGCAGAAAGGAAGGAAGAGATGTGTGCAAGAGTCACCCTGTGCAAAGCAGCAGCTGGTCTGGCATCCTTTTGGAATAAGCTTTTGTCTCTCATGCAGAGCAGAGCTGTAGACCAGGCTGGAGGGCTTCCACCTATGGTATCATGGAATGGTTTGGGTTGGAAGGGACATTTAAAGGCCATTTTAGTCCAACCCCCTTCTCCCTGCCATGGGCAGGGACACCTCCCACTAGACCAGGTTACTCAGAGCCCCATCCAACCTGGTCTTGAACACTTCCAGGAAGGGCACTCCACATCTTCCCTGGGCAACATCTTCCAGTGCCTTGCAATCCTCACAATGAAGAATTTCTTCCTAATACTTAATCTAAAATTACTCTCTTTCAGCTTGAAGCCATTCCCCCTTGTCCTGTTTCTCCATGCCTTGTCCAAAGTCCCTGTACAGTTCTTCTGGAGGTCTTTCAGGCACTGGAAGAGGCTCTAAGGTCTCCCTGGAACCTTCTACAGGCTGAACAACCTCAACTCCCAATCTGTCTCCTTAGTAGAGGTGCTCCAGTCTCTGATCATCTCTGTGACCTCCTCTGGGCTTGCTACAACAGGTCCATGTCCTTCCTGTGCTGAAGACCCCAGATCTGGATGCAGTCATCCAGATGGTATCTCACCAGAGTGGAGTAAAGGCACAGAATCACCTCCCTTGACCCACTGACCTTGCTGACAACAACTCTCAGGCATCTGCTACTTGTCTCAACTTCTACAGGGTTGGAAAAGACACTCCCAAAGCAAAGCAGGCAGCTGGATTCCCATTGTACTGACCAGACTGGCATTTGCACCATCACTCCAGAGACCAGGAAGCTCTTGGGCACAGCCCTGCAGCCTTTGTCCCTGGAAAAGTGGGCAGAAGGAACCAAGCAGACACTCCTGGAGGCCAACACCAGCCACCCTCTCCCAGGGCAGTCAGAGCAGGTCAGGAGGAGATGCTGGGTCTCCTCGGCTGTGCTGAGCTGGGCTGGCCCCAGCTCATTGTGCTTGGAGAAGGCGTCGAGGGCAGCTGACCTTACGTAACCGGAGAACAAAGCGGCTAAATAAAAACTGGAGCTGGGAACGGGCTGCGGAAGTGGGACACGGCTTTCCTGACTAATCAACCAGCATCTGAAGGAAACCGAACTCAATGGCAGGGAAACAACTGCATAAACACATCCCGAGGGAAGAAAGGGAGAGAGAGGAAGCGTGGGGAAGACCATGGGGGCACTGGCCCCTTCCACCTCCATTCCTGCCCTTACTGCTTGGCTAGCAGAGCCTGAAGTGCCAAGACAGAGCACAGCAGGAAATCTGCCACGAGCTCAAGGATTTCAAAGGGTGACCTTGCCTGTTTACCTGCAAAGCCACCAACTGCACATGTGGAAGGGCCTCTGGGACAGGAGAGGATTGGGGCTGGGATAGCTCAGCAGCTCTCCTCCCACTGCCAGCGTTAATGGCAACTCAGTTTGAAGTGGATGAAGGGAATGGAGAGATTTAACCCTGGGGAGAAGTGCTGGAACCCTGCAGCCCCCACTCTAATGGGGCAACAGCATCTGTCCTACTGCCAATACTGCACTGTCTGAATCACAGCACCCTAGGGAACCATCCCATGTATCTCAGTGACTCCAGAAAGGGGTACACCATCTCTTTGGTGCCAGTAGCTCATGATTTTTGCCTGGGAAGGGCAGAGTTTTGGCTCACTTGCTCTCATCACCTGGGACCATGCTCAGACATGGGGATTTCCATTGGCCACTGTCCTGATCCAAAAAGCCTTCCCTTCAAGCAATCCTCTGGTAAAAGGAGTATTTTTCAAGAGCCTCTGATTCTCCAGGCATAATCCAGGAAGGTCCTGGCCCAGCTGTGACCCTTAATTTCCCTGGGGGAACTCCCCAGCAGCCCATCTATTCTCAGCCTTGGGTGGTAAAAGCCAGACAGGACCGGGGCCATGATAAACGTCCAAGGCCAACGAACCAGCTTCTTTTTCCCTCCCCAAAAACATCTGCCTTTGGTTAAACGCCAATGACCTACAAAGCTCAGCCCCAAATAAATTCTTAAGGAACATTTTTCTGGTGCATTTTAGGAAAGAGGAAACTAGGTGAGGAAGCCAGAGCCCACTAGGACCTGTGTGGGGGCAAGTTGTCCCACCTTGGGACAATGGGAGCTCTGGCTACAGCAGATCTACTCCAGGAGGGGAGAGCCAGACTCTTTTTAAAGGTTACACTTAAGTAAGTGAAGCCAAGCTGCTCTTCCAGATAGCTAACAGGGGCCACGGCAGCCGTTAGGATCCACGCCATCCAGCCTGCTATTTTTAGATCATCCAGAAGGAAGGAAACCTCAGACAACCATCAGTGTGAGCTGAACTGCAGCTCCTCAGTTGCTGGGCCAGCACTGCAGGACCGCTCCACCCAGGCAGTCTCATTTCTGACAGTGGGAGGATGGATGAGACTTGCAGAGGGCTTGGGGAGGTCACCAGCTCTGCAGCCCTCACCTCTCCATTGCAGAGACAAAGCTGCCAGCAGGAAACAGGTAGATCTGCAAAAAAAAAATCCCACCCTGAGCAGCCCAAGACCTGAGCTAGTTGCTGGTGCAGACATTTATAAAACCAGGGAGGGGCAAGTGATCTAAGATCTTCAGAGAAAACAAAGCCTGGGGATGGGAAAGCAAAGCCTCTCTCTCTGGTGGTGATTTTGCAAGGCCCTGTGGCTGCATCCTGCACAGGGAGAGGCAGCCTTGGCTCAGTGCTCGGGTTGCAATCCAAAGCTCACATGAAACGTGCTTTTGGCTGGGACGACCTGGCCTGGGGAGTACAACAGGGAGGCCCTTAAATAGCAGCAGAGGAGGAGAAGGAGCAGCCAAGCAACTGTAAAGCATGAACCACAGACAAGGGAAGGTGAAAAAAAATTCCCCATGTGCTGGGATAATTAATGAAAGGTTGTTTTTTTTTTTAATCTCCCAAGTCCCCAGAAAACAGGATCGTCCCTCTTCATCTCTCTCCTGAGGTTTTGCCAGACACTCAGGGCAGCATAACAGCTCCTAGCCAATGTGGGCAGCCTGGCACAGGGATCCCTCTGCAGATCTATGGACGTTTTGGAGATCTGGGATTGCAGCCAGCATCTCATCCTGCACTTATTTTAGGGCTCTGAGGGCTTTTACAAGGAGAAAAGAAGCTGGAACCCAAGGTCCCATAAAACATAGAAGCACAATGACATCTCTCCACACTGGCCTCTGGAGCATCCTGCTGCTAAACTGAGCCCTAAATCCCCAAAACATGAACTAGGGGAAAGAACAGTAAAAATAAAATCAGCACCCTGGTCTGTGCCATGGCAGACTCGACCCCCAGACTGTGCCGGGTGGGGATAAAGACATTGATTATTACTGTAAAAGAAGCTTCTCCTTTTGCCTGAGCAAACCTGACTGGTGCCATGGAACATGGAGAGAGCCCAGGAGGGGGGAGGCACGGAGCTGTGGCACAGGGGCACTCACTGGAGGAGCTCAGCTGGCCAGCCCTGGCTGGGACATGAAGCTCCACTGGGCCAGGTCGCACTTCAGAGCCATCAGAGGGACCGTGACCCTCCTCAGTCTGTCCTGCTGGGGAAGAAGCAATCTCAGCCAGCAATTCCAGGTCCTTCAGGATAACCTGTGGAGAGAGGGATGGTGCAGCGTGAGCTTTCCTTTCCAAATCCACATAGAGAGGGTTAGGTGGGAAGCAAATACCAAATCCCAGAACACTGAGAAAGATATAGTAAAAGAGGGCTACCTACAAAACTCCAAGTGGAAATTTCAAATGCTTGCAGAGGAGTGGGGCAGGAAAGACAAAAGAGAAAACCACTGGTCTGCTCTGAGAGTCCCAAGGAAGCATATGAAATTAAACCAAATTCACACAACCAGGAATAGAGCTCGCTTTCCCTTGTTGCACTTAGTGCAAGTCTGGGTTTTGTGTTCCCTTCACAGCCACAGATTTGGGACAATCCCACCAAGAGAACAGGGATGTTCTGGGGGCACACACCAGACAGCTCTCCTCTGCAAGGCAGCATCCAGGGAAGGCTCAGCTCAGGATGTCAAGAGAGAGCTGCCATTTGGATTTCATAGCTCTTTCTTTCCAGAAGTCACCAAATTGGTCTATATATAGCATTTCTGGAGAAGTTATTACTGGGTGGGATTTTTTTTCCATCCTCAACCCTTCTCAAGTCTCAGGCTATTTTGGGTCTCCCTTCAGTCAAACGTCCTTGGGTCGAGATTTTTCATCAGCTGTCCCCGATGCTCAAGTGCAGCAGGGTTGTGCAGAGCAAAAACGCTGCCAAAAAGGGTCGACTGCCACGTCTTTACTCCTCAATATCTGGCAGAGCACATCCCAACCACCCTTTGCCCACTACCACAGCATCCCAGGCTTTCCCTGTATTCTCACAATGCATCATTCTGAAGAGCTGCAATTATACGGGAGTTTTGGTTTCTGAGCTAACATAGAAAACCCCTCCCCCTGGAAAAACAAAAAGCCAATTATGTATTTTTTTATCATGCTAGAAAACACGACCCCTGAAAATCAGAAAGAGGAGCTTGTGGGCTTTTCTTTTGCACAGATATCTTCGGCTGAGTGCATTTGGGGGGCTTTTTTTTTTTGTAATTAAGGCTGATTTTCAAGCCCCCAGCAGGCTCAGAGCAGGCAGTGTGGGGCCTAGGCTTGCATGGTGTAGAGACAGTGGTAAGGAAGCAGCCTGCACCAGGCACCACAAGGCTCCAGCACGCTTGGGAAGACCCTGTGCCTATAAACATGATTAAGTCTCAACCTACAGCTCCCAATGGCAGGAAAAAAAAGACAACAACTTATACTGCTGTCCCTGAAGAATACGGCACACTGCAACGCTGTCAAGGCTGGGAGCTCACTGCCAGCGTGCAAGGACCCTGCCATCACCAGTCTTCATCCTCATCCAGCGAGAGGGGTCTGTGGTCTCTGGCAGAGGGAAGACCTTGGTCCCCCCTCCCTGCCTGAATTTCAAGCATCTGTGGCTCACAGAGAGTGATGCTGGCTGTGTTTTGTTTCAAGTGGAGGATGTGCCTGAGCAGAGCTCAGGCTGCCTGGTCTCCTGAAGCGCTATGTAGATTCTCCAGTGGCTAATCATGTGACTCAGCTGAACTTGCAGCCTTTGAACAGGCACCAGCTTGGGTCTCAGGCTCTCACAATGGGGAAATAACACCCGTAAAGGTTTCCAAGTCATGTTGGCTGAAACTGGCAAAGGGACTCAGGGCTTGGCTACGAGGGCTGGCAGTCAGGCAAGAGCCAGGACTCATTCATTTTGACAAACATAACAGTCAGGAGCTGAAGCCATGGGTGGTTGATGTACAGCATGACCTAGCCACTCATGACTTCCTTCCCACTGCACTCACTGCTGCCCTGGTGCCCCCACCCAGCCACATCACCCAGCTTAGTTTACACCAGCAGCTCCCATGGCTTGAGGAAACATGACCAAGTCCCTAGGCTAGGCAAAAAGCAACTCTGCTGCCTCCCAAAGCTTTCAGAGTCATGACTTGAGGTCAGATCCTTAATCCAGCCTCTGAGAGCTGTGTGATCAGCCCCATCTCTGAGATACTGCTTGGCCTCAGGATGCTGTGGCCAGAGTAGCCAGGGCAGCAGTGACTAGCACCACTGGAGGGTATGCACGGATCTCTCAAGCTTTGGAGAGGTTAAGGGGTATCCCTCCTGTGTAGGTTACATGCAGGAGGTAGAAAAAGCAGCATAGGCTGAATTTTTCAACTGAAAAACATGGAGGAAGTAACAAGCAGGAGGGATTGGTACATGAGCACTGGGAGGAAGAGCAGGCAGCTGCCAAGACCTGGGGTTTTCCAGCCGTGGGAAAGAGGCAGGAAGCTCCAGCTCCCGCTGCTTCTTCCCCGCATGCTCCGGAGAGGGTTCCCAGCTGGGGACAGAGGAAAGGCAGGAGTGCTTGGTATGCACTGCACATCCCTGTGCTAAGCAAAGCTGGAGCTGGCGGCTGGCTTTGTGCGAGCCAGGAGGCTGTAAGAAAGCAATATCCTGCCATTGCCATGGCAACGACTGGCTGCGCCAGGAGTGAGCTGGTCCCATCCGTCAGGAACCCAGGGCTGGACCTGACAGCGCTGGAGCATGAGGGCCAGAGCCCTGCCCAGATGCCAGGTGAAGGTATGATCCTGACAGCCAGCCTGGTGCATCAACCCCCAAAGGTGTTTTCCTGATCCCGAGGGGATTTCTGGGAATGTTTCCCAGTGGTGATGAGATGTAGGACAGTGTGCCCTGCTCTGGGCAAATGTGTGCCTGGTTAGTGTAAATAGGAAGAAGCAAGAAAAGCAGCATCATGATGGATGGGGAGACCTGTCCAGTGTCTCAAGCCATTTCCAGCATAGGGATGAAGAGCAGCATGGAAGAGGACGAGCTCTGGGTGGCCGGGGAATGAGAAGCAGGTTTTCAGACAGTTATAAATAAGCAACTATTTCTCCTCTCTGAGAATAGGCAAGATTTCCCCCTGCATTGCCTCCAGAGCATGGATTTTGAGGGCAAACACAACTGTCAGCTTCTCCAGATCTAGGTCAGGTTAATTTGCCACTTGTTCTGGTTGAGCGGAGCCGAGAGCAGCTCTGCTGGCAGCGGCACGGGGAAGGCAGCCCCGGATGGGATGCGCCGCCCTGTGTGAGCAAAGCCTTGGTGCTCCTGGAAGAGGGGGTGGATTTTCCTCTTGTCAGGACACTGGGCTGGCCCCAGCCCAAGGCAGAGGAAGGGGAGGTGACCCCAAGTGTGCTGCAGACCCCTGGGAGTGAGACTTAGCATCCCACAGCACATGATGACTACCAGGACACCAGAGCAGGCTGCAGCAGCAGCTCCTGGGACACGTGCCGTGGCAAGGATGTGGAGTGGCTTTTCAAGGTGTTGTCCTTGCTGGTATTTACAGATAAGCTGGGAAAAAAAAGAAATAAATTAAAATGCCTGTATGCAGCAGGGAGATGCTCCTGGGTGGCCTTGGATGTCTTATTGGACATCTAATATTCCCTGGGCAATGAAATGGGGCACTCAACATCAGGTTATTCTTGTCAAGGAGAAGACAAGAATTTAGCTAAAGCAAGATACTACCAAGACAGAAAACAACATTAAGGGAAGCAAAGCACTTCAAAGGGGCCCAAGAATCTGGGAGGCTGGGGAACACCCCATGGCATTTCCAGGATGGGCAACGCAGGTGGTGGAGAGACACAGTGGGAACAAGCAAAAGCTAAGGATGCTGCTGGGTGCTTCTTCCTTCTCCACAACACAAATGCAGCCCCATTCGTTTTATATTTTTTCTCCTTCCCATGCTTTTAGCTGTCACCAGGGAAGGAGGTGAGCATGGGCAGGCAGTCCTGGAGCCAGGAGTGGCCAGGAGCAAGGCTGGCTGAGCCCCAGACACACACAGTGTGAAAAGCAAACTTGCATCCTCCCTGCCTCCACCAGCTTTAAAGACAGAGAAAGAAAAGAAAACCAACCATTAATCTTCCCACACCAATTTAACCAAACCTCTTTTCAGGTCCCTGACACAGCAACCCTCTGATCTTGTCTACTTTTTTTGCCTTCCCAGGAGAGGATGGGGAGCAGAGGGAAGGCAGAAGGCCTGAGGGCTTTTCCTCTCCTCCCCAGGGTAAATCCTGCCAGGTCACGCTAACACATGCTCACAGCACCAGCAAATACAGCTGGCAGTGGGGGAAGGCACTTGGTAATAGAGCTACAGCCATCCCAAAATAAGCTGGAACATGAAAACTCCCTGCCCACCCTCCTGCTTTTGTAAACCGTTCGCTGTCCCTGCTGCTGGGGGTGCGAGGGCCAGGCCTGCAGCGCCCAACACTGTCACAGCTCAGAGTACCTCTTTAAATCTGTTTAATTAGCACATAGGGATCTTAACATGCCACCTGATACCAGTCAGGGCAGGATGCCAAGGAGGTATTTCACAGAATCCCAGAATATGCTGAGTTGGAAGAAACCCACAAGGTTCATTGAGTCATGGAATCCTTAAGGTTGAAAAAAGAAATCTAAGATCACTGAGTCAAACCATGATGCTCACAAAACCAGGCCATGTCCAAGTGCCACAAGTGCTAGTTCTTCATGCATTGAAGGGCAGGGAAGGAGGCAACACAGGTCCAGCTGGTGGGATGGGGCTGCAGGCCATGCTACAAGAGGCTGGATCCCTGCAAACCCTTTGAATTCAACACCCACTGTCCCAGAGCTTATGACAGGAAAAGGGTTTGCTTTTATTTGCTGTCTCCCACCCACCACCTCCCTCTGCACACAGGGAACCAGGCACCCAAAGCCCAATTCACCAAATCTTGCATCCTACACCTCCATCCCACCCTAGACCCTCTCCGAGTCAGCTCCCCAAGACAGAGATTGCCTGTCCTCCACGGCAAACAGGTTTTCTGTGGTTTTAGTCTGCTCCATAACTTCACCTATGCTACAAGCACCACCTCAAGATTGCCAGTTTACCCCAGTTGTTCATTGTATGTATAAACTGCATATGCATATGTATGCATAAGTTAGGAAATTGTGGTCTGAAACTGGGGCTGAGCCAAGAAGCTCCCAATGGATCATACTCCCCACAAAGAAACTTCTTATTTCTGCAGGATGCAGCACACAGATTATTGTTCAACCAGGTGGCCTTGAGTTCTCTGGGAAAGCATCACCCCACTTCTGCTTACAGGCTGCCTCCACTTATGGCAAACCAGGCTAACCACATTTTCTACTATCCAATTGTAATTATACAGATTTCTCTATGCCCCATTTCAGTTCCAAACTCTCAGGGTAACTTCCCCCTTGAAAACCAGTCACCTCCTTGCTTCAGCACCTCATAGCCTTGAGTCTCCCTCTGGAGAAGCTTTACCAACAAAAAAGTTTAAATAAAGCCAGGCATACATTATTACAGTTCTCCTCTTTGCAGTCTTTAGCTTACACCCTCTGCCTTGCATCAGGTCTCAATATTTAGGCTGTGGCAGATGAAAGGTCAGGAGCTGGAGGACAATGGCTTTAAACCCAACAGAGCAAAGCTCCAAACCAAGCCACACTAAGACAGCTACTTGCTTTGGCACAAGCCTTTGTTCAGCTTCACTGTACTGGGATTGGTGCAATAGGAGAAGTTTGCCAGGGCTCAGTGTGACAGCAGAGCTCAGAGCAGGGCAGAGACCTGGCTTTGAAACCTCGCAGTGCTGCAGCAGGACACTGCAGCAGGACATGCAAAGGAAAGAGATGACTATCAGTATACCACCACCCCAGGGTTTTCTTTTCTTCTAGTTTAATACTGGAAGCCTAAGAGAGGGCAGAACGTTTCAGCTTCTTGTGGGAAGTTGGCTTGAGGGTCATGCAGAGGTTCAAATACATCATAGAATCACACAATGGTTTGGGTTGGAAAGGATCTTTAAAGATCATCTGGTTCTAACCCCCTGCACTGGCAGCGATACCTTCTGCTAGACAGGGTTGCTCAGAGCCCCATCCAATCTGAACATTTCCATTGATGGGGCAGCCACAGCTTCTCTGGGCAACCAGTGCCAGTGTCTCACCCTCCTCACGTGGAAGAATTTCTTCTTAGTAACTCATCTAAACCTGTCCTCCAAAGTCAGTGGCAGCCCAGGCTCAGTTCTCTCGCTCTAGAGAAGGTCATCAACTCTTGGGGAGATTTTGAAGGAAACACTTCTGTACTCAAAGCCTTGCACAGCCACTGCATAATGAGCAGGTTTTCACCTTAGCAGAGTTGAGGAAGAGTATATCCTGCTTCACATCAGACACCAGCTCCACCTTATGCGTCATTCTTGCATGACTCAGACAAAAGTCCCAGCACAACTTTCAACTCCCAACAAGATTGAGGGAAGCAGATAAGCAAACAGGAACATGTTCAGCCATAAAGAAACCACTCAATTTTGGAGCCGGAAAAAGGAAAACAAAGCCAAGAAAGAAACCGAGTGGCGTCACTGCTTCATGGTTTTCTCAGAGATGCCTCAGCTCCTGTTGTGTTCACTTCAGCTCAGTGCCTGGGTCCACTCAAAATACAGGGAAATGAAAGACCATATCCAAAGCTGCCTTTGCACCATGAACTTGCAAGAAGGAAGCAATTTGAAGAATATGTTTTCTTTTCAGCAGTGGTGCCTTTAGCCTGCAGGTGGAAAGGTCCCACTCACAGCTCCCAAACAGCATTTCCTAACTTTTCATTTTTTCTAACATCAGTTTTTCAACCAGGGCAGCAAGACTCTTATGGATGAACCGAGCAGACTGTGTAGAAAAACCGTCTCCCAGCGGGATCCGGTTACATCTTGTAAGGAAGTTTTCAAGCACATCAAATTTTAAGCAGGGCTTTTATAGACTGCCTTCAAAACCAGGTCTCAAAGGCAGGACGGAACACTCTGTCGGGGAAGCACAGGAAACAGCATGAGGTGACGCAGTGCAGCAGCACAGCATCTGACAGCCAGGAATCCTGGATCCTGACTTGTCTACATATCAAAGGGAACTGCCTGCTTCAGCTTTGCTCCAACTTCTCTGTGATGCCTTTGTGAATCTTAACTAGATCTCTTGACCATTTCTTTGCTAGCACAGGAGAATTGGGTAGGAAGGGGAATAGGCGAGATGGCAGAGATGACTCAGGACACCGCAGATGCATCATGAGATACTGGTCTCTGTTCAGCACAGTGGAGGTGGTGCAACACCCTGTGCTACTTGAACAACAAAAACAGGCATGAGAACTTAAGGGGCATGAACCTGGCTCCATCCAGTGTGAGTCGTTCTTTGCTTTGGGCTTGATTATTTATGGCAAGTGCAGAGACTGAGAACAGCTCAGCAAGACAAGACCTTAAAAATCAGACGCCTGAGTATAGTCTTTCAGCCTGATGCAGACTAGCACTGACTCCCCAAAGCCAGATTGTCCTTTGGTGATGAGCTGGTGACAAACAACTGCTCCAGGGCATATCAGCAGAGTGACAGGTAGCCTCCAAACTGTTTAAAAGGACCAGGGGAAATCCAGGCACTTCAGAAGGATGTTCAACCTTGTTGGGAATAAAGATCATACCAACACTGCTGCCCAGCAAGTTCCCTTGGGGAGAGCAGAATCACAGGACAAAGAGCACAAAAATGCTCTGAAGATGTGTGTACATCTCATGCTACATCACACAATGCACACCCCTATGTGGAAAGAGGAGGGAGATGCTGCCTCATCAGAGCTGATGTTTAGTTCACATAGGCCCTCATGCTGACCAGGTGATCCCCAGGCCATCGTCCAGGAACTTCTGGGGGGTGACAATCTGCAGGTGATGTGGGACAATATGACTGTGCACACAAATATTGCACTGGCTAAGCAAGCATCCCACATCCCCTTTCCTAACAGGCACTGACATAGTAGGTTAGTTAGCTCAGAGTGTCCTCATCATTCCCAAAAATGTCCAGCTCAAAACCCCCTTACTACTTCAGTCATTTCTATTTCCTCTGCAGAAAGCAGCAAATCTGGTTGACAGCCAGCTAAGTGGTGGTGTTTAATGGACTGACTCGTCTATGGATTTCCTTAAAAAAAAAAAGCCACCTCCAAACATTTAAATAAATAGAAGCCAGGATTAAATAAATCAGCTTAAAATTACTTTTGAGCCATTCCCAGTTATGTCACATGGAGGAAACGCATCACCAGGGTCCTTTCTTCACTGTTTTTTTCAAATATTAATAAGCAGTGTAATTGCAACATGACTCACTGAGATCTCCTGCCAAGCTGGAGAGACTATCTGCAAGATGCAGGCTTTCTAGAGTGTTGCAAAGGCAGATGTGTGCTTGGGGACTCTTTTGGAAAGGTCTGCACTGTAAGCAGCAGGGGATGGAAAATGGCCAGGCAGTTGCTTGCCTTTGCAAGTCATTCCCTCGCTTGCTCATTCCCTTCCCTTCTCTCTTAACGACCCCCTCGCACATGGGAATTATTGCAGGATTGGGGTTTGGTGCTCTGAGCATGTCAGGCATAGCATAGCCTGTGATTTTTATTCCATGAGGAAGGTCTGCGATGAGAAACCAGCCAGGATCATTTGTAGTTCCAGGCAAGAGGATCCAGCTGATGGTGGAAGTTCTACCAGCGCCTGGGCCAGCTGTGGGCCATGATGCTGGCCTCCCACCCAAGCACTAAAATGCTCCAGGGAACACCTCAGAGAGGGTAAGACAACAATGACACCAGCACTGAGATGACTGGAACCAGAGAAGAGGGGAGAAGAAGCAAGATAAGGAAACAAGAAAATGGTGCAGCACCTTGGGAGATGAGAGATAAAGAGCAGCAGCACAGTAAGCTGGCTCAGTTTGCTGCCTGATTATCTTTGCTCACTTCCAAGCTGAGTGGTTCTCAGCCAACCTGATGCCACTGGGTATCTACTGCAGCCCTGCCAGGCAATGCTGCTGTTACCCTCCAAACAGTGGGTGCTGATTAAATGCTTCATGAAGATGGATTTGGCAGCATCAGCTTGGACAAAATCCCCCTTGCATCTTTACATACGTTGTTGCAAGGCACCTGAATCCCACTCAGTAAGGATCTTACCATGATCCAGTCCCATGAGTGAAGCCCTATCTGCCTTTCCAGGCAGGCAAAAAGGATTCTTAGGAGCTGGCTTTGAAGGATCAACTCGCAGAGATGGAGAGTTGTTTATGCATCAGAGTACCACCAAGACAGCGGGATTTTCAGCTTGGCAAGTACCTGCAGGCTCTGCATCGGGTCTTCTTCAGTTTGGCCAACAAGGTAAAACCCCTCAACACTGGCCAAAGCCTCACAAAATACCTCAGCTCCATCACAAACCCCAAAGCCCAGCTAGATGTTGAGACAGTAAGCTTCCTGGATTTTTGAAGCACCTACCTCATCCGACTCATCTGAGAGGGTCCGCAGCAAGATGGGGAAGAGGCTGTCCGTGTGTCGGAACATCTGGAAGCAGAAGGAAGGGTGGCATCAGTCCTACAGGCCTGGTCATGCCCAGCCACAGGACACTTGTCCTGAGGGGGGCTGCCAAGAGCTTCATCAGCGTTTTCCATCTGAGCTGGAGAGCTCTTCTTCCTCAAGCTATGGGATATCTAGCAGCCAAAGCCGCCTCAGAAAAGGGAAGTGGACACACATTTGCAAAACTACCAAGACAATTATAACTTGCACTGCTGTCACGGCAGTGGAACAGGCTGGGAGCTGACAAGCCCAGTTGAATACTGAGTCCCCAGCTTACCTTGCGAGGAGTCTTGATGTACAAGTGGTAAAGCCATTTTAGGACTGCAATTCTGGTCATCATCCCAATGGATGTATCACTAAGGTGGTAGTCCAGCACCTGAACTATTCCATCCAGGTTCAGGGTCACCTGTATCCTCTCACAGCTGCATGGAAAGAAGAGAGGCTGGTTCAGAGCTGTAACATCCAACCCATTCTTCCCATGGTGGGGAAGTCTACTACACTCCCCTCACTAGATCAGGTTGCTAGTCCAGACAGGCCTTCGACACTTCCAGAAATGGACCACCCATAACTTCTCTGCAAAACCTACGCCAGTGCCTCACCATCCTGAGTAGAGTTTCCTCCTAACATCTAATCTAAATCTCTCCTAGTTCAAAACTGCTCCCCTTTGTCCCATCACTGTCTACCTATGTAAATAGCCACTCTCCTTCTTTATAAAGCTTTGGAAGCAACAGAAATCTTTGGTGCTTTAAGGGTTACCACTTTTCCCAAAACAGCTGATACTTATGCATGGGAAGGCATCACTTTAAATGAAAACAGTAGCATGGCTGTGTGAGAAACTGGTTCACAGTGCAGTTGCCAAATTTGGGGTTCAAAGATTAGAGATCCATAAAATGCACTCAGAATCCACGTCAAGGTTGACCAGCTCAAACAATTTCAGAGAACATCAACCCATGTGTACTCGAACTCCAAACTGATGAAGGCATCCACGATCCTGCTGATCTGTGTTGAGAACTTGCAGATGGTGCCTCTGGGATGCAGCTCTCTGCTACAACCCTGCCTTGAGATGTTCATCTTGCTTCTCAATAGATCAGGATAACCCTTCATCATAAACAAGAGCTGAAAGGAAGTAACTCCCTCAGTTCACCAGGATATTGTCTCTGTTAGAAATTGACAGCTGGGGCAGACTCGCAGCTCTTGGTCCCCCAGTTTTTCTCCCAGATAGCTGGGACCTGCATTGGGACAGGTGAGCCCAACACAGAAGTTGGAGATTCAGCATTTTTACATCCTGATTGTGATCCTGAAATCTACCTGATGGTTTTCCACCTCTTTGACGGCAAGAATATGGGGAGTATCTATCACAGGAGACTCATTTAAGGAGAGATGATGGTTAGAACCAAGATGACTGGAGAAGACCACCAAGAAGAGACTGCACTCAAGAGCCATGTCATGCCTCTCATACCCAAGCTACTGAATTATTCAAGGCTGGACCAGGCTCTTGCCGATTTTTCTAGCGTGCACAGTGCTGCTGTGCATCTTGTTTGATAAGAAATCCTAAGGGGCAGATTTCTCACGGTATAATTTGCAAGTAGAGCTGTGGCTTAATAGGATTTGATCTTCCCTAGGACACACGTTGTAAGGGCGAGACGAGGAGGCTTCAGCCCCTCAGAGGCCTGCGGGGATCTGACTGCTTGATCTGCCTCACGTAACAGATGCTAGGGGCTGCAAATTGCATTTCACTTTGATGTTGAAAACAACAGCCGAGGGCCAAATGCTCAGACACACGAAACTGAGGGGAAGGAGGGATCCAGAGCATGAGAGTTTGGAGCGATGTCCACGGGAGCAGCATTCCAGTAAATTTAAGACAGGCTGAATGAACACTGTATTTGGTTTTCCTACAAAACCTTTTCCCATGACAGCTGCATAGCCCACCATGTTCCCAGTACAGGGATTCAGATGGAGGAAGAGAATGAGACCTTGACCTGGTAACACCTCCATGCCAAATATACACACTGCCTGCACACGACAGAGAAAAAGAAACCTCAGGGTAATGCATGTTTTCAGAGGCCAAAAGGACAGCACAGAGAACTGGCGCCTGAAGCTGGGCAGTTTGGAGGTGGCTTTGATGCTGTCACATCCCACCAGCTTCATGCTGCTGTGAGGTAAGCGGGCAGGGAGCAGGGTGCCATGGGTTGCCACAGCACTGTTGTCTGCTGATGCTGGACTTCCAACAGCACAGTAGAAACTTGCTTCTACAGGCAATTTCTAATCTGGTTTGTGCCAAAATCATTTGTGAATACCCCTTTTCCATCTCTGCTTGTGATGCAGTACCTAGGTAGAGCCTGGGTGGCTCAAGCCAAAAACCACCTGAGTGGACCCCAGGAGGTGGCTGGGAGCACTGGAGTGACCTGGCCCCAGGCAGCCCCCAGGCACACTGTGTACCACTGCCCTGTGGCTCCACTGGGCTCAGCTCCCACTAGGAGAGACTGCAGCTGGGAAAAGCTTCTCCCGGGCTACCCTCTGCTCACAGCTGCTGAGATAAACCTTTTAGGGGGGCTGCTGGTGGAGAAGCAGATACTTTATTCAGCACAAAACCCAGGCACCACCATGAAAGGTGAGAGGTCTAATGAACATTGAAAAAATGCCTGATGAACGTGGGAAATTGGGCTAAAAACCTCTCACCAATCCTCTGGGATAGAGTGGCACCAGACTACCATGGGCTATCCCTGTTCCAGGGGTTATGGCAGCAGCTGAGCGCTGCTGCAGCTCCAGAGCCGGGCTCACAGCTCAGCCTGGCTCTCCCTAATCCCCAGCAGGAGGGGGCGGGGGCAGCAGTAATGGCATTGCGTTAATGTGATCCTCCGGGCTTGCCACGCCGGCTCCCAGCGCCGGCATCTGTGGCAGGGCAGATGTCAGATGCAATCACTTCCATCTAACCCACTACCCCAGATTCTCCTGCGGAGCATGAGCGTGGCCCTGGCACCGCCCCCGCTGTTTGCCTGTGACAGTGAGAACATGTTTTTAGGGCAAACTGAGCAATGACGGGGGCTGTGCCAGGCTCTTACCTCTGGATACTGGGAGTCTTTGCTCAAGCTCAGTGGTGGGGCAGAAGACCCATCCCCCAGCACATCCCCCACCTCAGAAAGTACTCTCCAGCACGGGAACTGACCTTACTTTCCCACTACATTCAATCCACAGTAATGTTCTTCATTCCATGACCTTATCGACCCATTTTCTCACTTCTCCCTGTTCTTCAAGGGCTTCTGCCATCTCTCTCCTCAGCAGTCACCTTTTTTCTGCCAATGCCTGAGCTGTCATCTTTCTCCTGGCCTCCTGCCTGGCCCAGCTGCTTTCCTGACCCCATTTTCAGACAAACTTAAGGTCCAAGCCAGGCTCTAGCCTTTAGGCAAGCCCAGCAAAATGGCCTTGCCAAGGGTGGAAATATCCAGGTTCTTTCATTGTGGCCCAAGTCACAAGGGCAGCTCCCATACAGGCTGGCAGCTGTGCTGCTCAACAGGCTCAAGCCAGCGGCCAGGAGGTAAATAGCTCCTCTCTGCTATTGGTCCCACACACTGTCACTTTCTTGTCCTTCATCGCTCTCACTTCAGTGCTCCTGGCTTCCTTCTGCTTACTGCATTTCCAAGATCTACCAGGGAAGCGATGAGGCCAAGGTCTAGGCAGAGGCATCAAGTCCAACAAGCTGTAGCTCACTGTGACAAGGGCTGGGGCAGTGTGCCTGAGGTTCTCCTCCAGCTCACCCACCCAAGCATAAAGTGGGAGCAGCAAAGGGAAGCCATCTCCTCACTCCAGGCTGGAGAGAAGGATCAGGAAGAGCCACCCTGGACCTAAAAGCTGTGTAAGACAAGCTGCTGGAGAATGGGATTCCAAGGCAGGCTTGGTGCCTTAGCTCAAAGCAAACCATCATGCTGCCTTCAGCCAACCACCCCCTGGGTGCTGCAGAGCATCCAACACCATTCCTATCCTCCACCAAAGTATTCCTGCCTCCATGAGCTCCCCAGCAGCACCTTCAAGGTGCATCAGGCTCCGGGCATGGGCAGTTTCCAGCGTGAGACAAGCAGTAGCTATTTTAGCTTTGTAGTAAGCACTAACTACCACATTCAAAAGGCCGGTTTAAATGCAGGCTTGGGAAGTTCAGCCACGTGGCAGCCACTTGCCCTTTCTGCAGAGCAACACACAACTTTACATGTCCATGTGTTGCTGACCACCACCTAAGGCATGAAGCCTTCCTTGCATCAAGAAGTACCACAAAGACTCTTGGAGATTTCATGTCCCTTATCTAGTTGGTGAAGGACTGTGATCCCATCAGCCTTGTCCCATCACGGAGACAACCTAACACTGACTACTGTGCCCAACCCTCTGCCCAGGAGCACCATCAGGAAGTCGTCTCAAACTGTCCAAGTCTTGTTTTGAAACATCAATGCAGTTACAAGAGCCTAAAAATCCCTTTCCAGCTGTTTTGGTCCACTGACGCAGGACAGACATCTGGATCTTCTCCTGTGGCAGCTCAGACCGACGGAAGGAAGCCCGGGCTCTGCTCCAGCAGCCATGCTTCCACCTCCCCTTCCTGATCCAGGCTCACACCAACTAAAACAACAGCAGCATGCTCAGCCAGGCCATGAGAAGGATCCAGTGCCTTTGAAACTGGATCCACTTCCAGTGACAGTTTTTGCAGAAGCTAGAAGCGCGGGGGCCATCTGGATGGGGAACCCCAAAACCCCTCCAGCCCTGCACAGCCAGGCTCTCCCAGCAGCCAATTCTGTCTTGGCACAGACATGATCTCCATTTCCTAGTGGATGCCACCAGGATACTCCCTCCAAGTAAAGCTGGCAAATACTTGGGAAGCATTTTGGAGCACGTTGTAGGAGCAAGGGCGTCGCATGTGTCAGTTTGTGGCCACAGGAATGTGCCCAGCATCCGTGTATTGAGCATTCAGGCCTTGTCATCTTCTTGGATGGCATCTTCCCAGAACATGGCCCTCTGCAGACACCAGGCCATGATCTCCTCTGCCCCCATTGACCAAGGTCCTCCCTTCCCTGCTGCTGCAGCACTGGCCCTCTGCAGCCAGCTGGGGAGGGCAGGGGAAGGGGGCGTGAGAGCTGCATGCTTGGCGCTCGGCCACGCTCCATCACTTACTCGCTGGGGGAAGTGGGGGGGGACTGGGGGAATGAACAAAAACAGAAGCAAAGAATGACTTCATCTTAAAAGGCAGCTGCAACTTCCTCTGTTTGCAGGCTTTCCAGCTTTTCCCAGCAACGCGCTGGCTTCCTGCGGTCCTGCCTTGACACCCAGTGGGCACTCAGCGTGCCGGCAGCTGCCACTCCCCGGTGTGAATTACGGCTGTAATGGCCACGGGTGCCAGCTCCCGCCTTCCTCCAGCTCCAGCGCCAAGCCAGACAGCCTGAGTGATGGATGGAGCACCAGGCAGATGTCCAGGGCTCCCATCAGCTATGGACAGCCCTCCTCCCAATCCCATGTCAGTCCCCCACAGTAGGTGCCTCGGTGAAAATGTTTCAGGTCCCAACACTGGAAAAGGAGAGGTCACATAGGTCAGGTAAAGCCTGGAGTTTCCTGTTGAAAAGGGCTGAGGAGGGCTCTGCAAAACCAGGTCTCTTAGAGATATGGTCTTGCCTTCTCTCCTGGATGGTTTTCCCTAGTGCTTGAGTTGCTGGCAGAACATTTCAGCTCAAGCAGCTGTTATCCTTCCAGCTCTCAGTGACACTGGGACAAGTCATCCCAGCTCTCATTGCTTCTGTCCCTCTTCAATTTTGACTCCCTCTCTCCCTCACTTGCAAGATCTTCAGCACAGAGCCATGGCCATCACTTTTCCTCCTGACTCAATGCCTCTTCTTTTTCTTTCCCCACCCGGTTCCCCATTTCAGCCCTATGGGCATCCACTTCTGCACTTGCTAAACTTCAAGGGTTGAGCAGGGTCAGGACACAGCAACCACAAAAAAGCCAGGGAAAATCATTTAACTGCCATAAACCAACATTTAGGTGCAAATGAAATGACTTGTAGTTCAAAGAGAGAAAAAAATTAAGGGCATCATTAAGACCAAGGAGTAGCTGGGCTGTGCAGAAATGCAAAAAAGGAACAGAGAGTACAGACCATCAACCTGAAAAGCTGACGCCTGCACTGCTCTGGGATGTATTGTGATGGGCATCACGCTGGTAGGATGCAGCTAAAGGAAGGCATCCTATTTTGGGGATCACAACAACAAATAAAAATAAGCATCAGCATAATGAAGTGCTGGAAATCACTACCTCTGAGTAAAGAAACTGCAGACAGCAGGAGGAAAGGAAAGCTATTAGAACAGATGGACTTGTCCCCCAATTCAGATAGCTGGAAGAAAGGTATTTGTAGGAGAGATCATGCTGGGCACAGAACTGGTGCAGGGTTGACAAATGCCACAAAAGGCTGGCAGGAGGCCAAGACCTGTGCAGCCCTAGGTCCAGCCCCATAGACCTGTGCAGTGGGAGGCTGCCAAAACAGCAGCATGGAACAGGGTCAGTCTCTTCAGGGAAGAAACACCTCAGTTCATAATAAAGTCAAGACATTTTGGTGCAAATACATCAGAGAAAAGCAGTCAGCTCCTGGAGCATCCCCAGTCATCCACCCTATTGGGACCCAAGATACCTCAGCTGCCTCCCAGCCCAGCATCTGTCAGTCACTGTCTGTACTCTGAGAAGCCTTTCCTTCTCAAGCCCCTCTGAAGTAACAAACAGACCCTACCTGGTTGCTGTGAAGACACCACTGTTGCTGGAGTCACCAGATGCATCCAGAGAACCTGGAAACAGAAAAATAGGAAACAGTGGGGTGATGAAGAAGGTAAACAGCAGGACTGGGAGGTTCGAGAGCTGCATGACCTTCTGCAAAGACATAACCAGTCATTGTCTGAGGGGTCCAGGGACCCAAGAGATCCCTTCTGCCTGCAGTGAGCATTTTACACTCCTTGTCAAGCCCTTCTCTGCTGCCAGACAAGCTAGCATAGAACTGCATTTACCCAGCAAAATGCAGATGGGAACAGCTTCAGACCTCTGCCCCAAACTAGGTCCCCTCCTCTGTAACAGAAAGCCAGACACATCATGCTGATGGTTTCAACCAGACTCAAAGAAGAAGCTCAGAACTGCAGAGCTGCCTTTGACTCTCTTGATTTCAATACCGAAATACACCACATCTACAGTAAAGGTAGAATCCAACTCAGGACATCTCCACTTGGCCATAGCCTGACTCTCTGTTGAAGCCAGGTGACTCTAACATCTTTCCTTCCTCTGCTCTGTGCTAAAACTGGGTCTTACAAGCACGGTGACAAAGCACAAGATGAACTTGACTCTTTGTGCCCCCTTGTGCCAACACCCTCTACTTACACAAGCAACATCACCACATCAGCACACCCAAGGAACAGAGCTGCGTATTCTCACAGAATTCTCCAGTTTTATCCAATCCTGACTGCTTCAAGCTGCAATCTGACACCAGAGGGGCTGAGAATAAAACAATTAAGCTTTCTGTTGATATTTTAAAGCTCTTCTGTGATAGATTTTAATACAAGAAGGTATTTTTGGGAAAATAAGGAATAATAGGGTTTTTGCTGCTGTGCTATGGCAGTAAATTTTTCTGCTTTATCTCTTCTAGTAAAAAAACCTGTATAGAGTCAGGTAATGAAAGATTTTTCACCTTCATTGAAGACTAAGATGCTTAATTAGACTGATACTTTGAGGTGCCTGGGTCCACGTTATGGATAGAAACCAAAATAAAAAAATAAAAGTAGGGAAAAGAAGGTTGCATTGGCCGGGAATCGAACCCGGGCCTCCCGCGTGGCAGGCGAGAATTCTACCACTGAACCACCAATGCTGCTCTATGCGCTGCCCCCGCGCCTGCGGCCTGCTCCTGCCACCCCAACCGCTGCCCGCGCCCCCACTGCCACCCACCCGCCCCTGCTGCCACCCACACCCTGCCCCGGCAGCTCCCCCGCAGCTCCCCACTGCCCCGCCTTCCACCACTGCTGTCAGACAGGGAAATCCCTCAGTCTCAATCTCATCCTCCTGCTCCCTCTCACGGCAGGATTTTCCAAAAGCTACTGGTGGGCGTGTTACAGGAGAGCACTGGGCTGAAAAAGCAGCTGTAGAAGAACTCAAATGAACCCTTGTGATTTAAATATTAACACATATTTCACACACCTGGACAACAAAGATGTGTTGTGCCAGAAGAAATGTTTAGTTGTGCCAGGATAACAGCATCCAAGGGATGTTGGAGGGCTAACACCACTTCTGTTCCCAAGCATTGATTCATGGTGACCACTTAGTTTCTTTTCACTTCAACCCTCCTTCAGGTCTCCCATCTCACTTGCAAACTTCCCTCTTTTATGTTCTGGAAATTTTAGGACTGGGACAATACCTGCCAGATGAACTGGACAGTACCACGAATCTGGAAAGGATCCAAAATTCTCCACTTTTCTGTTTTCTACCCTTCCTCACCACACACATCCTCCACAAACGCACTGATGCTCTCCCAGAACTAACACAGCTCTCTGAGCTCTTCTTTGGGTGATGATGCCTGTCCCCAAACTAGAAATTATCTTTTTCAGGTCAACTTCATGACTAAATTGAAGGGGAACATGGTGAGAGGATGGGATGTTCACCAGGGCACACAGCAATGCAGCACCACTCAGGCTCCAGGTCAGAGCAATGACCCTTTCACACAGCCTGCAACAAGTGTGTCTGTCTCAGCAAAGGATCATCTGTGCAACAGGTCTCCAAATAAAGCACAGAGGTCCCATGTACTCTGAGCTGCTACAGGACACCAAACCAACTCAAGAACTTATCTTGAGAACATTCCCTTGACCTTCCTTACACCTCTACTGGCCCAGACCAACTGGGACTCACCGGTGGTCACTGACTCTGGCTTGGAGAGGGACTCCTCTGAGGTGGGCTCTGCTGGTATAGTCATTGATGGCTTGGCCTCATCCATTTCATCATCCTCTGGGATGACCAGCTTCATCAAGCTCTGGTTGCACACGTTTGCCACCTCCTTGATGTCTGAGTGAAGGCAGTGTAAGGAACACGCAGTCCCACACATGGGCAGGCGGCGGCCACAGAGAAGCCACTGCACCCCACCAGAGCTACCCCAGCCCAGCTACTGCAACCCCCCTCACATCCAAAGGGCCAGTGTGGGTGTTAGCGCCTGGTGGGAGAACTTTTCCTGGGCCTGCACCCCAAGGGCAGGAAACAGGCACTGAAACAGGCACGTCCCTGTGGGCTGGTGTAGCAGGAACGGAACGGGAGCAGCTCTGAGTTACAAGGATACTCTTCTTGCGATCGTCGTAGGAGAGACACGGCAGCACAGCGGTCAGGATCCCTGAGGAGTACGGCAGCATCACCCGGCCAGCCAGCTGGATGAACTCCCGCATCCAGCACATGGCTGTCAGCTGGATCAGGTCATCTGGAACACACGGGGCATGCAAAGGTGAGGGAAAGGGCAACACTGGCTCCACAGGCCAAGGACCACCTGCAAGCAAGGAGCTGCCTCTGCTCCATCCTGAGAGACCCTCATCCGAGAGAGTTTAGTCCCAGAGGAGATCAGTAAGACCTGAATCTCCAGTGAGCTTGAGATTAAACACAATCAATAGGTTTCAGTTAACCCCGTTCAACCCATAATGCAGGTTTCCTCATTTACAAGTAATCTGTCAAGCTTCCTAATGCATAAGGATATTTCTTCAGCCACACTCATTGCAGCTGTGTGTCTGGGTCGAGCATCATTCCTAGAGCTGGGGTTTTAACAACCTCCCTAAATTCTGGAAAAGGCACCACTGCCACGACACTCTGCTGATACAAGGCTGGATTTTAAGCTTAAACAGTGTAAATTCATTGGGAGTTAATCAAGAGCAACCAAATCTCAGTCTATCTATACTTCTGTATCTTCCAGGAAACCCACTCCCATTCAGCCACATTTAAAGAGCACAATGAGAAGAACCTGGGAACAAGATCCTTCTCAGGGAACACACCCAGCTGCAGCTGTAACCTTCTGCCACTGCCTCCTTAACAGACAGGAGCTATAGTGCAGCACTAGCACAAAGCCCACACACATCCTTAATTCTCTGACCTATGCACCAAGTGGCACCAGAGATACAGTAAAACCTTAAGAAGATCCTCCTAGAAGTGCTGGATATACACAGGTGGCAAATATTTTTTAGGCCGCTCCATTCTGGAGGATGCAGACCTGTGTTATGGCTGACGATCTGCAGTAAAAAAGCAGCTGTGCCAACTACAGGAGAGCTGCTTGTTCCCTTCTTTGAGCAGGATTTCCATGAACAGTGACAAAAAAAAAAGGCAAGCAGCTGAGCTGGTGAACAGCCTGCTGGAAAACTCCTGGCCTGAATCTACAGTCGGCATCAGAAACCAGGAGGCTGGTGCTACTGCCTGGTCCTATGCACTCACCTGCTGCCTGGCAGTGGATCACCAGGATATTGGCCATTTCTGCAAACTTCACACTGGAGGGATTCTTCTTGATCTCCTTGAGGAATTCCCCAAGAGCCACCTCACACCTGTGAAGAGGCAGAGCAGAGCTGGTCAGCACTAGGTCACCTTAGACAGAGCAGTTAAGGAGAACTTATGGAGACTATCTTCTCCAGGTGCACATGGAAGGATGCTGGTGGCACAGCAGAAGTGTCTCCACACAGAGACAGGAAAGATGAGGCTGACACACAGCAGAGACTGCACACAGGACACATAGTGTAAGGACAGAGATGACAGCAGCCCAGAGCCCCCCACAGCTTCCACAACTCCCCCACAGCCACCCAGGTTCTGTGGATATGGAGGTGCCGGGGATGAGGGGCAGTGGGGCAGGTGATACTCAAAGCTTTCAGTGTCTGTTCCTTGACACGTGGATGCAAGATAAAAAAAAAAAAGATATAGCGATGATCCAGAAAGGCTTTGCAGCAGGACAGATCCAGGCCAGTCTCACCACTTACTTATGCCCGTACTTACATGGCCATGGGATGGGAGAGGCCCTTGCCAAGGACACTTTGATCCACCACCCAAGCCAATGTGTCTCCCACCACACACATGGAGCTTCACTGCAGTTACACACAGGAGTTGAAAACCAATAGAAAAGTGAAGTATGAACAGTGAACATGACACAGCCCTCGCAACCAGCCAGCCTCCACACTCACATTTTCCGTATCTCCTTGCTGTTATCTCCCAGGATCTGGAAGAGTCCATCTAGGATTTCTGGCAGGTAATCCAAAAGGTTGATATCAGGCACAGACTCTAAGACCAGGATCTAGATCGGGGAGTAATATGAAAGAAGAGGTGAGTGTTCAAGAAGCTGACTAACATCACCAGCCTAAATCTGGCAGGATGCTGAGGAATTCAGAGCTGAGCTGTGTGGGATAGGGGGAAGGAAAAGAGGACACTGTGGAGTTGCCCATCTTGGGAAGTAGCTGAACTAGCACAGCAAGCAAGCAATCAGCCTACAGCAGTGCTACATTTCCAATCAGAACTCTGCAAAACAAAGCAGGGATTGAGAATGACTGCCAAGACTCATCCAGGCAGACCTGGGATGGCAACAGTATGGCTGAGAGAGAGAGCACAGGGCAACATCTCCCCAGACTTCAGCCAGGCACCAAGAGCTCCTGCTTTGCACAGAAAGGAGAGAGCAAGTGGAGATCCCTTGCCTCCTGGAGAGCAACATTTCTCCTTCACCTCTGCATGATGGAAAGCAGCCTAGACTGCCCCTTGGGATACCTCTAGAGTATAGTATGTCTATTTATACAAGCAACTTTCTAAGTGCACTTTCTAACATGGTGTGCAATGTCCTGAACAGGTTGGCAGAAGCGCTGTGCCATATCCCTGCCACTGCAACAACAAGGTGACAGGGAGAGCCTTTTAAAGCAGCAGGTAGAAAACTGTGCTGGCTTAAAAACCTGCCCAAATAAATCCAGGTGCCTGAGCTCACACATCACCGTGGATATCTGCAGTTTGCCTGGACACAGGAAGCTGATGGGACACAATGTCCTGGAGTTCAGACTGGCAGGCACACCTCGTGTACCTACCCAGGATATGATGAACTGGCGGGCGTACTGGTTGTTGGAGTAAATCCTCTCCCGCAGCAGTGGGATGAAGCCTACCAGGTCGAACTGGTTGCTCTCTGTCACGATATCCTGCAGAGCCCAAGCAGAGAATGTTAGAATGACTGCCAGTATGC
Source organism: Prinia subflava (assembly GCF_021018805.1). Taxonomy (NCBI): domain Eukaryota; kingdom Metazoa; phylum Chordata; class Aves; order Passeriformes; family Cisticolidae; genus Prinia; species Prinia subflava. Next base: position 13,846,035 of record NC_086259.1, read on the forward strand.
GTCCATGCAGCAACCCTAACTCAGTCTTTTTAAGCCATGTGACAGGAAAAAGATGACAAGCATGAGTCTGCAGGTCAGGAGACCTGGGGAGAAGGAATCATGCAGTTCATCCAGGCAATGAGCTGGCAGTCCCCCTCAGGCAGAGACTAATGCTGAGCAGGACGCAGAGAGGGATGCTCCTGCCTGCTGTGTGCCAGCCTGGCTGAACAGGATGATGGGAAGCTTCTCTGATTCATGCCTCAGTGCTGTGCTGCACACATGAGCAAGCACTTCTGATGCAGCCACGTGGATTGGGGTGCGAGTCCCCTGACTTCCCTTTACAACTCCTTCCACATGCTTGGTGGATTTTGCTGCATAGCCTGGTGCAGTGGAGCAGATCTCTCAACAGGAAGGTTTGCAGCAGGAGACCAGGTTAACTGCTGTGATAACAAACAGCAAGGGCAGGACCTGGTAGGAAGCTGCTCACCTCTAAACAGCAGCAGAAAAGGAACTGGGAGGTCTGTGGCAGTAAAAGCCCGTCAGCAGGCAGAACAGGAACGGGAACCAAGCCCACGCCCTGAAGCAGCAGCTCCACTCACATCACGACTCCCTTAGGCAAGGGAGGGAGAGCAGAGGAACATCCCTTCTGCTGCCTGGCACAGCACTGCAACCCTCAGACTCAAACCTCCACCAGCTCCTATGAGCTGAATGCACACATGGCTCTGTGATAACCCACCAGCCCCTCCATCCAGCTGCCTGAGAAGGCCACCAGAGCCCTGATTGAAGAAGCTGCCGTCAGTGAGAGAAAGAAATGTTTTGACAGCAGCCACAGGACTGAGGTGGGATGGCTTTAGCAGCTGCAGCCTCAGGGACTGACACGTCACCAGCCAGGACATGGCTCCAGCTTGCACCAAGGACTCTCAGATGGAGAGCAAAACTACCTTGAGGAGCCGATCAAGGAGCTCGGAGCCACTTTTGACATTTGGGTCAGGATCAGCAGCCAGCTGTGAAAGAGAGAAACAAAGACACATTGCAACAGTGGGTCCCAGGCCTGCTCCCTGCTCTGCAGCACAGCTCACAGTAGGCTCACAGGACTGTTACTCTCCTTTGACAATACAGGGACAGACACAAAGAAGTCCCTTTATCTCTTAACTTCTCATTAGGGTCCAAAAAATTTTCCTGACAGACTTCCTAAGGATCAAGCACACATCACCTTCCCCAGCTATGCAGGTTTTCATGGACCAGCAGTCACATTCTCAAAGAACAGAGAAATGCAGGTTACCATGAAAATCTGCAAAGGCAGACATACAGAGACAAAGTTTTGACGCTACAGACCCAACAAAGCCAAAGTACTGCAGAGCCACCTTGCCTGCAGCAGGGTTTTTGGGCTTGTCTTTTAATACCACTCAACAAGGAGCAGGAGAATACATCCTGGAGGTGAGGACAGAGAACAAAGCATCTTACAGTCAACTTCATACCCACAATATCAGTGGCTACTGTGTAGAAACTGCTCATTTTGCTGATCCTTGTGGGTCCCTTCCAACTCAGAATATTCTGTGATTCTGTCCTTCAGACCCGTCTGGGTCAAAGTAAACCAGTTTGCTTGGAAAAGAAAACCTTGGACAACTTGGTTTGACTTGGAGATGAGGACTAGTCCTCGAAAAGCACGTGGCGGTTAAGAGGAAGCTTCTTACCTTGCTGAGACCATCAAAGAGCACATTGAAGTGTGGGAGGACAGAGCCCCTGGCCACCTTGACAATGTTGTAGAGAGCCTCACAGGCATAGTACCGCAGTCGACTGTCAGCATCATTGAAACACGTCAGCACCGGCTCGATCAGCTCCTTCAGGTACAGCCCAGAGTCCTGGGGGGCACGAGGACACTGGTTAGCTGAGGACCATGGCATAGAGAGTGGGAAGAGATAGCGCTGCCCTGGAACATACTGCAAATATTCAGGCCTGTGATGGCTTTAGTACCCCTATGCTGGGCAGAATTTACTAATGAATTTTGAATTTTATTACTGAATTTTGTTATTCAGGTACAGTGAGAAGTGATCAGGTTTGCTGGGCATCTGCCTCATCTCCTGCCTGCAGGGCAGAGGGAGCCAGGGAGGGATTTCTGTGTGCGCCAGTGTCAGCAGTGCACAGCAGGAGATGGAACAGCTGCAACTCTTGTCAGCTCTTTTAACACAAACTAGCACCTAACCTGCTGAGTCTAGTCCTACTGCTGGAGACTGGAGAGAGACAGAAGCCCTTAAAACATGCCTAGCCAGCTGCCAAGATGTAATCCTGTCCAGAAAGTGCTCCTGGGCCCACAGGGTGTGGCTGGGTGTGCTGGGAAAACTCCAACACAAGGCAGTTGTAGGCTGCAATGCAGGGAGGGAGCTGGGGAGCTCCGGGGCCACCATCCCGTCTCTTCCCATCCCACTGACCCAAGAGGAGCTGCTGTTCTCTCACTACAACCTGCACAAGCCAAAAACCCCATCATACCTACCTTGCCCAGGGCAATGGAGCAAGCAGCAAGGCCAATGAGTCCCCCTTTCCGGCTGTGGGGGTGCTGGGAGAGTGCAAACTCCTGTGACAGGATCTGGATCACGTGTTTGATCTGGGATGTGTTGTTCTGAGCCACAAACTCTCGCACCAGCCTGGGGAGAGGAGGGAGAGGCACACAGGGAGGTTTAGGTTCTTTAGGTTCTGCCTGATACAAACATTGAGGGGCTTGGTGATAGAGACAGGGATTTTCAGCCACAACAAACACCAGAGAAAGCAGTACTGAAATGGGGAATGCTGAAGGAACCCAGAAGTGAAACCAAAGCTCTCCCTTCCTCCCCACTCACATCCAACAGCAGCTCCCTGCCCCCTGCTGCTCCAGCCTGCAGCCTCCTACACTGGCCACAAACTCTCAGCCCAAGATGTGCTCTCAAGGGCCAACTCAGTGCAGCTGTGTGCTTGCAGAGAAGTTACCAGGTCTTCAAACACCCTCTCCAACAGGGCAGGTTATTCAGGTCATTTACCCCCAGCATGGCACAGGATGGGAGCTCAGCATGCACCCAGAGTGCTGGTGGCTTGGCAGTGAATTGCTGCCCACCAGGCCTACACACAGTGTGATGGTTTTAAACCCTCCCATCCACCCACACAGTGCTTCAGTTAATATGCCATATATTTAACTTTACTACTAATAATGTATTTCAATAAATTCTTAAACACACCAAGATTTAACAAAAAGCCAACAGAGTTTCCATTTACAATATCTGCTTCTTCCCAGGAACTTGCAGCTCATTATCCAGAGATAATTAAAACATAAGCTGTGGATGAAGAGACCCATAACCCTGCTCCTGACTATAGAACTGCTTCCAGGTCCCAGCTTGCCCACACAGCCTCAGTTTCCTGCTGGCAGAGCCCTTGGCCAGGCAGGGAGGCACATGCAGCTGTGCAGGCAGCGGTGCAGGCAGCTGTGCAGGCAGCGGTGCAGGCAGCAATGCAGGCAGCTGGAGCATTGGTGGTTCAGTGGTAGAATTCTCGCCTGCCACGCGGGAGGCCCGGGTTCGATTCCCGGCCAATGCAGCGCTCTTTTCCTCCTTTTTGCTTGGATTTCTATCCCTAATGCAGACTTAGGCACCTTGAAAACTCTGCCTAAATAGTCATCTTTACCTCAACTGTCAAAATGGTGCAAAAGCTTTCACCGTTTAACTCCTAACAGATTTCTTTGGCACTACATGAATCTTGCACGCCCAAACAAGTGCCACTAACCAGTCACACGCTTTATAATCCAGGAAAACCACTACCAAAGATGTTACGAACTTTTCCTCCCCAAAATTACAAACACCAGCTCTGCTCTCATCTTGCTCTGTGCAAAGCAGCTGCTCCCCTTTGCGCTGGGACAGCAGGCAGCCCCTCCCTCACTCTCCCTAGTCCAAAGCCAAGTTCTCCAGCAGATACAGCCCGATCCACATCCACAGACTGCTGCTTTAGGGATAATGGCTCCGTTTCCAGTCCTGCTCCAAGAACAGAAACACACTGAGCTCAAGCAAGACAGACCATTGGGGTGATCATTTAACTGCCTACATTCCACAAGATGCAGCTTTCTTTAAACAGGACTAAGTTTACAGACTTCCTTCATGAGTTTAAAGGACTCAAGCTTTAATTAATGAGGGAAAAAGTGCAGCATCAGAGCCTGCACGCAGCAGGAGTTGCTCCTGCATTATCAGCTGAAGGAGAAGGAGGCTCCTGAGTAAAGAGGCAGCAACTCCCTCCTGGCTTGATGCCATGGACATGGAAGTGATGCTGCTGGGGCCGTTCTGTGATGAGGTTTAGATGAACTAAACCTCTGAAATCTGTAGAAAAGGTTGGCTCTTGCCTTTTTCCTTCTCACACTCTTCCCAAGTTGTACTTCCAGCTTGACCAAATGAACTGCCTGACCCCAAAGGAGACTTTGGTTGGTGTAAGGCCAGCACAAACCCTTAATCCTGGGGCAGAGTAAGCTGCAGCAGAGCTGCTTGGGTAAGGCACAGAGTATCATCCCTCACAATGCAGCAAAGGGGTTACTGAAGTAGTCTGGAGGCTGGAGTTATGAGGACACTGCAAGAATCCCACCCTGCAACAACGCAATCCACCCACAATAAATTATTCCTATAACAAAGAGAGAAAATGAGAGAAAACTAAACACACCAAACAGCAGAAGGGGCTTGCTGGGTTGGGTTTGTACCAGAGCACACACTCACCCCTGGCCCAAGTGACATCTTTCTCTGCTGACCTCTCATGCAGCACCCTCCATGTTGAAGGCAGGCAGTTTCCACACCACATCCCTCACTCAGCAGAGCAACTCCATCCCCACGTCCCTGACTGCCCCGAGTGCCTGACTGCTCCCCTGGCAGGCTCACCACGGCCACATCTCCCACCCAGAACTCATTCACCAGCTTGGACCATCATTCCCAGCCCTGTGCTGAGCTGCACCCTGAGGTGATGTCTCAGATCTCCTGCAGGAGCTGAGCTCTCAGGCAATGCCCAGGGAGGACAGAGTCCTTCCTAGGAAAAGCTGTCGCCAAACACAGCACCCAGACCAGCACAGCGAGGGTGAAAAGGACAGTCAGGGAACACATACAAGCAACACCAGAGGGGCATGGCCACACTGCAGATCTTTGCCTGGGATGCTCTGAAAGGAAGGCCCCATATCTGCTGGAACAGCAGCTGTGCAAGAACCAAGGGCAACACTCAATGGTCAGCGGTGGCAGTAACACTTCCCATCTCTCTAGGCAGGATCCAGCACGAGGTAAGTTTGGGTGAGCCCTCAGGGGAGAGGCAGGATGGCACCATGACTCTGGACGTGTCGCAGCAGAGCAGGCAGTACACTTCCACGGAATTCCTACAGCGATGCCACTCATGTATTCACCTTGCACAGGGCTGTGCAACTGCACCGGGCACCCACCGTCAGAATGAGCCAGGGAATCTTGGGATGCGGCTGGAGCCAGCGGGTCCTCACGGGCACCCAGGAGCTGACACACTCGGGGATAAGTTTCAGTGCCCAGTAGAATGGGGCTGAGAGGCAGGGAGCAGGTCTGGGAGAGATTGCTCCTGCCCGAGCACCGCCAATGGCGCTGTCCCCAACAGGGTCACCGTGTCACTTTAGCCCCTTCCCAGGACTGCCGGGACCGCAGGGTGCCAGGCCAGCAGGCCCCGCAGCCCGGACGTCGCGGGGTGACCGCCACCCCCGCAGTGCCCAGCTCCCACCGGGCAGCCGGGCCGCTCCCTCCCGCCGCCCGGTGCACGGCTGGACCCACCCAAGCATCACGGGCCGGCTCCCGCCACCCTGGGGCCGCAGGGTGCCCCAGCACCGCAACACCTCTCCCCGCCCTTCCTGGGGTGCCACACCGGGCTCCCTGACCCCAGCACCGGGGCCGCCCGCACCGGCACCGCCCTCGTTCCCTCTGCCCTCCCGGTTCCCGGCGGCTCCGACTGCTTACTTCTCTATCTCCAGAGCCGCTACCTTCCTCTTCTCGTAGAGCTTGTCGGTGAGCGCCCGCACCACGCCGGGCGTCAGCGGCGACAGGTCCCGCTCCGCGTTCATGGCCCCGCCGCCGCCACCGGCGGCCACGTGACCCCGCCCGGGACGCGCGCACACGTGACCGCGGCGGGCGGTGCGCACACGTGACCCCGCCCCGCCGCACAGCGCCCCCGCGCGGCGCGGAGACACCCCCGGCTCATTAACCCCGGGGTCATTAACGGGAGCGGCGTCAGGGAGAGACGCCTTCGCCCGGACAGCCTCAAGGGGGACAGTCCCCGGCCTGGTCACTTTTATGTCTAAGAGGATTTAACAGCACTTGATCACTGATTAATTTAATATTTACGAAGTGATTCGACAGACTTTGCTATAACCACACCAGTCACTCGATTATCTGTAAAGTGTTTAAATTAAACTCACACATGCACTCTGACAGACACACAGGTAAACGTCGATAAATGTCCCCAGCTACGCATATTAAAAGTTTCCCTCAAGTGCCAGCGAAGTACTCGGATGGAATGGCTTGGTGTTCCCCAGCAAGTGAGGGTTGAGCCTCAAGGGGTGGGGTACTGGCTCAGGCTGCAACACTTCAGCTTGTGGCACACACCAATTGTTTGTGCATGGCTAAATGTCTCCTGTCCAAAAGATTCCCCCTCTTGTGCCAGCATATCTGGCCACCTCAAACTTCACAGAGTGCCTTTTGAAGGTGACCATGACATCTGATTTCAAGGTCCCCGTGAAGTTCTTGGCACATCCAGCATGGATGTGTTGTACCTAGGGAGAACCAGAGAATCCAGACTAAATAGGAATTACTGGCAAGGGAAGGACTGACAGCAAAAGGGACAGATGTGGTGAGCAGCCGTGCTAGGAATCTGCACCTCACTGTGGATTTATCTGAGGTTTGACAGAGAAAAGTAGGAACAGAAGATGCCACTTCCCATACCATGGAGCCATTTCTGCAGGGCTGATGCCCAACTCTCATTCTACCTGCTTCCAGGCAGCTCCTGCCATATGGAAAGCTGAGACAAAGAGGGAATTTGGCTTCTGCTGGCAGGCTATGGGCTCAAGGGCTGCCTGTGTTCAGGCTGGCACCTTCCCACAAGCAGCAAAGACCTCAGAGAGTCCATTGATGTGGTGATAACCCCCCACAACCAGACCTACCACGTCGAGAAGAACAGGAAAGCTTCGTACAACTTGCTAGGAGGAAACGCTGCAAAGAGTCCATAAGAAAAGCTTGGGGGACAGAAAGCCCAAGAAAGAAAATCACGTCTAATATTTGGCTGCTGCTTGGCCAAGTCAAGAGCAGGGCACACGTTTTCCCTCTCTGGATGATCACACATCGTGGCTAATGAATTTGCCTCCTCTACAAAAGTCCTCAAAATAAACTGAGAAAAGGAAACATAGAGCACAGTGACACAGGTGTGAGTACAGGATGGCACGTGGATTGCCACCATAGTGCCACTAGCCCAGCACGGGGAGCCCAGCACATCTCCCCACTATAAACACAGCACTTAGCACAAAGGTCAAGTAAAATCAGAGAGAAAAAACGTACTGAAAGTAATGAGCAGAATGTAATTAAACCACAACCAAGTTTAATTAAAATGTAGTAAACAGGGATCAAATACTATCTAATAAAACTGGGACACCACACATGCCCATGAGAACAAAATGTGAGTTGAGAGGGCAGAAAATCCCCCACCACCTTTCCTATGTTGTGTTTAGCTGAAGAGGACAGACTGGTCAGAAAATCACATTTTCAAGAAGAACTCCCTTCCTGGACATCAGAAGTCAATCATTTGCTTATAAAGAATTTCTGACACTCGTTGCCAGGTCTGCCATATTTTGGGGAACCTTTCCTTCTTGGGACAAGCACTGGCTCCCAGACCAGAACATTCCCTGAGCAGGTTCTCACATGGACAGTATGATGCCACCGTTACAAAGGGCCAGAGGGAGTTTCTCTGAATCACCAGCAGGTGCCTTTTGAAGCACAGGGTCCTCTCTACATTATGAAGGCCCAGGCACAGGACCCTCACCCAAGGAAGATGCCCCCTCTCTACTGATGGTGAAGGTCAGGCTTTTGGCTTTAGTTCTATGCGGCTGCAGGAGAGGCACGGAAATAATTTCAGCTGGCACAAACCCATTTCCCACTGGGCAAGCAATGCAGCAAAACACCCACTGTGTTTTCCCTGGCAGGTGCTCCTGTACCCCACAACAAAGGCCCCCTCACCCCTCTCCCTCACAGTCGATTTAGGGCCATTCACAAGAGGAATCTGCTTCAAAGAGACAGAGCCTTCCAGAGTAACACTTTTAAAATCATTTCAATTAATTGAATCATGCAATACAGCAGGTAAATAATGAGGCACCAGATGAGACATGGCAAATCCCCTGGCTGCAGTGATAGGAGACATATGCAACAAGCAGAAGCACAGCATGAAAACAGTACAAAAGCAAGAAGGCAAAAATAAATCAACACCACCATCAGTAAAGATTATTTCCAAGGACATTAAAAACGGAATTGCTTATTAGGGCAGAAAGCTGACTTCCCTCGTTCCAATTCAGCCACTAAAGGGTTGGGGAAGGCCAGGTCAGAGCTCCACTACAGAGGTCCCAGGGCAGAGGAACAGGGTTTTCCTTGGATAAGGGCTCCAACCACTCCCTTAGCATAAAATACCTTAACACATGCCAGAGAATCATCCAGGATCACCTCATTTTACAGAAACAAGGAGAAAATCATGACTACTGACCTGTTAGCACAGAAACTCCTTCATCTAAGCCATTGTCCTTGGAAAGCCCCAGCTCGGCTGTGGCACATCTCAAACACTTCCAGTTGGCTACCCGATGTTGCCTTGACTTCACAGTCATTTAGACAGGGCTAAACTATCATCCTCATTTTTCTGCTCTGCTCTAATAACAGCTACTGCCTCTCAGATCACCTCATGCCAAGCACTCTGACATTGTGCTTACAGATTAAAAAACAGACCTATGTCTAAATTCATCCTCACTCTACAAAGTGCCTCAAGGAAGTGTGGGGAGGGAATTCAGGATTGCTCAGCCACAGTGATCTGCTCTCCCACCTGCAGACCCTTTTCCAGCTGAGTCTTATCAAATCCCAACAATTTCTGTGTGGCTTTTCTTGATGCACAGCACCTTCATGAGCAGACCCTGGAATGCTGAGAAAAGTTGCCAAAAGCAGGTGGAGGCAGGTGGAGGAGAAGGAGCAGGGCTCTTAGCTCTGCTTGGAGGTTCCTGTTATCTTCTGCCAGATTACATTAGGGTTTAATTGCAACCTAAAGGGGAAATCTAATTTTGATGCTAGAACAATGCATATATTTTACAATAACAGAGAAATAAGCACATTCCAGTGAAGTCTGCGAGGAATTAATTTCCTCTGGGGCCACTTGTTGGCCGCTTGCCTGTTTCTCTGTATTCCCATATTTTAGAACCAATTTAGGCTTTTGGAAATGGGAATGCTGAATCAGTGTTCAGCTTTTCATCACCCCATCTCCCCTCAACTGGCTTTGCTGGACTTGAGCCTGCAGGCACTTGCTCCTGCTGATGCTGAGTCACCTGAGTCTCAGCAGCTGGTGGCAGCTGAGGGTCCCAAGCATCTGGCAGGAGAGCAGCCTCAGCTCCAGAGGGTTTGGCCTGGCCCCGTTGCTGCCTCTCTCCTACTGGGGATGCTGTGACAGCTCCCTGTTCTGCTCTGCATGTTAATTAAGCAGTAATGTATTTTCTCTGGGTCCCTCAGCAGCCACCATGTGATTGTGCATGGCAGAGCTGCAAATGAGGATGGTCTCCAAGCTATTAACGCCTCAAATTGCTCATCAAGAGCCCAGCAGAAGGGCAGCATGTCAGATATTATTTCTGGCCCACATTAAGCAGCGTTGGTATTCTAAGTGATCAGAATAAACTAATTCATTCTGACACCAAGGGAATCAGGTATCAAGACTCAGGAAGGTGAGATCAGTAGAACTGAAGCATTCATACATCTCACCTTGCTGGAGCCCATCACACACACATTTATTTTGGCCAGGTGGGGAAAACTTTTTTTTTTTCCCTGCCTGGACAAGACTCTTGTCTGCTTAGATTATTTTTTTCTTCTAACTGTTCAAGCCATTCTTTCCTCTTCACTCTCTAGTCACTGAAATGTCTTCCAGAGAAAGCTCTTTCCAGTGGAAGAGGTTAAATCTTTGGTTTGTATCCTGGCCACCCAGCTTCTCTTCCTGTGGCATTACCATAATATGGGCCTTGGTCAGTGGTGGTTCCATCTTGGAGACACCTGGTATTGGCTCTGTCAGACACTGGGGAAGCTTCTGGCAGCTTTTCATAGACACCACCCCTGAAGCACCCCCCATGCTACCAAAATGTTGCCATGCAACCCAGTACGTGTCAACCTTTCACTAATCTGTAATACTGCTCAGATTTTATGATTTGGCCTGCCACTATGTTTGTGTCAGAGGGGAACCTGCAGAGAAATCACAGTGGGAATTGCATTTCCTGTAATTACATTGCATCCTCACTGCTGGATAAAGTCTGCCTAAAAATGTTGTTGTAACTGCTGGTATATTTCTATTTTTAATGCCGCTCTCTTTTTTTGTTTTTAATGACATTTGAAATTAAGTTATTTTCTCCATGGGAGCTCTGGAGAACTAGGGGTATTTTGACAACCCAGAAACATTCAATCAAAATAGTTTAAAACTGAAGAGGATCTTTAACCAGGCTGATATACAGGCTGGGATTTCTGTTTGCCCCTTTAACCCTTTCATTCCAAATTCAGTTCCACACCTGAGAGATGGGTCACTTGTTGTTTTGCATTCTCCTTGGGAACAGACCCTATTTCCTTCCCCCAGAGTTTGAGCTAATCCCTGAAATCTAAGGCAGTCCCATGACTTTTCTGAAAGAGATAAGCTAAACTATTTTAAAATCATCTTTTCAAAAGCCTTTCTATAGAGAAAAGCTTTCCCTGCAGGGAAAGCAACCCAAGAAAGGAAGGGAAAGAATGCACGTGCCTGGTGTACTGTTATTTTGCCAGGCACTTTTGAATTTTTTTGTGTAAAACTCTCTTGAAGTGGCCTGTACATCATCAGGCTCCTGATGTGGAGGCACCAAGTACGGGACATCAAAGAAATGGAAGGATGAGCACACATACTGTGCCCCATGCCCCTGACTGGGATCCTTTTTCCTCACCTGTTTGTTAGGCTGTGGTTTTCCAGTGCCACCCCCTGCTGCCAGCACACGGTGCTTTCCTTGTTGTGTGCTAAAAGCAACAATCTCCTCTGCAGCCTTTTCCCTTTTTAGGGACAGATACAACACACAGAACTGTCCCAGCAGCTGCAAGATGACCAACAATGTCTCCCCCTTGGAGAGAGAGGTGCATTTCTTATTTGAGGATAACGGCAAAGCAGAAATGTTCTTTTGGGACCACTCCAGCATGAGGCTGAATCCAAATGAGAAGCAGGCAGGGGATGGGCAGATAGGGCAGGCACTTGTAGAAGTGCCCAGGCACTGTTCTTGCTCACTTTTTTTGAAGGGACTGGTGCAGGAGTTGAGCATTTGGACAGACCCCACTTCCATTGGCTTCTTGGAAGGCAAACTCATCTGGTGCATTAAGGAGAACCTGCAGCTGGTGGTCCTCTGCCTGTGCTGCCAAGAGGTGTGTGTGGAGCTGGGGACCAGCCCTCAGGAGCTGTGTTTTGGTAGCTGTGTTTTTGTGTTTTGGTAGCTGCCTCTGCACAGGTCACTCATCCCACAGGCACTCTGAGACTTGTGACAAAGGGAAAACGTTTCACTCTGGTTTCAGAGGCACAGATGGAGCTGCTCCACGGTGCATGCAGTGGCGAGGCTGGTGTGACTGTCCTGTCTCTACAGGACAGGGAGCAAGACTCTGCTCCCGAGAAACCACATCCCACTGTGAAAATTAAAAGGTAAAACTACATCTGCAAAATGTTAACCAAGAAAAAAAGAAAGCCTGGGTAGTGTTCCAGGAACCACATATATAAAAACAATTAGTTACACGAACAGGACCTCGTATTTGTGAAAGAAAACCAGGCATATGAGGTGGATGTCACTGTGAGATACAAGTATACTGAAATATCCTTAGAAGAGGCTGTGAAGGAAAAGGTGAGGAAATACCAACACCTTCAAAAACAAATTCACAAACTAACAAATAGAGCAGACACTGTGCTTACAGATTAAAATGCAGTCTCACGTCTAAAACCACCCTCACTTACTTTACAAAGTGGCTCAGGAAGGGCGTTCAGAATGGCCCAGCCGCAGCGACCCGCTCTTCCACGCACAGCCCCAGCACAGGAGCGCGCTGTGCAAAGCCCGGGCTGCGCTCGGGGGTCGCACACCGCACATGCCGTGCCCCGGGCCCAGCAGCTCCGCTCTGCCTCCGCAGTGGGCCGGGCCGGGCCGGGCCGGGCAGGGCCGGGCCGGGCCGGGCCGGGCCGGGCAGGGCAGGGCGAGGCCGTGCCCGGCCCCTGAGGGCCCGCAGGGACCCCGTCCGCGGCGCTGCAGTGGCGGCGCTCGGCCACACGGGCGCGCCCTCAGCCCGGCCCGGCGCCCGGAGCGCTCCGGCTCTGAGGGCAGCGGGCGAGAGCGGCCCGGGCCGGGCCGGACACCGCGCAAAGCCTCCGGCCGGCTCACACCCGCCACAGAAGCGGCTGAGCTCGCTCCTCTGAACACAGGAACACGCGGCACACGGGCTCTCGGCCGGCAGCCACGCTATTAAATGCCAGGAGGCAAGCCGGAGACTTGCCTTTCTCCCTGGTGTCAATCCACCTGTGATTTCGATGGAAGGCGTTTGCCAGTGGGAGAAAGGAACACGCAGGGGAACAGCACTTGCATTATCTGTGTTTATCGTCTCTCTCCCCACGACGCTGTGACAGAGCAGATGTTTCTTCGCCTCTGGAGCGAGTCCTGAGGAGACCATCAAGTTGATCAGAAGGATGGTGTCTCTCCCATGAGGAAAGGCAGAGAAAATAGGAATTGTTGAGCCTGGAAAAGAGTAGGCTTTGGCGTGACCTAATTGCAGCCTTCCAGTACCTGAAGGGAATTAACAGGAAAGATGGCACAAGAGTATTTACTATTTACGTAGTGACACAATAAGGGGGGAGGCTTCAGAGTGAAAAGGAGTAGGTTTACATATTAAGAAAAAATTCTTCCCTATGAGGGTGGTGAGGCACTGGCACAGGCTGCCCAGGAATGCTGTGGATGTCCCACTTGTTTCTAGGATGTCCTGTGACCTCATAAGGCTGGTTTTAAAAGAAACCTCCTCAGAAACACAGACGTCTTGCACTTCATAATGGAACACTCCAGGCCAAGGCTGTGAATGCAGGGAGGAAGGCAAGGAGCAGAAAGCATCTCCTCTGCCTGCAGAGGACCCATCCCAAAAGAGAGGGGCCAGAGGGCTGTGGAAGTGCTTCCACCAGCACTGTGGAGCTGAAACTAAGCCTCCTGACAGAAGCAGGTCAGCCTGGAGCTGGAGGGACTGACAACAAACCATCAACCCCTCTGTGTTGCTCTGACCCAACCCAGCCACTCCTCCCATGAGACAAAATGCATCCAGGAGTTAATGTGGGAATTTAATGGGAGCACAGGTGGATTGACACCAGGGCGAAAGGAATCTTTCCAGGACAACTCTATGGCACCTAATGGTCCCAGCCTCTGAGATGTTAACAAAAAAAAGTCTCAGCCTGTGTGATGGTTTCTGAGCCTGCTCAGGACACAGCTTTACACCACTTCCCACACCCACCTCCCAAAATAGAGCAGATAGAAATCACACTGCTCCTGCAAACCACATGTGAAGAGTCACACGGGATGACATGACCCTGCCAGCTCAGGCTGTGTAGGAGCCACCAACATCAGGACAGAGAGGTAACAATAGTGCCTGAGGTCCCTGCCAGCACTGAGGACATGCACCAGACACCACCACCCCCCCTTCCACATCAAATGCAAGAGTTTGATGGAACATCCTGAGTTGGAAAGGACCCATAAGGATCATGAAGGCCGACTCCTGGACACTCAGTCGTGCTGATACTGCTTCCCTAGAGCATGGCACCACATGTGCAGCATCCTTGGCCAGGCCCCCAGAGAACACTCACTAGGCACAGCCAGGGCTCTGTGTGAAAACCGGTCTACCAACAAAGGACCAACTCTTTCCAGGTGATCCCAGGACAAAGCACCAGAGACCACACACCCAGGAGGTATTTAAATGGCCTTACATGATGCACTTTGAATTTCTGCTCCAGGCAATCAGATGCAGATTAAAAGGGCACTTTGGAGCAAGCCATGGACAGCTCAAGGGTGTTGCAAGATTTGATTTTTGAGTTCACCGAAGGTCCTCAGCTCCTGCTGAAACCCACAGATCACAGCTGTACCATCACTCTCAAGAAGGAAAGTCAGAGAAGGGTCTGAGGCCCCTCAGGCTTCATCCAACATGGCTCATGCCTCTCACAGACTATTCCTATGGGATGCAGCTCATCTGATTTTTACGAATGCAGGTGCTAAAGCTCCTCAGTCACTTGGTCCAAGGTGAGCTGGACCAGGGCCAGCCACAATCAGCACTGCAGGCTGGCACAGCACATCCTGGTACAGATCATCCTTTAGGCAGCTGTACTTCCCTCTCTTGACAAGTTATGACCCTGGAAGTAGTCTCCACTGACTTTACTGGTTATTCTGACTTGCACCGATTGTACAGATGACAGAGGCCATTAAATCTTCTTCCTCATGCTTTGCACAGCAGCTAGGGGATTTATAAGCATCAGGTGAGCTCTTGATTCTTTATGAGACAGAAAAATGCTTCTCTGTCAGACTTGAGCCAAAGGTCCTTCTGAACAAATCAGTAGCTCTAACATAAATACAATTTGCAGGCTTTGTTCAAAATTAAACAAGCCCCTACAGCTGTAATTTGGAGGTGCTATTTAAAGAAATCTGCACCAACTACAATCTTAGCAGCTACTTCAAAAATCAGCTCTGCAAACAGATGACTATTGACTCCTGTAATGGAGAGCAAAGGAGGAGAGACGTGCTCCAGCTGTCTCTGAGGCCAGGATCTGGATATTCACCGTTTTAATATATCTTCATGGGGGCAAGTGCTGAGAGCTTGAAAACACAGAGTATGGCTGCAAGGGTTAACAATATTAGGAAGCAGTGGGAAGCCAAAGAACTGGTTGAGCATAACCACCTGAGAGCAGCAGCCTGCTCCTGGTTGCATCTGACAGGCAAGCAGAAGGCTTCCAGCCATGGAAAGGGAGAATCTCTCAGTCTGACCTCTTCTGAGGGCAAAGGCTGCAGGAGAGGGAAGCTGGATGTCAAAAGCTGAACCCTTTTCAAGGACAAGCTCACAGCACGGCTGGTGGGTTCCCTGCCTGCCAGCACTGCTCTCCTTCCATGGGGCCAAGAGCAGGGTGGGAAAAGGAGGGAGGTGAAATGATGGAGCACGTCCTGAAGTCCTCACCTAAGAGGAAACATTCCCGCTCGTCTGAACCACTTCTGCCGAACCCCAGAAGGTGTCTCCACCGGCCTGCGCTGATGCGGCACATCCTGGGCAGGCAGCGCAGCCCCAGCCCAGCGCACCCTCCAAATGGGAGTCTGCAGCAGGTCACCACGGGGCACGGAAGGAGAAGGTAAAGCTGCAACGATAACGAGCACAAAATGAAAAGCAAACCAAAAAAAGCTCCACTTTAATATACTTCCTAGGGTCGAATCCCAAAATAAATCAGACACTGAAGCTCCACCCTGCTGAGTATGCCGGCATTGCCATCCATCTCCTGCCCAGAAGGTGCAGGCATCCTCACCCTGGCAGAAATCAGATTAAGGGTGTGCGGGGCTTTTACCCCATGCAAAAGCCGAGTTAACGTTGCTGCTGAGTTACTGTTAAAGGTCACTCACATGGTACATCAGAATTCCTCCCTGCTTTACCTAGAGCGAGGCAGGCATACTCCCAGGATGTGCTCACAGTCCAGTGGTCCCACAGAGCTCCCAGAGATGGGGAAAAGGCAGGACTGATCTGGTCCAAGTGGCACTGGGGACAGCTGGGGACAAGTGGGTGGTGACAGAGGCCAGCAGGCAGGAAAGAGGTGACAGTTGCCAGTGAGGGGGAACATGCAAAGCAAGCTCCCAGCTGGAAAGGTTTCCTGTGGAGGAGAAGGATGACTCTCCCGAGGGCAGAGCCACTGAAAAGGCAGCTTTGAGTCAGGCACTGTTGAAAATGCATGGCATGTCAGCTGGGCCCAGAGGATCCCTGGGGTTCCCAACCCCCTGGAACTCCTACCTCCCTCTGCTACATGAAGCACACAGTGGAGAGAAAATCAATCCTTGCTCTACCCCATACCACTGACTCTGGGATGGGCATCTCTATGGCTGCCCTGCTCTTTGCTGAACCCCATTCAATCTCCCTGGAAGCTGAAGCCCTCTACTTGCTCTGCTCCTGGCTGCCTCCCTGTCCCAGGCCAGGGCATACAGATGAGTGGTGACACATCCCTAACATCCCAAAGTCCTCATACCTTAACCCAGCTGCTACTGGTTCTCTGAGTTGGCAAAGACAATACACAGCAATCTGTCAGAGTTCAAGGAGCATCTGGATGATGCTCCTTGTCATGAGATTTAGTTTTAGATTGTGCTCCCTGTCTAGAAACCACCTTGGGCTAGAAGTAATCAGCACAAAAATCCCCAGTGCTGACTTACACCAAAAAACATGTAAAGATTTGGCACCTGGATTCAAATTTACCACAAGGGTGCCTCTTCTTCTAAGAGTTTAAAAATTTCTCAGTTACCCTCTGAAGACAGGGAGGCATCAGAAAAGAGCACAGCCATACTAGAAATTCCACTTTTTGGCAGAGCTGTGCCAGGGGTTCAGATGGATTTTCTCCTGGGAAAGCTGTTTGATGCACAGCTTGCAGGAAGCAGGAAAAGAATGAAGGGTGAGAAAAGATGGAAAAATTAAGAGAAATGAGGTCTGTGAGATTATGTCACCTTATCCATCACTGACACATGCAGTGATGACTGTCCCCATCAACAAATCAAAAAGAAACATCAATGGTTTGTTTCATAAATAATAAAGCTCCGTAGGAACAGGCCCTGAGCCTCTTGCACCTCCTGCTCAGAGGGAATCCATGCAGAAGCCATCCAGGCAGCAGTGGCAAAATGGCTTGATTAGGAAGAGGGATGCCTTTCACAGAGCCTGTGTACCTTGGGCTCCTACTGTGAGCCTTGGCTAATGAAGATGTGCAGAAGGCAAGGGCAGAAGTCTGGCTGATCCCCAGATTTGCAGATAAACAGAGCTGACAAAGCAAGAAGTCACCTTCCAGCCAACATTTGCTGACTGGCTCCAGAATCCCCACCCAAACCCCCCAGCTTGATCTGGGCATGGATGACACATGAGCATCTCCCAGGCTTGGTCCTGATGGCACAGTACAAAGCCAAGGAGATGGTTAACCACCCGCCAGCACTTGGGATGTGCAGTGCTTTTCTCCCAAGCAATGCTTTCTCCTTTGCCTCCTATACCCTCAATTCACCCCTCCAAAACAGTCCAGTGAGGAATGACAGCTCTCAGGTTCTGTCACTCTTATGTGAAGGAGGCAGCTGAGGCTCCCCAAACCCAAGTGTAAGAGCTAAGGGGACTCTCTCATGCAGCTGTTTTGGGCTCCAACTTCCATTGCAATGTCTCAAGTCAAAGTCCTCCAGGTGTGTGACAGTGGGTAGAAGCCCTGAGGCAGAAGAAGCTGCCTCAAATGTGCTGTAGTGCTCCCAGAGCTCAAACAGAAGGTGACATGCCCAGGCCTGGAGGCAGGCTGGCTGACCTGCCAGCCAGAGAGGTGGGAAAAGAGCAGCACCACGCTGGAAGAGGCAGAGAGATGGAAGGTGCATGGTGACTATCACTGTGCTGAAGGTAGAAAAGAAGTCAATTGAAAATTGAAATAATTTCCACATTGAAAATAGGAAATCATCACCACCCGTCTTTGTGCCAAGAAAGCATTACTGTCCCACATCTCATGTCCAGCTTTGTGTCTCTACTACAGACTTGGTAGCAACACACACTCACTGACAATACTCTCCTTGGTGAGCATCTCAGTTACTTGTCATTCCGTCTGAATGAAGCAAGTAGCGAATTTCCGAGTCTCCCTTGCTGTGGGTGCCTCTGCCTGTGAGTACAGAGACTCTCTGCAAACTGTTCATGGCAGTCATGTGGCCAATCCAGAGGTGATCCCTGCCCAGCACCTAGCACTTGCTCCAACAGCCTCCAGTTCTGAGAAACAGGAAACAATTTCTCTGTTACACCAAGCAAACCACTACTCTGCTGCTGTCAAACCTCCTGCAGCTGACGGACACATCAGGAGCTTCTTTCCCTCACAACTCAGCCCTCCTTTTCTAAGTTACCCAGGGGATTTAAGCAGAGAAATAGCACCTTTGGGGCTACCAAAGCCAAAAACATAGGGCTCTAAGGAGCTGAGAGCACCAGGAGCAAGAAGAGGGTGTGCACTATTGTCACTCATCTGACACTCTCCAGCACCAGGGGCATGGGGGATAAATGCATTTCTGATGGATGTTCCCAATGTTTCTGCCTCTCCCCGGCAGTGGCTGACAGAGCGCTGCTGTCAGATTTCTGCTTTGCACTCTTTTTCACTGTCTGCATTTTCCATTTCTTCCTTGTTAGAAAAACAACAAAGCAAAATCCCATCAACTATAACACAGAATTGGGTTTTTTTTGGTCAGCACCAAGGCTGGGATCTGGCTGGCAGGGTTCCTGCAGTGACACCTGCCTGGGGATGTGCAATGAGAGATGACAGAGACAGGAGAGATCACTAATGCTGTAGGAAGAACCACTTGGGAGGAGAAAGGCTCCTGTTGAAAACAAATTTTGGCCAAGAAAATCCTAAATGAAAAAAAAATTCTACATGTTTAGCTCAACAAATCCTTTCCCCAAAGAATCTACTAACAATTCATTACCTTGGATCTGTAGCCAAGATGTTCCCACTGTCCAGAGATGTCAGATCAACACATGAAGGTGTTTTGACATGTGCCACGGAGGTGCAGAGCTCCCTGCTGATCCACCCTGGCACATGGACTGCTCAGTGCCTGTTAGCTCTGTCCCAGGGAGGGAACACATCTTGCACAGAGGGGACAGAAAGGTGATGCAGGAACAGCAATGATCAATGCAAATGACAGGGCATGGTTCCTGAAAAGGATGAAAGTTCTAGAGAGAAGCTACATTTGGGGATGAGCCTTTTGCAACCTCTGTCACAGGTCTCTAAGAATATCTTTGTATATCCTTTGTATTGAATGTCTTCCTTTTGAGGGGAAACCCAAAGAAAGCTGAGGAGCTGGTTACTGCCCTTAGAAAGAGGACAAATTAGTCTTTCAAGAAGAAACCTTGAAGGTAAAAAATAGGGCAAAATGTTTGAATTCGACTCCAGATTTAGTATCTCCTGTGGGGAGACTGTGGAGATCATTTCAATGCTACAGAAAACTTCTTAGTGCAAAGGCTTAACTCAACTTTGAGCTATCAAAGATCCAAGGGGTGAAGAGAGCCTGTTCTCAGTCTGTCTCTAAGCCTGTAGGTGTAGACAAAGAGTAACCACAGGAGATTCATGGCTCCACAGTGTCAGAGACAGGCATGGGTTGGGCATGTCCAACCCCACAGCCAAAGCTGGACTCTGCTGCTCTTACCACTGCTCTGCTCAAAGCAGCAGCAAGGACTTGAGAGTGAGGAGGAAAAAAATAGCTTCAACTGCTGGAAGAAAAAACGATCTAAGCACACAAGACCCACCTGGCCAAAAAGCCAAAATAAATGTGTGTGTGTGATGGATGCTGGGAGGCTCTGCTGATGGGCTCCAGCAAGGTTAGAGGTATGGATGCTTCAGTTCTACTGATCTCACCTTCCTGAGTCTTGATACCTGATTCCCTTGGTGTCAGAATGAATTAGTTTATTCTGATCACTTAGAATACCAGTGCTGCTTAATGTGGGCCAGAAATAATATCTGACATGCTGCCCTTCTGCTGGGCTCTTGATGAGCAATTTGAGGCGTTAATAGCTTGGAGACCATCCTCATTTGCAGCTCTGCCATGCACAATCACATGGTGGCTGCTGAGGGACCCAGAGAAAATACGTTACTGCTTAATTAACATGCAGAGCAGAACAGGGAGCTGTCACAGCATCCCCAGCAGGAGAGAGGCAGCAACGGGGCCAGGCCAAACCCTCTGGAGCTGAGGCTGCTCTCCTGCCAGATGCTTGGGACCCTCAGCTGCCACCAGCTGCTGAGACTCAGGTGACTCAGCATCAGCAGGAGCAAGTGCCTGCAGGCTCAAGTCCAGCAAAGCCAGTTGAGGGGGAGATGGGGTGATGAAAAGCTGAACACTGATTCAGCATTCCCATTTCCAAAAGCCTAAATTGGTTCTAAAATATGGGAATACAGAGAAACAGGCAAGCGGCCAAAAAGTGGCCCCAGAGGAAATTAATTCCTCGCAGACTTCACTGGAATGTGCTTATTTCCCTGTTATTGTAAAATATATGCATTGTTCTAGCATCAAAATTAGATTTCCCCTTTAGGTTGCAATTAAACCCTAATGTAATCTGGCAGAAGATAACAGGAACCTCCAAGCAGAGCTAAGAGCCCTGCTCCTTCTCCTCCACCTGCCTCCACCTGCTTTTGGCAACTTTTCTCAGCATTCCAGGGTCTGCTCATGAAGGTGCTGTGCATCAAGAAGAGCCACACAGAAAGTGTTGCGATTTGATAAGACTCAGCTGGAAATGGGCTTGCCCCAGTGCCCAGGGCTTCTCTCCTAAACCTTCCTCAGAGTCATAGTTGATTTATAGCTCCCAAGAGCCTGTGTCCTCTGAACAAAACTGTTTCTGGATGAGCTCCCTTCTTTGTAACAGCAGCACTTCGACGCCCAATGGTTAACCTGCCTTGGTTTCCTGGGGCATTATGGAGAAACTGTTTACTTCTGTCATGAAAACTGCCCAGCTCTGACTCCTGCACTCTGCCGAGAGGTCACAGTAGGAGGAACTGCTAGAAATGTGTTTGTACATATGCCCCAGTATGAGTGCAGGATTTCTCTTTGGCTTGGGAAGCACAGCCCAGCCTTGGATGACCCTGCTTCCAGGGGTGTTCAGATGAATGCTCTCCCCAACAGCTGCAGCCATCCCTAAAGCTGCACAACCTGCTGATCTCTATTAAACACCAAAGAGCTGCTCTGTGAAGGTGATTGTAGTTGAACAGGCCAAAATTCCTTCACCACGGTGGCCTTTGCCTCAGGCTCATATTTCTGTGCTTGGCAGCAATATAGTGGGATGGCTGCTGGAGGGCTGGGATGCTTTCCAGGAGACACCTTTACTGCATGGCTTCCCTCGATCTGCTTTCCTGTTCCCTTCTCATGTCTTAGAGCCAGGATGGATGTTCCCAATTCAGACGAGATTTTGATTCCTTCAGCAGCTCTGCTGATTCGGTTCAGGCCAATCCACTGCTGACACTACAGAATAAACTTCTCAACTTGAGGACCTCCCACCAGAAATGCACCACCACATCCCTCCTCTTCAAACCCCACTGAGTGAGCCCACAGATGCTCACCTTGGAATCTGCAGCGAGGGGCTACTGGTCCACACTGCAGACACTGAAGAGGCAGGACAGCACTAGTTGCTACAGAAACAGGAGACAAGGAAAAACGATCTCAAGTAGCCACAGACCTCCTTCCCCTTCCGAAGCATTTCACATTTTTCAATCCCCACAGTACAAATAACTCTGACAGACACGTCAGTAACATTTTCAGCGTGGATCCTGCTTGGATTCGCACGCCCGGCTTCTCCCATGCCTTTGTTACAATGATCTTCACCCCACAGAAATGCAGAAACACCCGTGCACTTTCAAGGCTTCCCTCTCTTGATACCCAGACAAGATAACTGACCCTGTGAAAACACTGGGGGACCTTTCTGACAGCTGCTTCTCCTCTGGGAAGAGACAGACTTCTTGTTCACTCAAATGCTTTCAGTTCCCTTAGGCAGAGTGCTTGGCATGAGATGATCTGAGAGGCAGTAGCTGTTAGATAGAGCAGAGCAAAAAAATGAGGATGATAGTTTAGCCTGTCTAAATGACCATGAAGACAAGGCAACATTAGGTAGCCAACTGGAAGTTATTGAGATGTGCAACAGCTGAGCTGGGGCTTTCCAAGGACAAGGGCTTAGATGAAGAAGTTTCTGTGTCAACAAGTCAGCAGTCATGATGTCCTCCTTGTTTCTGTAAAATAAGGTGATCTTGTAAGCATAATGCTTATAGAAATTTGTAAAAACCAATTTAAAAAAATGAAGAAAAGAGGAAAAAAATCCGTATTATCAAGGGAAACAGGTGATCAAAGGGTCAGTGCCAGCAAACCCTCTCTTCGAAGCGGAGGAGAAAGAATCCATGTGAAACCCCAAAGAACCCAAATAGCCAGCCTGCCCTCAGGTAGGGATGGGATCAATAGTTCCTAGGATGCCCTGTGGCCTTCTAGGGCTGGTTTTAAAAGACACCTCCTTAGGAACAGAGATGTCTTGCACTTCACAGGAAAACACCCTGCTTAAGCTGGATACTCAAGACCTTTTCCAGATTCCTCATGGTTTTGCTTCCCTAAATGCCTCCCTTTGTTCCTCACTCCTCCTTCTAATGTAACACCACAACTCCTCCTCAGAGCCCACAGATGTGACAGTCATCTGTGTTGCACATGCAATGCAGGGAGTTGGGCTGCTGACCAGCCTGATGATTATGAATCTCTCTGGACTCAAGCAAAATGGAAAGAGGCACACACCCAGAGGCATCAGGCTCTGACTGAAGGAGCCAGATAGTCACAGCTGAACTCTCAGTGCCATTTAGGATTTCCAGGCTAGACATTCTCACCATCGCCCTGATCACTCCATTTCCCTCTCCAGGAAAACGTTTTGAGCTCAGACCTGCACAGGGACAGCCCCACTGCAGGCAATCAAGCAAGTCTTCCTCAAGCTACCACTGAGGCAACCCTTTCTCAGAATACCAGTATAAGCAGGAGCTTCATTCATTCACATTCACTTCCACATGTGTGCCCAGTGGTCCTGGAGCCAGGGAATGCACATCAGGGTTAGCTGGCATTTTCTCTGTAGAGTTGCATTTCCCCTGGGAAGAAAGGCACATAGAGGAGAGCACTCGCAACCCTGCTGAAATCTCCTCTAAGCTGCTCTCTAAGGGTGCTACAAAACCTGGCTGCCCTTGGACACCAGGGCTGGCTGAGAGACTGGGTGAGTGGTTATGGAAATATTGGCAAAAGTCAAGTTGTCAATTATAATGATCCCTGGGAACAGTTTCCCACGTGGATGGACACCACACTGATCATTACAGTTGGCACACTGTGTTTTCCTCCTCCAGGACTCAGGGCCAGACCAGCCCTCTGCTCATGTTTGTTTGTGGAGGAAAAGCAAGGCTGCTTTCAGACACTCCCACCCTTCACAGGGCTTTTGTTCTACTCCTTGCTTCTCCTGAATAAAGCATTTGGGATTTGTTTCATTTACTTCCTGCCTGGCTTCTAGTCTTAAGTGTAACTTACTTTCCTTGCCCTTCCTTTCTGCCTCAGCACACAACACTGGTAACCTCCTGTTTGCCCCAAAGGAGCAATATTTCCGTCAGCCTGTATTTTGGGATCAGCACTGGGTTTTGGTAGCTATGGAAACACAAAAAAGCCCTAGCAACTGATGGTGGCCAGCAAGGAAAGCAACTGGTGCTGCCATGGAAACCTGTGGCCTTAAAACAATTTCTTAAAGTCACTTGCTTCCTTTTCTAGGCAAATGTCAAAGGGCTGCAGAAGAAGTCTCAGTGGAGGGGATCCGATAGGGAAGGCTCAGCCCTTGGCAGGGGCCTCACCTGGGCAGTGCTGGAGCAGCCTTCCAGCACCATCTCCACAGTCTGGCCCAGCCTCAGGTCCATCATCAGGAGCCACAGCTTAAACATGGCCTAAGGCTTAAACAGGCTGCGAGGTCTGGGCTCTGGGAAGGATCTTTACTCTTGGTGCCACTGAGGGCAGTGGGACAATGATGCTGCTGAAATATGTTGAAACCTTCTGTGGTCCAAGACAGCTGAAGGATGTGTCACCCTTTGTCACTTGGAACTAGTAACAGAGGGGAATGAAGCTAGAAGAGAAGCAGAGATGGAAAATGTCACGGGAGCTGCTATTTCTATGTGGTCACTCAGTTTCAGCACTCTGGTGAAGTTCCATGACTGCACACTCTGCAGTAAAACTTCCACCCAAAAGCTTGCCCAAGCTCAAAGCTCAAGCCACAGCCAAGTCTTGGCTGCCCTGGAGTTTATCACCAGCCAGCAGCTGCTCTGTTTGCATACTGCCAGTGAAAGTCTTCATGAAAAGCATCTTCTCAGTTGCTGCCTCATCTCAGAGCATCACCAGCTGCTTAACACTCAGAAAGTTTTTCCAAGGCGCTTCCTGCAGGTCTCACTGTATCAGACACTGAGCAGGTTGCAGGCAGAGGGACGAATAGCTTCGCTGCCATTTCACCTTGCCCTTGGGAGCTGCTGCCTCAGGTGGCTTCCTCTGAAGATTCTACTGAGAAGTTGCAGGGTATAGAGACCCATCTGGTGATCCGAGCACCACTGGTGGGGCCCTTGCCATGGCATGCCCTCATCCCCTCGGCTCTTGAAGAGCATCCAACCCAACCTCTCACCCTTTGCCAGAACAGTGCAGCTGAGTTTGTGTTTTACCAAGAGAAAGTAACTATGGGAACACAGGGTCAACAGAAGTCTCCCCAGTATGAAGACAGCAGCAAGACCAGTCTAGCTACTGAGGGAATGGAGTGAGAACAAGGGATTAATAACTCCAGCTAGACAGAAAACAAAATGAATGTTCAATCGAAATTGATTCCTTCATGTAAAGAAACCCTAACTGCAGGCTAGTCTGGAGCTGTTAGTTTACTCTCAATAAATCTGAGCATGACCAGGAAACAAATTGTTCCTGGAGCAGTTAGTGGTTTTTTGAAAGGAACAGAAAATGTGGCAGCAGAAGCAATGGTATAGCAGAAAGTAGCTCTGGAAAACTGTTAAGAACTGATGTGTACCAGCTTACTATAAAATGGTTTATGTTGGAGACAGCAATGGATGAAAACTTGGAGAAACTCTGGGTAGGTGCAGAATTGGTGGCTCTGGGAACACCCAGTGTGGGTCCCATCTCAGCTCACCCAGCAGTAGCTCTGCAGCTGACAGCCCTGGCAATAGCCCTAAACCAAGCAGGTGGGCACGGATGGGAAGAGGCAGAGCACAGTGACACCAAGCAGACTGACACTGTCCACTCTCTTGTGTAGCTGGTTTGTAGCTGCACAGAGCACAGGACATGCTGGACTAGGGTGCAGCTCCCTGCAGTGTCCCTGCATATGTGGATGGCTGGTTGGTATGTATTTAACCCTCCAAAATCTATCCTAAACACCTAAGGTAGAATTAACTACTATTCTTATATACAATCATATATTATATACTGTATTACATAGAATATATAATTCATTATATAACTTATACATTGTATTATATACTTATATACAAATGCATACTATTTCTACCCAAATATTTACATGTTAAGAGAACTGTGGACCCTCTTTGCAGTCAGGGAAAAGAACAGGTGCCTTGAGAAGACAATTCTCATCCCAAGAACTCTCCAGCACAAAGCAAAGAGCACTTTGAAAAGGCTCCGCTTTCTCCCGGTTATAGGAGCGTGTCTGATTTCAGACACAGGCAGTAGGATCAGTGAAGCCCCTCCTTTGAGCTCACCTCAGTTAACAGTCTCAGTGTATCCTGCCCAACCTCAGCAAGCTTTTCCTCTCCCTTCTGGAGCTGGTCCTGCAGCCATCCTGGCTTGTCTTTGCTTTCAGCTTTTGCTGTGGAAGAGGTGGTGAGGCACAAGCCAGAAGAAAAGAGGAAAGAGACAGTAGGTCTGGTCTGATAAACCAAGGCCCAGCTGGGCAGCTAGGGAAGAACAAACCAAGGAGGATAGAAGGCAAAGACAAATTCTGCTGCTCCTCCCAGACTCCCAGGCAGAGGGGAAATGAAACAGCACCATTCATTTAGCCGAGGAGCTGCCAAGAAGCTACCGCTACTGTTGTGAGATGATGCTCCATGGGGAACAGAAAAGCAAGCAATGTTATTGTAAAAAGAAATATGGTTATATGTTGCAGCCTGAGGCCTGGTAGGCCTCTCTGGCGGTCAGTCGCCTAAGGGCAGAAATGCCTAGTCATGGTGACTAGGCCAAAATAACCCTTCTCCCATGCTCGGACCCTCTCTTATCTCCCTGTAAGACATAGGTCACTTTCTACCCCGACTCATACTATTGGACACCTTTTCAAAACCTCGGTACCCTATAAAAACCCCACTTTTCCCCCAGCTCAGTAGAACTGCTGTCCCTGGAACCCTTCACGGAAGAAGCTAATAAAGATTCATCTGTGGAACTCCATACGGTGCTTCTCCTCTCTCTCCCTGTGTCTGCCAAGGCACCTTAGCAAGCTTATGAGCTGAGAATCACTGCAAAAGAGCTGATCACTGCTAAGAGCTGAATATCACTATAACTAAGCTTGCTAAGTGTTGCCTGTGCCTGGAAGCTTTGCTGGAGTTGCTTGGGCAGGGGGGTATGTAGGTGCACCCCTTACCAAGAACAACCAAGGCAGCCGAGACCGACCGAAGCTACCGGGAGAAAAACAAAAGTTATACTGGTAGGTAGTGTAACATTTTCCAGCCAGACACTGCTGGGACATGCTGTTTTCCTCCAAATGTTACTTGATAAATTGAGGAAATAAATTAGAACTAGAGACAATTCAGTAAAAAATTAGCAACTGGTTTCCATTTCAGTCCCTTTCGAGGGTATCTAACAATCTTCAAACGGCATCACATGTTTCTAAGGGAATCTCTGGCTTCAGGCAAACAAAGCCAGGACCTTGCACTGAAGAAGATCTAGTCTGAAGGACTAAAGCTGCTCTTTGCTGAGGCCACATGAGAAGCGGGAGCTGAGATATCTCTTTCCTGAAGTGGGATCTCAACTTGAGCTCTGGAGTTAAACAGTTTGTCAGTGACAATTGCAGTGCCAGTGCCCACAGCTCAGACGGGTATGAAGTTCATACAGCTGTTTTCAATGAACAGCTTCACCTTGTCCTAGAATTTGTGTCATCCGGGTTTGCTGCGACAATTACAGACACCTCAGGCTTAAGAGACTCCACCCTTTGCTGGGTTCAATTCTCCAGCATGAGCGTTTCCCAGCCTATAAAACAAGCTGAACACGAACTTGGGATGGAAGCCATGGACTCTGCTCTGCTGAGAGGTGCAAAGAACAGGAGGACTAAAGGGAGGATAAAAATCATAAAGCCTTTACTACTCTAAATCTAAGCTACGGAGTCTGGCAAAAGTAACTCTCCAAGAGCTTATACAACCTGTATTTTATCGTCCTTTACCAGACTCACGTCGTTAGCCCAGTTTTGCTCAACCCAAGGGATGCTCCTCCTCCCAGTCTCTCTTTGGAGTGCTTGCCAAGGGAAGCTCTTTACTCTCTCCTGGCTTCCTGACAGCGGAGCTGGGTCTGCACAAAGGCTCAATGCCAGAGGAAGCCAGGACTGCTCAAATCCCACCCCAGCAACCACACAGCTGGAGGACACTGCTGAGAGCCTGAAGAATAACTCTGCAAAGCCAGCTGAGCAAAACCCCAACACCAAAATTCCCTTTCTCAAGGGGCCATCAGTGCTTCTCAACTGGCTCTAAAGGACTGTTTACATTTATCCCCCAAAGAGCTGGAAAAGCAGCAAGAGGAAAATTCACCCTGCTCCTCCTTGGCCCAGGAGGCTGAGCCTGGACTCTCACACAACACCAGGTGCTTTACCCAGAAACACAAACAAGTCCACAGTGTCAGGGCTGGCTTTAACCAGCTCCAGAAGTTCAACCCCAATATAGAGAAGAAAAAACTCCTCCCAAGTCTATTTACAAGCCTCTCACAGATCCCCCCTCCAGTACCATTAGACTAATGCTCTACTCTGTATGCTACCTAAATGCTAATGCTATCACTGTATTTAAATTAAGCGACCATTTTTTCAACTATGTAGAATTATATAAATGCAACCAAAGCCCTCGCACACACCAGTGAAGCTATAGCCCCACCAGCTGGACTCTACCTCAATATCCTGGGACCTCAGGGAGCAAATGGTTCCTCTGCAGGGACTTGTTTTAAATTTCCTTGGATTCATAAAACCTTGAGCTCCCCTCCTCCAAGATGGGTGAGTGATTTTGAATATCTAAGCAGAGCTTCAAATGCTGGGCTCTCCCAAGCTGTCCTTGGGAATGCAGAGGTTGAAGGCCATGGGTGCAGAGGAGGTGTTAGGCAGAACCTCAAGGTGTGAGGAAAAACTAAGAAAATTACACAAATATCCATTTAGGCATCAATTATCTCATTATTCCTGAAAGGATGAAACTGCACTCAGATTTTAGCTCTTTGTTATCTGAACTGCAGCTCACCTCAGTTCCCTTTGATGCTGATCCCAGATTGCTGCCTTTGCAATGCCCAACCTGAACACCACAAATTTCTCTCTCTCTGCTGGGGAGGAGCTCCCTCAGCCACTTCAAATCAGCACCAGTTCTGTCTCACTGATGAGTGTGCACCTTAACTGACCATTTTCTCTGAAAATTCCATCTGTAAAATTCCCTGTTAACTCTACCAACCCCCCCACGATTTTCAAGATGTAAAAGCAACGATTTGTCATCAAGGAGAAGCTACAGAAAAAGAAAGGGAGGATGGAATTAGGAACTAGAATATGATACAAAGCACCCTGAAGCAGTTTGTCTGGACAGGATCCTTATGGCATCTCCTGACCTGAGGGAACGAGACTGAGTTTGTGACAACTCACAGCCCACTCCACAGGAGGCAAACTTGAGCCTTGCTTCGAGATCAACAATTAGTAACCATCTCACCCAACAAAGGGGGACATCACACCCATGGCTTGCTCACCAGGTGTGATTGCTGCCCGCAAAGGTTTACACCAGTTCACCTCTGAGACTTGTTTTCCATAATGGAAAGCCACGGATACAGCAACACCTCGTGGGGATGTCCTGAAGAGCCAGAACACCAACCCACAACCTGCTCTGCAGGAGATAAATGGCTTGGCTGGCCAGCTATGTGTGGAGGGGACATCTCCCACAGCCTGCTTACCAAGAGTCATTTGAACACAGATGGGGAGGAAAAACCAACTGCAGGCACAGCCCAGAGCTTCTCCGTGCCTATAAACAGTGATCACTGCCAGCTCTAGCAGTGACTTCAACAGAGGGGAAGGAGGGGCACAAAAAGGACAGACACAGATTTCACAATCCCAAATGCCACAGAGGTCCTGAGATGCAGACAACAGTCACCGGCACAGCTAAAAGAAACAAAGATACAAGAGGCCTTAGGAATGAAATCAGATTAAGCAGGATGAATCTCCTATTACAGAACCATATTCCTGCCTGGTGCCTTTCTTATTACTTCACTTATTCAAAAGGAAACAAGAAGTGGCTCAGCAGTGATGCAGTGAAAAGAGGAAGCAGTTCAGGAAAAGTAATGAGTTTTCTTGAAAAGTCCATGAACAGCATGAAAACACAGAGGCATCCTGGGTGTAGAATGATAATGGCCCTTCAATCAATCCACAATTGATTTCACATTTAAACTGTAGATCATCTCAGCAAAAAGCCTTTTGTGAGCCTGAGATGGAGAACTGGAATCTGCATTTCAAAGGACACGTTCTGGGTGCTCAGCCACCGGCTCTCTCAGTCCAGCTGGGCTGATGTAGGAGACCCAGGTGCCTGGGGCAGACCTATTGCTAGGGCACCTGACCTGAGCGATGAGGAGCCCTCACAGCACTAATTAACATCCCGCACTAAATGTCAGGCGAGTGAATGATATCCAACAGAAACACGTGCTCAGAGTAGCTACAGACTGGTAATGGCTTAAGCTCCCTTCTCCTGAAGTCCCATCCCATGGGCTCTGCTTGGACAAGGGCCTTCAGGGTCATTCTCCGGGCCAAGATCAGCAAGTTGAGACAGTGAAGACTACAAAGGACACCAGAAAATACTGAGTTTTATTCATTTGGTCCTATTCGATCTCACAAAGGCAAAATGCTGCCTAAGGCACCAGCAGCCCTGGAGTTAACACCCTGAAGAGGCTGTTGTGGAGGAATATGACTGACAGATGCTCTTATGTTCAAGTGCTCCATTTCAGCAACACACAAAACTCTCACATTTTGGTGCAAGCCCAGGGCACACTCACCAAAGGAGACGTCACCAAAGTGGAGCACATTGAAATGGAAATTTGGTCCCATGACACAGCCCCTGTGAGGACAAAGGCAGGGAGGCAGTGGCTTTGTTAAAGGGATTGCAAAGGGTTTGCGCGTTAGGGCTGGGGTAGATAAAAGCTGGTGTCAGTGTGAGAAATGACCGCTCATTTTAAAATTTTAAAGGTTTATTGAACCTCAACCGACACAACAAAGGACTGAATAAGGAAAAAGGGACAGCACTGGGAGTTCATGACTCGCCTGCCATGTGCTCGTCTACGAGTTTCCAAACAACAAACTACGGTAATATAAACATACTTCAATAAAACTTCTCTTAACAAAGACACAATATTCACCCCTTAACTGCAAGAGCAAATCATCATATAACCCATCTATAACACAGACCCACCCTGGGTTTCAAATCAACCCAGCACCCTGTGCTCAGCACAGCACCCATGGCAGGTGGACAGGAGGCAGCCAAAGCAAAGTGGTCAGCAACTAATGGGGCTTAGGGCACCACAGCAGGCAGGACATGCCCCTGAATTGCTGCTGATCCAATCAAGGATCCTAAACACACACCCA
This sequence comes from Prinia subflava, assembly GCF_021018805.1. Classification (NCBI taxonomy): domain Eukaryota; kingdom Metazoa; phylum Chordata; class Aves; order Passeriformes; family Cisticolidae; genus Prinia; species Prinia subflava. The sequence goes on from NC_086259.1 coordinate 13,876,862, forward strand.
GAGACTCCCATGTGCCTCAGCTTCCCCATCTATAATGTGGTGGACACAGAGGTGTCCCTGCAGAAGTGGACTGAACCTCCCGGGGGTCTCAGCCCGGACGATTGAATCCCTTCGAGTTTCCTTGCGACTTTGCTCCAATGGCAACTTGATAGAGAGAGGCAGCCTTCATCCAATTGTCCAGAAACAGAACTTTAATAATGCAAAAATAACAAGGTGGCATACACTATACTTGGAACAGACTAGAAACAGACACCAACTAGAGACCAAAAGCAAAATGCGAGATGCACCGTCAGACAGGAGTATTTATGCCTCCTGGTATGGGGCGGAGTTAAGGCGGGGTCTGAGGGAAGGGTCCAATAGGAGAGAATGATTAGGAATATTAATATTCCTGCACCAAAAATCAACCTATAGTAACACAAAGAACAAGGAACCTTCTGGCAACAATTTGCATACTTGAACTGAGGGAGCATGTGAGTAAGCCTCTTGCTTACAATACTTAGAATGGTGTTTCTTAGGGCATTAGTCCTGGGTTTTCCTCTTCCCCAGGGAAACCACACTCTACAGTGAACTCACTGTGACCAGCCTCCCCAGCCACAGATCCCCTGCTTTGATATTGCTTATCTGGAACTGGTGTTCCCATGGAGGATCTTTCCCAGGAGATCTTGACACACACAGTCATTACAGGCAGGTTTTTGAGACAAGAATCTAGAGGAGCCTCAACCATCCACTGCAGTAACAGTTCTACACAGAGGACAGATGAAAGGACCAGCTTGTCACCAGTGCACCAGCTGTCACAGCCAAGAGCAATGGCTTAAACAACCAGACATGGGTGTCCTTAATCCAACACACCACCTCACATTCAGCAGACAGGCTCCAAACTGCAAAAGTCACCAACATCCACTGAAATGAGCACTTGAAGGTGCACAAGACTCACAGATCTATTTCATGGTTGATGCCAATCAGTGCCCACTCTGACTCTTAGTTAAAAATCAGGGATCACAGTGAACTGTACCGTCTGTTTTATTCACCAGACTGCCACTGGCTGTGCTCTACACATCTCAGCAAGCAAAACCTGCCCTTGCTCAAGGAGAAAGCTGCTTATGCAATAACACCCCGTGACCAGTTTGGGGGAGGGACAGAGGAGAATAAATTATTTGATTGTGAAATGTTCCCTCTCCATTAAACAAAACAAAAACAAAAAACAAAAAAAAAAAAAACAAAAAAAAAAAAAAAAAAAAGAAAAAAGAAAAAAAAGGCAGCACTTTTCTGCAAACAAAAAGCCAGCATAATTGTTTCTTTACTGAGGTTAGACCTACTCACCACTCTTCTCTTGCTAAGTAATAACTTTCTTTTTTTTTTATCCATTTCCCTTATCCTATTGGTGAAATCGACTGCAGAGTTGTTTCATTTCTGTACTGCCTTGATCAGTGCCTCCCAACAGCAGCATCCCAGACACCGCCAGCTCCAAAGTTCAGGGCGTTCAGCAGCAGCTTTCCTGCCTACCCCTTGTTATCCCACCAGCCCATGGCTCAGATGTGCTAGGACAAGTTCTCACTTGAAGATCCTTAGCTAAGGTTTATGTGCAGTCTAGTTGTTTAGCACAGCATTAGAATTGTAATATACTCATTCACCTTTCCTCATGTAATGAAAATAATAAATTAATAGAAACAACAAGGTATCAGCATCAAAAATGCATGGAGAGCACAATCTTTTGCTAAGAAAACAACTCAGTGTGTCCTTCCCTGCTACAAACAAGCTTTTGAAAGTGTCTGGCATGATGTAGTGCTTCATTTTCTACCTCTTTTGGTTGCTCTCTCATTTTTTGTTTTTGCAGACTTGACACCATTTGGATGGAGACAAATAGGCAGAAAATTACTTTTCTTCCTTTCCAGAAATGCTTTGTTCTTTCTAGAACCATGGCTGAAGTGTACTGAGGGACTGGTCAGCAAGGTAAAGCACTGCCAACCCCTTTGAGGGAGCCAGTGCTGAGCCAGGAGGGTGGATGGTTTTCCTCTGACTCCCAGGAATAGGCAGGAGGGACTTGACTGAAAACCATTTGCAATGAACTTGAACTGAAATGCAGCCAGTTTGTTCCAGCTGCTTTTGGACAGCCTGAGCACAAAGGTGATTTGTGTCTGGGACTGGAACAAAAGCCTCTGAACACGCAGCTTTTTGACCCAGTGTTGCTTTCATGCACCACGGGGTTTTGCAGGAAACCCCCCAGCTGATCTCCAAGGGAGGCTGCCAAAAGGCAGGGACTGGGGTTTCATGAACAGACACACCTTTCCTATCCCATCAAAAAAATCCAGATTCCAAGAAACCCTCCAAATTTGACTAGTATCACAACTGCCCAAGTTGCCATCACTTGGGCTGGTTTCTGATTTGGCCATGAGTTTTTACTCTGAAAAAGTGATGCTGAGTTAAAAATGATCTTTGATTTCCTTCCCATGCACTTAGAGGAGCTTTGAAATCTATTCAGTGAAGGCACAAAGCTCACAAAGAGTTTGGCATTGCTGCCTGGCTTGCAGGTAAATCAGGGTGTAGGTGACAATATAAAGGGGCCATCATTTGGGATTTTTGAGCAATTAAGAAAATTAATTTTGAGCTTCAGTATTTGCTATGAGGAAATTTCCAACCACTTCACTGCTGGTTTTGCCAGTTGCCCAGAGCTGATCAATTCTGTAAATAACCTGATCCAGAAGTATCTGCCAAGTAATTTATGGAAGAACCTTCAGTACTAGTGGAGACCAGCAAAGCCCCTTTCCAGTGGAGCAGGAGATCCAGCTGTACAATTCACTGCACCAGGAAAAAGCTTCCAGATACCCACAGCATGGGGCACACAATAGCTGCAAATCCTCACCCCAAGGGATTTGGGACTAGCAGACAAATGCCTGAGGAAGGCAGTCACATTTCTTGAAGGGATTAGGAAGCAAAAATAAACAACTTGCCAGTTAAAGATGGCTGTTTTCTTCAATTATTTTTGCACCCAGGGACCATGACTCTGGAACAATTCCCACCCTGACAATCTACTGGATCAGCTCTGATCTGTAAGGAAATGCATCATTTGAAAGACTCCTTAAGATCCTCTTCCAAAGAGCCAATGGAAGAGTTAAGCTCTCCCAAGGGCCTTTCAGGGTCATTTAGGAACAGGCTCCTTTTTCTCAACACGCATAATTTGTTCTGGTTCCTCTAAGTCCCAGACCAGCTCAAGGCTTGCATGCAAGCAGTTTTCCTCCTTCTCTGTCATGAAAAAGCTGTCCTGGCACAACCCCAGGAGATTCCTGCAGCAAAGTGCTGGACAGCCCCATCACCAGAGCCAAAATCCCAGAGCCAAGAGAACAGCCCTGAAAAAGGAATCCCTTGGGAACAACTTTTTAAATCCATCCTTTCCACAGCTCCCACAGTTGCAGCTGGTGGGCAGCAAGACAGTTTGTTAGCACAAGCTCTGAGTAATTATTGTAGATGGCATTTGCTGAGTAAACCCTGCACAATTACTGTGTAAATAAGAAGCTGTTTCATGACATTTGTATCCATCAGTTGGAGCAAGAAGGCAAGAACAGAGCAGCTGGGCTAGAGATTGCAGCACCCTCCGGAATGGGAGCCCAGCTGCTGGAGGACCTTGGGTCTCACACCTCTTCCTCCTAGATGGGCAAACCCAGAATATTTGCTGAATTGAAATCTGGCAGCTATATCCCACTCCTGAAAAACACCTAAGCAGCACCATGCAGAGACAGAGAGGAAGGACAAGGTAACCTGAACCATGCCATGCACTCCGAGAATTCCCTACCCAGTGCCAGCACAGCAAAACCACCACCTCTGAGATGGGGTCACTCAGGTGGGGCAATGACAGCTGCTCCCAGAGAAGGACTTGACAGCACTTCTGGAAGACAGGACAAGCAGAAACCTTGTCAGCAGACTGCCTGAACTCTGTTTTCCTGGGAGGGTGCTCATCCTGCTGAGCATGGCAAGGCCCATACAACACCAGCCAGAGGAACCACGGACTGAGAGCCTCAAGGTGACAATTCCAATGCAGGGAGGGATGGTCCTTCTGCAGACACCCTGGACTCAGCAGGGCTCAGCCACCTCTAGTCTGGCTGTGTCTGGGCAGTGGGAGGGAGTGCATTTCTAACATTTCCTACTGCCTAATGATGAATCCATGTAAAAAGGACCCATTCTGGAGGTCCATGGTCTGGGGGTTTTAGTACTTATTCACCAAAGCTGTTCTGCTCTGTAGCTCTTTGGCCTTTGAGGAAATGCTGGCAAAGCTGTGGCATGAAAGCTTATCCCTTCACTGCCTGGATTGTTGTGGGATCAGTGATCCAGAGCCAGGCATCTCCAGCACGTATGGGAGATCCCCTGGAAGCTGCAGGGACAGCACTGCCCTGCTGACCACAGACCCTTCCTAGCAATTACACAGGAGCCAGTGATCTGGGAGAGAATTTGCACCTCACCTTCACTAGGGTGAGAGAGGCAGGGGAAGGAGCTGTACCTGAGGTGTTGCAGTGAACTGCTTGATTGCAGACCCAGGCTTCTTGGGGCTTAAAGAACACACTGATTTCAGCTGAACAATTTGGTCTGATCTCTCCATCTTAAAGCAGAAGGAGACAGCAAAACGTTTATCTTCAAATATCACATTTCTTGTTTTCAACCTCAGTTCTGTGAGCCTTTATTTAGAGCATCAATGACAAGCAAAGAGTAATCAAAAATACTGATAAAGGAGTTTGGAAGCAGCTGCAAAAAATCTCTCCAAGTCCCTTACCTTTACTGGCACCTGGTAGTAGATTTAAACTAGGGGGTTAAATCCGGGCCAGGGTACCAGTGTGTCTGTAACTGTCTGCTGCTTCCTCAGGGTCTTCTCTCTCTGCTTCTCTTCCAAAGGGTCCTGGCACTGATGCTCAGTCCCAAGGAGCCTTGTCATGCAATTTTGGAGGATCTCACATATTGCAACTGGTTTTAAAAATTGCATGACTTATATTTCCTCAAACCCCAGCATTACAACTGTCCCTTAATGCACTTGTTGACATAAATACATGAACCTCTGATAACTATAATCACACTCCAAAAGGAATGAAAAATTTAGCTTACAGAAGGAGACAAAAAGAACAGTTATTTTTTCTATCAATAAAGTGAGGCTTTGATTCTGCTTGCTGCAGGGTATCCTTGCTAATCTGGCCAAAAGTCTTGAGCTGCCTGGAGCCTCCAGCTCTCATGAAGAATAAATATTAAATAACTATAATATTGCCCATCGACTTGGCACCTAGAGCTCAAAGGACAGGCCCTCAAGGAATTAAAAAGCTGTGACATGGTAAGTCACTGGGGTACAGCTGCAAGCAATTCCATAAAGCACAGTTTGCTTAGAGTTTACAGAACACAGGGAAGGACAAATAGAAAAAAACCCCAAAACTGTTTCAAACACCCACAAACCAATAAGAAGGAAAGGAAAATCTGAAAGAATTAATTCACTTGGATTTTAATCAAAATCTAGAGGAAACATATTTGCTAGATCAGATGTTTCTATCCAGCAAGCAACTGGATGAAGCCTTACTTTCCAACAACACTCTTGCTTGAGGAACATCAGCTGGCAACCCACACTCAGCATGTGAGACATCAGACCCCTCAGGTCCCATTGGGATGCAGCATGGATTCACCAGAATCCAGAGAGTAATCTTGAATTGACAGGAATAAAAAGCATCTGGGTTGCTCTGAACATCAGCTCTGCTACAACACCTGGAGCTTGGCTATGACAAGCACTGAGAAGAAACACTTGGATGATCATTTTCCTGCCTTGGCTAATTAGAGTCTAATAACTCACCAGTGCTCATCCCCCAGCTGCTCACTGTGTGTTTAACAGCGTGAATTCAGTGCTCTCACCCTGGGCAGAGCCTGCCCGGTGAGGGGGATGCACTGGGCAGCTGCTTGCCTTGCTTCAAGCTCAACAGCTGGAGGTGACTGCACACCTCAGCTCCACAGTGTTCTGCACTTCTCTTAAAGGTGCTGCCTGGGCTGAGCTGCCCAGTGGCACCGCTCGATCCTGCAGCTGCTGTGGCCTCTGCCCAGAGAGCTGCAGCCAGCCCTCCTTTGGTTCCTGCACCATCAGCTACACAAACAATCCTTGCTGATATGCTGGGGAAGGCCATTAATGAAGTGTCAAGAGCAGTGATGGTGTTCGAGGTTGTCATCTTCTAGAGGGGTGTAAAGCAGGGGAGGAGAGCACATCCAGAGTCTTAAAACCAAAATACAAAGCAGTAAAAGGGAGGAGAGCAACAAGTGGGAAAGAAGTGAGCCCAAATTTCACAAATGCCACCCAGATCACTCCTAGGAAAAGCCTCCATTTGCTCTGTAGAGACTCACATGCCAGACAGCAAAGCGGGGAGAAGATATTTGAATGAGACAGGACAGGAGCAGCAATGCTGAGGTGCAAACTGATGCCAGGATTTGACTGTGGTCCTGCCCTCCAGGCTTATGAGGGCTGTGCACCAACAGATTGCCAGGGACAGGCACCTTAGAGTTTGTGCTGTCAGACAGTGCCTACCATAAATTGAGTATCCACTTTTCTGGCACTGTTATTTTTCGCAAGACTAGGGGATCTTGGTGTAAAATACAACTGCATTTTCAGATTTTACACCACATCATCCTTCAGCTGCTCTGAAGCCGAATTCAAACAAACAAGAACAAGGTCTCAGAGCCAAATCACCACTGGGAAACACAGAAAACATTCCACCAAGGCCAGAAAACAAACTTCTTGGAGCCTAACACAGCATTATCAGTCCTTCAGGTCAACCGCCTCACAAAGTGCTGTTTGGCTGTTCCTCCTGCTGGATTGCAAGCTGATGGTACTCACTGGTCTGTTTTATGTGCTGCCATCAGATCTATTGGCCCTGTGGGCACTGGGGCAGTTTGGTTATTACTCAGAGGGTGACAGAGGCAATACATCTCCTGCTAATGGAAGCAAGCGTAATACAATTCATAAGCAAAAATAAAGCTAGGCAGGAGAGGAAGAAAATTAAAAAGAACCATTGGCCTGATGAATATGCATCTACTAAGAACTGTGCTCTGTTCCAGCTGAGTGAGTTTAGCTGACTTTGGGACTTGTCAAATGCCAAGGCCAGCACATCTGTGACAGGAATATAACTAACACAGGGATCTTACCCCACTGCTTTGGAGCACAGAAAGAGCAATATATCACAGAGGCAAGGAAAAGGACAGACCTGACTGGGCAGGGGACCTGGGAAGGGGGTGCAGGGCCAGAAGGCAGGGTCAAGGGTGGGGGATGTTAACCAGCCCGTGCTTGACACCCGTGACAGCTCTGTCTTGCTGTGAGCTGTGTCCACATCTGCTTACTGTCTGTCTGTCACATCTGTCCTGCTCTGGTTGCTCTCTACTGAGCTGTGGGTGAACAGGACTAGGACAGCAAACTTACCTGTTCCCCTACTAAGCCTTGGCAGCCACTCAGACTGACTGCCTGAGCCCCTAAAGTGACTTGCAGCAACTGTTCAACTGCAGCAGAGGATACTGGAGCCCTGCACTCATATCCTTGTTACCAAGAAAACCAGTTAAAAATGCAAGACTCTTGATCTCCTGAGATCAAATCACCATTCTGCAGGATTCAGTGTATTTGGACAGAAACTTTTGGCAATACATCACAGAGAGCTTCCCTGTAATGTCAGGGTAACTGAAAGCCAGGGCGTTTGACTCCTAAGGTGGTGGGTAAGAAGAAATCATCAGTTGCACATAGTCTATTATTCTGTATTATTCAACCAAATTCTTTGAAGATGTAACATATTCTGGAAAACTTTAGCCATTTCTCCTTTCATTACTGCAGTATGTCAGACTATAAAGCTAGAAAATGTTGTTAGATATTTCTCCTGGGAAATTAAAATAGGCTGTTTGAGAGGTTCCTCACACGCCTGCTTCCCCACAGGAGAGAAAGAACTACTAGTCCAAAGGATATGCCTCATTTCCCACCCTTACAGACTACAGCTACATGTGTATGAGCCTCAGGACACCTGAGGAGCCAGTGCTCTGCCTGGGCTGGCACATTCTCTATAGGATGGCCATTGGGCCAGAGCACAGAAAACTACTGTGGATGCTAACCAGGACAGAAGCAGAGCTATTAAGAGCTGTGAACGTGACAGTGCACCACTTCTGGCATCATGTCAGCCTCTGCCAGGCTGCCACGGGTAGCTGGCCTGAAATACAGACAGTGGATGGATGATGAGACAGCACAAAATCTCCAGCTCTTGTTCCCTGGCTTTGCTACAGCATCCAGGGACACAATACAGGAGGGGGCAGCTCACCATGACTCACAGCTACAGAAGTGCTCTTTTTGCAACTAGAAATACCTGTGGATCCTGTTTCCCCTCACTCAGCCCCTAGATGATGAGAATCTCCTGGGTCTCCACCAGCCCAGATAAAAAAAAGCTGATCTTGAAAAGCTGGATATCAACATTTGGCCAAATTGCTGCCTCAGTTGGGCAGAGGGGGAAAGCCATCCACAGAAAGGAAATCACTGCTTGGATCAGACAGAAAAACAAGACAGAGCTGGTAACAGAAGCATTGAAATGGCACCCAAAGAGCAGCCTGTTAGTTCAGGGCACTCAGGAGAAAGGCAGTGCCAAAGCTAACATCTGTCTCTTTCCATAAATAGCTGAACCTACCACAAGCTGTGGGATGGACCAGAGCTCCCACTGGACATGGTGTCTTCTGCCCAGCATTGAAGTGCTCAGCAGTAACTTCTCCTTTGGATGGGGACCAGATTTGCAGGAACAAACAATGCTGTTATCTCCCAAGCCAACCTCAGGTCCATAACCCGCCCATCTTGAAGACCACCTCCATCAGCTCTGAGTTAACACATGACACTGGAGAGTCATGACCAGGCAATGACAGGAGAGTGATGACTCGCCAAGGTCAGGGACACGGTAACAAATCCGTGTCCTCCCTTTCCTCTGGTTTCTATTTCCAAGGAGTCAGCTCCCATGTGTCTGCAGTGTGATTTACAGCTAAGCTGTGGTGGGGACTATGCAGCAAAAACCAAGGACTCTCTCCTTTGGTAGCCACCTGGGCTTCTTGCACAGCTGCTTCTGCTGACCCATCATGTGTATTTGCAAAAATAAAACACAATTTGAGATGCACTCGGCAAGTCAGAGTTGCATAACAGTTTGTTTCCCACAGGCTTAGATGGATGCTCAAAATGTTCGTGGTCACATGGTGATCCCAAAAATCCCTGCTTCCTCTTTTTGTTAGGATTTTCATCAGTGACTTAACCCTATACAGACTACAGTGACCTGCTGCAGCTTCTAGACAGCAACACCTGAAAACTCTGGCAGCTAGTGGCCCACATAGCAAAGCTTCTGGACAAGCCCTGCAAAGCCACCCTGCCCAGAAAGCCTTTCCAAGACTACTATCCCTCCACCAGCTTCCTAAATTTTGGAAGGCATTATTTCTTCTAGCTACCTGTCAAAAGGCTTTGATTTTCTATAGGGTGCTCCCAGACATAATGGGTGATGGGAGGAAGGAAGGGAGCAGCCACTGCTGGCCAGAAGGTCAGGGACAGAAAGGTCCCAGCTTTGGGGGCCTCTCCAGCAGATGGACTGGGACACAAAGAAAGTGTCTGTCCAAGGTAAAAGTTACAAGACTGTTACCACAAAGAAGATTGTAGAAGTCAGTGGCAGTGGAATTTTAGATTCTGTATTTGACAAAGAGGAGAAGATACTAACATTTGATGTAAAGACACCCATATGCTAGAGCAGGGAGAAGACAGACAGGACCAAAACTCCAAATGTGAAATAATGGCATTAAAGGAAATCAAAAGATTGATAATGCTGGACAAAACAGAAGGTAGTAGCCCACTTATATTCAGTCCCAGAGCAAACCATGCAACTTTAAAACAGCCACTAAGGAAGGGTTTCCGCTCAAGATTTGAGGCCAGGCCATGCTTTATGTCTGTCCATCATTAGATGGAGTACCAGAACTTTACTGTGAGCAGACTTCTGGAGCTCACCTTAGTGCATTTCAGGAACACAGGGCAGGTTAAGCTAGTTGTGGAGACATGACCCACTCTAGTGAAAAGCAGGAGCCTGGGAAACACTATAAAATCAGCTCGGCACACCACAGGATGCTCTTAAAGCTCAGCTCATCAGCTCCCACTTTCTGCAATATTCCTCTGGCTCAAGCTTTTGGTCACATCATGCTACAGTGGTGTGAAACTTGCATTGTTCTGATCCTGGAGGCTCTTAGCCTTAAATGGGCTATAGGAGTAACCAAGAAGAGAATATGATCTCGTTCTTTGGGGAAAAAAAAAGGTATTTAACCTTTTTCAAAAGAAAGCAGAGGTTATTATTGTGGGGTTTACTTGAAATGAAAAGGGATTTTGCACTGCACAGACAGTAGGCATTCTTTATCTCACCCTGTGCAAATACTCAGAATTTGGGCTCTGGCTGATGGAAGGACATGGGGGTTTGCTTGCATAAACAGAAAAACAAAATATTTTCTGTCCCTATGTGCAACAGACAAGTCCATTTAAACCTGCCAGCCTTCTGTTCAAGCTCACAAATTACACTGGAAAGGAGACTCAGACATGATTCAGTTCAGGTTACAGGAAGGGATTGGCATTTTCATGATTAACCTTAGGAAGAATTTGGCCTCCTTTCCACAGAAAACCAGTACATGCTTCAGGTCAATATGTGAACTGACAGTGCTCCAACACCCTCTGTTGTCCCTGAACACCATGTGTAAGATGTGTCCTTACCTACAATAATTGATCCCTCTAGACACTGCAAGGACACACATGGAGTGCCCTTGATGTTGAGCCCTTGCAGCAGAGCTCAGCTTTGTCAGGCTCCCGTCTCTGCCAGGAGCCCACAGGGCAGAAATGCTTTCTGCAACCAGCTCTCTGGCCTCACCAGAATCCCAATGACTTCTCTGTTGGCACACAAAGCCAGCTGAGGCAGGGATCTGCCAAGTGGCCTCATTCAGGGATGAGGAGGAAGAAGAGGAGGAGAAGCAGGAAGGGAGGTTCTCATCCATCACTTACCTTCAGCTCAAGGCAGAAAATGTCATTGTAGGACAGCATAGGGTCTCCCTGCATCTTTGCCCACTTACTCTGGAAGAGGCAGGTGAGAAGAGCAGAGTGTTCTCAGCAAGTGGTGTCCACTCTGCACTCCTTCAGAAAATCAGACAACTTGTACTTTTCCTGCTGGTACAGCCTGTCTGCAGGCTGTACAGTACTGTCTGCAGCCACAGAAGAGACAAACCCAGCAGCTTGTTTAATAAACCACATATTTGCAGAGAGAAGTAGAAATGCAGGAGCAGCAAAGCACTCAGGGGGGAGGAGCAGCAGCAGCTCCTCAGCAAGGACCTGATGCTGAACCACAGGACCCCAAGTGGATCAGAGGGTCACTTCTTGTTCACTGGCACAGCAGGTACTTCTACTCCACACTTAGAAGTTCAGGAGAGGTTTCGAAAGGCAGCAGCCCTCGAGAACCTCCTGGCTCAAAGCCACTGCCACAACTGAGGGGAAACCACCAGCCACCTCAACTGGCTTTTCCTGACACTGAGCTGCTCATAGGATGTAGATAAAGATCAAGGAGCACTCACTGCAGGACTGCCCTGGAAAGGCAAGAAGAAGCTGAGTTTCAGCTGCAGGTTACCAGCATCACTCTTTGTTCTTTCCTTTTTGGACCTACAGGGATAAGCAAACTCTATCTGCCCCATTCCCTGCACTGACTTCCACCAGCTCTCCCTTGCCTGGTAGCTGCAGCAGAAATCACTTTAGTGTTCAAAGATCACAACCAAGAGATGAGAAGGAAGCACTGCTACAGAGCAGTTGCTTCTGAGCTGGCAGGTCACTGTCTCTGCTTCACGGTCCAGTCCCCTGGCCAAGAAGAACCAGCAGGTGAGAACCGGGAGGACGAGGGGAAGCTCCATATGGAGTGAGTCGAGGGAGTGCAGTATAAGCAGGACAGTGATCATCACCCAGCCCAGTTCAAATACAATTAGAGAGGAAATAGAGTCATGGACATTACCAGCTGCACACAGACAGAGCCTCGGGCTAGCGCTGTCACCAGCACCAAAAATACTCGCTGTGGCTGCTCCCTGCGGAGCGCGATCGGAAATGTCTCTCCATGGCTGACCTACAGTGCCAGGCGTGGGGACAGCTCCCACCGCTGGGTAAGTGACCCTCTACTCAACCTCCATCAGTAATTCCACCACAATGTCCCAGAAAGTCCTGTAGGAGGGAGATAGAGCAAACTCCTGGATAGACCTTCTCGTGATCCAGAGATTTTTGGGTCCTCTCTTTGTGCAAGGTCCTGCACTGCCTCCTCTCATGAAAGTCCTCTCTGCTCTGAGATCTCTGACAGCAGGACAGTGGCCTTGGAGCTACGACCATCCCTAAGACTGTAAGTAAGGAAGAATGTCCTGGTTAAATTCTAGGACACTAACTGGCATGAAAGCAAATTTAAGTGGAAAAAAAAAATCTGGTCAAACTTAGCTATGGGGAAACCTGGTTGTTTCTGAGGTGAAGGAGGACCACTCAGAGTCTAGGCTGGGACAGGCAGGTGGGAAGAAATAGGAAAAAAAATGGTCCAGGGAAATATCCAGAGAAGGTTGTGAGGTTTTCTTTTAACACACTGAGCTTACATGGAAGTCAGACACTGTGTAATTAAATAGAGAACAGTGGAAAACTAGATTTGGCCTGCAAGGCATTTCTGACCTAATTACGTTGAACTTTATTTGCTCAGAAGCCCTTAAAAAGTGCTGCAGTTTGAGGCAGTTTCCTGATCAGCTCTGGGTTCAGACTAACTCCTATGAACCCACATCCATCCAAGTCTGAAAAGTCACACAAGGACTCCCTGAATCACCCAAGCTTTTCAGTGTCATTTCCAATCCATCCCCCTGGGCTGTAAGTGTTTCTCTACTGCCTGGAATGGGAATTTCAAAGCTTTCCCAAACACATCCTTTGAAGGAACAGCCCCATTTCTCACCACCATGAAGACCCATGGTGCCCAAGCCCTTCCAAGCCCTGTGTGGCCCTTCCTTCCCTGAAGAACCTGAAGAACCCCTCACCTCCAAACCCTCCCCAGCCTCTAAAGAAGGCTAGAAATTCCTCATTGTGCTGAAAATCAGGAGACTGCAGGGCAATGCAGCATCCTGCAGCAGGATGGCCTCAACTGTCTGGGCCAGCAAAGGCCCCTGCCCTGCACAGCACTGGAATGGAGCCTGACATTTTGTCAAAGCTGCAGTGGAGGGAACTGCAGTGAGCACCAGAACAACTGACCCACCTGCACTGTGCTAAGTCCTGCTCCTCAGTGCAGTTCCAGGTAAGGAATGTTGACAGTCTCCTCCACCTCACGGACCCTCTGTAGCCCGGAGATCTCTGGATCTCAGTGATTTGTGGCTCCCACAAACAAGAATTTGCTCTCTGAGGAAATCCAGTCATTGCAATCAACTCTTCTTCCCCAAAACATCATCCTTAGCTGGAATATAGATGGAACTGGAATAGGGAGTGCTGAGCTCCATTACCCTGAAGCCCAGGTTCACATACTCTGATATCTGGGATGGTTTAACCTAAACCATTTAAAAGCACTGATATCCCCTGAAGCCATACGTTAGTTTTACCCTTGGGCAGGGTATCTTACTGAAACGCGTCTTTCAAGCTCACTTCAGTCTCAGTTGATCCCCCTCTTCTGAGTACCAAAAGCCTTCCAATGTATGAGAAATCCAGGACAGAAAATTCTCAAAATCTTGTGCACGCAGGCCCAAACACAGACATTAATACAAGGTTCGACCTGAGACCTTGGCAAAGGCTTCCAGGATTAGAGACCGTAAGCAAGCATGTGGGTTTGTAGTTTAAGCAGAAACATGTTAAGGTAGGTAGTGGAAAGTTTTAGAGTTTAAAGTTTAAGATATAGAAGTAGGTATAAAGGTAATAAGAAGTTTTAAGGTGTAATTCTGTAGGATTGTGTGTCATTATATGATTGGTTAAAAAGGTCCGCATTGCGGCAAGATGTGGGATACAAATTAATTAGGGACTGGTGTGAAAGTAGAAACAATCTTTGTGGCAGTGGTTTATTGGCTAATTAACCTTTAAAAGACCTTGTAACCTGTGGTCTTGTGATCACTGACCACAGATTTCTGACCTATACAGTGAAGACATTCTCACTCCTTCATGAGACCACAGAAGATAATAGCAATAAATCCTGCTTTAAGATGTCTCTCAGTGGTCCTGTCTCTCTTAACATCCCAACACCACTGGAAGGAGGCTGTGACATAACTCTGGTTGTGGATAACCAGAAAAAAAGTGTCACATCTTTTAGCTGATTGAGCAGTTTCATGGATCAGTACACTTATCACATCCCTATAGCTGTGTGAGGATGTCCTGGATACCACCTTAAGCATTAATTCTGGCTATGTTTGTAGAGATTTGTCCCCAAGGTGACAGTATTTACAGTGAGATTTTTCAGATGTGCTAAGGTGGCCCACTCAGATCACAGGGAATTCTGCATCAAAGTCATTCAGGTGACTGAGGAGTCACAGCTTGCCCAGGTTCTCCTGCAGGCATTTCTGTCTCTCCTGATCCCTTGTTGCTGGCAAGGAAGGATGCCTGGGGGCATGTGGGCAGGAAAGGGGGACCCAGAAGAACAAGTGAAGTGACAGCCCATGGCAGGAGGGGACACAGGCAAGGAAACACGACCCAATACTCTACAACATTCAAGATGACAAACCACTACAAAATGAACACTTTGAAAACTATCATCATCTCCTTATCTAAACCCACGGCCACATCAGTCTTGAAATATTTGGTATTGTTCTGATCTGAGAAACCAAGCTGAAGCATCTCAAATTAAATAAAGAAGGGCAGAAAGAAAGTTTAAAAGTACAGAGCAGCTTCTATATAAGACTGAATGGGATTTCTTAACCTATAAATATGAAGAGAAGATAGATAGAAGAGGTTTGCAAAAGCATGAATGGCCTGAGATATGGGAATAAGGAAAAATTTGTCATGATTTGTCATCAAACAGGAACCCAAGGGCCTGCAAATGTTATCAGAAGAAATGACAAAAATGTAGGAGCACTCTTCCAGGGAATATCCCATCCTTTCGAACACACTGCAGGGGGAGGCTGTAGAGGCTCACAGAGAGCAACTAGACTGATGCTTGGAAGATAAAACCATCAGAGGTTATTAAACAAAGATGAGATTAAAGCCTCCAGCCCAGGAAAACGCCAACTCCAGAGCCCAGGAGGGAGGAAGCAGATGCTCTGCCTGTCTCTGCACACTTTGCTAAACACCCCTGATTACTGCACTCCTGGAGAGGAGCCGGGGCCACCCCAGCACTCCTGACTGCCGGCACCGAGGGCTCTGCTGAGGGCTGGAGGCTTCGCCACAGCACCTTGAGCACCTTGTAGCACACAGGGAAGCAGTTGGCCCATGCTGCATCTATACCCCCACAAATGGCTGGGTACAGGAGAGCAGGCACAGATGCCAGGGAGTCAGGAGGATGCTGCAGATCTTTCTGCCAGGCAGAGGAACTGACACAGAGAGTGGAGCTGTTGGGGTTGGCTGAGGGCAGCTGCAGACTTCATGTCTTGGGTGCCAAATTAAATGTGACATTTCATTTAAGACTCTTGGTTGTTTAATACATATGTTTAAAAAATAAATCTCTGTACAGCAATTCAGCACGAGGCATTTCACTTGACAGGGTAATGTCCACAGTGTGCAGCTTGGGATGCTCTGCTGCCATGAAAGCACATTTACTGAATCTAGATGGATCTGCCCTATCATTATTTACACAACACGATCTTATGACATGCTGTCAATGCTTTCATCCTTACATACTTTGGATACATTTCCTACAGATGGCAGGACACAGCTCTTTCTACAACCTGGGCAAAGCAATGCTTGGACTTGAAATTCAATGCCAGACTTTTTTATACAACAGTAGAGCAGATGTTTTTTGGATTGTGCAGTCCTGAACCAGGCTGACACATCTGGGATAAAACACCACTGTGTTTTATCCTAGCATCCAGCTATGTGACTATGGACACAGGTATCTTAGCACATTGTGATCCCTTTTCACTGCCTGGAAGTGAAGAAATTGAGCCCTAGGTCATCTTCTGTGGGGCCTGTAAAAAGACTGAGGGAGAATTTACAGAAAAGCTGAAACATTTCTCTGAATTCTTCTAATAACACTTGATCAGTCTGGTGCAGAAGGGAATAGTGTTCAGAGCAGCACAAATTGTTCTTAAATAGAAAGACAAATTTTGTTTAGCCTGAATGTATGTCTCAATGATTGGATGAGCAAATCCTTGAACAAGAGTTCAAAATAAATTTCAGAGTTTATGAAGAACATTTTCCTAGGATTCAACAGCTGGTATTTTCCTTCATCAACTACTGCTTTAAATATTTGAAAGCTAGTAGCCAGATTGATTAGACAGAATAGAAATAAAACAGCCCTTGCTGCATTTCATCTTCTGAGATGATTCTTCCTCTATCCCCGTCATTCCTCTTTGCTGGATTTGAATTTTAAATCTTTTTTAGGAATGCATGACAATCAAATTTGGAATATTTGGCTATTACAGAAAGCAAGTTCAATTTCATTTGCCCAGCTTTTTAGAAGACCAGGCCTTGCTGTCAGCTCTTCTATGAGCACAGCTGAGTCATTTCCAGCTTACAACAAACCTCAGAGCATCCTCATCATCAGTGTTGCTGGTGTTAATGATCAGAAGTTCCCAACATGGCCCAGGCCTCAGCCAAGCACCCGCTGAACCCAGGCAGCAGATTCCAAGAGGAGGGTCTCTAGCCAACAGCATTGTGAGGAATCACATGAAAACTGATGTGGATGAAGTGGGAGATGGAAAGCCATGACCAGCCAGTGGTGGTACAGGACTGGTTGCAGCTCTCCAGACATGATAAAAGTCAAGTTGTTTTCAATCAGGCTCCTCACTGTGCAGCCAATACTCCCCATTATCTCCTCTGCACTGTGCTAAGGAAGATCTGTGTGTGTTGTTGGACAAAAAACTCCAGCACAGGAATATCTGAGAGCCAGAATGGGAGCTTTGCTCTGCCCGGCATGAAGGAGCCTTCCAGAATGTACTGGAAAGGACACCAAAACCGTGGCATGGGCCATTTTTAATCTTTATTGCTGCTACAGTAATGATACACTTGGGGTACCTGCCTGGCTGAAACATTGCTTTTGGCCCGTGGGGAAAACACTGCCAGACCATTAGAATGAAAGCAAAGACAGACTCAATATACCACTTAATAAATCAATCACCCTTCAAGCTGCTCTACTCTTCTCAGCAGCTGTTGATTGATCCACAAGGAGAGGAATCTAATGAATGGGCAGTTCTGCCCTGAAACACATCCAGAGATAATGACACTTAAGAACATATTAGTGATCTCCGGGGATGATGGAGTAGGCAAGCTGTGGTCAGGGATGACCTGCAAAGAGATGGAAACCACATTCTTCCAGAAATCCTTCAGGTGCTAAAATGGGCTGTGTGGGCTTGCAGGAAATCTGTTTCTGTGCATAGGTGGGGATGAAGAAAACAGCCCAAAGGAGAGTTTTAACTTCCAGACACCCCTCCTAGTACACAACCCCCAGTCTGTGCTCATGCAGTCAACTCTGCAGGTTGCTTTAGCAGGGATTTTGACAGGAGGGGTGTTACGAAGTTGTGGAGTTATAAAGCAGTGCAAAAAATCCTCAAGCAAACAAAGCACAAACTTTATTCCCCTTCATGTACCCTCAGAATGACAGACTATCTGTCTTGAAACACAGGGCCCTGGTGAGAGGGCAAAGGCCATACTCTATTTGCAAGCAGCAGAATAACCTTATCGAAAACAGTATAAAAATCATTATTACAAGCAGTTCCAGACAAGGGAAACAAAGGCAGGAAGCGGTTGTTACCTATTAGCTCTTTTGACAGAAATGAGCACTTTGGAGACCAATTAGGCTCACCCATCAAGCTAATTAATTGGTACTATAAAAGCCTATAACCAATCAGCTGGATAAAGCATTAGGTACCAATCCTGCATCTGTGGCAGTGCTACAAGTATTAAGACACAAAATCAACATATAATTGCACAAACTGCTATTTACACCTTTTTGCCTACAATAACTGAATCCCTCAACTCACTTTGAAGCAAATATACAAGGACATAAAAGTTCAACAGGAAACAGCCATGCTGCTGGAATTCTCACAAGTGAAGAACAAGCAGAATAAGCAACAGCCACCAGTGACTGAGAGAAAAAAATCCCTCTGCAAAGTTTTAAAATTCCTGATAGTCCAAGGCAAATCTTGGTCTTGTAATAACTGCAGCATCAGACTGGCTTACACATTAAAGTAACACAGGAAACAAGATCTTTTAAAACTCACAAGATAAAATAAATTCTTACCAGCTGCCAGCACCAAACAAATGGAAAAGATTGCATCAGTTGGTGCAGCACAGAGAAGCTCTGGAGTCAAAAAAAGGCTGCTCCTTGGGAAGTAGAAGGTCTCCCCAACTCTGAGCACTTAGAAGAAGCTCCTACCAATCTGTCTGGATGAAAGGAGAGTTACATGAAGATGGACAACACAGTGGTGGCCAATAGCAACTCAGGGTCTGCTGCCATGAGTTTAGCTCAATAGTAAGTTAAGGCTGCTCACAGCAGCATCAGAGCCCTCTCAAACACTCACACATGGCCAATTTCAACCCAAAAAGATTTTTGGTATTCCCACCCTGGTATCCTGCACCACACAGGCATGATTCAGATAAATACCTAATGTGGTAGTGAGTTGCTCAGGCAAGTATTGAACATCCTCCTTTCTGGCTGAAGTCAATATAAATGGAAAGCACTCAGGAACTTGTTTGAGTGATCTCAGGGATATAAAATGCAAGGCGACAAGAGCTAAGCCTCAGTTAAACCCTGCAGCCTATCCACATCCATCAGGGGATTTACAAAGTAAAAAAAAAGGAAAGAAAGGAAAAGGCTTGATATAGAGACTAAATCAATAGGATTTTCATTTCATTTCTCAAACAAGTTCCTGGAAGCCACTGATTGAAACGGCAGCCTTGCCAGACAGATAACGACCCTTGGTAGGAAGGAGGTTCTTAAGGGGAAAGAACAGAGCTATGAAAAGGTGGTTGTTTCCTGCAACATCTACACAAAAGCACAGATGAGGTCAGAGCAAGGCAGTAGTTTTCTCAGGTGCTTTACCCTCGTGGGTAGCTGAGATGTTTACAGGTGCTGGCACTTCCATACTACAGTTCCTTGGTCAGCCTCAAACAGCAATAATCAGCCAGGGCTGGGAGTTTCCTGCATGTGTCCATTGACCACTAACACACCACCAAGCCCTTGCACGGATGGCCTCACATGCCAAAGGAAGCTGATTCAGCCAAACCCGGCATCGGTTCTGACTGCAGGAAAGGATTCAGCATCACAACACGTTTATATTCAGCTGGCAACCCCATGCTGCTCTGCACAGCAGCTGAGCACTCACTAACAAGCTGACAATTCCCCTTGGCCCATTTGCAATGCTGTGTAGCCTCTACTACAGCTTCCCCTGCTGTCAGCTAAGCACACCCAGTCCTGTAGTTTCTCATCATCTTCCCCAAGCCCCCGTGACTCTAATACATCCCATCAACTCACTGCCATTCCACAGGTGACTGAAGAGCTCCACATCAGCTCCCTAATTAGCCGTTTTAAAATATGCTTTAATTTTTCCTGTGATCTCATGCCTCATTTTCATCAGAGTTGATGTCAGGTTTTTTTCTCCTCAGGTGTTTTCCTCCAGTTCTCTGCAATGAATCTTAAGGGTCCAACTGCCAGCAATCCCATCTGAGGGTGGCTTGTGAAGAGCACAGAGAGGGTTAAGAGCTCTTTGCATGCACAACTTGACACTGACTACCTCAGGAATCTCTCGTTTCCTGCCACCCATAAAGATCAGCTTAAGGGTTGCAAATGTCAGGGCACTACCTGTCCTGTGAGATTACAGCCTAGGAATCAGACAGGAAGAATAAAAGTCTTGAAGACCAAAGACTTCATTGTTTAATTTGCAGTGTGGTTGTTTGGGGTTTTCTTTTACCTTGAAAACATTCCATTTCAGCCTGAGAAAGGGCATATTTTATGAGCATTTCAATGGAAGCTGCTCTGAGAGGAGCCACAATTAAAACTCCAAATGAGTGCAAATACAGATTAGAACAATATAGCGACATGGAAACAAGACCCAAAAGGAGGATCCATTTACAGCCTGAAGAATTCAATCCCAGCTAAATGAAGCACCATTAACAGGAGCATATCAAGGGAGCTGAACAGGAGGTTTCTGTGTATTCACCATTGATGCAGTCTGGGGCTCTGGGATGTCATCCAAGCTGGTAACTTTTTGCTTGGCCCACCAGACAAGCTCCATGCAGTGTGTTGGAAATAATGATGAAAATGTTTTGGTGCACTATGGATTTAGCAGGAGCAATTAGGATTTGTCACCAGGTAAACAGTTCTTGGCTGAGACACAAAACTCACTGCTTTAACGCTTAGGGAGAGCTCAAGTGAAATACACTTCAGCCCAGCAGCTGCTGAGCTTTGGCTCTGGTACAGCCCAACTGAGAAAACAAAAGTTCTTGGTCTTAGTGCTTTGCTGGTGGTCAATTTTTTACCTTAAAATTGTGTTCTGTGGAGTTTGGTGATGATTACAGCAACACAAAAATAATGAGAACAGCTGGAGCCGTGGGCAAGCTGAACTTTATACATGTCAGTAGTGACAGCTGATGAAAATGCAGCAGTTTTTGCTCATTAAGGAGCTATTGCTGCAATTAGGCCTGACCTGTTCCCATTATCACTAGTGAGAACATCACTGCTGGCTACTGGAGAAGCCTTGGGCCAGCCCTGTTTATGTGCTGGACCTGAGACTTTGCAGGGAGGGGAGGAAAGACAAAGCCCCACAGCCCCAGAGCTGGATTACTCTACTCCTGCATCTGCCCCAACAGTGGTGCCAGGATTGCTGGAGGTCTCTGCTGGGGCTTGAGGGGATCACTGCCTGGTATGGGAAAGACATGGAATTATTTTCCCTATTCTTTTGACAGAAATTTTGCCTGAACAGAGAAGTTATGGGGGAAGTTAAGGGGAATTCCTGGCCATACTTGAGCGCTGTGTTCCATCCTGTTCCTTTCCTACTCCTGCCCCTTGTCTACATATTCCTGCCCTCAGATGGCAGGATGAGAATAACACTCCAGGGGGTGACTTCAGAGGATGCCTGAGAAAGAACATATCTTCCTATTTCCAGATTATCAGAAGAAGAGGGTGCAGCCGAGTTCAGAAATTAGTTCTAAGGACTGAGAAACCGAGTGCAAATCAGCTCCTGCATCTCCTACATCCCACCCCAGGCTGTACCCACCAGACACCTCTATTACAGCTGTAGCAAGAACTCGTTACCCCTCACATAGACCTGGCTCTCCCACACCCAAAGACACAAGTTCCACGGTTAAACTTAACTCCTCTGAGCTCCAGCCAACATCATGATCTGTTCCCTGAGCCCACAGATAAGAAGAGCTGCGAAGGAGACATCCCTGACACACTGTAATAGCCAAATGGAAACCACTGCCAAGAGATGGAGCTGGCAGGCTAAACTTTGGCCTCTCATCCATTAATTGCGAGCTGTTCCTTAAGATAATTCTCATCCCATTAGATCTACCCTTTCCATGAATCACTACTGCTCCTGACAGGCAGAAAAGATAAGGTTTGATGGTTTTTTAATAGCTTATTTTCTTCTGCTTTTTAAACAATGTCCTTTTGTATGTTTGCTTTCTTGTACGGCATCTAAACTTTTACAAGTCCAGATCTCCCAATGGTACCTTGTAAGCCCCAGACACTGGTTTTGTTTTGAGCACTGTGTTTGCTCAGGTGATCTCCAGAGGTCCTTTCCAACAAAAGTTATTCTATGATTCTACCTTCTAAATCAGCCCAATTGTTTTTCACATATTCCCCAAACTTCTTATATTTCCTACATTAGAGGAGCTCAACCTTTAAGAAAGTTCCCAATGAAGAATTCATGATGACATTTTGACAAATATTTAACACAAAACAAAAAAAAAGAGCTTTCACAGGAACTTCAGAGTACTTAAATCTGAGTGAAAGTGGAGATGACTTAATTAGACTAAAAATGCAGCTTCTATTCAAAGATTTAAATCATCTGTTTGAAATTTAAACTGGCTTTCAAAGGTTCACCATGAAACAGAAGAGATGACTGATGCCCTCAAATGACAAGGGAAATCAGATCAACTTTGACTGACAGGAACAGCACAGGCTGTCCACAACACAGCTCACATGGGGCATCTCATGAGAGGACCACTGGAAAGCCACGTGCCTGTGGCCTCCCAGAGAACGGGTCTATTTGACAGAGGCAGGTAACCATTTCAGGAGCTGCTTGTGCTCAGGAGGGTGCAAACCAGCTACTAATGTGTTCCAGCATCCTCCAGGAAACCTGGGACAGAGAAAGCTCAAGGGCTGCATCCTGCTTAAAACACCAGAAGCAACAGCAAACCCCACACATCCATTTCCAGCCATGGCTGCAGGGCAGCAGCTCCATGCTCTAGTTCCTTTTGTTGCTCTTTACCAACTCTGTTATCACCCAAAGGTGTTTTGCACAACAAAATCTGAGCTGCCTCACCCCTGGGTGCTCAGCTGGTAAGGTGCTGCCTGGTTACTGAGGTTTTGAACCAGCAGAGTCTTCTTGGTGCTGCACTTGGCCAGACAGACTGAGAAGTCCAGCTGGTCAGGGAAGTCCAGGATGGCCTGGGCACCAATGGGACACATTGGCACAATGAACTCCTCCCTTTCAGTGCTGCAGGGGAGCTGGTGGCAGTAATCCTGCAGGAAAAGAAACTGTCTCTGCACAGGACATTTAAGTGCCATCCTCACAACAGAAAGAAAACTGCTGTGTTCTACGACCATAAGAGTAGCACTCAATAATTAATAGTACTTTGTACCTCAATGACCATTCATTCCAGTAGGATGACTTGGACAGGGCTGTTAACTTGCAAAGCAGAAACAACTCTATTGATTCACCTGTTTTCACAGCCCAACCTGACAAAATTGTCTGATACTTTGATTCTGAGTCACCAAAATAGAGTAATTTCAGGTAGTGGAATACAGCAATAACAGAACCTGCTTTCACCACCACTGCAGACTATTAAAGGCACCACTAAGAATCCAGCTGTGCACAGCACCAATTCCAGTCCCAGCAGTGCTGGTGGAGCTTGGCAGGGAGTGCTCTGGTACATTTTCAAGAGGACTTCACCACATGCATGATCAACAGCCCATTTTTGCCGAAACACCAAGCTGGGGATGGCAACTGCTTTAATGCCATGTGAGAGTGGGGTACATGTGTATTTCCCACCTCTTCCCACAGCATCGTAGGGATGAGGCTGGGGACATATATGCTGAAAAAGCCATCTGATCCATCTCCCCACAGTGAACTGACTCAGCCCTAATGCCAAAATATTCTTGCCAGTGTCTTACAAATACTTAAATCAGTAAGAATTTCAGCCCTGCCCTCAGCAGCCTATTCCAGCTCTGCCCTTAGAGAGAGCTCTTCCCATGGGAGAATCTCAGTCTCCCTTTACATCTCACTCCAGCTGCAGGGGACATGGCAATAACTTAGCTGCCTCTTCTGTATGGTTGATGCCTTAATCACCTCTCTCTTCCAAGGTCACTAGGAGTGACTTGGTGCCTATTTGGACAAAGGTGAGATGGAACTGCAAACAGGAAACCCTCAGGCATCTCTACTGGAGCAAACTAAACCCTGCTATTCCCAGTCATTGGCTCGTTCAGGAAACAGCCAGACAGCCCCCTCCTCCAGCTGTCTGACATTTAGCAGAAGGAAGGTGAATCAAGTCTCCAAAACCATTCCACTGTAGGGATGAGCAGATCAATCATCAGATGCATGACATGGCATTGCTGTGCTGGCAGCATCCCCTTGCCCCTGCCAAAATCAGTGGTAGAGCTGCTGCTGTAGGGCCAGGAGCCATTGCCTCCAGCAGCTCCTGTATCGATGAGTTGATAAAAGCTCTGCCTCTTATCACTCGCTTGCTGGCCTGATCTTTTCTCCTCAGTGCTTTCAACTCGTTTTATATTTTTATCATTGTTGAAGCAGCAAGCAGACAATTTGATTTAGGAATTGCACACAGCAGCAGACTCCCTTAACCAGAACAGATTCAGATTCTTCCACGGTTGGGACTTCCTGCTCCCATTCCCATCCTGTCCAAACCTGGAAAGGGACCTGAGGCTGCCAGAAGAGACACAAACACACAGCCATTGCTTTAACCCAAAGCTAACACCAGTGTCTATCAATCAGCTGCTCAGCAGCAGTTTAAAAATCACCCTAACAGCTGCAGTCACATCCAAGAGATAGTGAAAGAATAAAGAATGTCTTTTTTTTCTCTAGACATCTCAAAAATTCACACTTGAAATTGCAGAAGTGCTTTTGCTTCTCGTATTTGGAAGGTAAAATACCAGGAAGGGAATGGCAGCAAACGACCTACAGGACTGAAGATCACATTTCAGGAGAGCGTTTCATCTTCAGCAAGTCTTTCTGAATTAGCAATTTTGCACTCAATCTTGCAGCCTAAGCCCTCTAAAATAAAAGCTACGGGCAGCCCATGGGAATTTAAAGCACCTATTATCTGGGCACTTCACGTCCCAGACTGCTCAGATCCTCAGAAACTGCATTAGCAAATGAACAATGCTATTTACCTTTTTTTCGGTTGTTGTTATTTTGGCCTCACTACTGTAACAAAGGCATTGTAAATCCAACTGAAAGCTCTGTGTCTTTTTAAGCCTTGGCATCTTCTGTTCAGTTATCTCTCCCTTCCAGATGCCAGGTACACTGAGGAGGATGCAAGGAGTTCAGATCGGTACGGGGATAAAGAGAAAAGAAGCCTCAACAACTGGAGGTATCTCAGGGAAGTAAAAGGGAAATTTCAAGTCATTGTCATTGCCAAGAAGGGAGGGGATCAGCATCAATGTAAATAAGAGCCCAAGGAATAATTTTCTCCAAAAGCCAGCACAGGCAGCCATTGCCAGCTCTGCTGCCAGTGGTGGGCACTGGGACTGCAGGGGAAGGGCACTTCGTGTCTGCCAAGGCAAAGCAAGAGCATTTGGCCTCACAGAGGCAGCCTTCACCTTGAGGAAACGCTGCCTCTCGCCATTCATGGCCAAGCACGTTGTGTGCTGAACCCCTTTTCCAGGGATGCTGCAGCCGGATCAAAGCTTGACCCCGAGCATGGCAGAGTGTGCTGACCCTTCACCCCCACTATGGCCCCCCAAAGGGGGACTCTGCACCAAAGTGGGTGCAGTGTTGGGCCAAAAACAGGGAAACCCCAGCAGAGAGGGTGTCTGTGGCAAAGGCTGGCTGTCCCTGCTGCTGTGAACTCATGGTTCACTGAGCCTCAGAAAGCTGAATTGCCCTCCCTTGGGAGGATTGCAAATTCTCCACTGCAGCACTGCCCTGTGTTACCAGGACACTGACTCTGGAGTACAGCCAAAATGAGTTTAAAATCTTGCTTTTGCTTTGCAAACCCTTACCAGACATTTTTAAAACGGGTTTTTAAATAAGCCTGATTGCGCAAGAGTGTGCATCACTTCTATGCTTTAGAGATTATTTAGACACAGCTTCAGGCTGCAGATATTCATGGAAATATAACTTTTGCCTTCAAACAACCCTTTTCTCAATTTCAAGGAAAATACAGAGGACTGCAGGATGATTCCTCTGCTTTTATTCCCCTTTGATGAGGAAAAAGTTACAAGCTCTGGCCTTCCAAATACCACCCCTGGCATTCAAATTAGTAGCCACTGAAACTAAACCAACTGCATGGTTCAGATGTTATTTCCTTGAATTATAGAATTGTTTCATTTGGAAAAGACCTTGAACATGGTGAAGTCCAACCATTAACCCAGCATGGCTCTCAGGCCCTTTGCAGACTCAGGCCAACATTAATTGGTGTCCTACATCAACCTTAATGCCTGCCCAGTACACCAGACACAGATGCCAGTTATCCTGCATAGCCAATCCTAAATCCTTCACCGAATTCTCTGCAGCAGACAACTTGCAATGAAAAGAGCCTTGTAGCATGAGGTAATATAGCAAGTCAAGCAGGGAAAGCTCCCTGCTGAAACCATGATATCATATAGGCTGGCAAAAAGGGCCATTAAAAAAGAGGAGAGACTGAAGGCTGAGGAGAGCTCCACAGGAGAAGGGGTACCCCTGCTCCTGCCCCTTCAGCTACCAATTCACAGGCGTCTTTGAAACACCATCCCTGCTCTCCAGGTTCATTCTGCACATTCATTTGCTTTCATCTCCTGTCCCCTTCCTCCCTGCAAGAGTCAACTTAAAAGTATGTTTGGAATAACTTCTGTGTGCTACAAAACATCTGACAGGGCTGGACTGAATTTTAAAGGAGTTAATTTCAGTAATGCAGTAACTCATCGTCCTGTCATCTGTGCTATTAATCAGTGAGCAATATTTCAGTCTCTGCTGAGCATCAGGAATGAATTTTGCAAACCTTACAGATTGAACTTGTATTGCCTGAAAAATATTGTCTTCCTACAGTGAAAAGAACAAGAGGACAGAACAGAATAAGCTGTGCTATGATTTTATGTGCTTCCTGCTTCCTTCTTCCTTTCAGATAATCTATTAATAAGCCTGAAGGACACACAAATGTAAATATTCCTGTCTGTTGGGTATTTGCCAGTCAGTTCCATAACGGTTTCCAATTAGGCAGAGACTGTCAGACCACAATGCAAGGACACCAGGGAACACAGGGTGGCATGAGAAGACCCACGCCGGGCAACTGGAGCCATAAAACAGGAATGTGTAAATCAGAAGCAGCAAGAGGAACTAATTGGAAACGTTGCCCAGCAGAAACGTTAGCATTTCATATTTATAATGCAAGTGCCAATAAACAAAGAGACATGTCAGCTATTAATTTACTTTCTGACAGTCCAACTGTGTGATACATTCCCAAATGACTGCAAGACAATAGGAAACTGCTCATTTGTCAAGAAAGGGCAACATGGCACGTGGCATTTCAGCCACTAACTCACGTGGTTCTTTTATTTAGGGCTCAGCCACAGTTTTGCCTTGAATCAGGAGTGACTTCACTGCAGTCAGACTTACCCCAGGGAAGAACAGATTCAAAGCAATAGAATTATATAAAGCAACTGAAACATCCACAACCCTGACACAGGGATTTGCACCTGTAGCCCAGGTCACTGGGTCATCCATAATCCCTGTGGATCATGGAGCAGCTGAGATGAAGAGGCTGTTCAAAGGAGCACTCCTAAGCCTTCCACAACAAAAACACTGATATTCTGCACGTCAGCAACTTCCAGCCCAATGCAAGTGGCTTTTCAGAACCATTTCTCAATGCCTGCCTCTTTGCTAAGGGGTTTTCAAGGTGCTCTGCACCTCCTGCCCATGCTATCGATGTGTTTCTAGCTGAGCTACAGCACTTTGGTACTTCGCTGACTCGCACTCCATCAAGTACAAGACAAAATGTTCAATTTGCACAAAATTCTGATTCTGCAGTAAGAATCCTCACGTGCTGCTTGCTGAGCAGCACAGAACCCTCTCCTGGTGCCCTACAAAACCCCTGCAAGGAGCCCACAGTCCAGTTCAGCAAAACTGCCAGGGGTGTCAATGAGGCTGTGCAGAGAACCTCTCGCTGGCAGAGCTCCCTGTGCCCTGCACTCACCAGTTCAAGGGCAAGACAAGGGACAGCGTATGGCACATTAAGTGCCCTTGTGGGTTATCTCACCCTGCTTCTATCTGTGGTGATATTCACATGTTGCTCTGCTGCCTCTCAACTCAAAGTGCAGCACTTTGCCCTTCACGGGTATCAATTTACCTCTTTTCACCCTGAAAATGAGCACTAATTCATACTAATAAATCACATTTTAAAAGCACCTGTGTACTTTGCAAAGCCTAACTCAGTGATATTAAGCTCTTGTGCCACTTGAGTAGTACAGAGAACTTCCCTAGGCCAATATAATTTTTACTCTAAATTTTAACAGTGTTAAGGAATTCCTCAGTCCTTCCTAAGGAACAAAGAGCTAAGGAACACAGAGCATTTCCTCTTTAGGTTTCTATATCCACACTGCCTGAGGATAGGATGAAGTGTTAAACTAAGTCTAAACAGCAAAGGGAGGATGGGAAATCAGCTGCACCCAAAGAGATCCTGCACCTTTGCCTTGGTGCAGAAACATCAGCTGGCTCAGAGCTCCCCCCATCTTTGCCTCTCCGAACAATTCAGGTGAAGAATGGTGCTAAGAGATAGCAGGATGCTGGTGGAAAGAGTCAGCCTGCCTCTCCATTTCCCTGCAAGGTTTCCTTCCTCCCATATCTTCAATCCTCCTGTAATAACAAGCCTCTAGATAACAGCACTGAGATTAGACTTGCCAGGGCCCCAGCACTGATGTTCAAACCCCCAAGCAAGAGCACAGGGTTTGGCACAGAGCAGTTGTGAGCTGCCAGAACAAGCAGTGCCACACGTGTAGACACAGCCACAGCGGTGTCACTGCCCACAGGCTGTACCTGCCCCTCGTGAGCTCTTTCTGGCAGGTGTCCAAGTCACCTGCAGCTCACCAACCCCCTGCTGACTGAGGGCATGCAGAGCTCAGTGTGCCTGTGCCAGGCTGGCTCCCTGCCAGGGGCACAGCTCCTCCTCTCCCCTGGCCTCGCTGGGTCGTGGCCAGGCAGGTGTCCTCAGGGACAGCACGGCTGCAAGGCTGGGGAACAGGAGGTGTGAAACACATCCACATCGCCTCTGAGTCAGTCCTGGGTGAGGCAGGAAGGGAATCCCACCTACCTGGGCAAAGCACCTCAGCCAAAGGCAGTAGGGCAGTGCCTGGAGGGAAGGAAGAGCAGGTCAGACACCTGCAGTAGGATAGACAAAACACTTGAAGCAAATCATCCACATATTCTACAAGCCTAAAGAACCTGCTTGCTTCTGCCTGCACACACCAAGCATCTGTGTTCCAGCGGGGGAATGTGCTACTGAAGGCAAAACAGCACTTTTTATCCTGGGGGAAGGAAGAAATTCCCTTCTAACACACCACGTTTGAGTGGGGTAGTCCAGCTGTGGGGATACAGTTGTATGGGCAGACCAGCAAGAGGAGACCAGACACTTACTGGGAGGAAAAGAAACCTGAAAAGCAAGAAGAAGAACACAGCAAGACAAAGAGACAACACCCAAAACAAGGAGATGGCACAG
Source organism: Prinia subflava (assembly GCF_021018805.1). Classification (NCBI taxonomy): domain Eukaryota; kingdom Metazoa; phylum Chordata; class Aves; order Passeriformes; family Cisticolidae; genus Prinia; species Prinia subflava. Next base: position 13,906,104 of record NC_086259.1, read on the forward strand.
AGAATTTAAATGGGCTGTAAAGAAGCAAGGGAGAAGAACAAAACATTACCAGGAAAGGTTGAGGCAGAAGATGAGAGCAGTCAACTTGCCAAAGTGATGGAAAACCACATGACACCCCAGGCTGTGCCTATCAATTATGGGCTTCAAAGGCATTTTCTGCCTGGAGAAACATGACCAGCACTGACTCACAGTGTGGTTTCATTACTAAAAGCCAATCTCAGCTCCCCAGGGGCTCTTGCTGCCCGGTGATTGTGGCCAGGCAGCTGCCAGTGCAGGCAAGCTGGACTGCTGGGCATTCCTTCCTGCACCCAGGAGGCCCTGCAGGCACCCTGCTGCCAGGTTCTGCCTTCTGGAATACTCACACACAGCAAAAAGGCATTTTCTAGCATACAGACATCAACCTCTGAGCACCAAATCACATCTCACAAAGTCTAAAACAAGTGATTTTGACTGACATGCAGCTTCACTAATAAACAACAAACTCCCATGAGGCTTGGAAAAAAATGAGTGTTTGTTCTGCACCACCCACCCAAGCCTGATCATCCATAGCCAAGGCAGTCCTGAACTCTCCAAAATCCATCTGCCACAACAACAGCCTGGGACAGTGAGTTCTGGGGGCTAATTTCACACTGAAGGCAAACATTTTGGTCACCAAGACCCCTGGAAGATGAATACACATGGCTAAGACCTTCAGCAAAAGTTTCCCAGGATGTCTCAGAGTGGAGAGGAGCAGCTAGAAGACAGAAAAGCAATTTGACAGCAAACAGGCAAAGAACTTCTATATTTGAATGATTATAGAGCCTCTGTTTGGAATACACTTGGCTGTTAGCTGGATTTTTATGGAGCAGATCACCTCAGGTTCCCAAATAATTTAAGTTGGTGTAACTCAAAGGAATCTGGGAATCTGGTGAGAAACCTTGGAGACAGAATACAATGTTATTTTTCTCCAGGACATTACTAAAAGCCAACAAAATTAGAATTCAATAACTGCTCTGGGATTATCATCTCTATCTTTATGGATGTAAATACGGCAAGTATTTTCCTCAGAGCTAGTTATACTTTTACACCAGTGGTGTCCACCACACCAGTGGCTGAGGTCTTACTAGCTTCAAAATTAATTCTTTTGGGAAAAATTAACAGCTCACACATTGGTATGTCCCTTTTCAGGGCATACAAATCCCAAGATGCAGCTGTACAAGTTCATTATTTTTTACTGAGAGTGGCAGAAATATTAATGCAGCTGTCCTTTTCCACTTGAGGAAGCATGAGTAGAGCAAATTCACTGTTTGTCTGCTGGCCTGTGCTTGGCAAAGACAAACATCTCATGTGCTGCGTGGATATGGAGCAGCTGAAGCCAAAAGGCTCAGTAGGAGCAGAGAAACTGAGGCACATTTGAATTGGCAGAGGAAACCTGCAGCAAAAGTGCCAGAATCAGCATGAACCCCATCAATGGAATCACTTGGGCATGGACATCCATGCTGCACCTTTCCAATATTCCCAAGGTAAATGCCAGACAGGAATGATGTAGTGCTCTCCAGGAATCACTGAGGGACCAGAACTGCCTCCTTCTTTGCCAAGGGGTCTCCCCTTTGCAGCCTTGTCCCTGTTAAACCTGTTATCCAAGGATACACTTGGACTTCTCTTGTTGTTCCTTTGCCTGTCATATGCCCCAACAGCTTTTTTGGCCACTTTTGTTTCTCTCAACAGCTAGATCTGGGGAGGGGGTTAATTCACCTGCTCCTATCACTCTTTGTCTTCCCATCCTGCCTTTCTCTCATGCACTCATCTTACTCTTCATTACATCACACCACTGTTCTTTTTCTGCCCTTTTTCTACTTCCACTACATTCTGCTGTTATTTATCAAGAGAAATTCTTGTGTCTAAGAAAGTGCTGTGGGAGAAAAATTGAACTCTGCTCCTTTCCTCTCTCCTGTCTCTTCCCACCAGCTTGCTCTTGGCACAAGTGTCATTTGAGAAAATGTTCCTCTGACTGAAATTTGAAAGGTCTCAGTTTTCCTCTTCACAGTGGAACACAACTGCTGACATTTTCCAACTTTTCCCTTCTCAACTTTCTTGGGAAATTGCAAAACAATCGCAATTTTTTCAAGCGAAGGTAGAGACCTTCAAGAACACATTGCTCTGGAGGTAGTGTGGTTCTCCAAAGGGAAAGCAGAACATTACCTTGACTTTGGAAAATCTGAGCAGAGGTGAATTAAGCTTAGCAGGAGCCTGAAATGGCACCTAAAGGCCTCCCACTGCTTCTGCTCAATCAGCCCGATTCCAGGGCTGCTTCAAAACACATTTCCTGCAGTGCCAATGCTACTAATTATAACTAATTCCAGCATAAAGTGTAGAGACGACTCAACACCTGAGCTTTAAGTGCAGGTTGCACAGAGACAGCTAAATAAGCTTAGAGAGGCAGAGATTCCTGCCAGGAACCAAGATTAACCAAGGAACCACAGGACATGGTGCACACTCGAGGGTACAGCATGAGGACAAGCAAGAACTGCACACCTCTCAACATTCCCATCCATCCAGGGCTTTCAAAGGAAAGAAAGGGGCTACAAAAGGTCATTTGGGTTAGATACCACCAACATATGGCCAAAATCAGGGGAGAATCTCCTAAGAATATTTCCACCATCTTGCAGAACAAAGGTGCTGAGACATTTTCTTGTGGATGTACTGCAGCAGGTCACTTGCTGTGCTGTACCCCATTGGAATTACATGACTCTCCTCTTCCAACACAGTGTTAAACCTCCACATCCCAGCACTTTCCTTGTCCCTGTTGCTCAGAAGCAGGGGCATTTCAGAGACCTCACCAGGGGTGTAGTTCTGAAACACCACTGAGAGAGCAGGGAGAGGTTCAGGTGCTGGGAGGAAGATTCTGCACTGATCCCCAGTGAAGATTCTGGGTGAGTACATCTGCCCAGCCCACACTGGGTGAACAGTGGCTCTTCCACCTCTGGAAGCCCTGGGCTGATCAAAAGCTTCTGGACCACACTGAACAGGCTCAAGCCAAGCTGTTCTTTTGTTTCTCCAGGTTTTCTTCTCCAAAATCCCAGGCAGCGCTTACCTCTAGCAGAGCTGTGTCCTAATGGGGCACAGAGACCCAGGGCATGGACTGACAGAGCCCGGAGTACTCCTGGAGCAAGTGAAACCCCAGAACTTACATCAGGCTCCGTGGGAACAATTTTGGGATGACCTTTACTTTGGGATAGAGTCCCACACAAGTCCAAATAGTTTTGACACTTAGACACCAGTAAGAAAAGAACCATAGCAGAGGAGGTAAGGACAAAAAGAAAGTAACACAGCAGATAGGAAAAAGACAAAATAGGTGAATGCTGGATGGGCATAAGGCTTAGCTCTTTTCTCAGCAGTTCTGGGCAACTTGAGTTGATACCTCTTTTTTCTATGAGCTTAAAATGGCTGCTTTCTTGTAATCCATTATTGGTGTTGTATTTAATGCCATTGCAGAGGCACATCTGGAATGATACAACAGCAAATGCTCATTGAACAGAGACATTACTTTGACAAAACCCCTCTCTGCTTTTGTCTCCCCTCTCCGGCTGCACTGTTCCCACTCAAAACACACCTGGCAGGTCTCCTGCATCTCCACAGGAGTCACAATTGGCTGAAGTGAGGGGCTGCAGCACCCTGCCAGCTATTTGTGCATCCGTTTGAGGCATTCCCAGCCTCCTGTGCTATCCAGGGCAATCCTTCACCAGTGTGTTACAGCTCTCTTGCTGACAATTTCAACAGCTATCTCAGTCATCTACCCACTGGGACTGTGCTTTAAGCTGAGCAGCCCTCTAAGAAAAGCAGCCTTAAACACACCCCTCAGCAGTGATCCAGATAAAGCACATCCACTCCCCTCTGCCCAGGAGGAATTCCCTGTACATTCCCTGTACATTAGCCTGCAAAATCTAACACCCCATCAGGGTCCCACACGTTGTTCCAACCCAAAGCTTTAATGCAATTAGTTTTGTTAAATCAGGAGTAATCACCACGGGCCCTCAGCCTTCAAAGGCCAATGCTGCCACTGTGGAGGGAATCCTTTAACCCTAAGCATTTGACAGTGACCACACCAAAGCAAGAGGTGGCTATTTCAGCAGAAGAATGGAAAATGGCAAGCTCATTCCCTTGTGTCCTGCCCCAGCCTTCTCTCTTTAGGGATGGCACTTACACTTCAGCAAACCCCACCAGCTTCAGCAGAGGTTTTTGTGTTAACTTAGCACAATTTGGGACACCAGTGTCTCACTGGGGAAAAAAGTTTTTGCCTTTCCCCCAGCAGAAGGAACTCCATCACCAGCAGCAGTTTGAAATGACAGCAGGACCTGGGCACTGAGGTATTTCCATGAGCTGGAGGGAAGCCTGTCACAAGCAGACACCCACTTCAAATGTCACATCAAACAGCACGGAAAAGGGCAGGGAAAGGCCACCTTGTGATGGAGGTCTCGCTCTTGTCTTGAAGCTGGACAACCTGGGGCAGATTCATCTCCTGAGTGCTGGCCAGCCTCTGCTTGATGGTGAGAGACATCTCCTTCTGGAAGGCAGAGGGAGTCAGCTGAAAGGAAAAAAAAAAGGCAAGAGACTCAGAAATGCCCTTGTTCAAAAAGGCTTTTCTTGTTCACTTGCTACTGATGAATAATTTGTGATCACAGCCACTAGGACAGTTCTGGAAGCCCTGGAAGTTACCTGCTGAAATATTTAACATCAGTAAATTAATGATATAGAGCAGAATGCACATGCTGTAACCACGTGGCTCTGTCCCATTAGCTTCTCTGTGATTTGATGTGACATGTTTGGGGATTTCTGCTCTTTGGGCATTTGTTTCCTCTTTAGTTTCACTGCATTGAGCTGGTGACCTTTGCAGAGAGTGGGGAGGAGTTATCAGAACTCCCCTAACTCCATCCTTGCAGAACACTCACAACCCACAGCGTGGAGATGTCACTGCTGGGTGAGTCCAAGGGAGGCAAGAAAGCAGCTCTGTGCCAAGACTGAAGCACAGAGGAATGGGTCCAAGTTTCAGAGCTCTCTTTTTAATTACCACTTGTTTTCTCTGTCTGGCCTCACAGACCCCTCCACAGAAGAACACAGACATGTCCTTGACAGAGCCCCAGCACCAGGGCATCTCCAGTCAAGTGAGCTCCAGTCAGCAAAGGGACATTTGTGGGTGGGAAGGAGGAATTGCCCTGACTGCACTGCTGGGCTGGACCTGTGCTCCACACAGGAGAGGAGACAGAACAGCTGGTTTGGGAGCTGTTCTAGCTGGGACCAGCCCTGTCTCTCAAGGCTCCAGGCAGAGTCTGAGCTGCCCTCCACATGCCAGGTGCCCAAGGGCAGGTTGGTGAGAGCAGCACAGGCGAGTGTCCAGCCTGACAGAAGGAGTTACACAAAGGGGATGGAAGTAGCCCACACTCATGGCTTCAGCTTTGCATTGGTTTAACTTGGCTCTTGTCCCTTCACTGGCTTCATTGCCCTTCTCTGGACTTGCTCCAGGACCTCAATGTCTTTCCTGAATGAGGGACCCAGAACTCTTGCCTGTTGAGAAGTGCAGAGAGATTGATATGATTATTTCACCAGACTCAAGGAGAACATTCACTAGGTGCCTTTTACACACAGATATAGACGTGCACATCTCTGTGCCTGTGTGTGGGAACTAACAGAGTGAACCTTGACAACACACTCTGCTGGGTCACTGAGGAGACCTGCTCAGAAGTTTCTTTAACACTGGTGTCTCCAGGCTGTGGCCTCCTTCAGAACTGGAGAACACAAGGCCTCCCCACCTTGTTTCCCAAGGGTGACAAAGACACCCCAGAGCCTGCTGGCATTTCTCACCTTTCCCTCCACCCCCTCTCCCATGACTATTGGAACCCTATTTACTGGCATTATTAACCAAATCCTTATTAATATCCAAGCTGTCTTTTATAACTCTTCAGAATATTCTCAGGAATTTAATTCCCACCAAAAGAATTCTCTTTTTGTGGGTACAGAAGAAAGGTTATCATTACTTGGCTGCCTAATTTTTTGATTTTTGCATCAGTCTGACCTGATGTGACTGAGTCTGGCCCTACTAAGGGCTCAGAGCGTTATGAACAACCTCAGACCCAGGGACACTGCTGCCCCAAGTGCAGACAAAATCTGAGCACTTTCCTGCTTTGCAAACCAAGTGTCCACTCTTTGTGCAAGAATATTTCTGCTGATATTTCTAACTAATGGAGCAGAGAGTTCAAGACTCTGATTAAGAACGATAGTTTCTCAAGGCTAATTTGGTTAAGTTACAAAAATTATCCAACAAATATGACTCCTTCCAGGCGTGAAATTACCACACTGCCCAAGAGCATTTCTCCATGGAGAATGAGGGCCCTAATTTTCATTTTGTAACATCCAAATTCAAGGCTTCCTATAGGCATTAGAAGTTGTAACAGCATAAATAAAAGCATGAAACCATTAAAGGAATATGAGCAATTAGCTCAAACAGAAATGCAACATATGGGAAAGCAGGGCCACTTCAGGCTTTATCCTAGTGGCAGTTCTTCTCTAGCATCCTTATCCTACAAGAAGCACAGGTAAACAGGCTCATTCCTTTTCCAACCCCAGCCTGACAACCACCTCTCTTAGTCTGTGTCACACAAAGTGGGTGTATAAGAAAGGGCAAGAAGAAAAGAAAATCCCAGGTTTCAAGCACTGACAAGACTCAAACACGGACATCATTTCCTAAGCACTACTTTGGATTAGAAATAATGCCCCCTCCCTTTCTAGCAAACTGGACCAAGGAACAGATGCATTTGCCCCCTTCTTATTTTTGGAGACTTGGGAGACCAGCCCTAAACTGAAATTATTTGCATCCTGACCTTAAGTAAAATCTCTGATCATATTCCCTCCTGCTTCCTTCATTCCACATCATATTTTTTCTGTGTGTGTGGACTTGCTTTATACAAGAGGACATTGTCTACACAAAGATGACCATTTCCTTTCCCTCAAGTTTTATCCACATCCACAAGCAACCCAGTAACTCCATTCCTTTATTCTCAAAGCAGTTACAGCATTATGCACATAATCCACAAGGCTGCTGTTTCCTTTTGTTCTTACACGAAACATGAGAGCACAGCACTGTCTTATGGACACCAGAACAGGCTGCAGCAAGAACTAGGATTTAAACCTATTTTTCAAGAGAGAAATCTAATGGGGGATAATACATTAATCTGGATTTCAGTGATTTATTACTGGGTCTGGAGAATAACTGGATTATTTGTTCCAATTTTCTAACTGCAATTTCATTTCGCTTGAAATGAAGCCTGTCCATCATGCCCACAATGCTCATGTCCAGATAGTTTCTACTCTCCACACCTCCATCCCAGTCTAGCAGCTTCCCCTGCCCTGGAGAGAAGCTCTTCCCAACCCATAGTTGTACTTCCCTAAAGCCTCCACAGATCAGCCTCCCAGACCCAGGGAAAAGAAGCAGAACTGGGAAATCAGCCTGATCTCCCTGCAGAGAGAATGAAACACCAGCCATGACACAGCACAGCTCCAGCCCACCAGCCCTGTCCCATGAGGGGACATCTCCATGTGCCCCACCTCAGACAGCTCTGTCATACTCAGCAGGATTTGATCTGGTCTAAGGATAAGTCTGAGTAGGTAAATGGGTTATGAAATTGCTGTGCAGCTTGCAGAGGTGGTGGGGACTTCTTGCTTAGCTGTAGATGCTGGAATAAAGGGAGAACTGGGGAGGCTGAATCTGGGATGTCCTTGGTGATCTTCAGCTTGGCACCCTGTTCTGACAGATCTGGGCTTCCTGAGACATGTCAGGAATGGCCAGCCCTGGGCAAATTTCTTCACTGCTTTTCTAGGTGGCACAGCTGGTTCCTGTGGCTGCAACAGTATTAGAAAGTGCACCTTAGAGTGCCATTTGGTAAGGCTCCACAAGCTTCAGGTGAATTAATTTTAGACACTGCAAACAAGCCCATGACATCTTTGCTTAAGGAGTAAAGAAGAACCTTCCACACTGAATTACAAAGCAAGAATTTAATTTGTATTTTGCTCACCCATAGAGGACCCTGATCATATCAATGCAAAGGACAGCAGGCAAATCTCTGTGTTGCCACAGCTCTGACAATGCCTTTGGGGGTGTCCTTTGGTGTTGCACCTGGTGAATACTCTCTGATGAGCTTGTTCCAATTAATCAGGCACACATTTACCCACACAGAGCCAAGGACACCCAACTGACAAGAGCATTTCTGCTGTCAGGTAGCTTCATGCATTTTTGGCACAACAGATGCTATAAACAAAAGCTTCTCAGGAGACTCTAGGCCACAGGCAAACCCAATCCTTGCATCTGCTTGGCAGGGAACAAGGAACCCTCCATTTGGAAACCAACATTTATTATTTAGGGATTTAGGAATATTTAGGAATGCCCCCAGCCGGGGAAGATCTGAGCTCTGAAAAATAACTGGCTCTCCAGCCAGCCTGTGGAGACTCACTCCAAAACATCTCCTGCACGACATCCAGTGTAAGCAAAGCTCAGTGTAAACTGGAGAGCTGGGGAAAAGAAGCCTCACCCTGTGACACCCTTGTGCACTCAAGACACCAAGACAGACGTGCAAGCAAAGGAATCTGAATGGTGGAAGCTTCCTGGCTCAAAAGGCAGAGCTTAGAGACAGGTGAGGTCCACCAAATCTCTCATGCCTGGTCTGAGGTGCACTCACAGGGCTTCCTCCTTGTGCTCCTTCCCACAGCTCCAGTGCCTTAGAACCAACCTCAGAGGCTCTCACCTGCTCAGCACAGGGGTGGATTCTGCCTGCTGCAGGTAAAGAGCACAGCTGGAGCCAGATTTATTCTCAGAGAACTTCTCAGAGAAGCCTCAGGTGCTTAGCAAAGGAAAGTGCTGGCAGGAAAGGATATGCATGGAATTGCATGGCAGAAATGACATGAAACCCACACTTGGAAGGCTTGGCAGCACCTCAGCACCCAGTGCCAAACCTGATGCTGGTCCTCTCAAACTCAACAACCCTGCTCTCACACTCAGCTGTGTCCCTGAACTCACCGTGTATTTTTCCAGCTCAAACTCTCCTCCCCTGCCAGGCAGATGGAGGGGGCCCAAGCCATTCCTTGGTCCAGCTTGTAAGCCCAGACAAAGTCATTTCTACATCTCCTAGACTGCTGCAAGGAGAATGCAAGTGAGAAAAAGCCTGATCTGCAGGCTGGCACCTCGGATGCTCAAGAGCTAAGGAAAAGCCTTGGCTGGGGAGCTCTGCTCCCTGGATGACAGAGTCTTTTAGCTAATGACTATTTAATGTGCAATGCATAAGCAGTCTCTGGAGGGAATAAAAAAAGGACAAGAACCATCTTTAAAGTGAAGGAAAGATTTGTTTCATGCTGTGGGCTCACAGCTACTACTGAGACTCCTTGCTCCAGGCAAGGCAGAAAAAAGGGTCTGTACAGGACCTGCACCCTGCTCCCAGGTGAGTGATTTTGGCCATGACCTGTACAGGATAAATAGAAGCACCTTCACCTCTTCTCTTTAGGGCAGCAATAATAACCTCTGGTTATAATAATAACAGTGCCTGGCTCCTAAACAGTCTCCTCCATTCTGCTGACATGCAGTGATTTGTTAATGCACCTTTCAGCTGCATCCCCAAGATGGAACACAGGACATTCCCAGCATCCCTAAAACCCATCCACTCCCTTTCTGAGCCATCCCTTCACTTCTGCAGCTCAACCCTCAGTGCACAGCACAGGCTGAACAATGCTCACATCCTGACCAGCTGCTTCACCATGTGAAGACATGGAGAGGTTGGGCATTGGCTGAGTTCTTGAAATGCTTCTGTAAACCTCAATCCCAACCAAGATGATTTAATCTTAGACTTCCAAAGCTTCTCAAAGTGAATGTGTGTTCATGCCCAGTTCTCACAAAGGAGTTTCAGTTTCTGGAAGGCCATAAATATTAACTCAATTCAGAGACACCAAACTGGAGACAGGGAACCAGCCAAAAGCAGAAGCAGGAGTACAACTGCCAAGCCTGACCTTGGCTGGCTCCAGCCTCAGACCTGCTTCTCCAGCACACACACACACAATTCTGGCTGCCAGAAAAGTAAATACTCTGTATTTACTGGATTGCTGCTCTAATACTACAGCACCGACTGTAACTCCAAGGTGTTACAAAACAAGCTTTAACTTCACTGATTATTCCATATCCTTCAGGTATGGCCATGTCTGGAGAACTGCTATGAGAAATTTGCACCCCCCTGGAGTAGCCTAGCCTTTTTATTTTCTCTGACTTCATACAGGAGTCTCCACTCAGCTCTGCTCCCAAGCTCTCCCCCCTGAGGCCAGACAACCTCGGCACCAAAAGCCACCCTCCATCCAGAGAAGGGACACAGCCAGCAGCACTTCAGCACAGGGGTGGTCACCAGCATGCCCCACTCTCCCCACTCTGCAGGGCCACACTCTCACCTTGGATACTCCCAGCCAGGCAGGCTGTGGCTCTCCTTCAGGAGCCCCAGGGCTCCCCAGCCAGCCCCAGCACCACCATGGCAACAACAGGGATGTCAACAGGGGAGGAGGCAGTGGTGGTTTCCAGAGGTGACAGCAGTGGGACAGAGGGATGCTCTGCATCCTCCTGGTGCCCACAGAGGAGCTGCTGTGTCTCCCTGCCCCAGGGAGCAGAAAGCAGCTGCACTTCCCCACCTCTGCTGGGATCCTGGCAATGCCTGGGTGGCAGTGCCTTGTCTCAAAGTAGAACAGCAGCTCAGGGACAGCACAGAATGAACACAGCAAACACACAGTGAAGCTCCCTCCAACACACCTGCAAGAACTGCAGCAAATCTCAAGGAAGCAGAGAGGGGACACACTTGCCCACAAGGCCAGCACAAAAGCAAGCCAGGCACCTCAGCATTTCAGACAAGCTACCCTTTTCCATCCTAGCAGGCTGTGATCAAACCAGGCTCCAAACTCTGCTCTTTTACAGGTGCAGGTAACTGTTAGTATTTGCAAGGAGCTGAAATCCTTCCTCCATCCCCTGGGAAAGGCCCTTTGCATAGCTTTACTCCTCCTGCAGCAGCAAATCAACATTCAACCAGAGGCAACAGGCAGGCACGTTGTGTTATTAACCTCTCCTTTGCCGCAGTGCTAGAAGGACTCAGAGCCAGCATCCCCCAAAAACCCTACTGCAGGCTCTGAGAGGAGAGCTCACAGCACAGGCACACTGGCTGCTGAGCATCAAAACCTGAGACCCTGAGGGGGCTGCAAGAGGCACATCAGAAACATCTCTCCTGTCATCATTGCTGCACTCACCAGATCAAGCCAGTTAACAGAGTTAACTGGAAACTTTGGTGTCTTGCAGAACACACAAACCTGCTGCAAAGGCTGCAATGAGGATCCAAAGAGAAGAGGAAAATGCTGGCAGGATGGAAGTGCTCACAGGATGGAAGAGGTGCAGATGGGAGCACTCCCTACCCCCATTTTAACCCATGAAGTGCTCACTTCAAGAAAGGAGTGACTGCAATGCTCAATCTCTTTAGATGTTATCAAAATATTTACAATCCCTACTGAATAACTGCACTGAGATCACTTACCCAGCTGCAGCCTTAAGAAGGTCCAATCATGAAGCTCCAAACAAGCAGAGTTCATATTTGTTTTCTTCTAAGAAAAAGGAAAATAAAGTTGGGTCCTTTTAGCCATACTTCCCCTGCCTTCCTCTTGCACAATACAATCACCCATTGCAAGGAAGAATTTTTTTTTTTGCTAGCACAGATCTCAACAAACAGCCTTGGGTTTATTTTCTCCCTTTTTATTCCCATGCTGGGAATCAATTTGGTTTTCCTCATTTTTTACTTAATTTACATCTCACTTTCAAACCCTGAAATGCTTCTGTAGTCTTTTCTAAATCAAGACACTATTTCAAATTTCTGCCTTTTAGAGACTCTGACATTAGCTGTGCAGTCAACTAATTTGAAAAGCATAAATTGCTTTATCTTCACTGCCTCTTAAAAGAAAGCAAAAATCCTTGACCCCAACAAGTGTAATGCCTCCTAGGTTTTCTTTTTCTTTAGTTCTATGAAGCCATTTAATCCAGCCAGCTGTCTTTATGTCAATGAAGAAGAAAAGTTACAAGCCTCCAGAAGTTAATCACAGTTCAAGGGGAATCTGACATGGAGGTCAGGAAAGGCAGTAACCAAGGCTGTGCCTGCCAGAGACAGTGCCTTGGAAAGATGGGTGGGCTTTGGATGGAGGCTCAGGCCTGACTCAGCAAGGTACTGGCACAGGATCTCAGCCTCAACAAAAAAAGGGACAGATGTCAAGAGTGACAATACCTGTGCAGTTACAGGATGATTCAATAGTTGTTTCTGGGGCTGCCACTACCTGAATCCCAGCTGCCTTGGCATCCTGTTTCCTGGCAGCTAAAACCCATCTGAGAGCCCATGATACTGAGGACAGAAACATGCAGCAGCAGCAGCAGCAGCACTCTGCAGGACCAGGGCTCACAGAGGCAGAGCAGGGCTCAGTGTTGTCTCCTCCCTCACACCCAGCTCTTCTCTGCCAGCAGGGTCCTGCCAGGGCCTGCTCCATCCCACCCACCACAGGCTGGGAGCACCAGGCTCTCCTCTGCTCTCCCCAAGACACAGAACTGCCAGGCACATGGCAGCTCCCTGCAAATGGACATCTCATGCCACTAAAACCATGGCAACACCTACGCACCCAGCACCATCATCCCACAGCCAGCCCCAAGGGCCACCCCAAATGCCACAGACAGGCCTTCCCTCCAGCTTCTCCAGGCTGAGGAAAAAGTCTGCTTAACCAGATCCACAACAGCTTGGCTGGCATTTGTAGCTTCTGGCATCACCTGGCAGCTCTGTTTGCTGTAGGACAGGTCTCCTTGGCTCCTGGCTTCGCAGCAGGTTGGTCATCCCCAGCCCAGCAGGTCTAGTGCCTCTGCAGGGCACTTCCAAACACCAACAGCTGCCTCTGTATGAGAAGAAAGGCAGAGAAAGATTAGAAAACACAACAGTTGTAAGTGGGACACGGGGAAGGGACAAACCCAGCCCGTGACATGCATTTCAATTTGAACCCACAGGAGCACCTGGCATGATTAGAGCAGCTACAAAGCACCAGGCTGTTCAGAAGCAGCACTGTGAAAGGAGTAGCTTGTTTTATTTATCATTTGAGAAGCACCAAAGGAACAAGCTGCTGTCCTTGCTGCTGCCAGCCAGCTGGTGCAGCTCCCTGCAGCACACAGGGCTGTGCTGAGAGGTGCTGGGGCAGTCTGCAGGCACCAGTGCTCTGGGCAAGGAACTTACCAACTGAAGAAGGCACCAAGAAAAAAAAAATCAAAGCTAAATGTGGCTTTTCTTACACTGGGCAGCTGCCTTCACAGGTCCAATATAACCACACAACAGCCACAATTGCAGAGCTTGAACTCAAGCAAAGTTCCAAAGCATTTGGCTGGATTGCTTAAGGAGGGACTACTGGATTGCCTTTGGCTTAGTCAGATATTTGACTGCATTTGCATCCAAACGTCTTCTGCTTAAAAGATTGGGAGTTTTGCTAAAAACAGCCATGCAGAGGCCATTCTGAGCTGGAATATGAGGCAGGGCTTTCTGATTTTTAAACAAGACACCTGGTACATCCCCTAGAAGAGCCTCTGCTCTCTGCCCTGGAGGTACTGTCAGATTCTAGAGCTTTTATCTGGTCAAGGTCTCCATGCTGACTCCCATCATGTCATATATTGGCAGAAGGAGCAAAGGGACAGATTGTAATTTTCCACAAAGAGGGTGTCCAAGTTGAGCTCTTAAACAAGCTTCTCAGGTTCTTCCTTTGAACCTCTTCCCATCCTTCACTCATCCCAGGAACTACCATGAATAAAAGAGACGGCAATAAAACCAGCCCCAGACATCTGAGATTTTCCTTGAGGGAAACATTCCCACTCATGAAATACCAGCTTTGTAATAAACATATGGCCAGAGAAGCAGAGAGGAAAACCCTTCAAAACATAAAGCAGAAGTGGAGTCACTCATGAAATTGGAGTGGTTGATTGGAAAACCTGGTCAGCTGGATCTGTGTAGCAAACACCAAGAGCCTGAAAGAATAAATCTGTCTAGCCACTGATACCATTTAAAACAACTGGGGGATTAGAAGACAAAGAGCAGCCACATAAGAAAATCACATAAATAAATAAATTATAAAAAGTTAAAAGATAGGCACCCAAGTGGGGGCAGGAACAGCCAGGTTTGCACCTTTGTGACCATCAGCACAAGCATCTCTGAGTTCCAAGGCTGAACTTGGACAGACCCACCTGATTGGAGCTGTCAGCCTCACTGCAGAGTTTTGGTTTCCCATTATAGGAACAGCTCAAGAGGGTGCAGGTTTGATTTGAGCAGCATCTCTCTGCCAAGGATGAAAGCAAGGACCTGAGTACCCCATTTGTGACTTCCTCTCACATTGAAAAGTCTTCCTAGTGCACTCTGGCACCTGATCTCATTAAAAAGGAAGAGAGGGAACAGATGGAAACATAAAAAGAAACTGTCAGCTGCCAGCCACTGCTCCCATCCTGTCTCCATCTCTCTCCCCACTGCAGCAGGAGCACAACCAGCAGCTCTTGCAAGGACAAGGCCAGCAGGAGATGAAGATTTCAGGTGGGCAATAAACAGTAGGAACAGATGAAATCTTGGTAAATAAGAGCTCCTTTTGTCAGGAAAGGCAACACATGAGAACTATGCCATGTCCAGGAACCCTCCTGTCCTTGCAAACAGCAAGGAGTGATGTGCTGGCTCAAACAGCCACCCTGCCTGAATCCTTTCCAGCAAGCCTCAGCTCCAGGAACCAGAAAACCCAGGGGCAAAGTCCCATCAAAATGTGAGCTGGGACCCCCAGTGGGGCCTGTAGGAATCTCTCATTCCTCTCTCCCAGCCTGTAGTTCAGGCATTGAAGCATTCCAGGAAGCCTCAGCAGACCCAGGGGATGTCCTATAACCAAGAGCACAAGAGAAGGGACACAGAGCCACCACCCCTGTTCAAGGTGTTTATTGCATGCCTGTCCTTTAGCATCCGTCCTTTTGTGCCACCACAGAGAAAGCCCCTCTCAAAGCAGCACAGGGACTCCCAGGGCAAGCAGACCAGAGAGGGGAAACCTTCCCCACTTCCCTCACCATCCCCAAACACTTCCCTCTTTCCCAGAGAGAGAAGAAATAGATTTTTGCCCTCCCCATGCCAGAGGCAGCACATAAGGTGGACCATAGATGACAGTGAAGGTCACAAATTTGCACTCATCTAATTACAGTGCTGCCAGGTGTCACGCAAAGGGACCAATCTCACAGAGGTTCAACTTTCCATATTTACCAAGGAAAAGGTAAAGTCACAAGGGGAAGCAAAAAATTTGCATTCATCCCAGTGCTGGGAATGCTACAGGGAGACTGATCTATCCTCTCTCTCTGATTAGCCTAATTTGAAAGCAGCCCAGTGGTTTCAGCAACATATAAAATCAGCTTTCTTAGTAGAAAATGGCATCTTTCACCAGACTAACTTGATGGGAACAAAATGTGCTAGTGACAAACCTTATCTTGTCCATATCCTTGAGCATGGCTGGCTAGATCAACATACCTTTAAAACAAGTGCCTGCAGCAGTCCTGAAAGGCAGAGCAAACAGCATCTCAGCCTTGTGGCAGAACTGTGATGCAGATGATACTGCACAGGAAAATCAAGGAGTTAATTTATTATGCAGCAGCTTTTCTCCATCAACTACCTACAAGCAGGGTCTTGTCCTACAGAAGGCACAAGGTGTCTTGTCATGGAGCAAATTCCACGTTTGCTGTGGGCTTAGATGCCCAGCATGTCTGCAGTCAAATTACAGCACCTGCCTCCTGCCTCAGCCACCCACCTAAAAACCCTATAGAGAACTGGGAAGGCACTGACCATCCAGCTGCTGCCTTCAGCCCTCAGCATCCTCCATCACTTAAAAAAATCAGGAGAGGGCAAGCAAAAATTATGCCCAAGCACCAGGAACCTCTAGAGGCATCCATCAGCTGAACTACTGAGACACAAATATCTACAGTCTCTCTTTAGCACAGCCTCAAGGCAGATCCCTTTTTTTTTAACCCTCCCTGGCTGCTGCTCCCACCTTTTTAATTAGGAACTGGGTGCTAATTTCTCTCAGACAAGTTCACAGCAATTTGCTGGGCTGAACACAAAAAGATGGCTTCAGTTTTATTTTCCTATGACTACAAGACAGAGGTTTCCAAAACTGTTTGGAAACTATTTTTTTTTTCCTGGCTGGTCTTCCCAGCACTGAGAACTCCTTTAACAAATGATATCTCCATACAGAGATGCCTGGGATTAACCAAGCCAGATACATCAAACCTTCACAAGGAATAGCTGGGCTGCAAAGGGAGCTATGAATCTCCTTATGGAGCAGACCCGGGAATTAGCCAGCAATGAGGCTGCTCAGGAAGCCAGTTTGTTAAATAACACTTCTCCAGGAGCAAAAGGAGCAACAGCTTTGCAGGCTGACTGGGGAAGGCTCCAGCTGCTAACAGAACACAGCTCCCTCCTCTGCTGCTCTGAGAGCCCTCCCTCCAGCAGATCAGACAGCAAATCTCCCCTCAGACAGGACATTTGAGGCTGTAATGGCACCTTCAGTCCCTTGGCTTTGCTCCTCTCCACTGCTCAGCAAACTTTTCTGCCTCACTGGACACACTGGTCCCTGCATGCTCTCAGCTCGAGAGGGGACCCTGGGGAGACCAGCCCAGCCCCTCCACACTTTCAGGTTCATTGGGCTGCATCTCTGTGCAATCCTCAAACCTTGCACATAAGGGCAGCCCATTTTTTTAGTCTCACTGGCAGACTGAGCTGAAAAGCAGTCGGGGAGGAACATTCACCTGGGAAAGCAGGATTTCTCCTTCCCAGCAAGTAGCATTTGCAGGGCAGCAGACAAACTGGCTGACATTTGCAGAGAGCTCTGAAGGCACATAACCCTCTGGAAATGTGCATCATCAGTCCTGCTATTCTTGGCCCACTAAGTCTGTTTGTCTCTCACAAAAGCTGTGAGAGAGCACAACTCCTGCACGCGTGCTGTCTCCCTGGGAACTAATCCTACGTTTGTCCTCCTTGACTTAAGTGTTCATCTGAGCCCACAGCAAAATTCCAAGGCCTAGAAACACCTGGCATGAAGTGAAAAACAAAGGTCAGGTATCAAGCACAACCCCTCCTGGGGATGTACACCCAACAAGAAACTCTCCCTCACTGTGCCCATAATTTAGGTAAACAGCTGCTCTTGGAGACAGAAGCAATGCAAGAACTTCCCAGCACATCCCTCCCAAAGCCCTGCTTGGTCCCTTGGCAGGGCAGGGGTTGCTGCCAGCATGGGCTTCCTGTTTTCCAGAATTCCCCCCTTGACATTCCTCACTTGCCCCAAGCCCACCTGGCAACTTCACAGCAACAACAGTAGTTCTCCCAGCAAAATAAATTCATCTAGAAGAGAAGAGGCAGCTGGCATCTGCTCCCTGCCAGAGCCCACAGCAGACATTTCTACATGTTTTGTAAGGCTTTTTTCACTCCCTTTCACTCTACATAAAGCAGACTGCACAGGTGGTCAGTGGGATCAGGCACAAAACCATGGAAAGATTTAGGTGGAGGAGACTTCAGATGTCTCTGGTCCAAGCTCTCTGCACAAACCATACAGTTTCTGAGTTAAAACAGATTGTGTGGGGAGGCACCCAGCAGTTTTAGGTATCTCCCAGGATGGAGATTCCCCACCTCTCTGGCTCACAGAAGCCTTCACCTGCCTTTAAAGTTCCCAGACACACATTTGTCAGCTACAAAACAGGCTCCAAAAGACACCGTGTGCCATGATCCCGTGGTCCTTGCTCTGTGAGTTAAGCTCAGCATACAGCCTCAATGCCCTTGGCTCCTTGAAAAGAGGAAAAAGGCTCCTGTTGTGGGTGTTGTTTGTTTTGAAGCAGGCATGTGTTGAACCAAAATGCCAACTGTTTCATACCATACAGCAGAGAGGCTCTGAGGTTATCTGCCCTGTACATGCAAGTGCCAGAAGATGGGTAACAGACCAAGAAATAAAAGCAACCTCTTTTAGCAACCTTTATCTTTGGTCCCTCTTCTTCATGGCCTCTTGCAGGCCAACAGGACCAAGCAGGCAATGTCAAGGCCATGGCATCACCACCATCTGTTTCACTGCCTGGGCACTCAGCTGAATATAAACACAGCACATCAGAGGTGGGCATCCAGACAGTTAATTACACAAACCAAAGGGATCAGCCAGGAAATAGTAAAGAGAGGCCTGAGTCACAAACAGCCTGACAGAGCATGTGGTAAATTGGCTGATGAAAAGGAAAAAAAGGAAAAGGGTTCCCCCAAAGCACCTAAGCCATACCACAGAGGAAAGGTCAGAAAGTAGAGAACATTCCAGAGTCAGGCCAGCTCTAAGTGAACCCAGCTCACGGCTCAGAAAAGCAGAGCTGTAACACATACTGAGTGCCAAGATTTGCTCAGCTAATATATGCCAAACAGCAGCTCTATTTGTTTTCCACTGGATGAATAATCCTTTCTATCAGGATGCAATCAGGAGCCTGACTCCGATTTAGCTGGGACAGCCTTTCCTCTGATTAGGAACCTGGAAATCTCAGCTCAGCCACTCACAAGTTTCTTGCTTACAGGGAGATTGTTTATAACAGCCCAGCAGATTAAATACAGCAAACATTTCACTGCAAAAATCAAAGCAAAGCCAGAGCTGCTGCTCACCGCTTTATGTAGCTGCAGAGCGTTTTAGTTGAGGGAACAGAGCAAAGGATCATTCTTTTGCTGATCCCCTAAAATTAAAATTATGCAACTGCTTTGCATCACTCATTGCCATCCAAATTTCAATTTTTAAAGGTGTTCATTTCTTTCTGGAGTCAGAATTATTTTTCTGGGCAAAATAATGAGGACTTGCTACCTCCATATGCCTGCACTTTGGACTTTTCCATATGTGACTTACACAATCACTGTACTGACAGAGTGCAAAACACAAAGTCTCTCCTAACACTTGATAACTGAGCCTGGAGGGTTACAGCTCACAAAACAGCAGGGCCAAGACCTGAAAGAAATACATGCCCAGGATATGTTTTTGGTAACAATTCTTTGAAGGGAAAACTAAAGTTCACAGGAATCACTACTGGAAGGCTCTTAGGGAAAAGGGTTAAACATTGCCAACTGGGAGATTTCAGCATTGCCTAGGAAATGTCAAATACTGTCAAGGTATGACAACGCTCTCTGTAGTGATGCCCTAGCAAAGGGTTCATCTCTGAGAATGCAGACTGATGGATCATCAGCCCTGCCAACAGAAATTAGTTTATTAGCAATGGGTATAGAGAGTACAGCAATCTCAAAAAAAAAAAAAAAAGGTCATTACACCAAGACATCCAGCATCTCCATCCAGTACCTACAGCCACGTCTGCAGCCCAGCCCTTGGGTCAGGAGTCCTCTCAGAACATCCAGTCAATGCTTTCAGGCTTCCAAACCCTGGCTCTCTGGGAGCTGCATTTAAGCCACTTGAGGGAAAAAAGATTAAGATGTTCCTCAACTTCATCAGCAGACTTCCAGGAATTTTCTCACCTCAGAGAAAATGAAATGAGAGGAACATTTTTATTCATTTGCTCCAAAGCAAAATAAACCAGCTACTGCAGCAATAGGACAGCTATCACTGGAGTAGAGCTCTTCAAAGCCCTGAAATAAATAGCCTTGCCTCTAGCTTCCAGCTGCACTGAATTACTTTACACCACCTAACACAAACCCCAAAATTAAATGCCTCCTACAAGTTATCAAAGAAACAGCATTAAAATGTTGTTGATGCCCACAGGATTAGGCATTAGCTTTAAATTTCCCCATCCTTTGGTCTCCAGAGCAAACCTTCAGGTCCAACTCAACCCCAGCATTAGGCTGGTCTTCTGAAATGGTAATGAGAGCATCTTCAGCAGGATCAGACAGACCACAGAAGCTCCTTCCTTGTTAGTTCAAGTCCTGCTGTCTCTGACCAGCTTGATTCCCACAACAGCCACAGAGCCTGAGCAGCGGATGAGGCAAAGCCTGGGGAAGAAAAGCAGGTGTGAAAGAGACTGAGAAAGCGAGGAGCACTGGGATCTGAATGTCACACCATCCCTCCAGAAATGCCCCCATCTGGCTCCAGAACTATACAGGCTGGTGCTCCAAGAAAGAGCCACCTAGTGCCTTCTCTGCCCTTGCTTGGCACATCAATATTTAAGCCAGAGATGCCTTTACATCACCTCCAAGATATCCTTTGAAGGGAAAGGAGAGGGGGAGAGAGAGAGATGGGAGCAATATACCTTCCAAGGAAGATGAAAAGAATCAAGGCTTCACAAAACCAATCCAGATCCCAGACATTTTTGTATCCTTACAGATGTTACTATACAAGGAATGGTATAACATTAAAATCCATTTCACAGGGAGAAAAGCTTTGGAGAAGAGCACAAAGGACAGCGCTGCAAAGTCTTTCAAGCCAGTGGAGCACACCTCCTCCTGGGGGTGGCCAGCTCTAATTGCCACATTGCTACCCAGTAATGATAGGAGGAAAGGAGTCAGGACAGCTGCAGAAAGTAAATGAGACTTCTCAAAGGAGAAAAAAGGAAAGAGAAAATAACTAAGATCTCTTTACCATGCTATTCATGACAAGAGCCATCAAAGCGTGAGAGTCAGTGATGGACAGCTGGGGAGAACAGTCAGGATTCAACAAAACTGTTCAGACAGGATAAAATCAGAGTGAAAATTAGCATTCATCAAAAGTAGTCTCCTGCTTTGCCCTAGAGGTACCACTGTGTCACAAGGTACATATCCCATTCTGCTGCCCAGAAGCAAACCAGACCACTCTTTTCCTGAGGGTGACTGCCACAGCTCTGTAAGAGGGTAAGGATCAGACACCATTTCTTCTCTAGCTGAGAAAGAAATTCTCTCCTGATCTGACAGGTTCACTTTGACAGGCCTCAGAGTGGGCTCTCCTGCTCACAAGTCACGTATGGTAGGATGGGCAATTGTTCATGGGCTTGTCAGGGCCACAGAGGAAGCGAAATCCAAAGATCACCCTAACTTTCCTTTCTGCTCTAGTTTCATAAAGATAAGGTTTTGAAAATATCTGTGTCTTACCTTTTGTGCCAATGATCCCTCCATCTTCATCGGGGTTGGCTCTCTTAAGTAAAAAGGAAAGGGCAGAAGAAGCCTGACTGAGCAAGATGTTTCCCTTCTGTGGGGGGCATTTACTCAGCCTTTCACCACTGGGAGGCAAATTATCTCCTGGTGCAAGGGCAGAGTGTTCAGCACAGCTCTGCTAGCAAAGAGCTTAGCCCGGGCCTCTCTTATTGATTCCTGCTTTTTAACAAGCATTCCATTTTAAAGTCAGGAATTTAAAAAAACGGGGGCATCCACACAGCTGAGGAGACACAGGATTCCACTCCCTCCTCCTGCTTCCACAGCAGACCTAACACCCAGGAAGGAGAAGAGCGGGGAGTCATCAGATGTAACATCTCATTTATTTGTTACAGCTGCCCCTGTTCTTTCCCCCATATCATTATGGGCAAAATATATGGCAATTACAGTCCCCCCTGCTGGTACATTCCCCACCAGGTATTGAAGTGCAGCTCTGAAGCAGAGCTCCATCTAAATAGAGCCAGCTTTGACATCTGTATCCCAAAGCTCAGTGGGAAATGGGCAGCTCCAATCCTTAACAAAACATCAAGCAAGCCACCTAGGACATGGTGCCCTGTGCTGGTTCCCTCCACCACATCAAAGGTGACAATGTCATTTGACAAATCACTCCTTGCTTTACAGGACTCTTGTGTCACAGCATTGCCTCCGAAGTCTCCCATTTCCCCTACAGAGCAAGGTTACCCCAGCATTTAAACATCAGACAACAGATTTACCCGACACTTTAGAGTCAGCTAAGGCACAGCTCAGGCCCTGCACAATTTACAGTGCTCCTGTAAATGGAAGCTGGTGGCTGCAGCTCAGGTAGCTGTGCATTTAGAAAAATCCCTTCTCTGGGCACAGCCTCATCTCACCTGCTGGAGCCCCCACACAGTCCGCAGGGTCTGAAGGCAAATTTTTCATTGCCCTTCAAGTCTCAGAGGGCCAGGACTTGAAAGGGACACCCTAAGGACACAGTCAGAATGACCCTGCTGTAGTGAGGGAATAAAATAAGTCAGATAGAATGTGACACCTCTTCCAGTTAGTCTCCAGAATCCTCAAACAACAGAGAATTATTCCCCACAATAACTTCTGCAGCCTGGGGAGATAGAGCCATGCATTTGAATACACACACAACCAGGGTGTAAAGGCTTGTAGCTGGGTGCTCTGCATTCTTCTCTCTTCATTTGACTCCTCAGCCCTAAATTCTGGGTCTGCAATAATTCTCCAAATTGTTAAACTAGAGTTTCAGGCATCCCATTACCTGAGGAGGATATGATCCTGGAAATGTGACTGACCACAATTCAATCTTTCCCATAAGAAACAATGGACAGAGGAATGCGTGCAGGCATTCCAGAAATGCACACAACCTCAGCCCACACAGACAGCAGACAGGGCGTGGAAGATGGATAGACAAGCAAGACCAGTGGGGTTGTCAGCTGCCAATTCAACACCTGGTAATGTTAAAAGTACTGAAGGAGATTCTGCCTTTAAAGTATCAAGAACTAGTTGCTTATTAATCTGAAGTTGAGTGGAAAATCCCTTTATAATGCAAAATTAAATGTCATCATGTCCTGGTGACCCTGTCTGACCCATCTTCAAGCACATCATCCTTCTGAAAGAGCTCAGCTGCTTCACCTGCGAGACTGAGCACCGTACAAATCTCTCACAGCCAGCGGTCCTGCTGCCTCTTCCAATCCATTACATTTTCATCACCACCTTCCCAATGCCTGCTGCTCACCAAGGACAATTAAGGATGAAGGATAGCAGGACAATGACAGCAGTAACCAGAGTGGGGTAATAAATAGCTGACAGCAGAGCTCTGAAACAGAGGGGACAGACAGTGAGGTGTTACTGTACACAAGCTTCCACAATGCAAACACAGTATGGACAGGGCTATAATCTGCTCCCAGGCCTGGAAAACCCAATCCCCTCAGCAGCAGCACTACTTACACCTGCAAACTTTCTTATCTAAGCCTTAAGGACAGAGGAGCTTCACTTGGATCCAGATCCACCTCAGCTCTGGTCTGTGCTGCCATTTTGAGGTGTTCCCTCTGCTGTGGGGCATTCTCAGCATCAAGGCACAAAACCCTAAACCAGAACATGTACACAGAAGGTTGGGTGCATCCTGATGTCCTATTCCAAAAGTAAACTGCAGAGCAAGGAAGTCTGTCGTATCCTCAGAGAGGATAACACTAATATTAACACTATGTGCACTGCTGTTTAAACTACCTCCAGGAATCCTTCCCACCCCTGCTGTCTGGTTCACCAAGCACAAAATACCTGCCCTGGATCAACCCTTACTGTCTTCCTTCTCCCACACTGCCACTTCCAGGTTGGACATCACCACTTGCCAGTCATGACTTGCTTTAAAAGTGGGTTTGTCTTGCACGTTACATTCTATGTTTGCTGTGGTACTTTGTGCTTTCAGGATTGTGTTTTCAAATTCTTCTTAGCAGTTACAGGCGCTAACAAAAAAACACAAAAGAGAACAAAAAGCTCTCCTAATTCTAACACAAATAGCCTGGGATTTCTCAAAAGGTACAATACTGAAAGGAAGATTTAAGGAGGAAGATTTAAAAGACCATTCTCAGTTAAGAGTGCACAAAAATAACACAACAGAACTGTGGAGAGTTCCATCAACACCTGCAAAGCTGCAATTCATGTCTTGCTTTTGTTTCAACCCTCAGCTTCACATAAGGCTCAGAGTCCATCCACACATCTGTCACACCTCCCCAGCAGCAGCTTTCAGATATATGGACCTGTTACACTTGGTTTGCCATATTTCACACATCAGACCATATTTCAGTAACATCATTGCACCTTGCTCTGCTCTAGTAAGGGTCAAACATTAGCATTTCCATTTGTCCATGCTCATAAGCCTAGACTGTACTGCAGAGGCCTGGGAAAGCTTCTTCATACAGAGACAGCTCCTCTGGCATTAATGCACCTTGCATCAACAAAGTCTTAATATTTCAGCAGGAACCAAGACTTCATGTGTTGGCCCTATTCCAAAAATTGGGCTACTTACATCACATGCACTAGATTCAAATAAAGCAGCATTATGGTTTAGTTAATTTTTTCTGCTCCATATAGCTCCACAGGCATAAGAAGCAGGCTTCTGAATTTGAAATGGAGCCTGAAGTTTCTGCAGAGCTTCACTTCCCAAAAAGCAAATATTTACATCCACTAGCACCAGCTGCCTCTTTTCTTTTTTCCTCCATTTCATTTCCAGATGCATTGTTGGTACATCTGCTCTATTAATTAAAACTGATTTACACAAGACAAAATAGAATCATTATTACAAGCCTTCAGTGCAAACGAGTGACGTCTAAAATTGCACTGACATATTCCAAAATTCCCATGTCCCATTTTTGCACCTTTGCTGCTTGAAAAGTGTTTTGCCCTGTTCAAGTCCATTGGGCATTCCTATAGCTGAAAATCAAAAGGTATTTCAGCCTAACCTGACTCTCCTGACTTGCTCTTAGCTCCTGCCATGAATGATTAACACAGTAGGGAATGAGGGGAAGGCTGGTGGTGTTGGGCAGTATGTTTTCATGATCTACCCATTTTTCAGGCTCATCTTTAGGAGAGCAAGGAGTGGTGATGTAGTTTAGCTTCTGGCCTTGGCTGACCTTCCAGTGTGTAGCAAGGCATAACCCAGCACACGCCTGCTAAAGCAGCACAGTGCGACAGCTCTGAGGAGCAAAGAGCTTCCCCACGGTGATCCCCACAGCCACAGGTGTCCCTCCTCCTCAGAGAGTGTTACTGGCCTCACTGGGGTTTGCCTGTTGTCTGGCAACTTCAGTCAGGAGGGCTCCTTAGCAATCCTTGTCTCTCATTATCACACTCCTGGAAAAGTGGCATCTTCCAGACATGGCTTGGAAGGGCTTGGGTGGGAAGGGGAAGAGAAGAGCACAGAGACAGCACAATTTCAATTTATGCCTCCCCTGGAAAAGGTAACACCGCTCTGCCAACTACAAAGAAGGTTCTGTCCATGTTTTTCCAACACTTTTCTGACACTCTGCTGGCTATTCCAACAGAACCTTGCCCTCACAGTCTCTCTGTAGGACACATCAGCCACAGGGGCCATCTCATTCCCCATATCTTGATCCCAGCTTCAATTTAATCTCTGCTGTGAAAAGCCACAGAAGTGGAGTCCTTAGAACTCACCTACCTTCAAGGAAAAAATTAAATATACAAGTTGGCTCCAAGAGCAGATGGTGTCTAAAGGAAATTATGATAATTAAGTTTCCGAGTTGTAGATTTCCAAGGGACTGTTCCACTCCAGCACCAGACCTCTAGGCCAGCACAGCAGTTAAAAGTTTCACCACACTTTATTAATTGCTAATTACTGCTTCATTACTTCCACTCATGCTCCTGAGACTGCTGCTGTCACTGTTTCCTTCAGGGGTCACTTCAAAACTGCAGAGAGTGATGTGATGAGTAAGGTCAGTTACTGAAACATAAATAGGTCTTCTCAGCTGCTGCATGTGCTCAGCCCCAAACCAGCTCGGAGGCCTGCTACACTCACTAAGCACAGTCTGTCATCAGGATTGTAAGAGAGGACTCAGAATTTGTCTAATTTACAATTGTACATTTGTAAATTTATAAAATTTACATTTGTAACTTCTGTTCTGGCTCCCTTTTGGTAAACCCCACTGTCCCAGCATCTGAATGAGCAGTGGCTGTCCTGCCTGTCCCCCCTCTGTAATCTGGCGAGGAACTAGTCAGAGTGAATTTACACCTGAATTTAATCCATTTCTTACTCAAACTCTTCCCTCCATAAAGTCTGAGCAAATCCAGCCGGAGTCTGGTCTTGAGTTTTCACACTCAGAGCAGTGATACTGCAGGGAATTGAAAGCTGGACATCATCCAGAGCTTTGAACAGGTTTCCAAGTCTGAAAACAGTTTTCAAGCACAGAACTTTCACAAAGCTAGTCACATAATTAAGAGCTAAACTACTTATATGAATATAAATTTATGGGCTAATACTACCCTGTTTCATAATGGAAACAAAGTTAATTTGGGTTTTATTCAGTGCCAGTGCTATTAACTGTGCATCTTAGGCATAACTGAACTTTTCCATAAATCTAAATTTCGTTAACACCCTGAAATCAATTACTTTGTGATTTATAGTTAGGACCATAGTGCTGACACTTACTAAACACCAGCCTCCTCTGGTGTTTCCACAAAAAGTGCAAGCTCACCCTATGTGTGAACCAATCTCTCCAGTGTTCCCAAGGAGCAAAAGTAAGTGTTTGAACTTGCTTTCCTTTAATTCCCAATGTATTAGCTGGATCCAGGTCCCTTCTAGTTTGTGCTAACACTCAATGACAGTTCAAAGAGCTGCTGTGTGGTTTTCAGGTGTGACAAGCTTCTGCTGCCAAATACCACCATTCCCACCAGCCATGAATCCTGCAGCCAGCCCAGCCCTAGGTGCACTAATCCCAAACACATCCTGTGCTACTGATGTACTCCATGCAGGGCTCTGCCTGCTGCCTGCACAGCTGGTGGCATGGTTTGCTGCAGCTGCATGGCTGGGTACCACCAGCACTGCTGCAGTAGTGAAGGCAGGGAGATGCTCAGAGGGCTCACACAGTTCTGACCACCCCACACTCCTCTGCTAAATACTCATCTGTCAGAGCACACCATTATTTGTGGGGACGTGCAGCTGTTCAGCAGCCACCTTAGAATCAGGTTTAATTGTGACCCCAAGACAGATTTCATTACATTTCAACTCAGTGGTTGAGTTGTGCTCTGTCATCAACCTGGGGCAGTCAACTGATTATAAAGCCAAGTATTTAATCACCTTAACCCTCTAGAGACTTAAATTAAGGCACTTCACCACAGTCCCTTTATTCCTCAGTCTTAATTGAGGTTTCATTACCCACTGGCTACAGGGTCATTGTTTTGAGGCACAGGTACCTGACAGCTGAGGACCTGGGGCTACCTCGGCATGAGCTTTCATTTGGATCAGGCAGCATTTGCTCATTCATCTCTGATACCCAGATAATGATCTCTGGCTTCAGCAACAAATAAGTTTTGAATATTGATTCACTTTCACCCTGCTATCCCCCAATCTAAACATATCAATTCACCAGCAAATGACAGACACTTCTCCCTACTCTCCCCCAGTTTAGATAAATCAATTCTTTAACAAGCGACTCATCCTCATTTAGTAAAGCACTGTGAAGATATACTTCAATAAATCTGTTCAAGTTTCCTACAGAGGAAAAATATTATTTTAATATACAATTTCATATTATTGTTTTAATAAAATGAGCCATTTACTGTGGTGCTCTATTGCAAATTGTATTACAGGTAAAATTTCATCTCCCCAGTCTCCACGGGGGACACAGAGGACCTGACACAAGACAGAAAAAGGACATTTGTTAAATAGCTGTTCAGCCAGGGAGAAAGCTGATTTGCTTTGGGCTCAGTGCTTTGTCTTTGCTTTCAACACCAACTATTTAAACTCAAAAACTGCCAGGCATGCTAGTATATTAAGATCTATCAAAATTCAAATAAGATGCATAATCAAAATAATAAATAATGTAGCATATAAATTGACTTTAAGGACTGAAGAAGTTGCATATGTATCTTTCAAGGTCTGCAGCAGCAAAATGAAGACATCCATATTTTCTCTTTACTTTCCAATCTGCCATTTCATGTCTTTAGGCACTGTTTTTATATTGTTATATTTGGAATGCAAATATTTCATAAAACTTTATATAAGCTTGAATACATTCTTGAGCATTTACATTTCCCTGTAATTCAGTAAAACAGTATTTCTACCAAAATCAACCTGACAATCACCATAACAAGGAATTCCAACCCAGTCTCCTGTTTCAAGGATGCTTTCAAATTCCTCACATCCTAAAGAACATTTTGACATCAACAGCTAAGCCATAAGCTTCACTAAAACCAAGAGAGGCAACACTGTCACGCAGTTCAGCATCCATTCAACTCCTCTCCTACATAAAGACTTCCCCAAAAAACCACCAACCTGTATGGAAATGAAAGTATTGAACAGGATTCATTTCCTGTGTCATCTCACACCTCTAGGACACAGAATTATCTTCCCCAAGATCAAAAGTGACTTACTTCCAAAGGGAAAGGCGATGGGAAAAACATGTTAGCATTAGTAATTGCAATCAAAATGAGTTGGCAAGTGTCCAAATTGGACAGGCAACCTGAAGACCTGGAACCCCTGGCAGTGCAGCAGAGCCAGCCCTGAGGAACAAGGCACACAGCTTCTTCTTAATCGGTGAAGGCAAGTAATTAGCATGAGAACATTTGGAAAAGAATAAATAATACAGTGTATAACAACCTTGTCCTACCAGAGCAGTTATCACAGCCAGGAGAAACTGAAGATCTTTAAGAAAATCCTTGCTGTTAAGAGTTACAGCAACCACAGAGAGGGACACAGACTGCAAGGCTCAGTGACAAGGCCAAGGGGAACTGTGTGCTGCCCTCCTCCACTGCTGTGACATCTCAAGTGGAGTCTCTCTAAGCTGGAAAACGTCAAAGTTAAAGTTAGAGAGAAATGAAGACGACTGTAGCCTTCACTCATGAAGGATAGATCCAAATGGCAAGATGAGAAAAGCCTGGCTAAAAATAAAAATTAAACCTTTGCAGGCTCCCCTACTGCATTTCATTGATTTCTTCCATGTTTGGTAAAGAAACATATAAACAGCAACACTGAAAACCTAAAATAAAAGGCTTTATTTTCTCCAAACAACATTTGCTTTCCTTTCTTTCTTTTCAAAAATGATCTTTTAACACTCTCAATATTTGTCAATAAAATGAAAATATACAAAAGCCATGTAAATCAACATCTTTTCTTCTACTTCAAAAAATATATGTATCCTTCACACTAAAAGCACACACTGATTACTTACAACACAAAAGCTTCATGGCTGCACAACCCTGAGGGTTCCCACACAGACATGAACACACTTGTGGGCACAAGACAGGCAGCACACAATTGGTGAACTGTTTGCTCGGGTGGTAACACCTCAAAGCTGTTGTTTTAAGGACTTTTAGCACAGAAAGGCTGGCAAATCCCAGCAACTGCACATTACTCGAGCCTCTCGTGGCTGGTGGAACTTTGCTGCATTTAAATGTCTCCTAAAGGTTCTGCTTGTTACAAGCCTAAGTGTCTACAGCCACTGGCTAATTCTTTTAGCAAATTTCATTCCTGAGAATTGAGCTCAGTTTTGGACCCATAAGAAGTCACAAGAGAGGGCTTGATGGCAATCCAAATTACTGCCTGAAGAGTAAGCAATGAACAGCCAGAGGCTGAGCGCTTCTCTGGCATAAACAGCTCCACTTGATCCTTCTGTCAAGTGACTGAAGTGCACAAAGAACTGGAACTCAAGATATCAGCATGGCATTCACAAAACAGCTGCAAGAATGAGATGGAGAAACCATTATCAGGCTTTGGCAAGGAAATTTTTATCTCAGTCCTCACTCACTGAAGTGCTAAAGAAGAGGCTAATATTCAAAGGCTACAAGGTGAAAATTCAGAGGCTCTTGTTAAAGAATGGTAAACTGGGACACGTACCCAAAACCACCACCATTTCATACCATCCAAAATGGTAAGGCAAGCTAGACAGTATTTCCCCCACATCATCATTAAGAATTAAACCAACTGTAAATTACTGGATGTCAAAAGCCAGTTTTTAAGGATGGCAGCAGGAGGCTCTGAGGCTTATGCTCATTTGTCAGCCCTTGCTTCCACTGAATCAAGGATTCCATGTTATTCTGCATCCTCAAACACCCAGCTCAGTGGCCAGAAATCAAGATCTCGTTTTCTTTCTCTATTTCCCACATAGAAAATATGTTGCAAGTAGGATTGATAGCTCAAAGCATCCTCCCAGCACTATCAATGTCACACCAGTTTTGCATTAATGTTACCTTGACATTAACAACATTTTTAACACCTTCTGCCTGCCTGTGAAACAAGGTCTAGCAGCAGCAACTCACGCAGTTTTAGAATTATTTTAAAGTGGAATGTCACTAGTCATTTGCTGCTGCTGAGCCTGCACAATCAGGTGGAGCTGTCTCTTTGCAATGGCTGTGTTTAAATCCCACAGAAACTCCAACAGCTTGCCCTGGAGGAGGATCTCCATGGGCACGAACTGCAGAACCTGCTGGGGAGAGTCTGTGTCCAGCAGGGAGCTGACGAGTGCACTCAGGTGCTGCAGGAACTCCAGGACGGGCGCGGGGACGCCGCGGAAGCCGACGCAGAGCAAGGCGGCGCCGGCCCGCAGCGGCTCCCGCGAGGTGGGACACGCGAACGTGACGCTCCTGAAGCAGCAGTGCAGGATGAACACCAGCCCGGCCGTGAAGCGTGTCAGGCAGGAGAGCACGGGCAAAACCAAGGCATCTCCTGCTGCCAGCTGGGCCAGCGAATGCAGGACACACTCCAAAAGCTGCTGCTGGTACTTTGGTTCTCCATCGTACAGCAAAGAGAAGCTGAAAGTCAGCAGCAAGGCTGAGTCCAGGGGCTTTATTTCCATATTGGGCTGGCTTTCTGTGTCACAGAGGGAGGGAAAGCCCACCACAAGGCACTTGAATTGCTCACTACAACTTTCATTTAGGACTTCCTGATGGCACCTGGAAAGGTCAGATACTTTTGCCAGTATGAGTTCCCCAGGAAGAACTTTGCAAGAGTGACAAGGCTGCAGCATTGATCTGCTTTTTAGCCTCCCCTCACCCAACTCCTTCACAGCTTCATTAAGATTTTCTAAGACCTGAACATCACAAAATGGAGAACACTTTACCCTTGGCAATCTTTTTCCTTCCAAAATGTACCAAAAGCTACATTCAAGGTTAGAAAATGATCCTTCCAGGATGCACATGTTCCCAGCATTATTTACACTATGTTCCTCAGCCCAGTGATCAAAATAACCCTTTGCCACTTTATCATTCCATGTCAAGGTTTCCATCATTTTCCTTTCATTGTATGTACTAAAATATTTGTTTCTTTGCCCAAACCATTTTGCATTCATGCTGCAACCAGCCTGGGATTTCTTGACAAGCCAGTTATTTCTGCCAATGGGTTTCATGTGGAAGTTTCGCATGAAGAACTCTACTGCACAGTCTCTTAACTTGTTCAGTTTCATCTGCTCTGCTTCTTCCATGTGCTCAAAAAGGCGAATATTCTCCGAGATAGTCTCCACCTGGCACTTGTGGAAGAACATGCAACACTCCTCATGTGTTCTAAGGAATGATTCTGGTAGTGCTTGCTGGGAGAAAAGGGCTTTGTTGATGATTTCTGTTCCAAAGTTCTGTGTCATTTTAGGAAGAAGCAGATGAAGGCTTTCTCTGCCCATATAGCGAAGACAAACCACATAGGCCTCTGAGTTTCCAGCTTTGCTGGTGGCTGGTTTAAAGACATGGACCTCCTCAAAAGAGCAGTTTAGCAGAAAGAGCAGGTTGATAGAACAGTGTTCAAACAGAGTGAACATCTTCAAAACAAAGGAGCCTCCAGTGCCCAGGATCATTAAAGCAGTGACTGTTTCACAGTAATGAAGGGGTGAGACGAGAGCTTCCTGCTCACCTGGATTTCCCTGGCAATCAAAGCTGCCATCAGCAGTTACCAGATGGACTGTGGTCATATTGCTCACAAAGCTCTGAAGTCCTGTTAGATGTCTTAATGTCATCACATCCCCAGTGTTATCTGGGCCAAAGTACCACCAAGGTAACGTATTTGCTATCAGGCGGTCATCCATGATCATCATAAGGATGTCATTGGCCTCATGATAAGGGTTTAGAGTATTAGCTACCCAATTCCAGTGGCAAGGGACATGGTGGGACTTCAAGAAGTGGTTAAGGCTGGCTATAAAAGCTCCAGGTGCTTCACAGAGGTGGACAGAATTCAGTTCTCCATCTTGAAGAGCTTCTTCTGGGAGAAGAGAAAAACTGCATAGGATCTCATGAAATTTGCACCATGCCTGGGTACAGAGCTCAGCATTCACAGATTTCTTCACATGAGATATTATCTTCCCTGCTTTATTGGTGAATGAGGTGTGCCGATGCCAATCCTCAAGGTTCTTGTCACTCAGTTGGTTCTTCACTTCATTCATTGAGTCCTTCAGAGCCAGGAGTGAGTGAAATTCCACATGATCACATGTAAAAGCATTGCTGGGATCTGGCAGCTTCCATTCATCGTTCACTGGCTTAGTGTAAGTAAACTTCTTTGCAAAGAGCTTCTCAGTTTCAGAAAGAATTTCAGGACTGAACTTTTCAAGGCTGGTCTTCTGGTTAACATAAGGCTGCTTGCATTTATCCATTCTTGGGTGGATTCACAACCTGGACAACAGCAGGGGAGAAGAAATGATGTCATTCCAATCACACCAGTACAGAAATAGGAAAAGATTTTTATAAAAAATAAAAATGTGTCCTGCTTAACAGCTGTATTCTGCAACAGAGGTAAATGCTTCATGGAGTAATGCACCAACAAGGAAAGTAAATGAGACCTATCCTAAATAAGGTCATTATTCAATAAGGAAATCAGAAGGTTCACCAATTCAATCCCCCATCTTGCCATTTACATAGTAAGTGAAGAGTTTGCTGGTGCTTGGCCCTTCACTGACTCTAAATATTCTGCTCATTGTCTGGGTCTAAACACTTCAACACAAATATCTCTGTCAGTCACAAAAGAGAACACACCACAAGCTCTCCAAATTCAGCAAGTGGCCTTTAAAATTTACCATCTGATTATGGCAGTGTTTATCTGAGAGCTCAAAGTATGGAGGGTGGGGAGCCACAAGCAAAAGCAACTTTGAGAGGGAGCACAGCTGCTGCTCCTCCAATTTCCCAAGTGGGAACAACACTTCCACCTTTTCCACCAGCCCCAGCATAAAGCTGAGGGAGCCCCTCATTGGCACCCTGGAGAGCTGGAGGGCCCTGGAGGGATGCTGGACACCAGCCAGTGAGCAAAACCCCTTTTCTCTGCTCAGCATTACCACTCTCTGCCAGATGACTGCAAACCCTTGTGCCTTCCTTTACTGATTGAAACAACTGTGATAAACCTGAAATGAGAGGACTTGGTTGCAGCTGTGGTCAATGGGAATAAGTGCTTGATGTTAAAGAAGAAAGTAGTGCTAAGTGTTGTGCTGCGAGTGGGTAAAGGCCAACAAACACGAGCACGCTCCACACAAAGCTGATGAGGCTGCTGCAATCTGCTCCACCACTCAGCACAAAGCACACACCACACAAGTGACAGGCACTAACCAGAAATCAGCCAGCCAGCAATTGATTCCAAACTAAAATGTTCATTTAAGCGAAATAATTTAATCAAAATTAACACGCAAGATAGAAAATCTCTGCGCCTATCACTTTAACCATCCCTCAAGCCCACCCATTCCCTCAAAAGCAAAATACAATGACCTTAAGTGTTACATAATAATTGAGTTTGAGAAAATATTAGCTTAAAACTGAAAGAGGTGAGAAACTTTGGAAACAATGGTCACCCTCAGCACTTGACTCTTCCCCTCGAACCCATGCAGCATCTCAGGCCACAGCCCCCATCTGTCTCTCCCCATGACCATCAGCCCTGTGAGAAGAGAGGCACATGGTCATACACACAGCTGAGGTTTCATCCTGCCTTTCCAATTTAAGGCCTTTCAACGGGCAGATTGAATTTCACTGTCCTCTGTGCAGATGAGCTCTGGCTTTAATCTTGTCCTTTCTTCTAAGATGTTCAGAGGAATGAGGAAAACTGCAAAAAACACAGACCATTGTGCCCTGGACTAGTTTATTTCATTTTAAACACCAACTATGAGTATAAGCTTTTAATTACAGCTCACCTCAGTTACTCATAGAAGAGGTTTGGGTTGGAAGGGACCTTAAAGACCATCTCGTTCCAACCATGGGCAGAGATACCTTCCACTAGACCAGGCTGCTCAGAGCTCCATCCAACCTGGCCTTGGACACTTCCAGGGATAGAGAATCCACAGCTTCTCTGGGCAACCAGGGCCTTACCACCTTCACAGGGAAGAATTTCTTCCTAACATCCAATCTAAATCTCTCCTCTTTTAGCTTAAAACTGTTCCCCCTTGCCCCACCACTATCTGCCCGTTTAAAAAGCTACTC
Source organism: Prinia subflava (assembly GCF_021018805.1). Lineage (NCBI taxonomy): Eukaryota > Metazoa > Chordata > Aves > Passeriformes > Cisticolidae > Prinia > Prinia subflava. Next base: position 13,940,384 of record NC_086259.1, read on the forward strand.
TCCCTCTTTCACCTCAGTCTCCTTTAAGTACTAGAAGGGGCTCTAAGGTCTCCCCGGAGCGTTCTCCAAGGCTGAAAACCCCAGCTCTCTTAGCCTGTCCCAGCGAAGCTCCAGCCACAATACTAACAAGCTCAACCCTAAATCCAAGCTCACTCAGCGCATGGCAAGAACAGGCAAGCGCCTGCTTTTCCATCGTCATTTCCAGTCCCCTTCCGGCCAGCTCCGGGCTCGCCTCACCGCGCAGCTCCTCACCCATCGCCGCGCTCCGTTTCCGGCCCGGCCGCCCCGCTCCGCCCGCAGCGCCGCGCCCGCCCGAGGCGCCGCCCGCGCCGCCCGCGCCGCCCGCTCCCTACGCGAGGCCGCGGCTGCGGCCCGGAGCCGCTTCCGCTCTTACCGCGCCCGGCCCGGCCCCTGCCCGGCCCCTGCCCGCCGCCCGGCACGCCCTCTCCTCGGGGCACCGCCCTGGCCCGGGCCGGCAGCGTTCCTGCCGCTGCGGCTCTCGCCATCCCCGCCGGGGAAGGCTCGCGGCTGAGTCCCGCGAAGGCTGCGCAGGCCGGGCGGGCGGCAGCGCGGCCGATCGGCTCCGTTCCCATCCAGGAGCATCAGGGCGGCTGTTTCTCACGAGGAAAAGGGAGCGGAGGAGCCGCCTGTGAGCAGCGGGCAGCCCAGCCCAGCAGCACGGCATTGCTGGAGTCATCCAGGCAGCACTCACCACGGCTAGCGCTGGCAGGTTGCTCAGGAGGAGCAGGGCTTTGTTGGGATGTGTGGCCGCCCGCTGGAGAGGCAGGGCTGGGGCTCGACGCCCTGGTGTGAGCCTGAGCCCAGCGCCATCGGCTCGCAGCCCTGCAGAGGCCGCGGCTCAGCACACGCTGTCTCCGGAGTCAGCAGTGATGCTCCTCCAGAGCTTGCTTTGCCCTCTGTAACCCACAAGGCAGTTACTTAAGAAGACTCTTCACATAATAACCCATCTTACTGCCCTTTCTAAATCCCCAGGAGACTTGTTACACCCAGCTTGGGTTAGCAGGAGGCAAGAGCCTTGAAATATTAACAGAGTCATAATGAGCATCAGGGAGCATCCATTGCAGCATCCCTGGAAACACACACTTTAGACAGCAAAACAGCATCTAATCTGCACACAGAAGCAGAAAGGTCAAAGCATATTCATTACTACAGTAGACAGCAGGTGCAAGTTGCTTTCGAGACTTTAAATATTGTGGGGATTTTCCTATATGCAGGTTCAGGAATGTGGCACTCCCCGGCCCTTCTGGGAACAAATAGCCAACAATGGAGCATGAGTAAGCAGAAATCCTTTTGCTTTAATACCAGGCTTCCTGCTATTGATTTTTGCACTCTCACATATTCTTCATGAAGCTCAATCGAGTCCTAAGCCAGAAGTAGTTCCGGTACAGAAATGCAGTGCTATCAGTACTAGTACTCCAGAACTGATAACTTGGGAAAATTTTGCTTGAAGCCCAGTAACTTAAAAAAATCCTTTACGTGTCCATCTTAAGGATATAATAATGTATACATAAGGGATCTTTTCACCTGCTCTAGGTACATGAGAGAATTTGTATGTTAAAGTCATTACTGAGCCCAGGCATCTATGACTAGACAACTTTCCTCCCCTCTTTTTAACTGCTTACTTGCTTTCTAAAATGAAGCAATATTACTAAAAATATAAAAATAAAAAAGAATCTTAAGTATAAAAAAATCTTATTGCTACCTATAAACAGGGATACAGGACTAAAACTCTTTAAATCCCATGAGGGGGAAAAAGGAGAGACTGTATTTTTCCAGCCAAGACTGTCACATTGACTCCTAATAGTGGTGTAATGAAATGGTTTTTACCATTTGGCTGCCTCATCAGAAAGAAGTTTTACCTAATGAGAAAGAGCTGAGGTGTGGATGGAAGATTTCTCTGTCTCAGTGCCTCTTCTCCCTTTAACTGACCTGTTAGAAAATCACCTTTTACTCAACATATTTGGCTGTGTAAAAGTAGAGGGAGAGCTGGGACAAATGAATGAAAGCAGACGGGAGCTGGTGAGGTGGGGAGCTGAGAGTGTTGAGCTGAGGGTGTGGTGAGTTCTTCAGTGCCTGCTCTGGTCTCTGTTGATTGTACAGGGCACACAGTAATGGCATGGCTAACATCTTATCTTTAGCTCATGAGAATTTAAAGTTAGTGGGAAGGTCAAAGATATGTTACAGTCTGAAATGTTTGTTAGCAATAAAAGCCTGAACAGAGCTTTCCTTTAGTTTTGCTTTTCTCTCTGATATCTCTAGTGGTGCTGTGATGTTTTGGTTGCCTTTCTTTTGTTGTTTCTGTGTACTCACACACCAGCTACAAGTTTTACTCTGACTGACTTCTGTGGGCCATAGGTAATTAAAGCATTAAGTTTAAGGGTTGATTCTTTTTAATTTCTTCTTAAACACTCACTTTTCATGTGTTCTTGAGTGCTTGGATAACACTACCAAGAGAACAGCTACAATTCAGATTGCAGGGGAAAGTGGTGTAAGCAAGGCTTGACCTTTGCATTTCTACCCTGCCAGGCTTTTACTGTAGCTTGCAGCATCTCAGTGTCACACTCCCCTGGACTCCTGGAGATAAGGCTCTTCCAAATCACAGGAGAGAACAATTCATCACTGAGCACATGACAGCACAAGAGTCCTAGCTAAAATAAATGGGATTGAATAGCATGCTTAAGAAAAATGTGATGCTTTATCTGAAATTAAACTTTTAACTCAGCTTGTGAGCTTCAGGATCCTCCTATGTTTTCTGAAATGTCTTCAGGTTAAAGCAGAAATTTGAGTAGACATTTCTGTGTTATGCAAAATAATCTCTCTTGTTTGTTTGTTTGTTGGTTTTGGGGTTTTTTGGTCCACGTAAGATACTTAAAATGAGCACATAGCACTTTCTTCCTGCATTAGCCCTGCTTCTATGGAGCTAAACTTTTCTCAGCTGATCTACAGCTGATATTTTCCCAGTCAGACCATAACCTGTGTGCACAGCTGTGGCACCAACAGCCCCAGATGGAAGCATCTGTCTTTAAGGGAATATTGGGCAGTTAAACATGGGAAGTTAAACATTCCATTAAGAACAAAGTAGTCTTGTTTATGGCCCTGATTTTTTTTTCTTTTGTAGATATATGGTATAACTCTTACTACGTGTTGGAGCTGGGGTTTGGGAGCCCTTTCAGTCATACTGGATGTGTGCAGGGAGTTGTCTGGGGACTATGCTGAGCCACAGAAGAAACTTCCATAGATTCCATGGGATACCTAGTGCTTCTCACTCTGCTTCTAAAGATCAGTCCCAAACCCACATAATTTTGCACCAGATCTCACTATGGTTTTATCTGTCACTGTGCTGGATGCAAGATATTTGTAAATTGGGGTGATAGCAATTGTGTGGCTGAGCAGTTGAGAGAAGGCTCTCAGTCAGACATGAGAGAAATCATCCACAGTGATTATAGGGATGATTATGATTAGATTTATTGCTAATAGAGTATCTAAACTTTGCCAGTGTGGTATCTAAATCACAACACTATCTTCTATTGCAATGCAATGCATGATGCTGGGACAGCTGGTTGCCCTTAATGAAGTGGATTTCCATGACCTTGAGGACTGATCTGTATGGGTCATTCTTGTTCTGCTTCTGGCTTGCAGTCCAAAGTCAGGCAGACTTTTGCTTCACTTTCATCACCAGAGGAATTGCAGCCATTATCTGCTGCAAGGAAAGTGAGTTGGGAAACTCCAGTAAACAGTGTCTGATGTAGCCAGTTAGTAAAATGACATACAATTTTCTAACCTTTGCTTCTTTAAACAAAAATCACTGAAATGAAAGGGAGAATCTATTGACTGTTCAATAATGTGTTATTATTGCACCACAAACAAGATAATGAGGAATCATTGATCCTGTTGGAAAAGCACAAATACATCCTACAGATGTAGTTGTGACAGACTACAATTACAAATGGTACTATGTTCACCTACTGACCTCCAGAAATCAGTGTTTTCCAAAAGGGGCTTTGGGGAAATGAGGACATGGTCTTGAGACCTAGTGAAAGGTCTGGCATTTCACTGTGTGAAAGTATTATCAATTGTTGAAGAGGAAACCAGACCACAGAGCAGGATAAACTTTGGTCCTGTGTTGTTTTGATATGCATAAGTGGCCTTCCTAGGAAGAAGTCATATTCATATGGAGAAGCATATTGGAGTCCCAGGCCAGCAGCTGGCTGTGGTGCCAGGATATGAACTGCATTTACCTGTGTTGAATAGGAAAATATATCTATTGTCAAGGATTCTTAGTGATACCTGGAGCTGTGTAGTATTATTTAATTATCTGAGAATTGTTTTCTTCTGTGACAGGCCTGAAAGCATTTCTTCCTTATTCCTTATAATTTTAGTTCAAGTTATTTGTGTTTATTGTAGGCCAGCGGGGTACCTGGCCTTTTTTAGTCTCTAGTCCATCAGGATCTGTGGTTTCTTTTCCACTTACCCTCACTGAAGGACTGTTTCAGCCCTCCACACTTTCCCCTGAACTCTCTGATTTTTTGCCTGCCTCAAAGCTCTTCCACTTTGAAAAGCCCATCTATTCATCCCAAGCCTGACATTCTGCTGATCCCTGGTTGTATACCTTCAGAAGGTATAACTCCTTTTCTTAAAATCCCCAAATAATCCTTTTTATACTCTTTCTCTCTAAGTTCCTTGCCACAGGTGCCTTTGCTTCCACAAAGTCCCATAGCCATAACCCCAGTCTTACCCTTTGCTGTTTGATACATCTCCTAGAGCTGGAAGATGGAAATGTTGGCTGGTATGAAGACATCTCTGCTCTTTTACTGATTTCTGTGGTGTCATTTATTCCCAGGTTTCATCAAGTTCCTTCCTCTTTCTGCCTGAGTCTTATAGAGATGGTGAGATTTTACAGAGCAGGCATACAATTTGTGAGTGCTGTGGCTGCTTCCCTGCCAGTAAACATCATAAACCCTTTACATTAACTGATCTCTGTCCTAAAAGCCTTTTCCCACTGCCCTCACAGGAGGGCTATTTAGAACTGCACATTTTGGGCAGCAGGAAGCTTTTTTCCTGACGTCTGGCCTGACTGAACACGCATCTCCTCGGTTTCCTGCTGCCTGTCTTAAGTTTCTGTATCTCTCCTGCCTCCATGGCAACATTTTTAGGCTGTCATGGAAGCATTGCTTTGCTCTCATTTTGCTCAGCTAACCATGACAGGCTCTTTGATCGTCTGGTTTTCTGTTCCCCTGGCCAACCCTTTGCTGCATTCATGTGGTCAGAGGTCTCTTTCCTGTCGAAATACAATGAGCAGCACACACACCACTCCAGGCAGATACTGCTAGAGATTGTTATGAAAAATATCTGTTGGGGAATAACTTTTCTGATATATAATTTGATTTTATTTACCTTTCTTGTGCCTAGTAACACTCCAGTGGCTGTCTGGCTAGCCAGTGTACAGACAATAATGAGTTTCCCGAACAAAGCCTTTCCAAATTGCTGCAAAATTCCTGAATAATTCTTGGCAGTAATTTTTAAATCAAACCTGGAACGTGCGCATTTGGTAATCAGCAGAAAAGGAAAAACTTTCCAAGCTTTAGCCATTTCACCTTCCTCCAAAACTCTGAGGCACAATCCTGGCTTTTTTAAATATGAGAGAATTGGGAGAAATGCCCCCAGCTAAGTGAGCACAGCCCCTGTAAGGGCAGGGTAGTGCCTGCAGTGCTTTGGGGGGATGCTGACTTCTGAGCTAGGTGTCCCCACTGTGTGGACACTGTGAATATTCCTGCAGTCAGTTCCCCTTCCCAAAAGAGTGATGTGCAGTACGTGTGAGAAGACTGCAAGATAATTTGATACTGTGATAATGTCAGCACACAGGGAAGTGGAGACTTAGCATGAAAGCATTAATTAAATGTTTTGATGAAATGCTTGCAAAATACTTCAGGACGTTTCTTTAGATGGAAGTTGCTGTAGGAATGTACAGCACTGTTAGAAAATTATTTCAGGTGATTGTATCTGCATCCTGTAGCAGTTGAAGTTCTCACTACAGAAGCAGGGGTTGAATGACAGCCAAGGCAGTAAAATCAGGATTATAGATACAAATTGCTGCAGACACATACAGACAGAGACAACTGAGATTCCTTCAGGACAGAAGACTCTCAATACTTTTTTTCAGCATTATGCAACCTATTCAATACCTTCTTTTTCTAGATAAATCTGATTTGGAGTATTCCCTGCAGTCTAATTGGCATGAATGCCCTCAGTGCTCAAATTAATTTTGTCCTAGTAGGGTGAACGTTTATTTTGTTCTTGTCCAGCCAATGCGGCATTACAGGTTAAAACTCAAGTAATTTCTGTGGCTGTTAAATAACAGACACTGCAGAAAGACAGATAAAATGGCCCCTTTTTGATAATCCTGTTTTCCATGTAAATCTAAACTAGGAAGGAGGTTGTCTCAGATGAGAGCAAATTGGGAAGAGCTCTCAGGCTGTCTGATCTCTCTTGTCTGCTTTGCAAAAAAGAATCAGATTAATGAATGTAATCAGATTAAGGCTGAAGAAGGGAACATATCTGGGGGGCATCAGAACTCTGCTGATACCAACAAACTATATGGAAAATCAACATTAAGGGCCTAACATTGCCCTGTAATCGAATTTAATGGCAGCAAGTAATGGGTTTCAAAGAAGTCCTGAGTAGTGGCAAGAGGAGCCTGGACTTCCAGAGGGCAGAAAGACTTGAGGGAGCTGGGAAGTGGCTCTAAGACCCTGGGTTTGGGTGAATTGCTTGGGATGATGGTGACTGGCAGAGTCCTTTGGCACACTGGCTCACAGCCAAGCATGTGAGCCCTCTTTGGGCACAGGGTTTGGTGCAGTCAAATCTACCTAAAACCTTCTCTGCTCTCATTCTGCTGTGCTTTGTACAGAAAAACAATACTGAAAAAAGGATATACCTAGAACAGACAGAGGCAGAGATGACCCAAGATTCAGAAGTAGTACAAGAATGAGAATGATAAAAATAGTTGAAAAATGAGGGGAAACATGGTAAAAACAGAGGTAGAAAGAGGGCATAGAAGGGAAAATGATTTATAGATCCTTCATGTTGATTTTCCCACTGCCTCCAGCAAACCAAGAGTAAGATGCACCATGCCAGTGCAGCAATGAAGTGGCAGCACCCCACCTGCTTTGTCTCTGTAGAAGAGGAATTTTAAGCTTTATAAGAGAAATTAAGAAGTAAATGGAAGTGTGAATTTAAGGGAGAAGGTCAAGAACTTGACAGGAAAGGGCCTCATTATGGTTCCTATTCAGGTCCATTTTCTGTATCTTTGGTGCCAACTGTATTTTTCAACAAATAAAACAGAATTGTACTTATAAATTCTCTGGTTGTTGCAGACTCCCAGCCTGTGCTGGCTTTGCTGGGTTTCTGCTTTCCAGCATGAGGTATATCTATCTCTAAAAATGCTGGCTTTTTCTTGCTGTGTTTATTACCTTGTTTGACTTTAAAGTTCTCAGAGACAGTTTTCTGGGGCAACAATGGTCTGTTTGATGCAAGGTCCTCAGGATGATAAATTAAAGAGGACTGTAAGAAATAAGAAATCCAAGACTTGAAATGGGTACTGCCCAGTTTTCTAAATTTTCTTTAATGTCTGGCTGATTTGTCTAAGAATTGACAAGTTCTAATAGAGGTTTTGTCCCTGCTTGGGATATTTATAAATTCTACTCCCATGTGTCCATTTTGGATCTGTTAAGCTGTGAATGCATATTGTAGATATGGCCTTTCAGCTGGGGCGTGTAAGGTCTCTACTCATCACTGATTTTCTTGAATTTTTTTGGCGTTCAATTGTCTTGGAAACATCTCTGGCTCTGTAAAATGTGGTTCACATCAGTTGTTGGGATCAAACGCTGATGCACTAACAGATCCATATGACAAGGTTGTTTTTATATTTGTTTTCATACACAGCAAAGCTAAAATTAAAGGGACAGATGGTGGGGTGTCTGTCTTCTTTCCTGTGTCTCCCATAATCTCCTGAACAGAGGTTTAGCATATCTCAAATAAGTATTTTCTTTTGGAAAGGATGAGGCAATTAAATATGAACAAAAAACCCTGAGGGGAGCTAATGGGTCATCAGCCCTGGTTGCCATGAAAGAATGGGAAGGTGATGATGTGAGATATGGAAAGGTCTGGTGTCAGTGGTAGGTGGTACAGGTACAGTCCCAGTGTTTGATTTTTGATTTTTTTGTGAATTGCAGAGGAGCAGGTGATTCCAGCTGGTTCCCAGGTGACACAAGAGGTGCAAATCCAGGCAGATCCCTTGTCAGCCACTGAAAAGTTGTGTGCGTGCGTGTGAAATTTCTAGGCTTAATCTGCATTACAGTGTGTGTGTGTGCATGCGTGTAAGCTTTCTGCAGAGCTCCAGAGCATGTGTGTCATGTGGGGTGAGGCCAGAAAAGCAGATGTCCTGAGCATGCCACTCCTACTCGGGGATTAGAGATGCTCAGGGGACAGCAGGAAGAAGCTGGGACACACCTCCCTGACTCACTGCCGGAGACAGCAGCAGCTTCTGCAGGTTCAATAGGCCTCAAATAAAACCCTGCAGCTCCACTTGCAGCAACCATCCCCTTCTTTTGGTTAACCAGAGAGGAGGAGGATGGCCTATGCTGAGGAAGACAGGTAAGGTGCTGTGAAATAGGGGATGCACAGATGTCCAAGCTGGATGGGCTAACAAAATTACATCGCTTTTCCTCACCTTGTTTTCTTTCTACTGGGCACTCAATAAATGTCAGACAAAGGCTGCTCAGAAGTAAACATCTTGTTATTGGAGAGGAATCTGGCCATCTGCCTGTGCAGGTGCTGGTATTATGAAATATGGCAGCAAGTAGGTGACCTTGGGAGAGGTTATGGGCCAGAAGAGGCAAATGTCTCCTGTGCAGAGGCACAGACTGTGAGAACGTATGGCCGTGTGCCCCCAAACCTAATGCTTTAGCTGTTTATTGGGATATGCCCGCTTTTTTACATGGATTTGCTTTCAGCCAATTTAGAAGCACAATAAGGGTGGGGTTTTTCTTTCACGCCATGAAAGATCTGTCACCGGTGACAGTCCTGTGTTTTGCAACAGATGCGTTTCTCCAGCGGATGACAGCAATCACAATAAAGGGGATTGTGTTTTCAGCTGATCCTGTGATTTAATCCAAAGTGATGCTACCGAGCACTATTATTAGGTGTGCATTGTTAGAGCAGCTAGAGGGGCCTTTGTGCTACATGTATTAATTCAAGCTGTCAAAAAGCTTGCATAGGCCTTGTGCTCATGCAGTTCCAGGCCAAACACTCTGTTTGGTGACCCATAGGTCAAACTCCCCCTTTGCTCCTGCTGAGCAGGTATCTCCCTTGCATTCAGAAATTATCAGTGCTTGCCAGTCCCTTTGATGTCATCCGGAAGGCTTCTGAAAGCTAAATGCTGCAAGCAGATTAATTTTGGCATCGCTGTGCTCTCAGCACTGGGGACAGCTCTGATGTGCCCGAAGCTTTTGGGATGGACAGGGCTCTGCCAGGCCCCTGTGCACTTGCTGGAGCTCCTTTCAGGCAAGAAAACATATGCAGCACTGCAGATTTACTTCTTTGGTTAAGAAGTATTTTAATATCTTCTGTTTAAAGGGAAAAAGAATTCACTGTAACGTCCCATAGCTCAGTCAATCCTGATGTTTTCAGCTGACATTGAATGGATTCCTTCCCACATTCCTAAAATTTCTGAGGATATAGGAATAATATCCATTCTTTAGTGTTATTTTGCAATGGTTTATGCACTTAAAAAAATACTGAAACAAGCAGTATTATGGTCACGAGGAAGAGCAGATCCTGGTGACCTTGTTCTTTCCTCATGCCTGCCACAGGTATGTCAAAAGCGTGGGCATTACATATAAATTCTCTTGGTTCCCTTGAATTTCTAAACAAGGATTATGGTTATTCAACAGAGAAATTGGGGAGAATTGTTCATTAATGTATGTAAAGCACTTTTAAAGCTTTTGTCTGGGAGCAAGTGATAACGTAGTCAAGTGTAGTCTTTATTAATGTTACTTTCACAGCTCCTGCTTATTTCAGGAGCTCATGATACACTTAGAAAATTCAGTATGTGATGGTAAATAAACTCTCTCATTTCCAAACTTTTCCTTTGAAAAGTATTTCAGCTAAGTATGACTCTTCATTTTAATCTATGTGTATGGAAGTTATTTCTTCTCATTGGATTGCAGGTTTATGACTTTTTAGGTATTTTTGACGTCACAGTTTGTAACTAGGACTGTAAGTTTGATGTGTCATATGCTGGATAAGACTTACAGTAGTAACTAGACAGCTAAGAGATTAAATGCTTACAAAAAAATATCTGTGCAGTAACTACTGACCCTGTCAGTATAAAGAAAGAAAAGATAGAATTGAGAACCTTTGTTTCAATATCTGGTACTTTAGTTGGAAGAACCAACTGTACACAGACAGTCAAATCCTTTTAGTGGCCTGAGACCTCCTGGAGTGAGGAGCACCCCTTTGAAAGATTTTCTGTCTGTCCTCTAAGACTGCTGAGAGCAGCATCACAGCATTCCTAAGGTTTACACCTCTTGAAACAAGAGACTCGACAAAAAAGGAACCAAAAGAAGCATTCCTGGGCAGACAGTGACTGCTTATCACCACCTCCAGTCAATTTTACATCACCTGCAGCCTCACAGTATCTGATTTTCTCACCTCTCAATAATCACATCAACTTTTCATAGAGAGAACCACTGTGCCTGCCTGTGATGGTTCATGCCAGGACCCAGTCCTCTACAATGTACAATCATTAATTCTACTCATCAATGGTAATGATTGAGTTGCTTCCAAGAACTGCTATTAGTACCCCTGCTTTTGAGGATAGCTTCCAATCAACCTTGATATTGACTTCCAGAAAGTATCTGCATTGTCCTATTGGAAACAGGATTATAGGATTATTTTGCTATTGATTGTGCTTCAAAACTGTGATTAAGGCATCTGAATACTGGGCTAAGAGGTTAAAAGTTGAACTCCTCTCCCTTCCCATGAGACAGATATACAACAGGCACTGTAATGCCAACTTCTACCCCCCCTTCAGGCAATGAGGCTCCCTGCTGGATAAGACTTTTAACCAAGGTATTTGCTGAGTTTCTCTCTTGAGTCAGTCTAAGATGTGGAGCCCAGATTCCTGCTTTTCACTTGTTTTGATGGAAACTGATGTCATTGGGCCTCTTGGCTATGTCTGGGCTGCAGGTGTGATCCCATGCCCACGCTGTGGGAGAGAAGAGGCTGGGTAAGATCTCCCTGTTTACCCTCTGTACTGAAGGCACGAGGTGTCGAGAGGGTGGGTGGGTGTCTGACATGTGGTACCAGCCTGGATGGAAGTGGGAGCTGATGGCACTCAACACTTACAGAGACTGCCTTCTCCATCTCTGTCGATGCTGCTTGACTCATGTCTCAGGAGTTCATCTGAATCTTTACCTACTGCAGGTGACAGTGTCTACTCCATCAGCACAGCATTCCAGCTGTGTTGTTCAGGTCTCTTCAGAGCTCCGCACTTGGATTTCCCCATCACAGGCTGGACATCCCCATGCAGACTCATGTCGGTGTAGAACACAAAAAAAAGACAAAAGATTCCAAATATTTCAGAAGGCAAAAGGCATAAAAACCCTTCAATTGTCTAATTTTATAAGGTGTTCTGATACAGACTTAACACGATTGGTGAACAGGACTGATGCCTCCTCAATCCCATTGGTCAAACTAGAGAAACAGCCAAAATGTTTTTCTCTGGGAACCAGAAAGACAAACACCACCTGGAGGAAGATTGTTTTGGGAAAGGATAGTTGTTTTCCTAGGATTGTTTTGGGAAGAAGCTTTCCTAAGAAACTTTTCCCTTGAGAAAGGAGTTAGCAACTACCAGCAGGCTAAAACCTCTAAGACCCAAAAATATCAGGCCCACAGACTCATATAGGTTGGAATTTCTCAGTCTAACTGTGCTTTTGCCTTTTTTCAGTAACTCAGGAGAGACCAGAGCCCATCAGAAGCAGGAGTGGTTATGCCTTGTGGCATTTCTGTGATCTAGGTATCATTAGCCATTCTTCATCTACAGAATAAAAACAGCCAAGGGGATTCAAATGACTTCCCTGTAGTCAGGGGTAAAATACATGAGATTAAAAGTGATGCATCTTCAATAATAGCAGTGAAGCTTCTATTATTATAGTCTTAATGAAATTTCTTTTTCTCTGCACCTTTTCAGGACCTTTATCCTTTGAAGCTTGTTCTTTGGTAGTCTCACTGACCTGTTCTCCTCCTGCAGAAACAGCTACGAGGTGTACAAGGAGACAGCAGAGTGGCTGCGTGCCCGTGCTGCGCAGCGGCCCAGGGTCGCCATCGTCTGCGGCTCTGGGCTGGGAGGTCTGGCTGATGTGCTGGAAAACAAGACAGAATTCCTGTACGAGGACATCCCCCACTTCCCACGGAGCACGGGTGAGCACAGCTCAGGGCGTCAGCGCCCCACGCAGCAGCAGCCTGAGCAGAGCCTCACACAGGGGTCACTCGGATCTGCAAACCAGTCCCATGCTGGAGAAATGTGTGTTCGCAGTAAAAAACATAAATATCATAGCACAGAAATATGTTTTTATTTATTTGATTTCCAGCTTCTGCTTTTGCAGGAGTGCTTGGCCCTGTGGTAAAGCAAAATCATCTACTAACAGATCAGTCTGAAGTCAAACTCCTTGAGACCTGTAACTGAAGTGACACTCTGTTCTTTCCAGTGGCAGGGCATGCTGGCAGATTGGTGTTTGGGGAGCTGAAGGGACAGCCCTGTGTGTGCATGCAGGGGCGTTTCCACTCCTACGAAGGCTACTCCTTCAGCACGGTGAGTCCTCCTTCAGGAAAATATTCACTGGGGGAGATGTGTTGTAAAAGCTGCAGAAGGGACTGCTTGCCTTGCTGTTTAGCTACAGGATGTTAGCTCTTGCAATGAACTCATATTGCTCTTGAAATGAGTCTTTCTTAGATTTCAGATCTTCCCCCCCCCAAAAAAACCTGGGAATTCAAACCACGAGGTGGATGGCTTCTGCTGGGTGAAGGTGATGCTGCACAGCCACATAAATTGGCTGACCCTGCTACTCTTGCAGGGAGAAATAGTTTATCATAGAAGGCAGATTAATTTACATGCTTTAACTTAGTCAGTTTAATCATGGTTTAAATCAGCAACCACAAAACTTTGATAAGAATAATCTATTTCAATCTTCTATTGCCTTTCTACACTTTACAGCTTTTTTTTCCCCTAGAAAAAGTTCCCAGGCTACTGCAAGCTGCTGTAACCTCCCAGCTAACACACTGGAATGTGTGGAGATTTATGTTACCTACCATGCACATATGTACTTTTCTGCTAGAAAACAACAATAATATTTATTTATTGGCTCTTTTTTAATTTGGATTGCTCTGAGATTCTCCTTTTTGCATTGAGGTTGTTTGCATGTGGATATAAACTGTAATTTTTGGCACCACTCAACTTCTTATAGAAAAACAACTATTTTAAAATCACTCAGTACAAAACTAGGTTTATCAAGACATGTTTGCCTATTAAAATTAACTAATTTCTTGAAGAAGTGGTGTCCATTATTAGGAAATTTTTTGCTCACAGTAGCATCTGATTGATAGCAGGTATCATCCAAATTCCTTTGTGACTCCTCAAATCAAACTTCCTAATTTTTTTTCTCCAGCTCCCAATTGTTCCTTAACTTTGGATTACTCTCCAGGTCCCTGTGAATAAGTGGTTACTTCAATCAGCACAGTGGTTTGATCTCTGCAAGACCTTGGCAGTGAGCAAAAACTGTCTGCATGTTCTTTCTGCACCACCTTTATTTGACCTTAGTGCAACTGTAGGAAATGTGGTCTTGGGTTTTAATGCAGGATTTTGTTTCATTGCAAGATTATGTTTAATTTGTTTTTAAATCATTAACCTTCTATTTAAATTAGAGGAATGTTTAAATTTGAAGAAGGTTGTTTTGTCTCCATGTGTAGACTCTTTGCATCCACAAATTGTGATATTACAAATGTAGTAGCAGTAGCTGTCTGCTGACTGTGACACTCATTGCACAAATACTTTTGCTTCTTGCAGGTCACCTTTCCCATCAGGGTGTTCTTTCTCCTGGGGGTGGAGATCTTGATTGTCACAAATGCTGCTGGAGGACTGAATCCCCACTTCCAAGTGGGGGACATCATGTTCATAAGGGATCACATCAGCTTGTTTGGCTTGGGAGGGCAGAATCCCCTGCGTGGACCAAATGATGAGAGGTAAGTAAGAAGGCATCAGCTCCATGTCCATATCAATTAATCCTTTCTTCCTTCAGCCATGGGCTGGGGGTGCCAGTTGTGACAAATATTTACTGAGAGGTAGAGTTTGGCTCCAGGTAGCCACAAGAGAGGAGTTACAGCAGTAGCTCTGTGTGCTGTGCCACCTGCCCTGCCTTCCCTTGGCTGTTGCTTACTTTTACCAGCCTACAAGGAGTTTACACACAAACCCTCAGAAGGTTTTGTTTTGTACAAGTAGGCTTCTGAGCCTTCTCCTGACACAACCAGCTGCACCATCTGCTAGAGACACCCACTGCTTCTCTTCTTGTCAGTCCCTCTCTCTGTTGGTTCCTCTTAACTGAGCAATCAGTGAACTGTGCTGTCTCCAGCCTGGGTTTATCAACAGCCATTTCTGGTGTGATGGAATGAGTACAGCAGAGGCCAGGCAGTAGGTGCAGGGCAGAGCAAAGATGAAACCTCTAAATTTCCTGATCACCACTGCTGTATCCAGGTCTTTAAACTGGGGTGCCTTTGTATTCACTGAAGGCATTGCTCTGATGAGAGGTGGTTGTCTTGGCAGCTTTTTCAGAGACCTTGAGATCTACAAGAACAACCTGCTGCTGGCTGAACTGGGAATTCAGGTTTCCTGTACTGGCTGTGTAGCAGAATCTTTACCTTATGGAAAGTGCAGAGAGGAGCTTCTAACATATCCTCACCCCTGAACTGCAGTTGCCACCATATTTGGATTTGCTTTGAGCAGGATGCTGGACTAGATGACCTTGAGGTCCCTTCCAAAATGAATTTATGATCCTAAAATCCTTCCAAGACACCATCCGACTGGTAAGATCGAAGGCCCATCTTGAAAAATGGATGGATTTGCAGGGCAGGCATCTGGATTGTCCTCAGATCTTTCCAGAGAAAAAGTTCTGCTGAGAGTAAGGTGGCCTGCCTGGTTTTCAGTTCTTTCCTGATGTAACAGCAGACCTGGCTCTTGCTTCTGAAAGAATCTGAAAGGTGCTGGCAGGAGAAACAGCAAAGGTCCCTCAGGAGAAACAATCCCTGTGCTGTGACTCCATGGCAAGAGGACAGTACCCATCTGAAGTGGAACATCTTTAGATTTTTGTAGGTATTGCCGTGGGTTGGAGGAAAGTGATCAAAAGCAGGGACGCCACATGGAGTGTTTAAAGCTCTCTGGACTTGCATAATTGCTCTGGAGCAGGAGGAGAAACTCCAATCAAACAACTGCATCTGGACAACGTTCAAAGGCAGCATAGCTGCCTCATTGCCTCCCAAAAGCAGCTTCTTGGTGAAGACTGCAGTGCTCCGGGAGGTGACTTTTGTACTGCTGACCAAGGCATCAAAATGGGCAAAAGGTCTTTATGAATCAGGTTTCAAAGTATTGCAGAGATTTAGCTGAGCAAACTTCTAAAATCCTGTCCAGCTGAGCTACCAGGAAGGATTTATCTAAGCACAACAGAGCAAAACTAGAGGCAATGAAGTGATGTGGAAATAATATTTTTTTAATAAATTAGAGATTGGGCTTCTGCATAGCTGGCCATCCTTCAGAAAAGGGAAGCAATTTTCATGGTGATGAATACTTATTGCCTTAGACCAGAAGGGAAAGTTTGTTTTTATTTATATAATATTTAGTGTTTATAAAAACAAAATAAGCCACCTACTGCCCTAAGCATTCAGCTGGAAGAACATGTAAACAAGCAGAAGCTTTAATGGCATAAACGAGGGACCTGGTCCACTCCTACTGAATTGCATTGGTGAACACGGCTGGGAGTTTATTTTCCAGGTTTCCTCAGTGGCAG
The DNA here is from genome assembly GCF_021018805.1 of Prinia subflava. Lineage (NCBI taxonomy): Eukaryota > Metazoa > Chordata > Aves > Passeriformes > Cisticolidae > Prinia > Prinia subflava. The sequence continues at coordinate 13,956,517 of NC_086259.1, forward strand.
CATAACAATCTTTGCCTTCTACTTCTGCTCTCCTTGAGTCAGGAGCAGAATTCTCTCCATCAGGAGCAGGACTGAGCTGCTATTTTGAGACCTAAAGCAAGAGACCCAGTCTTGAAGCAGAAGATGAAAGCTACCGAAAATATAGCCCTGGAGCTCCAAGATGTAAAGTAGCTGCCTGCTGTGATGGGCCTTAAATACTGATGCTCCATCAGGCCTGGCTCAAACCCCCACTCAGGGGCAGCCTGAAGGACTCTGTGCCTCAGGAAGCCCAAAGAGCAGCAACTGTCTAGTGGGGAATGTTTAAAAGCCATCATGAGCAATTGCTGGGGAGAAAGACAACTGGCCATCATTTCTCACTAGACAAAAGCCCATGAAATACCATTCCAGAAGGGTTCCTGCAGTGGGGAAGTAGTGCCAGGCCTTCCAACAGCCATCACCTCTGTGTGCTGACAGTCTTGGGTGATTAGATCTAGCAGGAATTTCATGCCCAGGTAGGTGCCCCATTCCTGGAAACATTCAAGGTCAGGTAGGACAGGACTCTGAGCAACCTGATCTCGCTGAAGGTGTCCCTGATCACTGCATGGGTTTTGATGAGATGGCCTTTGAAGGTCCCTTCCAATTCAAATTATTCCATGATTGATGGCAGAATTACCTGATGCTAAGAGAGGAATCAGAGAGATTGATCCATGGCAGGTCTGCCCTTAACCCTTCCCTTTTCTCCAAAGAATGACCACCCCTGGGCTCTGACAGAGGGAGCAGTAGCACTATCACACAGCTGTGTCCTCTACTGCCTTTCAGGTTTGGAGTGAGGTTTCCCTGCATGTCAGATGCTTATGAACAAGACCTGCTTGGCCTGGCAATGGAGAGTGCCCAGGAGCTGGGGTTGCTGAGCTTCACCAGGGAGGGAGTGTACTGCCTGCTGGCCGGGCCCTGCTACGAGACCATCGCCGAGTGCCGCCTGCTGCAGGCGCTGGGAGCCGACGCTGTGGGTGAGCTGAGCTGCCAGGCTGGGCTGCCTGGGCTCTTTGGGCACATGCACCAAGCAGTTAATTCTGCTCAAGGCTGACTTGCTTCAGTCTTTGACTCTCTAAGTCTCCTGGGGCTGGAGAAATGAGCTCTGTGTATTTCTGCTTCATTCTGCAGTGGCTTAGTGCGGCTCCTGGGAGGATCTGCAGAAAGTCCCTGTGCTTGCAGCTGCACAGGACAGGGATCTCGGCACAACTTTGTGTTTATTTTCTAAACACAAAATCTCTCATGCTCAGATAGTTCCACTTCAGGAGGACTGAGAGGGACCCAATAAAAATGAAGTCTTTTTCTAGCATTTTTCCTCCAATTCTGACACTGTAAAGATTTTCACTGTGCTTTTTCTCTACAATCCAGTCCCCCTTATGAGTCTTGTTTAGGGACAGTAATCATGGATACCTTCCCAACTGTGTACAGGAAAACTAAGTGCCATGATCCATATGACTCCTCCAGCTATGATTCCTTCCATGACCCCTGGCTCATGGATCTCTGTTCATTAGTACCTGCACATTCACTGTGTGTGAGAAAAGGAGCTCAGCTCCCTCAAAGCCATTTTTATTTGCAATAGCTTTTTTAGCCAAGGAAGAGCCAAATGACATAGCACATCAGTACTTCCTTAGCAAGTCTGCAAAGCAGTCTGACACATCTTGAGGAGGGAGCTGTGGCACAAGGATCAAATGCAGGAGGCTTATTGTGCTGAGCAGAGTTGTAACTGTAGTGCTGCAGCTATTTGAGCCTTGTACATATCACAGCCTTTAACTATTACAGAGTTCAGACACAGACCTGGGGGGAGTGAGACAAGGGCGTGTGCTTGGAGGTAGGATCGTGGTTTGCAGCTTTGGGGAGATCTTGTTTTGGTGTAAATCCTGACTCATTCTGGCTCTTTTCTCCCCTACTGTAGGCATGAGCACTGTCCCAGAGGTGATTGTCGCCAGGCATTGTGGCCTCCGAGTCCTTGGGATCTCCCTCATCACCAACAAAGTGGTGATGAGCTGCAGCAGCCAGGAGAAGGCCAACCACGAGGAAGTGCTGCGCATCTCGGTGGTCCGGGCCGAAGCCCTGCAGAGACTGGTCACACACCTCCTTGGGAAGCTGGGGGAAAGCACAAACTCTCCATGACCTCCAGCCATTAGTCCTTCATATCATAATGTGTGTGAACACTACCAAGTGCTGGGGGAGAGCTGTTGGTGGGACTGTCCCCTCCTCTCCCGATTTTAAATAGACCTTTTGATCTTTGTGCTTTATCTGATCAGGTGCAGAGGTTCTCTTTGAATTTGCCAGGATGATTCCTTCATTAGTAGCCAGTGACCAAAACAGCTGCTTACTGTCCTTTCAACACTCTGGCACATTCCCAAACCCCAGTGCCAGCAGAGCCCTCAATACTGCGACCTCCAGCTGCCTCTCTTGGGGCTCCCTCCTGCCCCAAGTCTCTGCTCCCCTCTGCACATGAGCCAGGTCAAGAATTGGTTGTGGGGCTTGGTGTCTGCTGGGCCTGCTTTGGTAGGGCCTGGTCTGAAGCCAGTGGAAGCCCATAAAAAGACTCAGTTTTGGATACATGAAATGGGCCAGGCTAAAGATGAGATCTGCCTGGAACAAGCAATGGTGCAGAGCAGGTGAATTGCAATTGATTTTACAGCTTGGAAAACCACTGCATTGCCATAGGGTTGTGTGACCTTCCCCTCCCAGAAGGTCTCCCAGAAAGCCCTCTCTTTCCTCATCCTTGGCTCCTCATGGCCAGCTGGAGAGCTCTGTAGCTGTTTGCTACAATGCAGCACATCCCCAGCACCCCTCACACCTCTCTGTTCTGTTTCATTGCCCAATTTAGCAGGACGTGAAAATTCAGCTCAGTACAAGGCATGGCTTACCTGTGCACCATGTAAACATTGCCAATCTGGAAACAGAATCCAGGTCTATCTCTCCCTGGTTTTGATCAGTTTCTGGATGTCTTGGAGATCAGTGGCTTCAGCATTGCAGACTGGTTACCTGTTGGTCCCCAGAGACAGAGAGATCAGTTTGATCCCATGTTTCACCTGAGCTTTGCTGCTGTCCCTGCAACAGATTTTGGAGAACCAATGGTTTGTGGATTTTAGCAATGTGAAATTACAGGGGAAATAATTTGACACAGGTATGAAATTTTTCTGGGACTTTCTTGGTCCTCTTACATAAAGAAATTGAACCAAGCAGTGAGTAAAGGACAAACAGGAGAGGTTCTTCCTTACCAGTGTGCTGATGGTCTGTCAAGAAAGGGGGAACATTCACCAGAACGGTGCATTATTCATTGTTCCTCAAAGGTCAAACTGAGCTGTGGATGCAGCTGGATGTGAAACAGTGACAGTAATTATTAGATAACCTTTTTCCCTTCATTTATCTTGTATTCTCTATAAAGCACATCACTGTCATAGCTAAATGTTTTTAGTTGACTCAGTGGTCTGAACTGAGGACACCCAACCGGTCATGGAGAGCTCCCAACCTGGTTTCCTAAATTTAGCTGACCAGTTGTTTACGACGCTCGCCCTCCATCACAACCTTCAGCCTTCCATGACATTTCTTCCATTTTTTTCCCGATGGGTATTTGCTTGAAGCCCTTCATGCTGCAGTTGCTGGTGTCAGCTGCAGTACCCAAGGTGCAGATGTTGCCACCAGGAGGAACAGTTGTGCTGTGAATGTTTTCCATGAAATGGCAGCACTTCAAGTGTAGGGGAGATCTTGGGGTGGCCCCTTCTCTCCTCCTGGGCAATGCTACCTGTGGTCAGCCCTGAGGAATATCTGCCCAGCCTGGTCTGGAGGACCTGTGGAAGGGAAGGATTCACTGCTTGTGATTTCTTGGCAGAGTCACTTGTTCTGGCAGCTCCTGGCACTTGGAGGAGCCCTCGGAGACAGCAGCTCTTCCCATTTGGTGGGTCTGACCGTCAGGACAGTCTCTGGGCCTAGCTCTGGTAGTGATCTGCAAGGGGAAAGAGGCTCCAGCTCCATCTTTCACAATGCTGTTCCCTTTCCAGATCAAGCAGGAGTGAAGTGCTTGTCAAGGGGGACAGCACAAGCAGAGAAATATGAAAAGTGGCAGATGTGCAGAGCAAGAAGGAACCACTTCTACCTGCTCCCTTTTCAGACTTGTCCCAGTATGAGCTTGTTACAGGGCAGAGAGAGAGCAGATAATTTCCCCTGCCTAGAAAATGGTGCTTCACATTCATCTAATTAATACTTGGTAAATACAAAGTCTCTCAAGTGGGAGTGGAAGGCAGCTGTGCAGCTCTCTGTAGCTAGCAGCAGCCCGAGTAGCTAAGGCTGGGATTTCAGCAGACTCCATTAATTAATCAGAGTCAGGCTGGGTTGGGATGTGAAGAGAAGCATCCAAAAACCCTGCTGCTGTGCTGGTACTTCTCAGGCAGGGTTTGAGATGATGAGGGGCTTGGCAGCAGCACCTGCCTTCAGCAGGCCAGGTCTGCTCCTCTCTCCAGCTGCACCGGAGGCAGATACCATGCTCTTGTGTCCGAATACAGCTGAAATGCAACTTAGATTTGAACCTGAAAATCACTGTACAGCTAAGTCTTCAGCAAATTATGTCTGTTAAAAAAAAATCTGAATTGCATCTGAGCCCGTAAACAGTTCGGGGCTCTTCTTTTAGCTGCCCAGAGTTGGCTTGGATAGCCCAAACTTTGCATGGATATCCTGATTTTTGTACCTGTCAATGGTAAGAGGAAGATGCCCTGGGCACTTTGAAAAGGATCTTATTCATTTGCAGACAAGAAGCCAAATACAAAAATTAGTACAGTGAGCTCATCTGGCTTTGGAGATACTTTTAATACTATTTTGGTGGGGTTTTTTTACTGCTGATGAATTTCAAAAGTCTGAAATACAGCAATGCAAAACATGTAAGATGTGTGGGGAAGGAACTGTGAGGGAATAAAACCTGCTGTGGTCCTGAAAACCATCTTTTTGTTTGCTGTGCCAATGCCACTGGTTAGAAAGAAAGGAGGTGCTTAACTGCTCCCCCTACATCCAACGTCCAGGCTGGAGGATAACCCTGGGAAACTCCATAGCACCACATCCCTAGGGGACCAGAACTCAAAGCTCAGGATAAGCAGGACCAACATTTGACCAGCACGAGGCACAGGTATTTCTTACGGATCCCACTAGGCTGACAAACTTAGGGAAAAAATCCCAAGAACCAAAGTACCTCAACTTAACTTCTGAGCAGCTGGAACGTGCAGTGGGCTGTGGTAATGCCAGAGCAGCAAGTCATCTATACTGGAAGCAGGACACAGTTCCCTGGATGCTCTGCCTTTTGTTTAGAGCTTATGGTGGTTTCTGGCAACATCCATGGCTGAAATTACTGCCTCAGCTTTCTTCATTCCTGTACTCTGTGCCACTTACCTGCTTCTGAAGTCTAGGGCATTGTGGTCATAAAGATAAGCTGAAAGATGCATGAAAAGCTAAGACACCTGGCAAGAGGTAAAAGAGCCCCAAACAATGTGATGGTCTTGGCTGTCTCAGGGCTGTGGTTGGCAGTGAGCCCAGGTGCTGCCTGAGTAGGGAATGCCACCAGCACGGGCTGTCCTGTGTGGCTGTACCTGTGGCAAAGGGACACATGGAACACCTGTGTCAGTGCAGGGCAGAGCTGGCACAGCTCCTCCTTTACTCACTCACAGCCATGAACTCGTGAGCCAGTCTGCCTCATCCTCTGTGCCAGCTTTTTCTTTTTCCTTGCTCATCAGTCCAGAGATGTTCCAGATCACAGGGTCCTGCTGTTTCCAGTCCCCTGGAGAAGACAGAGGTGTTATATTGATGCCTTCATGTGATATTCACATAAAAGTGTGAGGCCAAGAGGAGAAACCTCTGCCACAGCCCTTGGCTGGACCATATCATGCGTGTTTAAGTAGAGATCTCTGCTGTTATCTGAGAAACAACCCTGTGACCCAAAAAATCTGATGATGTGATTCATCCTGTTTCCTTTGCAAGCCTCAGTTTCCTTTTTTTTTTTTTTAATGAGGTTTACCTTTTGCATTCTTTCCTATTTAAAAGTAAAAAAAGTAAATCAGAAAGCTTTTAAAAACCTGTGCTGTCTCAGCTCAGCAGCGAGCATGTGCATTGCCTTCAAGTTATCAAAATTCCCTTAGATGTTTCTCTTTATTGAAAACCTGCAGTTGAATTAAAGGGATTCTGCTGTAGTGGTATGGGGGGTTTTTTTCCAAAAGCTTTAGGTCTTCACTGTAAGGATTTCATTTGCAGGAAAGAACTAAGCTCTCCCCTGCTGTGCTGAATGTGTGGAGCAGGGGGAGCGATGTGGGTCGTGGCAGTGGGCTGATCTCAATGTGTTGCTGAATTAAGTCCTGGCTCTGTAAACAGCAGGATGGTCTGTTCTTTCCAAAATCTGATGGCATGTTCAGATTTAATCATAGACTGTCCTGAGTTGGACCCACAAGGATCATCAAGTTCAGTGCCTGGTGCTGCACAGGATATCCCCAGTATCCCATCATGTGCTTGAGAGTGTTGTCCAAATGTTTCCTAAACTCTGTCAGGGTTGGTGCTGTGACTGCTTCTCTGGGGAGCCTGTCCCAGTGCCCAGCCACCCTCTGGGTGAAGAACCTTTTCCTGAAATCCAGGTGGTGGGACAGTGGTGAAGGCTGGAGGGAACCATCCAGCCTTTTCTCCCACAGAAGGGACATCCCCAGTGCCTGGACACCCGTGTGGGAGATACCTTCAAACAGCAGCACAGCCACCATTGTTTCCTTTCCTGAAGCTTCACAGCCCTCGCTAAAAGGGCTTTCTCAATCTTAGCAAATCCCTTCCTACACCAATGAGCCCCTCTTGCCCTGCCAGCTGCTTCAGAGGCAGCTTGGGGAGGCATTTCCCCAGAGGAGGGGGGAGTGCACCTGCAGCCCAGATGTTGTTCCCAGGCCCCAAACTGGAGCAACCTGGGCCCTTTGTTAGCAGAGAGGTGAGTGTCATGGAGCAGCACGAATGTGATGGGCTGGTGACCCAGAGCCATCCCTGCACTGGACTGGAGCTCTGCTCCCTGTGGAGCAGATGATGGACCAGTGTTGGTCTCTGTGCCAAATCCCCTCCTCTGCCTGGGCACAACTGGGGACATACCCCTAAACACAGCCCTGCAGAAGCAGTGAGTGTCCCCTCTCAGTCCCCAGGAAAAATCTGCTCTGGAGGCAGTGGGACAGTAAAGCAGTGGGCTCTGCTGGGGAAAAGTGTGCTGCAATAATGGAAAAAAGAAGCTTTATTGGACTAATTTCTGTGCCAAACCACAGGAAATGTGAATGGAATACACAGGACACCCTTCACTGTCCCATGTGTACCTGAAGGCTGCTTTGTGCAGCAGGGAGGAGGAGAAGGCCATGGCACTGCTTCGTGTCCCAGCATGGCTCTTCTCATGGGATGCTGGCACAGCATCTCTTCCCACGCCTGAGGTCCTGTGTCCTACCCTGCCTCAGCTTCCCACAGCCAGGCGTGGCTCCATCTCCACTGCTCTGGGCTCCTCCAGGCCCCTGCCATTCAGAGGGAGCATCTCACCCCCCTGTGCTTCCAGCCAGGAGACACAAACGGGCAGTGCCCTGGATAGCTCCCAGCAGCTGCCTGCTGCCGCCTGCGTCCCCGCTCTGCGCACATCTGAACTTCCCTGATGCCTTCTCATCTTTAATTAAGCACTTCCATCGGCTCAGCCTTCTTGCTGGATCTGAATTTTTTTTTTTCACTGTAGCCATGGCAACGCTTCCCCTGGGCAGGCTGCGCTGGAGCCAGTGACAAACCCCATGTGTGGCTGTTTTGTTTGGGCCTAGAAACTTCCCTACCATTTGGGAAAACTTGGGAAAAGAAAATCCTGCAATGAGCTGGTGAGCGCAAGGGGAGCCAGGGTGGGAAATGTGTTTTGGGCCAAGCATCCCTTCTATCCCCCAAGGAGCCCTGCTCCAGCATGGATGGCAGAGCCTTGATCTGAGGATTCCTTGGTTTTTCCTCCAAAAGATGGCTGCAGTGTCCAAGTTTTGTGTCCTCACTCCAGCCATAGGTGCAGGTGACAGCCCTGCTGTGGGCATTGCATGGTCCTTGGTGGTGGTGACATAGGGACTGCCATTGCCCTGCTCCTCCTGCCAGGACCAGCAAATCATGAGCCATGAAGCTGCTGTGAGGCAGGGGGACAGTGACACAGATGTGGTGACACAGGGCATGGACATAGTGACTAGGGTAGGGCTCGATGGCACAGGGAGGGATACGGGGACTTGGGGAAGGGATGGAGTGACAGGCAGGAGGGGACAGCAGGGCAGAGTGACAGGGCAGGGCTGGGTGTCAGGAAAGGGGCAGGTGACATTAAGCAGGGTGGGTGATGTGGGACAAGGATGAGTGGCACAGGGCAGGGATAGGTGACACAGGGCAGGAGTGTCATGGGGCAACACAGGTGAAAGAGTGGGGTTCGGTGACAAGGCAGGGACAAGTGTCAGGGCACGGGCTGCCGACTCCAGTGCCCAGTGCTCCCAGTGTCCCAGTATCCTGATGTCCCGGTATCCCGATGTCCTGGTATTCCTAATCTCCTGGTATGCCAACATAGCAGCCACCCCCCAAAGCCACCAAGGGCCAGCACTGTGGGAACCGTGTCCCGGTGTCCCAGTATCTCGGTATCCTGGTGTCCCAATGTTCTTGTATCCCGATGTTCTGGTGTCCTGATATCTCAATATCCCGCTGTCCTGATGTCTGATCTCAATATCCTGCTGTTCCTGTGTCCCACTGTCCGGATATCCTGCTGTCCGGGTATTCCCCTGTCCCGATATCCTGGTATCCCGGTGTCCTGGTGTCCCGGTGTCCCCCTGTCCCGCTGTCCCGCTGTCCCCCTGTCCCCCTGTCCCGGTGTCCCGCTGTCCCCCTGTCCCCCTGCCCCTCTGTCCCTCTGTCCCGCTGTCCCGGTACCCGCTGTCCCCCGTGCCGGGCCGGTGTCCCGGGGCGGCGGCGCCCTCTGGCGGCGGCGGGCGGCGCGGCGGCGGTGGGTATAAAAGGCGGCTGCGGGCGGCGGCGGGATCGGGAGCGGCGGGATCGGGAGCGGGATCGGGAGCGGGATGGCCGGCCCGCAGCAGGCCCCGCACCTCCATCTGGCCGAGCTCACCGCCTCCCAGTTCCTCGACATCTGGCGGCACTTCGACGCGGACGGTCAGTCCCGGGGCGCGCGGGACACTTCGCTCCTCAGAAAACCGGCGGGGAGGGCAGCGGGCTGGGCATCCCTGGGGGCACGGGGCTGAAGGGGGGTGGTGAAGAGTCCCCGAACATCCCGGAGGAGAGGATAGAACCTCCACCGCCGCAGTCCGGGGTAACGGTGAGCCCCCGGGGTGATGGAGAGCCCCCGGGATGCAGAGACTCCAGGATGGAGTCTCCGGGGTGATGGAGAGTCTCCGGGGCGCAGCTCCGTAGGTTGAAGCTCTGGGGTCGGGGAAGCGATCGGTCCCCCAGGACCTCCCCGTCGGGAAAGGACGGGGAGCCCCAGAACTGGACCCTCCTGGGAGCCCTCAGCCCATGGGACGCTGAGCCCGGGATATTCCCGGTCTCCTTGGCACGTCCCTCGGGTGCCTAGAGCTGGGATTTGCTAGGGGCTGGTGTCACCCCTGGGGTGCTGCTCTGGGGATCTTGCCCTTCCCGGGGAGCCCAGTGTCCACCCTCGGTCCCCTCTGTCTCCCTGCCTCGGCAGTGCCCCACACTTGATACCTGGAGGGAGGGGGTCAGTGCAGCCACCAGATTGGCCCCAGGGCCACCCCCTTGCCAGAGGTGACAGAGCGGGTGTCCCATGCCTGAGGCAGGCTGAGGAATGGTCCCTCCACGTCTGGAGTGCTTGGTCTCTGCCTGCCTGCTCCCCAGCCCCACAAAACCTCTCCCCGGGGATACTGTGGCAAAACCCGCGTTCACTACGGGGATGTCACCTTCCCACAGAGCCACATCTGGGCAGGACATCCCTGTTCCTACCACTGTCAGCCCCAAAAAGGGGGGGAAATGCAAAAACCAGCATTGTTCTGTGGGAAAACAGTTTCTTCCAACGCTGCAGTGCCGCGAAGAGGCTCAGCCCACTGGGAACAGCAACTCAGGGGAAAGCTCCTGTCCTTCACTGAGTCTCCTGTTCCTGCAGGGAGGTTTGGGGACCAAAAACCTTCTGGGAACTGCGTCATGCAGCCTCCCCAACTACACTGCTGGAACTGGAGCTCAGCTTGCTCCTGGCTGCATTTTGGGTTTCCCCCCCTGCAGCCCCACAGCACTGGGGACACAGACACAGATCCCTGTCACTGCTGGAGCTGGCATTGGAACAGCCACTAAAGGGGTTGGGAAGGTGGCACTCCAGTGGGAGTGGGCAGCTCCTGAAGTGGGTATCCAGCTGCCTTCCTGCAGCGCGTCCCATTGCGCCCTTGGATGTGCTCTGTCATCTCCAAAACACAGCAGCAGGCACGGATCCAGCTTGGCCCACGGCCCCTGGGCAGGGCAAGGCTGTCGAGCTGCGGCACAGCAGGTACCCAGGAGAGGAGGGACTCAGGCGTCGGAAAAGACGGTGGCCTTGACAAGGACAATGCTTGGCTGCACCAGGCAGGAGCTCCAACAGCCCTGGCTGCTCCCCTGTGCCAATGGAGGGGCCTGGGGTTCATTGCCCTGTGCACGGGACTACTTCACCCAAGCTCATCCCTGCATTTAAACCCCTTCAATGTGGCTTCCATGCCTTGAGCCGCTTCCCCTCAGGCTTGTCATGCCTCGGAGATGTCCCCTTGGATGTCTTTGATGTCCTCACTTTACCAGCCACAGCTGCCCCGAGGCTCTGAGGTGGAGCTGTGTGGACTGGCTGTGGCTCTCTGGAGGGGATTTTCCATGACACTCCACATCCCGCTGCTCTGCAGAGATGGATCAGACCTGTCCAAGCTGCTGCTTGGAGGAAGCCAAGCTACTGGGCACAGCTTTTCTCGGCCTTATTCTTTATTCCCACCTCAAAACTCCTGTTGATTTTTCTTTTTTCCCCAACTGAATTCAAAGCTGCTTGGGGTTCTCCTGCACCCACAAAAGCAAAGCCCCTGGGAAGAGCAGTAGGAAGCCAAGTATGCCGGCACTCCAGTATCACCCAAGCCCCTCATCCCATCCTGGGAATGCTGCTGCTCATCCATTGGGATGTGGTCACCAAGGAGGAAGGCACCCTGGGACTTCCCCAGTGCTTCGAGCTGGGATGTGGATGGGTTACTCCCAGCTGCTGTGTTGCAGTGGGGAGCAGATGCTGCCAGGGAGCCTGCAGGGGATACTGCGGAAGGCAGCGCAGAGCAGGGAGCTGTGGTCCAAAGCTCCGGAGGCTGAAAAGTGGAGCAGTCCTGGGGGAAATGTTCACAAGGAAGAGCCCTGGCTATCCCTCAGCCAGGCACTTCATGGAAAAGGGCAACATCCCTCTGCTGTGTCCAGACATTCTTGGAAAGGGAGGATTTCTGGCAGGGAGGTGACACCTTGCCTGACAGCACCATGGAGCCAGTGTGTCCACTGCTGTCCTCAGCTGTGATGTGACTCTGCTGCTTCCAGGCACAACAGCCACCCCCAAGGGCCAGCACTGTGGGCACCATGTGTGGCTGAGCCCTGGCTGAGCCATCTGGCCACTGAGCATCCCACAGGCAGGGCAGGGCTGTAGATACCCCGGGTTCCAGAGGAACCACACCTCAGCACAGATCCCAGCAGTGAGAGGTGCGAGGTACACAGGACAGGGATCTTTTGGAGCTCCTGGCCATGCTGGAGATTGGCAGTGGGGTCAGCCCTTCCTGGGGCTGATCCTGCACCCAGGATGTGCTGGTGCCTTGCCTCTGCTCCCCATTTGCCCTTGTGGCCCCTACAGGGGGTTGAGGGAACAGTCATGACTGAAAGATACTTGCACGGGATGGGGTGCCTTTATTAAAGGCATCTGTTTGAAGCATCAGATACAGAAAATGCAGCAAAGCACAAGTCCCCTGTGTCCTACAAATGAGTGCAAGGGACAAGTCCAGGGCTCTGTGTCACCTGGGCAAATCTGGGCATCACCAGTACATGTAACACTCAGCATCAGCATTGGCTGGTGTTTTCTTGCTGCCACAGTTGCCTTGGAGCCATGTCCTGGTGCAGAGGGAACAAGCACCGTGTCCCCTGGGAGCACCTGTCCCTCTCCTCCTGTGCTCTGACACTGTGGAAGTCTCACTGCACTTTTTTCCTTCCCCAGGAAATGGCTACATTGAAGGCAAAGAGCTGGAAAATTTCTTCCAAGAGCTGGAAAGTGCAAGAAAGGGGGCGGGTGTGGTAAGAGCATCTCCTGGTTTTGCTCCCTCCTTCTCCTGTTCCCTCATGCCCAAAGATGCATGCTCATGTCAGCCTCATCTCCTTTGGGCACTGATGAGTGGGGCTGGGGCTCCTCTGGGAGGAAAGCAGGAGAACACCAACACAGGCAATGGGGAAAATGCATCCATCCCCTCTCTCCTTGATGGCAGGACTCAAAGAAGGACAATTTGGCTGACAAGATGAAGGAGTTCATGCACAAATACGACAAAAATGCAGATGGCAAAATCGAGATGGCAGAGGTGAGTGGTGCTGGACCTGACAAACCTTGGATTGTTTGTGTTCCACCCCCATGCTCGTGTTTCTCCTCCACCATTCCACCATGCCTGTGTTCCCCACAGCTGGCCCAGATCCTGCCCACGGAGGAGAATTTTCTGCTGTGTTTCCGTCAGCATGTGGGCTCCAGTTCAGAGTTCATGGAGGTGAGTGGGACAGGCTGTGCTGGGGGATCCCCAAGGAATTCAATCCAGCTCCACCATGGAAAAACAAGTGGGAACTTGAACTGCCCAAACCTCCCCTGGTCTCCCCCAAACTCTTGGCATTAACTCAGCACTGGGAGGTAGTGCTGGTTTAGGGAAGAGCGGAGAGTTTTCCCAGTTCTCTGCACCCCTTGGATCCTTCTCAGGGCAGCTGGGTGCCTCATCCCAGCCCCCAGGCAAAGTGAGCTGCAAGGATTTGGGCCTTTTTTGTAAACTTCCCCACATGGTTGCTCCTAAGTGCCCAAGGGATGTGCCAAAGCCAGCACTGCTTTGTGCCACCTCACAGCCTTGCTGGGCCCTTGCATGGGGTGAACCCACGCAAGTAGGAGAGAAATTGCAGGTGGGGAATAAAACATAGCTGGTGGTGGAAGGGAATGTGCAGCATCCTGGAGAGGAAGGAGCTTTTACATGGAAACTGAACCCTGGGTGGAGGGGAAAGCTGAAAGAAGAGCACCCTGTGACATGGTGGGGGGGTAAACAGGCACTATTGTTTAATTGGGGGAAACAATTAAATACTATTAAATATTAAAGCTTGGTCTCGCATACTGACATGAGGATAAAGGCACTTGAACTCTTGGTGTGGGGCTGAACAAAAGCATCCAGCCCCAAGGGAGAGCAGGTGACACCAGCAGCAGCTGTGGAATGGCCCCATCTCCGATAGGGTGGTGGGGGACACTCTCAGTGGGGGTTTATGGGGACACACACACACGTCAGGGGGGAGTGGGGACAGGAGCCCCTGCAAAGGCTCATGGCAGTCCCTCCACAGGCTTGGCGCAGGTACGACACGGATCGCAGCGGCTACATCGAAGCCAACGAGCTCAAGGTGGGCTGTGGGCATAGGGTGGGCTGGGTCCCTGCCAGGGGGACATCCCTGCTGGGACAGCTGGGGATGGGGACAGTGAGCAAAGCCCTCTCCTCCTAGGGCTTCTTATCGGACCTGCTGAAGAAGGCAAACCGGCCCTACGATGAGCCCAAGCTGCAGGAGTACACACAGACCATTGTAAGTGGGACCTGGGGCACTGTGCTCCCACCGGGGCTCTCAGCACCCCCGTCGGTGCGTGCAGGGGAGGAGGAGGTGGTGGGTGACAGGTACTGTCTGTGTCCCAACAGCTGCGGATGTTCGACATGAATGGGGACGGGAAGCTGGGCCTCTCCGAGATGTCCCGGTAAGGTCATGGGCAGCAAGAAGGAAGAGCTGGGGAAGGAAAGACACCTGAAATGCTCATATTTAGGAAGAGTCTGCTCCAGCTTCCAGGGAAAACTGTTTTCTCTTTAATTTATTCATATTTCTGAGCAAAGCATCACTGTGATTTAAGTGTCTTTTTCTGGCTGCTTCCCGCTCTTCCCTGCCCTTCTTGTTTTTCAGACTTTTGCCTGTGCAAGAAAACTTTCTTCTGAAGTTTCAGGTAACGTAATACTGCTCCCTATTGCTAATAAAACAAAAACAACCCATTCTCATTGCTTGTACCTCCAACCCCTCTCTCATACCCTGGTGTCCCTTGTCACTTTCCAGGGAATGAAGCTGTCCTCAGATGAGTTCAATGCCATCTTTGCCTTCTACGACAAGGTAGGGAGCTGGTTCATGGAAAACCACCCCAAATAAATATAAATTGGCAAAAAATAAACCCAAATTGTATGGGTTTGGTCGGGACAGTTCCCTGCTCTGGTTTTGAGTGGGAGAACTGGGTTTACCTCTGGCTGTGCTGGGTGAGGGTCTGGGGATGTCCGTGTCCAAGGGGGAATTGTGGGGCTTGTGTCCTTCCTGCTGTTGACGTCCCTCCCACACTCTCCAGGATGGGAATGGCTTCATTGATGAGAATGAGCTGGATGCACTTTTGAAAGACCTGTATGAGAAGAATAAAAAAGTAAGTGGGGGCCGAGCTTGGATGCCACCCTCAGGGCTCCCCAGTTCCTTCTCCCCTCTCCCAGCAGCATCTTTCCGTGTCCATGCTCCATGGAGACCAGGAGATGCTGGTCTGGGTGCTGACCCTGCATCCTCTTGGGAAGATGCACTGGAGATGCGGGGAGTGTAATCTCAGCCTGGGGGTATTCCCCAGGGGGAAAGGGGATGCCCACCCCCTCTTCCCCCATGCCTTGCAGGAGATGAACATCCAGCAGCTCACCAACTACAGGAAGAGCATCATGAACCTCTCCGACGGGGGCAAACTCTACCGCAAGGAACTGGAGATGGTGCTCTGCAATGAGCCCCCCATGTAGGACCCCCATACACACAGCCCATGCTCCTCCTCCCCTGAAACAAGCACAAGGTGGAGCCCCCATCACTGCAGAGCTCCCCCAACAGCTCTTGGGTTTGCTGTAGGTTGCTAAAATCCCATGTGGGGGGGAAAAGGTTTTTTTTTTTCCCATCTGCCTGGTTTGTTTAATTATATGACTTTTTTTTTCTTTGCGGGGGTGTTGTTTTCATTCCTTTGGTCTCTTGAGTTTCTATCATTTACCAAAGAACAGTTTACTAATAAATTCAAGTACTGCTAGACTGGAGCCCCTATTTCTCCATCCCATGGTGGGCTGCGGGGTGACAGGGAGGAGGGAGACATCCCCACACTCGGATCCCACAGAGGACATGGCTTCTGGGAAAGGGAGATGGAGCATTTGGGATGGAATGAGGGTCATTGAAAATTCCTGGGGAGCAGAGTGTAGGCAGGCTGGGTGGGGACACTGTACCTCCCAGGCCCTGCCAAAGCCTCTGGGACATCCCAAGGGTTGTTTCCCCCACTCCCAGTTTTGGAAACCAGTCCCAGGGTGACCTTTCCCACTCCTGTACTATCCAGTGCAGCCCAGCTGAGGCCTGCATGGCCCAGTGCAGTGCAGTCCCTTCTGGACATGTACAGCCCAGTACAACCCTGTACAGCCCATTATGACCCAGTGCAGCCCCACATAGCCCAGTATGGCCCAGTACAGGCCAGTACGTCCCTCTGTGGCTCAATACAATTCAGTATGGCCCAGTATCACACTATACAGACCTGTGTGGTGTTGTACAGTCCTACATGGCTAAGCACAGCCCAGTACTGACCTTTACAGTTCGACATGGCCCTGTACACCCTAGAATGGCACAGGGAAACCAAGTACAGCCCCATACATCCCAGCATGGCCCAGTACAGTCCTGCACAGTCCTGTACAGGTCCATATGGCCAAATAGAGCCCTGTATATCCCTGTAGAATCCTGTATGGTGTGTTACAATCCTGTATTGCTCGCTGTGGCCCAAGACTGCCCTGTATAGGCTTGTATGGCTCCATATGGTGCAGTGCAGCCCTATACAGCTCAAGTACAATGCTGTACAGCCCAGTATGGTGCAGTACCATCCTGTATGTCCCAGTATGGCCAAGTATAGCCTGGTACAAGATGGTCCAGCACAGTTTAGGTTGGCCCGCCATGTCCTAGTTGAGTCCTCCATATCCCAGTACAGCCTACTACAGCTCAGTATAGTGTAGGACAGCCCAGTATAGCCCGGTACAAGATGACCCAGTACAGCCTAGCATGGCTCACTACATCCCAGTTGAGTCCTGCATATCCCAGTACCGTCCAGCACTGCCCAGCACAGCCCAGCACCGCCGAGCACAGCCCAGCACAGCCCAGCACTGCCCAGTACAGCCCAGCACTGCCCAGTAAAGCCCAGCACAGCCCCGGACCGAGCGGGCCGGCGGCGCAGCTGCACTGACCCGTAGCGGCCGCCAGGGGGCAGGGCCGGCAGTGCCCGGGGCGCGGCGGCGCATGCGCGGGGCGGAGCGCTCAGCCGGCGCCCGTGGTGAGAAGTGCCCGCCCGCCGCCGCCACCGCCGCTGCTGCCGCCATGGCGCTCCTGCACAGCCGCCGGCTCCTCGCCGCCCCGCGCCTCGCCGCCGCCGCCTCCCGCGCCAGGTGAGGGCTGAGAGGTGGCTCAGCCCCTGGGGCCGCCCGCCGGTGCCGGCGGAGGGGGCTTTCCCGCGGCTGAGCCCCGTTCTGAGGTGGCGGTGGGGGGAGGCTGCGGGGAGCGGATCCCCCCGTGCGGCAGCGGGTGACGCGCGCCGGGGAAGGGGGTTGCCGGGGGGACGGACCGCGCTCGGATTGGCTGGGGAGGGGGGTCCTCGCCCTCTGATTGGCTGCGGCCCAGCCCGGCGCCCCCCGCCTGCCCTTGAGGCGCCGCCGTGGAGGGCGCGTAGGCACCGGGGAGCCCCGAGAAACGGGGCCGGGGGGAGGCTGTGCCCTAACGACGGGCTGGGACACCCGGTGCCTTCACCCATGGGTTGGGGACACCCTGTGCCTTAAGTGATTGGGCCAGGGTGTTGCTAGTGGTGTACACTGTGCTACGGGACAGGAATGATGTGGTCGATGAGAGGCTGGCCGTGCCCCGGCCATGTGCGCTCGCAGCGCAGAAAGCAGCCGTGTCCTGAGCTGCATCGCCGGCAGCGCAGGCATCAGGTAAAGGGAGGGGATTCCGCCCGTCTGGTCTGCTCTGCTGAGACCTCACCTGCAGCACTGCATCCACCTTTGGGACCTCAGCACAGGAAGGACATCGACCTGTTCGAGCAAGTCCAGAGGAGGCCGCAAAGATGATTAGCGGAATGGAGCACCATTAGTGGGGAAAGGCTGAGTGAAAGGGCTGGGGTTATTCAGCCTGGAAGAGAGAAGGCTTCGGGGTGACCTAATTGTGGTCTTCCAGTATCTAAAGGGGCTACAGGAGAGCTGGAAAGGGACTTTTGACAAGGGTATGGAATGCCAGGACAAGAGGGAATGGGTTTAAATTGACAGAGGGCAGAGGTAGATTAGCTATTAGGAACAAATTCTTCCCTGTGAGGGTGGTGAGGCTCTGGCACAGGTTGTCCAGAGAAACTGTGCCCATCCCATTCCTGGAAGTATTCAAGGCCAGGCTGGACAGGGCATGGAGCGTCCTGATCTAGTGGAAGATGTCCCTGTCTATGGCAGGGGTGTGTACAAGGTAATCTTTCAGGTCTCTTCCAGCCCAGACCGTTCCAGGATTGTGTATGGTGTGAAATGGGGCTGAGGTGGTGCTGTGTGGCCGCCCTGGGTAGTGGGACCAAAGGGACCTCTGCAGTGGCCTGGGGATCGTGCCCGCTGCAGCAGGCCTGCTGTACCCCACGATCCACGGAGGCAAGAGGTGTGCTGGGTGTGCTACAGCTGTGCCCTCAGGCGTACAAACCCTGGCAGGAGCAGGGTGGCAGTGACCTGTTTCTGTGAGGACCAGTCCTGCACTGGTAGCTCTGGATTCTGCTGTCTCTGGTCAGCAGAGGTTTGGATAGAGGGATGCAGGGTGCTGCTGGAGCTGTGTGGAAAGCCCAGAACAGTTTTCATGAAATACAGCTGACCTGAGAGCCACGGGGCTGGTAACATCACTGAGACCAGATGAACAAGAAGCAGAGTGTGCAGAGGGATCTGCACAAGGCCTTGCTGCTCTCTAGAACCCTTTGACTCCTGGCCCTCACCAGTGGAGAAGTATCTAAGAAACAGTTTCCAGACTATATCAGAGCAGGAAAGCAGTGATTTTTTTAATCACCATTCCAGCAGTCACTACTGCTTCTAAGTCAGCCTTCTGGCTCTTTTCGGCAGGGACAGAATAGCAGCTATCTAGAACTTGTGTTTTGTGCCCATGGACTGTAGCAGGCCTGTGAAAGATATGGAGCCTGCTGGCATAAGCTTTGATTTTTCTCAAGCTTGTTATACAGCAAATTATAAATTACCAAATTTCATTGAGGTCACCCAAGAGAGGTTAAGTTTTGTAAGTAAGGAGCCTCTGTGCACACCCCCATTTTCCTGCTCAGGAATATTGGCTTATTACGCAGCAAGGGAATCCAAGCACTGATTAGCAGTTTCTGTTTCCTTATCTTCAGCAATATAATGTGGTGCCCCAGCTGCTAGCATTACTACCAGCTGAGAATGCTCTTTCTGAAAGCAGAATGGAGATAAAGAGATAGGAAATGGTTAAAATGGCTCCGTTGACACACAAATGCTAATTAGGGTGATAACTCAGTCTGCTGCTCTGATGTATCACAAGACAGCTATTTAAATACTTTTCCTGGTGGAAAGCTTACCTGAAGCTCACTGGGGCAAGGAATTTGTAGGCTTGAAAGGCCCTGTAGTAGCCAGCAGGCTGTTGGCATTGTTCTTTTGTAAATATTTGCTTTAGATGTGGTTTGCATAGAGCCCCACAGCCTTTGGCCCCTCGATCTGCTCTGTCTTGCAGAACTGCTGTGGGGGCTTTGGCAAAGCTTCTGAAATCCGGTGTCTTATGTGGCTGTACCTCAGGGAACGTGGGCTGGCCTCTCCACTATGGAAACCTTCACTGGGCTTGTAAATGCTTGCTCTCCGGGCTTGGCTTAGTTCTTAAGCACTTCTTAGGTCTGTGCACTTGAGGCATAAGTTCCACATACATTTTTGAAAGGTGTTGCAGATTTATGTAATTCCTGGTGCATTTTCCCACCCTCTCTGTACCACTGCACTTGGAGCTTTTCATTAAACCAGCTCAGAAGACCAGCATGGCTGAAGAGTACAGAGACTGGATACCAGCTCTGATGAGCATCTTAACTCTGACTGGGCCTTCCGTGTTGAAGTCCTGTAGCTAGAGAATGTGCTTCCTTTGGCTTACATTGAATATCCCTAGGGTAGGTCATCCCCAGCTTAATTTTACCTCTGGTTACTTTTCCACGCTGAGTACCTCTGGCCTGGCAGAGATGTGCAGTTTATAGCTTTGACCTTTATTCAAGCCCAATGTTCTTGTAATTGCTCAGAATAAAATACAAGGCAGTGCAGGGACAAGAACAGTAATGTGGTAGCAGTGTCTTAGGGTTTGTAGCCTTGGATCCCTACTAGATCTCTTTTTCCCAAACTCCTTTTGGAAAGCTTTGCCTCTGTGTTCTCTTTGGCATCCTGCAGTGTTTGGACAACTAAGCCTAGACTTTTTTTCTCCTTTCTCCCTGCAAGCTCACCTCCCTGGAAACACCAGAGGAGTCTTGTTTTGCTTGGAAACAGTCATGCTGTGAACGGGAAAATAAGTCCTGAACCTACCCTTCGGTGCCTTAAGCCAACACAAAAACCGGATCAGAACAAAAGTACTTAACTCTCTGGAGTGCTGCAGCTTAGGTAAATGCCTGTGGGATCAGCATTAATTGCAGTATGTTAAAACTCAGTGACCTGCCTAAGCCTTAGCAGGATCGGGACCTAAATACCCCAAACACTGTAAGCTGCTAAAGCCCGGCAGAAAGTAGGTGCTGTCACCATCTCCAGAGTAGCAGCTCTTTAAAAGTAGCAGGCCAGACTCCTGCAGCCCTTGATACCAAAGTAATCCTAGACCAGGTAAACTGCAGAGAGACACACTTCTGCACACTGCTCTTCTCTTTCCCTGCCTCTCCATTGCCAGGAACTCATTGGGAGGGGTTTGTCCAAAGCTGCCTGAACCTGCATCAGGAGTTTGCTCTGACAGTCCCCTTGACGTGTTCTGCTCAGGTTGGTTCTCCAAATCACTCCCTCCACACTGGCTGCAGCCCCTGTCCCTCTCTGGAGGGTGTGTGTTGATGGCATGACTGACTCATTCTCTTTTCCAAGTTAATCCTATACTTGTAGAGGTAATTAAGACTGGTTAGTGGTCTGAAAAACGTTGAGCACATCTTCCATTTTTAAACTGCTGAAGTGGCTCTTGCTCTTCCTCAAAGCCTGTGAAAAGGACAAACAGGCTTTTTTTTTAATTTAGAAATAGTTTATAGATGGGAAGAGCAGTTAGTCTGAAGAGGGCAAATGATGTTTGGGACTCCATGAGATGGAATCTACATACATGGGACAGTGCAAAATTTTTCTGTAGTGAGTAAACCTGGCCAAAATGGACCTAAAACAGGGACAGAGTGGAGAGGAGAGATGATTTTGTGAGTTTTGCTGATCAGTTAGAGCTTCCTTAACCCGCCTGGCCCAGATCTGTATTTGCCTACCCAGTCTCCATTACACACTCAGCAGGAGTTCTGGCTGGCCCTGGGCTGGCTCCAGGCTGACTGCATTGCCTGGGGCAGGGACCAGCCCCAGGACAGCATTCCCAAGTTGGGAAAGGATCTTATTATCAGGTGAGGTAGCCTTTCCTGGGCTGCAAAGCTTACTAAAGCTGTCTGTGTGTTTCTCTCCTTCAGCAATCAAGGCTTGAGTTCAGTTCTCCAAGAGATAAACCCAATCTACTTCCCATGGCACCCTTTGTTCCCCACTGAGCTGGGGGACCTGGGTAGGCACCCGTGGTGAGTCAGGACACTCAGAGCTGCATTCAGTGCCTTCAGGAGGGGGCTGAGACAGCCACAGCCCTCTGCCAGGCAGGTTAAAAAACACCACACTGCTGCTCCTGCACTGTCTGCAGGCCTGCAAAGCCTGGACCTGGGACAGGGCCGAGACTGTGGCCAAAGGAAATAACAGGTTTCTTTTTATAGCATGGTCTGCTCTGCCCTTGACATTAAGAGAGACTCTCCATCTTCAGGGTGTGCTGCCAGCAGGGCAGAGGCAGGTGGCTCCTCATATTGAGGGAACTAAAGCTCCTCTCGATGCAGGGAGGTTTTGTGCTTGACAGCAGGGAAGGGTCTTCACATCAGAGCTTGTAACTTGTCACACAGGGAAGAAACTGTCTTCTCTGATTTCCTGGAAAACTGCATTTGTCTACAACACCAGGGGAGGCAGAATTTGTGGGGCAAGGAGTGGAAATATCTTTGTTCTGTCAGCCAATGTTGGGAGAAAAACAAATTAGTTTTCATTAGGCTCTAGTACTAGAGCCTTTCCAGGAGTTTGGAACAGACTCCGTATTTATGTTTTGTGCAATTGCCCGAGTCTGGCCAAGGTTCCCTGGAGGGGAATAACCTGTGCAATCTCACATGCAGGCTCTGGGCACTTGTCCAGAGCGTAAGAGTTCAAGGCTTCAGTTTCCCGGGCTCTTTGTGGTGTTAGCACATAAGGCAAACAGGAGCATTTCAACATGCTAGTGACTGAGAGGGAGTCAGTTATCTTCAGCCAAAATGAACTGAGGCTTTTTACCCATTCTGCTATATGTGATGTGATTTAAATGGTTTGGGATTTTTTGGTAATTCTCTGAACACTATTTGTATCTTTTTCAGTGGTTTTAAAGACAAGATTTGTCTTGAGGGTTTATGTTGGTGCATACCTCTGCCCAGTTCTCAAGCCTCATGCTTAGCTTCTTCTTTCTCCCCTTAGCTCATGGTGGTCCCATGTGGAGATGGGTCCCCCCGACCCCATCCTGGGGGTGACAGAAGCTTACAAGCGTGACACCAACTCCAAGAAGATGAACCTGGGTGTGGGGGCATATCGGGATGACAACGGGAAGCCCTATGTCCTGAACTGTGTTCGCAAGGTGAGCGGGGTGCTGGCTGCTGGGCAGAGACAGATCCGGGTGCCAGGTACCCTGAGAGAGTCAGGGAGGGGGAAGATCACTAAGCAATAAACTTAAAATAAAACTTAAAATAAACTTAAATAAACTTCTTTAAAATAAACTTCATCTCTAACAGAGCAGGACAGTATTCCTGGATGTCTCCCTTAGCAGGACTAATGCTTTTGAGACATGACAGAGCTGTTAAGTAGTACAGGACAGAACAGGGTATACATGTCCTGTTCCCATTCA
The DNA here is from genome assembly GCF_021018805.1 of Prinia subflava. Lineage (NCBI taxonomy): Eukaryota > Metazoa > Chordata > Aves > Passeriformes > Cisticolidae > Prinia > Prinia subflava. The sequence continues at coordinate 13,978,927 of NC_086259.1, forward strand.
GGTAAATAACTCATAGGTGACTTCCATAAGCCCTCCAATGCACCTGTTCTCTGAACTTCAAGGTGCTTCCTGAATAGGAAACACCTTGAAGGTTTCACTGTTCTTTAGGGCACCCCACAAGGGAGGAAGGAGCTGACATCGGCCCCTTAGTGGATTAGTCTTAGAAATTCTGCTGAGCTGATGTTACCAGTTTCTCCATAAGCCCCTCTAAAACTCCAGCCCGGGGAGCTGGGTGTGGACATTGCCCTTGAGGGGATTATGGGGTCTTTTAGGGCTGTCAGGGTAGAAAATAGGCTGTTAAATAGCTCGCAGCTGACACGTGCATTGATAGGGAGAGTGCCTTTTCCATGTGTCTCATCAGTGTGGGGTTAAAGCCATCCCTTGCCATTCCTCTCTCTGTGCAGCTGGGTCACAACCAGGGAGCCTGGATGGTGTCACAGGGACAGTTTCCTGGTGGTATGTGAATGCTGCCAGGGTCTGTGGCACTCCCAGCATGACAAGGCCCTGCAAAAGGTTTGGTGCCCTACCTGGTTTGGGGATGTCTCCTATATAGAGATAATATCTGCCTCTCAGTAGCACTCAAGTCTTGCTTTCCTGCAGGACAATTCCTGCTTGGGTAAAGTCTGTTCTTGTGAAGCAGCATTGACTTGTAATGGGCTGGAAGTGGTGCTCTCTTCTGGTGCCAGGTTTCCTTGGCTCCACTGTACCAATGGTGACACCCACTGAGGGCTCTGGTGGCTGTGGGGTTTTATCTGAAATGTTTACTGCTGTCCCGTGCCTGGAATGAGCCCTGCAGAGAAACTCCTGTAAACCAACCTTTGCCCCTTTCAAGCAAGCAAATGTGCAGAGAAGTGACCTTCAGCTGTCCATCATTCTCTCCATGGTGATGCCTTCCCCGCTGAGCTTGTGTCCTCTCTTCCAGGCAGAGGCCATGATAGCAGCCAAGAAGATGGATAAGGAGTACTTGCCCATCGGGGGTCTAGCAGATTTCACCCGGGCATCTGCAGAACTGGCTCTGGGGGAAAACAGTGAGGCTTTCAAGAGCGGCCGGGTAAGGAGAGGCAGGGACACAGGGGCAGGGAGGACACACGGTTGGTATGTGGGTGCTCAGCAACTGTGGAAGAACTGCTGGGGTATTGATGCTTCTGAGTTGTGGGATGGCTGGGTCCAAGCATCACTGCTTCCTCTGAAGGCTGGGGTGAAACAGCCTTGTCCAAGGAGAGGATTTAACCTTGCCAGGGGGCCCAGCTCCCTGCCCTGGAGCTGGACCTGCTGACCCCTGTGGTCCCTCCAGCTCCTTGTCCCTGTTTTGATGTACTGCTAGCATAGTGACTGTGCTCTCCCTGTAACACAACATGGCTACTCAGACTCAGATTTTTTTTTCTTTTCTTGCAGTATGTTACTGTGCAGGGTATTTCTGGGACTGGATCTCTGCGAATTGGAGCCAACTTTTTGGTGAGTGCCTGGCCAGCAGTGGAAGGAGAGGATATATTTTCACCAGAGCTGAATTTTTAGGGTTTTCTAACTGCTTGAATGTATTCAACCTGTTTGAATGCTCTGTCTTTCCATTGGCCAGCAACGATTCTTCAAAGCCAGCCGTGATGTGTATCTACCCAAACCATCCTGGGGCAATCACACTCCCATTTTCCGTGATGCTGGCATGCAGCTTCAGGCTTATCGCTACTATGACCCCAAGACCTGCAGCCTTGACTTCTCTGGAGCCATGGATGACATTTCTGTGAGTTGCCTTCCATGCCTGGAAGAAGGAAGGCCATGTGGGGAAAAGGGTGGTGATCCTACTTTACCCTATATGTGATGATGCAGCATGAAGCTGTGTCAGGGGAGATTTAGGCAGGATATTAGAAAAAGGTTTTTCACCCAGAGCACGGTTGGGCACTGAAATAGAGTCCCGAGGAAAGTGGTCATGGCACCAAGTCTGCCGGGCTTCGAGCCGTGTTTGAACAATTCAGGCACACAGTGTGAATCTCAGGGTTGTCCTGTGCAGGACCAAGGAGTTGGACTCCTTATGGGTTCATTCCAGCTTGGAATATTCTATCATTCTGTGATGCCTGGAGGCATTAAACCAAGGCTAGAAGCCTCACAGAACTTATATAAGCTGTCTCATCTGTTGAGGAGAGTGCTCCGATATCATTGATGATTAATTCTCTATAACATCTTCCTTAGAAAATTCCAGAGAAGAGCATCATCCTCCTACATGCTTGTGCTCACAACCCCACTGGGGTGGATCCCCGGCAGGAGCAATGGAAGGAGTTGGCAGCTATGGTGAAGGTAAGCAATGTCCCAGGGGTATTGTGCCATTCCTGGGAAAACCACATCTCTGGCCTTTCTTGGGTGGCACCTGGTCTTCACTTCACTAAAGGTTATTCCCTTCCCTGGAGCCAGGATGGGTGTCATGTTCCTGACAGGAGCTAGCCAAATGCACGCAGAAAGCTTCTAGCTGACCATTGGGCTTTCTGCTGGCACTGCCCCAGGAAGCTGCAGTAGGGAGACCTGAGAGGAGAGCAGCAGGGTTGAAAGCATGAGCTGTGATTGCTGTAGAGGAGGACCCAGTGCTGGTGTGTTAAAAATGCTGGAAGAGCTCTCACATGCCTGGTGCCTCCTTGCAAGCTTCAGCTGGAAATAGAGAAGGTTCTACCCTCTCCTCCTTCCTGCTGCTCCGTCAAGCTTATAGCCAGTAAAATTTGGCTGGAAGATACCTGGCTGTAGTAGGGCTCTGAGAACTGCTAGATACCAAAGTGATCTCTGTGGCCTACAGAAGGGTAAATCTCCTGCCTAAGGGGCAGTGCATCTGGTATATCTGCCTAGCTAACTAGAGAGTTCCCAGGTGATTTTCCTGGAAACTGATAATACAGAAGACATTGAAGTAGACTATTTTATTACTGTTGAATCTGCTTGTGCTTCCTGGGCCAGACTTGCACATTGCATAAGTGCACTGGAGGGTCTTTAGCTGCTGTTTTGATGTGTGGTGGGTAGTTCCAGATTTTGGGCTGCTTTCCCTGTGGTGAGTGAAGGGGAATGGCTCTTTCTGGAGTAGAATGGCTGCAGGTGGACAGACCACTGTCTGCATGGCTTTTCTCAGCCTGCTGCCCTGCTCCTTGGAGGGGTGCTCAGCTTCTGTGACACTCTCTTCCATCTTTGCTGGCAGAAACGAAACCTCCTCGTGTACTTTGACATGGCCTACCAGGGCTTTGCCAGTGGGGACATCAACCGGGATGCCTGGGCTGTGCGGTATTTCATCGAGCAGGGCATCAACATTGTCCTGTCACAGTCCTTTGCTAAGAACATGGGGCTCTATGGTGAGTAGGACACATGGCGAGGAAATAGTTTAATCCAGGCTGCTGGTGGGATCCCAATACCTCCAGGGTTTTAGCAGCCAGTGTCTTCCTGCAGCCTGTGTTCATCCTGCAGTACTGAGCAGGGATAACCCATTAGGAGCTGGTGGAGACCCTTCTAGAGAACAGGGATCCACGAAAGCTGTGTGGTGTTGGGTGCCACGGTATAAGAGGGATATAAAGCTTTCAGAGAGTGTCCAAAGAAGACTACAAAGATGGTGAATGGTCTAAAAGAGAAACCATACACGGAGCAGTTGAGGACACTTGGCTTGGTCAACCTGCTCATCGTGGGCATCAGCCTCCTCCCAAGGGGCAGCACCTGTTCTCTGTGACCAGTGACAGGACCCAAGGGAATGACATAGAACTGTGTCAGGGAGGATTTAGGCTGGATATTAGGAAAAGGTTCTTAACCTAAAGGGTGATTGGGTATTGGAACAGGCTTCCCAGGGAAGTGGTCATAGCACTAAGCCTGACAGAGCTTAAGGAGTGTTATGACAATGGTGTCAGACACAGGAATCGTGGGATTCTTGGGGTTGTTCTGTGCGGGACCAAAAACTGCACTCAATGATCCTTCCAACTGATGATATTCTGTGATTCTCTTAGGAGAGCGAGCGGGTGCCTTCACAGTGATCTGCAGTGATGCAGATGAAGCCAAGAGGGTCGAATCCCAGCTGAAGATCCTCATCCGCCCCATGTATTCCAACCCACCCGTGAATGGAGCGCGCATTGCCTCTATGATCCTGAACACCCCTGACCTACGGAAGGAGTGGTAAGAGGAAATCCATAATGTTCATGACAGTGAGGTCTCTGTGCAGCCCTGTGCTGTGCTTACTGTGTGCTGCTGACACAGGCAGCTCTTAGCTTCAGGAACAGTCAGAACCATGTTTACTCTGGAGAAATCCCTGCTTATGTCCTGGCATCAGCTGGTGTCAGTTTAACCTGACACAAACAGGCTTTCCTTGTGTTACCAAGGAAGAAAACACTGAAAAGGAGGGGATAAAGCTCCCGAAGGATTGAGGGCTGCAGGAGCTGCTTATCCAAGAAGCATGGAAGTCTGAGGTGGTGTAGCCATGTAGTGTGTCTCATGTGGGGGCTGTGGAAGTGTAAGCCCCCTGGGAATGAGACTCAGGAATATAACCCTCATGCCCTAAGCCTGATTCCTGGCATCAGCCTGTGCTGTTTTCCCAGCCCCTTGGTGCCAGGTCCCTCCCAACAGCTGGCCTGGCAGAACAAAGGCTGGCAGTGTGCTGTGGCCTCGCTGGGGGTTGTGTTCTTTTGGCAGCCTGACACTTGTGCCTGATCCAGGGCCCAGCAGAGACATTTCCTAGCTATGCTGCTTTGAAGCAGGGCCTGTTTGCCAATGCTACCCCTGCACTCTTGGTTTATCTGTAGATACTATTTTATCTGGGTTTGAGTAGTTCTGCCATGAGGCATCCTACTGAATCATGGCTTTCAGATGTGAAAAATGTCTGTATTGTGGTAGTAGTGTCCAACAGCAATGGAATAAATAAAAAGAGGTCACCTTCAGGTATCAGGAGAAAGAAGCAGCTCCCCCAGCTGGAGCTACATCTTCATGCTCATCTGCATCCCTCTATGGGGCCCCTCCAGGTAGAGAGGTTGATTTTCAATAGCTGGGGTGGGGAGAGCAGCATTGTTGTGTTCCAGCCCTGCTCTGAATGGTTCCTGGGTTGGCTCCTCAGGCTCACAGAGGTGAAGGGCATGGCTGACCGGATCATCAGCATGCGGACTCAGCTGGTGTCCAACCTGAAGAAAGAGGGATCCTCCAAAAACTGGCAGCACATCACTGACCAGATCGGCATGTTCTGCTTCACAGGGCTGAAGCCTGAGCAGGTAAACACAATTCCAGTGGTCTCAAAGTGCCATTTGGAGTCCTTGTAAGTTTTTGACTGCAGATGCCAAAATGAGCTCTTGTCAGCACTTCTTCTTCAAGAGGAACATCTTCCAAGCCTTAAGCACTGGCACATCATGGGGATCCCGGTTTTGCTCTGTTCCCTGCTTACTTGGGGAGATTGAAAGTAAATGTAGCTGTCATGTTTATCAAAGCAAGCAGTCACTTGGTGCTGCTCTGAAGTGACCTTAAAAGTCAGCTCAAGTGAGGTGACTGTTCCAGCTGAACATCTGTAGTGTTGCTGGTTGAGTTGAGTGCACAGCGTACTCTGCAGGTAGTGGGATGTCCTGTCTGCTGGCAGCCAGTTTGCTTTGAGTTTCAGCAAGCTGGGTAAATTTGCACTTTGCTGACACAGCAGAGGTTGGCCTGCAGTTTGAACTTTGCTCTTTCACTGCAGGTGGAACGGCTGATCAAGGAGTTCTCAGTCTACATGACAAAGGATGGACGCATCTCTGTGGCGGGAGTTACGTCAGGCAATGTGGGTTACCTGGCTCATGCCATCCATCAAGTCACAAAGTAAAGACAAAGGGGTGCCCTGGAGCTGGTGGCTTTCCCTTCCCCACCAATCGAAGATGAGGAGGGAAAAGAAACAAGCAGAATACGTCCAACCACAGCACTTGAAGCCGCTGCTGAATGTATCTTGTAGATGAGTTGTTATAGAGGCCTAGTCAAATCCACCCTGTGTTGTGGAGCAGGGACATCATTGTTGGCTCCTGCTCATCACAGCTGTTCTTCCCTGCTGTCCATCCTTTCTCCATCAGCCCCAGCACCTATCTACGCTGGAGGAAGCAAATGTTTAGCAATGCCATCCTACCAAAGGTATAGGCACCAAAGGCTTCTCCGCACACATTTCTCCATGAGAAGGCTTTGTGAGGCTGTTGGCTGCTGGCCCAAGCAGCAGCAGGCAGGGAGCTGGGTGGGCTGAGTTGGAGGGCTGCTCTGGTGTGCTCCTCCAGATTCCTCAGCCAGTCCCTGCTGCCAGCAGGCTTCATTCTCCTCCATCATCCCAGCCTGGGGCTGGGCAGCACCAAAGCTGTCCTCTGACAACTCTGAGGACTTCTCAGCAAACTCTGCTCCGTCATTGGCTTCACTCTTTCCATCTGGGACTCTCCTTTCAGGTGTAATTCACAGTGGCATCAGTGCGTGGGGCAGACCAGTGTCCCTCTTCTAAACCTCTCATACCTGGAGGTGAAACAATCTCTCACCCCCCCCTTCCCCTCCCCAATAAGAATCTCCTCTGAAAACTCTCTGGTGGTCTCTGCCTCCCCCCATCCCTGTCCTAATCCCAGCAGTCCAGTCTTATACCTCCAGCAGCCCTCCCTGCAGTCTTTGTACAAGTCCCAAAGTTCTAAGCCAAGCAGCTGGCCCTGCAGTATCTCCCTTGTGTGGAGGTGTGGGGCATCACTCTCTGCTCTGTTCAACCACATTTCTGGTGACACCAGAAAACAGAGATCTTGAGAGAAATCTGATGACTCAAAAACAGTTCTCTCCTTCTAAACCGAGTGTCCCTGAGGTCCTGTGACTTACTGGACTCCAATTTTTAATCCAAATAAAACTGGTGCGTGGCTATGTTGAGCTGGGGACTTCATCCTGTCCCTTCCGTGCACCAAACATTCCCTCTCAGGGCTGTGCTAGCACAGGGGATCTTACACGACCAGTGAAACCCTCATCTCCTGAGAATGCCATGTAGAAAGAGGTAATTCCCACTGATGGCCCCGGGATCACAGTGTATGTGAACTGAAGTTGTCCAGGTGCAAGCTAGTGTCATGGAGCTGAAATTGAAGCCTGTGGTGTTCAACATAGGTGTTGAGGAGAGAACAAACTCCCAAAAGCTGTCTGCTTTGGGATATGGGGTCATCCTTGGCCACTGGCCCACGATGGAGTGGAGCCTCCTTAAGCAGGGCTGGAGGTATTAGCTCTTGAGTTTGTGAATTGTCTCCTTTCACAGGCACCTCTTCCCTCTGCAACCATACCAGGGTATTAGCAGGGCAGCCCTCATTTTCCATTCCTGCCGAGGGCAGCTGTGTGCCCGCTGGAGCTGGGACAGGTCCGGTCTGGTGCACCTGTCCCGGTCTAGTGCGTGTTGTTGCCACACTAGCTGGAAGGCTGGATCCTCCCGCCGCTCCCTGACAGAAGGTTTCCGCTCCCACGCCGCTTGTTTACTGGCCCGATGCCCACAGCCGCTGCTTGCTGTCCTTTGTGCAATAAACCGCTTTCCATACCGCACACGCCGCGGGTGCTGCCCCACGGTGCTGTGGGTTCCTGTGCTGTGGTCCCCGGTTCTGCGTGGCTCTGGAGCTGCCGCCTCCTCCCCTCTTACCCGCGTGGGGCCGTTCTCCTGCTCCTTCTCTGTACAATAAAAGCACCCTGGAACACAGCCCCGTCTCTCGCCCTCTCCTTGCCGCGGGTCCCCGCGGGCTCAGCCTCTGGGAAGAGCTGCCCGAAGGGGGGTGTTACCCCATCTCCGGGACTGGACTACAACCCCCGGCGTGCAGCGGGCAGGGCGGGGCCGCCGCCGCGCCGCCGCTGCCGCCGAGCTCGGCTGGGGCCGGAGCCGAAGAGAGCGGAGCAGAGCGCGCTCCCCGCCTGGTGAGTGGGGACGGGATACGGACGGACCGGGGGGACACACGCGGGGAACCCAGCGACCGGCTAGGGCAGGAGTCTGTGCCTCCCCTGCGAGCGCGGGCTGAGGGTCACCGGCTCCGGGCCTTGCTGCTCCGGGCGGGGGGCGCCGCCGGGGCCCGAGCGGGGCCGCGGGTCTGTCGAGTCACCCTCGGCGAAGCGCCTGCTCCGGGGGTTTCTGGCTGCCAGAGTATGGCGGCTTTGCCTGGAGGGAAAGGACACCCTTCAGCATCCTCCCCCAGGCCGTGGGAGAAGCATCGACCCCCTGCAGCATCCTCGGCCGAGTGGGAACTTCAGCCCACGCGGACCCACCGGCCTGTCCCTCCAAGCTCCTACCCACGGGCCACAGGGCGGCCTTTCCTCCCCTTCCCCAGAAATATTTACAGAGGATTCATAGCACAAGCACAGAGTTTAAATAGCCCAGAAGCAAGGACTGAGCTGGGCAGAAAGTCTGTAGATGTTCTCTAGGAATAAAAACCATATTTCCTTGAAAAGAGATTTCCCGTGGTCATGTAGATTCCTGCAAAATTCTGCCAGGTTGTGAGGGTAGATCTCCTCCAGCTTAGAGGCACTGGGATGAGATTTGGACTTTCCAGCCCCCAAGGGCTGTGATGTTGGAAACACTAGATCTTCAGATCCAAAAGCTTCTGAGACATCATCTCCTGCTGGTTGTCACCCTGGGGTGCACTGGAAGGGGCCAGTCCTGCTTTTCCTGTTGACACAGTATTTCTGCTGCACACAGGTCATTCCTGTTGAGCCCAGCCTTGCCCTTTACCCAGGAGCACGTGCACAGCTGCTCTTGCAGAGCTTGCAGAAATTAGGTTTGGAAATCAGGAAGTGAGCCATGACAATGGGTCTCATGTCCACAGAAAGGCAGATGCTGCTGTGAGGCTGCAGCTCCTCAGCCCCAAAGCCAGGGTCCAGTCCCCCATCCGACAGCAGTTGTGTCCTCTCCCTCGATTTGAGGGACAAGAGGTGAGTTGTGCTGGATCTCTGCTGGTGTGTGTGTGCTGTGACCCCCTCAAGCTAAGACCCTCAGTTCCCCTGTGCCCCCACCTGATGCCCAGGTTGTCCCTTGTTAATATAATTTAACACTCCACAGTGTCATTCTTCATCCCCTTGTAGGAGTAGGGAAGTGCCTGACTCCTGTGTTGCTGCATTCCAGCCTGTTTGCTGCCCTTCCTGCCTGATGGAGCCAGCGCTGGCGGAGGACGCTCCTCGAGGTGCCCGGCTGAGCCTGGTGCAGGACCACTAGTGGGACGTGGATGAGGAGGGACACCTGAGGAGGGACAATGGCTCAGGGCACTGGGAGCATCAACAGTGACTACAAGGATTGGGAGTGGAACGACGATGCTGGTGAACGGGCCAGGCTCCTGCAGAGCCCTAGTGTGGAGACGGTGTCCAAAACTTCAGAGAGCCAAGGAAATGGTCTGGGGACCACGTCAGCTCTGGGAGCTGTCTTCATTGTGGTCAACGCTGCCCTCGGGGCTGGGCTGCTCAACTTCCCTGCTGCCTTCAGCATGGCTGGTGGCGTGGCTGCAGGCATCACCCTGCAGATGGTGAGAGAGTGGGGGAGGGACAGTCTCCTATCCCACCCTGGGAGGGTGCATGGGAGGAACATGTGGTGCTCCAGAAAGGGCTTGGGGAGGACCAGACTCCTAGGAAGCAGCTCTTTTGGGTAAGGTGCACCAGAGATGCTCAGTGTATTCAGGGGTGGCTCCCTGGGGTGGCTCAGGTGACTTTGCCGTGTTATTGGCTCAGTGTTCTCTCCCTGTCTCTCACCCGTCCCAGTGCATGCTGATCTTCATCATTGGAGGCTTGGTCATCCTGGCGTACTGCTCACAGGCCAGCAATGAGCGCACCTACCAGGAGGTTGTGTGGGCTGTCTGTGGGAAGGTGCCTGGTGTGCTGTGCGAGGTGGCCATCGCTGTCTACACCTTCGGCACCTGCATCGCCTTCCTCATCATCATTGGGGACCAGGAGGACAAGAGTAAGAGCGGCCCATGGAGCAAATAGTAATCAGTTGTTGAGTTGTTGTCCCTTCAGCTGGAAGGGCCAACCTGACCATCTTGGTTGTCCCCACAGTCATAGCTGCGCTGGTGAAGGAGCCTGAGGAAGTTGGGAGCAGCCGCTGGTACACAGACCGCAAGTTCACCATCAGCATCACTGCCTTCCTCCTCATCCTGCCCCTCTCCATCCCCAAAGAGATTGGCTTCCAGAAATATGCCAGGTGGGTGGGAAGAACCCTCTGGGGCTGGGAGTTGGGGTGGGCCAGCCAGCACAGTTGCAGAGGACAGGGACTGGAAAAGCTGTAGTTCTAGTGCCATATCTGCCCACTCACCATCTGCCTTCCCATGCCTCAGTTTCTCCATCTGTGAAGCAGAGGAGCAGCTGAGCACCGTGCAGCCACAGTGTCGTACTTCAGGGCTTGTGTCCCTCCCTTCTGCATGGTGGAGGAAGCAGGGAATGCTGCTTTCAACTACATTGTCTCCTATCTTTGGAGTTGGCAATCCAGCAGAAAGGAGAGCCAGTAAGTGTCCCTAGGTTGGGTGGTCTGCAGGCCAGCCCTGCTCCACCAAGAATCTTGGTGTGACCTGGCTGCTGGAGCTGGACTAGGGGCACCAAGGAGTGTCACTGCTTCAACACTCACCTCCTTCTCCAGCCCAAAACCCAAGTCTGCAGGTTTGCCACTCACAGAAGCATGGGATAACCCCCAAATGCAACAGAATTGTGTTGGCGCCTGCTTGGGGGACAGCAGGTGACATTTCCTGGCATATTCCCATGGGAAGGGAGAGCAAAAATGGATCTGATAGGCAGGAGGGGGGTAGCCTGGGCTGTGCAGGGCAGAAGATGGGGATGGAGAAGCTGGGAGGAGAGACGCTGCCTGAAGTGGGGAGGCAGAGCACTCACAGCCTCCTATCCCCTCTCACAGCTCCCTCAGTGTGGTTGGCACATGGTATGTCACAGCAGTCATTATCATCAAGTACATCTGGCCTGACAAGGAGCTGGTGCCTGTGGAGATCCCCACCAGGTGAGAGCAAGTGCCATCACAGCACTGCAGAGCCAGGCAGGGCTGTGGGAGCAAGGGCTGCAAAGGCTGGGGATGAATCTTTCATCAGTCCCATCCCTGGGACTCTGCATATTGCTGCCAGAAGCTCCCAAGTGCCTGCACCTCTGCATGTTTCAGAGGAGCAGGTGGTGAAGAGGAGGAAAAGGACCTCCTAAAGGTCCCCATGGCTCCATCACAGGTTTTGATCAGCACTGATTGGCTTTTACCTCTGACATATCCAGGCCCTGGATTCCCTGTGCAGTGCTTGTGCTTACCCAGCAACAAGGGCTGTGTCTATATTTGGATGATTTTGGTTATTTCCTTGGTCAGCACAACCACTGTGGCTTACTCCCTTCCTCACAGTATATATTTTTGGATCCAGTGCAGGAGTATTACTTTTGTATGCTCAGGTTTGGCTGTTTCTGTCTCAGTGAAAGGCCCTGGTCTTCAGGCAGTACCAGGTCCCAGAAAACCTCATTCCATGCAATGATCATTCTGGGTGGGGGGATGCAGTAATGGCAAAGACACTGAGCACTCCCAGCTCATCCTCCCCTGGGGCACTGGATGGGGGTCACAGGGGATTCTGGTCTGACTGATGGGTGTTTCTCTCCTGCCAGCCCCTCCACCTGGACAGCTGTCTTCAATGCCATGCCCACCATCTGCTTTGGGTTTCAGGTAAGGCCAAGAGCTTGGCGCTCCTCTTCCATCCTGTGGTTGCTCGGGTGGCAGACTGAAACCCTGCCTGTGTGATTGTCTTGGTGATTGGCTAAAACCCTGCCCGTGTGCACACTGCACAGCTGTGCAAGGAAGCTGAAGCCTTTTTAACATCTCACCACCACTGGATAGAGATGGATCCATTTTACCCAAACTAGGACATACAGAGCAGCCTATCCCCCCCCTTCCCTTCTCTAGTGACAAACCTGGGGGGTCACAGTATCACAACAAATGCAGAATATCATGAGTAGGATGCCATGTTCATGGTTCAGCCCATCATGTATCCCCACTGTCTCTGTGTCCTGGCAGTGCCATGTGAGCAGCGTGCCCGTCTTTAACAGCATGAAGCAGCCTGAGGTGAAGACTTGGGGGGCAGTGGTGACCGCAGCCATGGTGATTGCTCTCTTTGTCTACACAGGCACTGGTAAGTGAGGGGACACCATGTGGGTATGGCACAGTCCTTGGAGTGGCTGTGAGCTGTGAGGGCAGGGACCCCTGGTCAGCAAGGGTCAGAGGGAAAAGGGAGGAGAGTCCATCGAACACTTCTGCAATGTGCCCTGTGCCATATCCATCCAAGTCTGGTCCTTCAAACAGATATTCAGGAGATTTGTCTCTGTTCCTGCTGACTGCTTCCTTCCTGGCAGGCATCTGTGGCTTCCTAACCTTTGGAGCTGGCGTGGAGCAGGATGTCTTGATGTCCTACCCTTCCAATGACATCCCTGTTGCCCTCGCCCGGGCTTTCATCATCCTCTGTGTGCTGACATCCTACCCCATCCTGCACTTCTGTGGCCGGTGAGCACTGGGAGAGGTGGGGCTGGTGTGGGAAGAAGGAGCAGCACGAGGAAAGCCCTCTCTCCTGGGTCTGTGCCCACAGGGCTGTCTTGGAGGGTCTGTGGCTCCGCTATACCGGGATAACAGTGGAGGAGGATGTGGTTCGGGAGCGGAGGAGACGCCTGCTTCAGACCATCAGCTGGTTCCTCCTGACACTCCTTTTGGCTCTTTTCATCCCTGATATTGGCAAAGTCATCTCTGTCATTGGGGGCTTGGCCGCCTGCTTCATCTTTGTCTTCCCAGGTAGGGCATCCTGGGATGCTCAGGGGCTGACAAAGGTCTCATGGCCTTGTGTCTCAAACAGGGAGGGGCAGGATGGAAACACAGGAATCAAGAGATTTTTAGAGGAGGACAAAAATGTAGTGTGAGGCCAGTCAGCAGCCCAACTGTTTTGGCTGGACTTGGTGCTCTATAATAGGGAGTGCTCCCTGTTTTATGGAGTGTATGTTCAGTCCTCAGTGGACAGTCCTCACCTGGTTCTAATTTGCCCCTCCTGCCTTTCAGGGCTCTGCTTGATTCAAGCCAAGCTCTCCGAGATCCAAGAAACCCGGGCAATCAGGTAATTGAAATGTGCTTCCCCTCTCCCCCATTCCCCTGTGGATATTGGGGTGGAGGACCCCTCTAAATATGCCCTGTCCTCCTGCATCCACAGCTGGTGGGCCCAGGTCAGCTATGGGGTGTTCATGGTCACCCTTGGAGCCTTCATCTTTGGACAGACCACTGCCAATGCCATCTTCGTGGATCTTACAGCCTGAATCCTCCAGGCTGGACTGCACTGCTGCTGCTGAGGGAATGGAGATTTCCCCTAGGACCAAAGGGAAGTGGGAAGAAAACATGTTAGTGTGTTGGGAAGATCTAAGAGAGCCGTTGTGACTTGGGGCTTGGCTGAACAAGCCCTGTGGTGGTTTGTATCTCATTGTCTTAAGGCACCAGGCAGTCAGGCTTATCTCAGCCCTGGCTCCCTGGTGAAGCCAGAGCAACACTACAAGGGGACCTGCAAGCTCTTTCTGCCCATTGGGGTAGACATCACTCCCTTAGACATCACTAAGGAGTCGTGGTTGGCGTTTGCAAAGCCATGCTGCTCTAATCTGTGTACCCTTGTGCTGGTGGAGCTCCTCTCCACAGCTAAAACTCCTTCTCCCAACTTTGGAGAAGCAGTGTTCTGCATAAAAGAAAATAGTAATCATGTTTATCAGACAGGGAGACACCCCCATAGTCCTATTCTGTCTCAATGTTTGGTTTGAACTCTGGTTTCCTGCCAGTCTCCTGCCCCTACTCTCACATCTCCCTCTGCTGGGGGATTGCACTTCGTGTTACAAAGGGTTGCCTTCGGCCTGTTTGGGATTTTTCTTTTGAGGATCAGAATGACCTTGGGGTAGGGACATGCCAGTGCAATGTTTTCCTTGCCAGGGGTTGCTCACTCAGTAGAGAAGCTGCTATGATTGCATCAACCTACTGAAGCCACTACAACAGGGCAAAGCTCTTCTCCAGATTTACAATCCTGTTCTTCCAGGTGTCCAGGAAATGGTACTGGGCCAGGTTTTAAGGGATGCTTTTGGGATAAAGCAGTCAATATTAATTTGTTTTATATTGTTCTCTTGGTCATTTACACTCTTTATGGCTGGTGTTGCTCTGGGCTGTCCCTCTGTTGCCTGTCTGGATTATAGTTTCATTCCTGGTTTTTTTTGGTTGAGCAGTTACCCCAGCTGCAGATTTGGTTGGGGGCGTTAAACCTCAACACCGAAGTTTTCTTGTTCTGTCTTTGAGCTTCTTTTTATCTTGTTTGTTTTCTAAAACCCTCGGGAAAGGAGAAATTCAGGTGTAGCTGTTGATGCATCTATGATGAGGGTTCAGCCCAGATTTGTGCAAAACCTGGCCCTGCAGCTCCTGCATCTTCTGGAAGCAGTACAGGCTGTGGTGGGAAGGAGAACCATGGCTTGTGCTCCTGTACTTCTCAGCATGTCCCACTGCAACCAGTGCTGCAGGGGGGGCAACAGCACGTGGGTGCTTCCCCACGTGGAAACATTTGGTCTTTCCTTACTAGCACAGCGTGTAAATGGAGACCTCCCCATTGCTGCTTGGGACAAGGAGACCCAGATGGAGGAGGAAGAAAAGCCCCAAGCACAGCAGGAATGTTTGAGGGGTGCTGTGAAGGCACAGATCCCTCCTGCCTCTTCCAAGGGATCTCTAGCATCTGTGCCCCCATCTTTTGACAAAACCAGGCTCCACCAAACCCCCACTTGTATGGCATCAACTATGTCCCAAGCCCCTTTGCCAGGCTCCTGCCTGTGAGCAGGAGCTGGAGCTTGGGGACCCTTTGGCACAAAGAAGATGTCCAGTTGTCCTGGATGTGGGGAGCACTGACCCACCTCCCACAGAGCCCAGCAGAGAAGCTCAGCAGATGCCAATGCCAAAATGCCTTCCAGTGCCCACCCTGCATGAAGATGAAAAGGTTTGATACCTGGTGGGTGTTGTGGCCCTGGCTTTCCTGAAGATGTGCTAGGCATGAGGACGTCACTCGGCCGAGGTGGAGGAGGACACAGTGTCTCATGTCACCTGGGAAACACCTAGGCTCCCTTGGTGCTCCCGCAGTGTCCCTGTGGCTCAGGGCAGGGCAGGTCCGGAGGTGGCTGTTCCTGTTTGCCTTACTGCTCCCGTTTACAAACACTGGCCTTTTAACATGTATTTTGTACATGCAGAAAGTGGAGGGTACTTAATAAAAGTGACATTGTGATGCGTGTGTCAGGCTAGCACTAAGTGGTTTCTGTGGGAGATGCTCCCGGGTGGGATACAGGATGAAGCCATATCCTGAAATGCCATCCCAGCTCTCCGAGCTTTGGGATGGATGGTGTGGAACTGGCAAGTCCCACCGCCTTCCTCAGGCCCTCATCCTCCGAGGTATCTTCGCGCCCAGAGCCGGGGGATGCCAGAGGAGGGTCTGTGGGCTCCGGTCCCGATGTGGCACCCCAGTGTCGACGCCGGGTCCGGCAGGCGGGTGTGGTGTGGCTGAGACGGGCGGGAAGGAACTGAAGGGAGTTTCCTCTTCGGGACTGAAGCTGACCATCCGGGAGGGTGCAAACAGAGAGAGGATTTCCTTAGAAAGGAAAAACCCGCCCCTGGAGCGTGCGGGGCCCAGGCCGGGCGCTCTGACAGACCCACAACCACCGCGCTGTGGGGAAACAGCGCCTGGGCCGTACCAAGGCAGCGCGGGGGAGGGGACATCAATTCATGGGCCTGTACCACGGCGCTGCACGGGGTGGGGAACCGTTCCTGGGGTTGTACCACCGTCGGGGGGGGATGGAAACAGCGAGGGGAGGGGTAACGGGGCGGACCGCACCACTCGGAGAGGGCTACCCCCCCCCCGCCATGACTCCGCGCGCCCTTTGGCACCGCCCGCCACTTCCCCTTCCCGCCCCGCCTCCGCGCGACGGCCCTCGCTCATTGGCCGGCCTCGGCAGCGCGGGTTGGCCATTGGGGCGCACGCGCAGGCCGAGAGGTCTAAGGAGCTCTGATTGGCTGAGAGAGTAGGAAGGATTTCGTCCCCTCCCGGCCAATGGCGCGCGGCTCAGGCTCCGCGCGGAGGGCGGCAGGATGCCCTCCCCCGAGGTCTCACGGCGCTGATTGGTCAGCTCCACGCGGCCCCGCTCTCTGATTGGGCGAGAGCTCCTCGGCGGGGGCGCGGCTGCTCCGCGCGCATTCCGCCCCTCCGCTCCCCCCGCGTCCTCCCCCCGCGAGAGGACGGGGGAGGGGAAAGGCCGCGGCGCGAGCGCGCGACCCCATCCGCCATTTTGTATCGGAACGGCGGCGGCGCGAGAGAAGCGCGCGAGCGGCCCCGGCCCGGCCCTCACGACACCGCCGAGGTGGGAGCGCCGCCCGCCCGGCCCCGGGGGGGCCCTGGGTGGCTGTGGGGGCACCGCGGGCTTCGGGGCGGGGGGAGTGGCGGTGGGGACGGGGCCGGAGGCGGCGGGGCCGGGCCGACTTGCGCTGGGGGCAGTGGGGCCGGCGAAGGCACCCGCCTGGCCGGGCCGCCCTCCGGGGTGTGCTAAAGGCAGCGGCGGGACCCGCGGCCCTCTCGCCCCGCACTCCTCGGTCCTGCGGCCCCCCCTGAGCGACAGAGGGACCTCCGCAGGGTCCGGGGCGGGAGCCGCGGGTGTTCCCGGTTCGGTGGCGGGGCAGGTGGCGGCGGCAGCGTCGCGAGGTGGCGGGGAAACCGCCAGCTCTGGAGCTGTGCTCATTCCCCCCCCTGCGCTTGTGTAACGCCGGTGGTGACAGGTGGAGCTTTGAGGACTCCGGGCCGGGCTTGCCCCGGCCGGGCTCGGCCTCCGTAGGAGATCGGTGTTGTTGTGACTTGCCCGCAGAAAATACGGAAAAAGTGAGCTGTAGTAAATAATCCGGTGACATAACCTTCTTGCAGACCACAGAAGAAAAATCCTTCTCAGTGCTGTCTTCCAGTTAAGAAAACGCTGACCAGTAAAATGGCCTTGTATAATTCTGAACTAGAAATAGCAACAGTTGGGTGTTTCGACAGATGCTGTATCGGTACAAGAGCTTCTTTACAATAGTTTTCTAACTTGGATTAGTACTATTTGCTCCTTATACAGAAAGGCCAGTGAGTACTCAGAGTTTAATTTCAATAAACCACAAACAGTTTGGACTGTATTTTCGACAGAAGTGAGGTAATAACTGAAAATACAACACTAGTCTGTTGGTACATCGTGTACTCAGATTTCTGAATCCCACTTGTTGCACGGCAACTGCTCTCAGAAACTTTTTTTCAAGCAGGTAACAAAACAGGTGTGACTCTGACAAGTCACTCTTAGTGTACCCAAATGATTGCTGTTTCAAAGGTAACTACTTTGGCATTGGCTTAAAGTTATGGGCAGGATGAGTCCAGATGGGGTGACTCTTGTAAACAGGAAACAAACTTAGTTAGCAGTAGACTGGTCTGTCCTTTCTATGTTTGTTATTTAGGTTTTTTCGGCCCTTTTAAGTTCACTCTTAACTGTTGTTGTTGTTGGCCTGGTGTCTCCAAACCAAACTCACAGCCGGTTTGCTGCCTACTTGTGTCTCTTTGGAGAAACACCAACACCTTGTTCTGTTTATCCTGTATAGTGTTCCTAGGTTTTTGATTTATGCTGAAATGGCCACAGGTGTTCAGCTGAGTAAGTGGAAGAGAAACTGTGGAAACATAACTTAGCAAAAGGGGACAGTAATGTTTTGTTGTCCCCATGATGGGACATAACTAAATCATGTTGGGAATTGTTATCATTGAGAATCATGGTTGAGGCCATCACTATTTTATCCACATTTCCCTTTTTTTCTGTGCACATCCCTGATGTATGAATTCTACAGTTTTCCTTTGACTTTTCAAGTAGCATTTAGCTGTTTTAAAACACATTTTGGATGGTAAAAAACCAAGAGGCATTTGATAACAAGTTTCTCCTTTTCTTCTCTCCAGCAGAAACTTTATTCTGCAGTGCTTGTCTGAAGGAGAACTGGGAAGTGAGAGTTTCTTGGTTTGTTTTTTTAACAGTCCAGGTTGAGAATGTGAAAGTCCTGAAGCGGCCATGTCATGTTTGATGCATATCTCATGTGTTTGAGGTGGATTCCAAACTGCAGCTTCACTGGCCTGAGTGTATAGGAACAACATAGGTGCTCAGTTCAGCCACCCTCAGTAAACTCAAGTCACTGTGTCTAATCATCTTTGTGACTTCCAGTTTACTGGAATTAGGTGCAGCTTTGCAGTGTATGGAATGTTCAGGTGTCTTTTCTATTTGTAAACACCTGAGTTTGAACTGCTCAAATGAATTGGGAGCTTATTTTACTGCTAATCTGACTTCCACTCTGGGTTTTTTTTTTCTCAGTAGGTTTCAAAGTGGTAGACATCCTGAAATACAGAGTATAGTATGATTCAAAACCATCTTTCTGCCTTGGATTGCTCCCAGTGTTGGCCTTCAGAGAGGTGTGGTGTTTTGTTCCATTTTTTGTATTTGATTATGGGTTTAAAAAGAGGGTAAGGGACTGTTCTGGAAAGCAGCTTTAGCAGTGGTCCCTTTAGCATGTTCTATGCGATGTTTTGTGACAGGAGTTTAGAACCTAATCAGCAAACACTTGCTGCTTGTGTCACTTGATCTGTTTTATCCTCCACATGCAGCACGTGTGCCCTGAAATCACACAACTCTTGACAACCAGTGGGAATAGTTACTTCTGCAGACTTCTGAAAAAAGATCCAAAGTTATCTTAAAGTAATTTTGAAATTACTTTCTTAGTAAGTTTCTGAATTTGTGGAAGATTTCAGGTTTGTCAACTTCAGTATCAAGGCTTAGTTACTTTCTAGTGATTTCTGGTTAGTAGGAAGTGTCTTTGGTCACACCTGATGGGTGGTTTCGTATTGGCCCTCTCTACTTTGTAATTTTTGGATTCTTGCCTGAAATTTTATTGCATTTACATTTTAATACAACAGAACTCTGCTCTTGAAAAAATATCCACTGAAAAGAGATGCCAGATGTTTTTTGCTGATGGGCTGTTGTTTTCCTTAGGAAGTGTTCAGAGTGTGTAATGCTGTAGAATTTGGTAAATATTTTTTATCTCTTTAAAATGAGTTGTGTTGCACAATATAAAATAATATTGTAGGAGCTTCTGAGTCCCATGCTGGGTATTTTAATCCATTACTGTATCATAGGATCTGTGACTGAAAGTAGTTAATTTTGCCAGATAATCCAATTTTTTTTAATCAGCTCCCTGTAGCTGAGGCCTGATTTGTCTGAACGTGGTAGGTTTGTCCCATGGACTGAAAGCTTCCTGAATTGTTGAGGCCAGTGTAAGGAGATTCACTCCCACTAAGGATGTATGGATCTAAAAATAAAGTCTGCTTCACATAGCATTCATAGCTTCCTTAATCAGTGCTGTAGTAATTGAATTTTAGCCTTGCACTGAATGACCAAAGAGGTACCTGTGCAGTTCTGCTTTGCAGGCAAGGCTCCCTGGGTTATTCTGTACTCTCCTGAGTCGGGTTGCATGGTTTGTACCTCTGAAGTGGGGTTAATGTTGTGTCCGTGGGAGCTGTCAGGGTTGCTGTGTGTCGGGACACACGTGGTGCAAACCATATGTTTAGAAGATAAGTAGGAAGCTGTTACCTCAGCTATTGTGTTCCTTCCTTGAGTCTGTGTTTGCTCAGGCTCTTCCTTGAGAGGCTTCCTTGAAAGGAAAAATCCCATTTTGCCTCCAGCTTGGATTGGCCAGTGGCACTGCCAGATTTTGCAGTTGGAAGGTGGCAAAGCTTGTTTTGCTTCTCTGCAATCAAAGCATTCCCTGCTTTTTTGGGAGGCAGGAGAGATGCTAATAGGAGGGTGGGATGGTCAGTGTTTGTGCAGTGTTTGTGCTCTGCAGGGTGTTGTATGGCAGGGAGGCTTGAGCCCAGCTTGAGAATTTCAGTACTAAAACCCCTGGGTTTTAGGTGGAGTGGGTGTGGTTGCTGTGCTGCTTGTATTGGTATGAGGAAAAATGCCCAGACACATGTGGTTTTTCTTCCTAGGGGACTGAAAGACAAACTATGAAATTCTGTTACTGCCTTAAAAATGGATCAAGTTGAAATTTTGTGTTATGTCCTGTAGGCAGTTCAAACAACCTATGAGTTCTCCAGGCTGGTTGCTGTAATCTGGGGCTCTGATGGGACTGAGCTCGCCTTGATGAGTGCTGGTTTTAGTAAGTGCAACTACCGTGCTGAGGTCTGTGTGCTTGACTTTTAACAAACGCTTTTCACAAGCTTTGTATTGATCATGGATGTTAAGCCCTGCCAGTAAGATTGTTTTGGAAGGCGTGTATTTGCCAAACCCAGTGACATTTTCTAGGTTATTCCAAAAGAGGAATTTAAAGGTTATTAAATTAAAAAATCAGGTATTGTACTACTGAGAAATCTTCTTAAACTTTTGTGCCAGTCCTGCCTTCTAGATGTTCCACAGTCAGTGGCCTTTAAAATCTTTGTATATAAAGGCAATGAATTCTAGCTTGTCAGATGTACTAAAAAGAAGTGGAAGTTTTGTGTGATTCTGCAGTTTTAGATGTGCCCTGAAATTCTTTCAGAGACCAACTGCCTTGTCACTCATGCTTTCAGTATTACTGCTTGAAAATTTGTTCTTTGTGAGATGTAACTTTTATTGCATAAGAAGGATCTTGCATACCTTCATTGAGTAGTCAGGGTTTTCTGTGGCATAAGGAAAGTCTGGAAGTCAGTTGATGTGACTTTTCTTACAAATAATTTACCCATATATTTGTAACATAATAAACTTTTTCAAAGAACAGAATGGTCTTCAGTGCCTTTGGTAGGGTTTGTTGCTCCTGATGTTTGAAGTGTAGGCAGATGTTAAATAAGGCACGGTTCCAGTGTAAGGCCCGGCGTGCCGGGCTGTGCTGCTGCAGGAATGCTCCCTGCACTGGTTTGCCCTCAGTTCCGCGTGCCAGGCAAACACATCACCCGAGCCATCCATTTCCATGGTGAGGCAGGAATCGTGTGCTGGTGGTTTTTACCATGGAGCCAAGACAGCAGAGCAGTAGTTTTTGTTCTGAAAAGGGGATCTTCAGACTCCTGGCATGAAGCCCAGTTACCTTTGTGTTTTGATCAGGTAGAGCTTCCAAGCAGTGACTCTCCGGCTTGATTCTGCCTCTGTTAGTGCACAGTGCTGCTTCTCAGAGCAGCCTGGGGCTTCGTTCGAGGCTCCTCACACTATTGGATATGCAGGACTTGCTTTGGGATGCATTTTTGTCACACTGGCAATCTGTAATTTAACAGATGAGATGTCAAGTGCCAAGTTTTGTGTTGTCATAGAAATTTATTAAGCTGGCAAGCTCTGCTGTTGTAGCTCACTGGAAAGCTGTTTCAGTATAAGCCAAATGTTAGGGTTAGTTTATTGCAGTTCTTTGTGTGTTGCTCATTCACAATTGCTTGTTTTGGTGTAAGGGTTGAGGCAATACTGCCTGCATGTACTGAGGCAAAATATAGCAGAGGTAAAAGTGCATTTTCGATATTAATTTATGATCAATGCTTTGAATGATTCCGACCTCTGTTGCTCTGTGGTCCTATTCATTATTCATCTCATTTTCTTCTTTCTCACGGTGCTGAAAATCATTCTTCTGACTGAGCTGTTTTCTGGCTCTTTCAGACTGCAAAATGCAGAAACAAAAGTGGTCAGGTAGTGTAAAAACAACTGAACTTGTGTTGTAAAAGCTTAATACTACTTCATTTTCCTTGTGAACATAGTTATGTGACATTGCTACAGAACTTAAATCTAATTTAATACTGTTTTCCAGGTGCCATGTTTCAGAACAGACAAAGACAACTGAGAAAAAAGAGCTGAAGCAAGTAACACAGAAACAGATACAGGCTCATTGGGGGAAAAAAAATTGACCTGTCTCTGAGGTGACTAAAGGGGAATAATGGTGATTTTGCGCCGGGCTCGGCCGCCTGCTTCCGCCCCAACCAGCAATGAATCTTGACTCGCTCTCGCTGGCCTTGTCTCAAATCAGCTACCTGGTGGACAATTTAACCAAGAAAAACTACCGAGCCAGCCAGCAGGAAATACAGCATGTAAGTAAAGTGATACAGTGCTACAAAATAGAGTTTCTCTTCTCGTTTGTATTTGTGCTCTGGTGTGCTCTGATGTTTGTTACTGTTTGCTTTTTCTGTGGTGTTGGAAATTGCAGGGTGTGTCTGATACTTCTGCTGGTTCATTTGCCAAGTCACGAGATACAGCTCAGAGCTGAGTCCAGTATTAACTTTGTAGTTGAGTATCAGGATTAGCTGCTGCTCCTGAAGGGTGGTATGAAAAGCTTTCCTAACTTCTCCAGGTCAAATCTTTCCACTTTTGGGCGTTCAGTAGAACAGTGATTGGGAAAGGAAGGCAAACATATATATTCAGTGTTCAGAGTTGTTGCACTGAAAGCCTGAGTATGTTGTAATTTACCTCTGAACGCTCTCTCCTCCTGTGATGGAAGTTTTTTTTCCTCTTTTCATTCAGTGACTCATGGCTTGGTCGTGAAGCCAAGATGACTGTCTTGGCCTTGGGTGTTCAGATGGCAGGCAGAGTAACTGCATGTTGAGACCAAAATATTTGTGATTTGAGCAAGAATTCTGTTTTAATTGACCTTTCTAAACATAGCTCTGACTTGCAGGGTGGACTGAAAAGCATTATCTGCAGAGGAGTGCTTAGGAGGAAGTGAATGCTACTGAGCTAGTTTTAGAAACTGGTTTAGTTCAGTTCCCAGTAGACAGCTGGGACTTATCTTGATTTTTTTTCCTGCAGCAGTGCAATCTTGCAGCAATTTGAATCAGATTAGAAGGCCAGAAGGCTTAAGCAATGAGTTTCTGTAACATTTGATGTCTTTAAAAGTGCATTCATTGCTTATCTTGAGGTGAGAGGAGAGTGATTTCAGCAGTACTGGCTTCTTTAAATGTAAGATGGAATAGGTCTGGTAACTTTCTCATGTTTTTGCAATTTCAGTACTCCAGGGGCTCATTTGGGATCATGGTGTCCTTTTGATCGCTGTTAGTTTCAACAGATGGTTTTTGCAGGAAGGTGTGACTGAAGCCTGCCTTGATTTGGGAGAAGATATGGTTGATCTGCCATTCACTTGGAGCATAGCTCTCTAGACCAGGGGTAGATTGTTCCTTACCCTTCCGCCAGGCCTCTCAGCCTCACTGTGGTGAGAGGGGTGAGAGACTGGGGCCTGGTCTGTGGAAATCACTGGGTTGTGTATGGTTATAAGGCAGATCTAGAATTTCAACGCTAAATTCCTAAAATTTTAATCCCTTATTGTCTTTAAATTTTATTTTCCTGGTATTGCTTTACTTTTGTGGTTGCTGCTACAATATTTCTTTAGTTGAAGAGAATATATGTGCTGTAACTCTGTCGTGTGGCACACTGCTTGGGGTAAATTTTTAGCATGATTCACTCAATTTTACAAAGTTTCCATCTCAGCGTGTAGAGTTGTGGAAATTCATACTTGGAGTTGTTCTTGTCTCAACAGACCAATATGACACTTATATTTAGATACATCACTCAAGTGTAAGAGTGGCAAAGCTAGAGGAATTAATTTCTGTTTAAATGTGCTATCAGTAGTCATTTAATATAGCTAATGCTTTAAAAAATAGAATATATGTTTAAAAACCTCAAAAATATTTTATGCATTTGTCAGACACAAATTCTAAACCATGGCTTCATCTGAAGTGAGTTTTTGTGGTCTCCTTCTCCTAAGTGCTACGGAGAGCCTGGTTGGAGAGGGAGAAAGGGCTTTATGGATGAGTTTCTCTAGGAAAGTGAAGCTTCTTGAGTCTAGAAAAACAGAGTTATATTTTGTCTACTCCTGTGTTTGCCCAAACACGTTACCTGATAAATCCAAATACGTGTGGTTCACGCTTTATCCTAAGTCACAGGCTGGTTGGGGTTAGAAAGAGCCTTTGGAGGTAATCTGATCCAACCTCCTGCTCAAACAGTGGTTCAGAGTGGGTTGCCCAGGAATACAGTGTGGGCAGCTCTTGGGTACCAACATGGATGAAGACTCCACTGCCTTTCTGGGCAGCCCCTGTCAGTGCTTGGTCCCCCCTGCAGTAAAAAAAAAAAAGTATTTTTGATCTGATTTTATGACTTGATACACTGTCATGTAAATGTATCAAGGCTGCCAATACAAAGGTTGTTTTCAGCTCTTTCTTCTGGAAAACTGGCAATTCTCATTCCCCATTTCGTGGAAGAGCTTTTTTGTCAATGTAGTTAGCGTTGAAATATGATACACTGCACTTTAGCCTTCTCTTCCCTTCTTTCCTGTATGTTACATTTTCAAATTGTTGTCCTTTGGAAGATACTTCAGTGCAAGGAAGCAATCTACTTCTGATGTAGGCAGATTGTGTGGATGGCTTTAGTATGAACCGTTTTCTTTGGCATCTGTTTGCTTTGATGAAACCCGGTCACAGCACCAGGCCTTAAATTGATCCAGCTTTATGTCAGTCTTGTTAGCACATCCAAATCTTTGTATTTGTTTGGGATTGCCTAAGCAAACTGCCTGTTTTCTGAACCTGAGCTAGGGAGTAGAATTTGCTGTCAATTCTGGTTTGCTGCCTTTTGCACCAATTTGAGCATCTTCCTGATCCTGGGGTATGGCTGTCAGCACAGCTGGGCTGTTTACTCTGGGCTGACATACCACAGGCATATATATTAGAGCCTTTGGTCAAGAAGCAGAGCTAGATTTGACTTGGAAGTTTCTTTCCAGCAGGACAAAACTTGGCAGCCACTGGAATCAGCAGGCTCTGAGGGAAAGGGAAGCACAGTGTCAGATAACAGTAGAAAAATGGGGATGAAAACAGTCAAACATCAGAGCCGGGGCAGACAGAGCCTCAAGCAACCCTGTTTGTCTCTTTGCACAAAGAAACTATTGGCAAACAAGGACTTTCATGACAGATGAAGCAGTGGACTTAGTGGAGGCAGTCAGAGCAGAGGCAGAGCTGCAGGTTTGTGCTGGGAAATTTGTGTCTCTCCTGCAGCTAGAAAAGGGAAAACAGTGAGAAAAATGTTGCCAGGAGATGACAGTTGGATCTGTTATTAGCTGCTACTGTTTGTCCAAAGAGGCAAGCTGCTGTTGACTGGCTTCACATTCCTGACAGTATGGATTCTATTAAAGACATGCTGTCCACTTAGCTGGGGTGTAAGAAAAGGAGCAAGTTCTGAAACAGTCTGGAGCTATTTTAGACAACAAGCTGATGAGCTGGTCTGTAGCCAAGAGTTAAGGTAAATGGGAGAGGATACAAACAAAAATGTAATATTGTAAAGATACAGTAATGAGAGAGAGGTGTTGTCAGCAAATGCAGATTACCCATTGCACAGCTGCTGTCCCAAGGCTGTGTTCTTGCAGAGTTAGGCACTGCACCTGTGGGAAAAAAACGGAAAAGTGAGGCCATGGACCATGTGTATTCTGGGCTGCTTTGGTGGCAGAATCCTGAGGGTGACTTAAAAGCCCCTTTTTACTTAGCTTTATAAGAATACCACCTCTGAAATGCATGGCTTCTGTGTCAGTGACTTGTTTCTAGATTCTCTTTGTTTATACTTCTTATTTGCAAATAGGGTTAATGATGTGGTTTCTAGGTTACTGATTAAATGGAACTTTTGTAGCAGTTTTGTTGAAACTGTAGATGATTTAACTACTAGCAGTACTGCTGTATCCATAGTACTAGACCGAGATCCTGCTCTGTAATGACTGTTTGCTGTCTTTTGATGCTTTTTTCCAGATTGTGAATAGGCACGGTCCGGAGGCAGACAGGCATTTACTACGCTGTCTATTCTCGCACGTGGATTTCAGTGGCGATGGTAAAAGCAGTGGCAAAGATTTTCATCAGGTACACTTTGCACCAATGCATCTGTCTATTAGTTTTGATTGTTAAAAATCTGCACTGGGATTTCATCCAGGTCAAGCACAAAGGCAGGTTAGAAGCAGTAGCTTCAGACAAACTTCTTTTCTGGTTTTACGGCCTTTCAACTGCAAGCACTTTTTGCCAGTCCTCAAATCAGAAGATAATTGTTGATATCTGACTTACAATCTCTTGATCTGGAAAAAAACAGGTTGCATCACTACACATGCTCCTTTTACCACAAGCAGTGCTCTAGTTTGAAAGCCTTTCTGTGTATCTTGAGAGTTTGTCTGAATCCATTAACTGACATTTATGGTGCTATATCTATTGAATGTTTTCATCCTTAAGCAATTTTGCTGCAGGCTTTTTAGCTCCTAACCATGAATCAAATACTCTGAGTTGTCTACTGCAATGTGTGAGGATATTTACAGAAAGCAAAACATTGCGCATATGATGGAGAATGTTTCATCACTTTGTCAATCTTAAAAGCCAAGCAAACCTGAAGAAACTTGAATGAAAAGAAGCTAGTTGATGTTAGAGAGAATTTGGGCCCTTAAATAAGAACTTCATCTTTTTGTTTTTCTGTACACAGTGCACAGTAGTTTATTTTTATTTTCCTGTTACAAAACTGTGGGTTTTCAAGTTATCTTATTTTTTTCAGACTCAATTTCTGATCCAGGAGTGTGCGTCGCTGATTACAAAACCAAACTTTATCTCGACGCTGTCGTACGCCATTGACAATCCCTTGCACTATCAGAAGGTTTGTGTCAGAAACTGCACTGAATTGGTCTCTAGGAAACCAGCTGGTTTTCCCTTGTAGTAAAATTTTTAAAAACTTAGCTTGCCTGGTTGGTGTGGGTTTTTTTGTGTTTTTTTGTTAAACTAAGCAAGCTTGTAAATCACTCAGAATGACTGCAAACTTAATGCTTTATCTAATGTTGGTGCTTCATGGCTCGTTTATGGCACCAGAACCAGAACAAATCATCAGTGCTTCTGTTTCTTTCAGTATGAAAGCCATGATAGTGGTTTAACAGCGGGATATATGGAAGTAACTTTTAGATGAGATGTGTCCAAAAGTAGTTGGAAAGCTGTTTAGCCCTAGAAGCTTTGTATTAACCTGCAGCAGAATGGTTACTAATATTCCAAGCTTGCAAATAGACTTTAGATAGTCTGACACATTGCAAATGAGATTAATCCCCAAACAACTTTCATGTTATTCTTCTTACCTGTTTCAGAGTCTAAAGCCTTCACCCCATTTATTTGCCCAATTGAGTAAAGTCATCAAATTAAGTAAAGTTCAAGAGGTAGGTGAATGGTTATTTCAAAAATACTTTAACCTTTTTTTTTTTTTTTTAACTTAGCTAGTTAGAAAGGATGAGGTCCCTTACTATGATGTTTGTTTTTGTTTGTAGGTGATTTTTGGTCTGGCCTTACTGAACTCGTTCAGCTCAGATCTGCGAGGTTTTGGTAAGTTTTCTGAAGTACTACAGCAGGGCCAGCCTTTTTCAGCAGTGTGCTGTTAGATGGATACCTGCCTGACCTGATCTTGCAATTGGTGGTGCCATTGGGAGGGGCAATAGATAACACAGTCATCTTGTGTGAGGTTAAAGGACCATTTCATGTGTGACTGGCTTGATAATGAATCAAATTGGGGTATTGTCATATCTTAACTTGTAGTTGTCCATTAATATTTGAGTTCTCAGGTACAAGATTTCTGTTTAAATCTGAACTGTTGTGGCTTGTGGTAAACAAACTCAAATTAAGAGAACGGTACCTAGCTAAATTAATCCCATGTTAAAGCAGAATCCCAGGTTTTGACTCAATAACCTCTTGTGTTTCCAAAAGCTGCCCAGTTTATCAAACAGAAACTCCCGGATCTTTTGCGCTCTTACATTGACGCGGACGTCAGTGGAAATCAAGAAGGTGGCTTCCAAGATATTGCAATAGAGGTCCTGCACCTTCTCCTCTCCCATCTCCTCTTTGGGCAGAAGGGAGCCTTTGGGGTAGGACAGGAGCAGATTGACGCTTTCCTCAAAACATTACGTAGAGGTGAGTGCTTCTGTTCAGGAGGCCTGACCAGATGCAGACTTTGAGACGGATTTTCATGACTTGCTGTCAGTGCAGAGTGCTGAAGTGGTGGGGAGCTTGCTGACTTAGAACTCGGTACATTTTCATAATGTAATTTTCATAATGTAATTTCTGTCAGTAAACTGACAGAAAAGTACCACTGTTCTGGTATTGGGTCCTAATGTACAGTTTTGCTTTCAGTGAGCAGTAATGTGGTCTCATGTTCTTGCAAAGTTTTGATAAGTGAACATTGAGGAAGGGATGGTCAAGTCTGTGTTTGCTTGTATGGCATGGTATTTGTGGATTTAACTAAAGCAACTTAGTACACTGTAGTTGAAAACCCCCTTACAGAGTAAGGAATGTACATTGCCATTTCAAACAGGTGCATTTTAAGCATTGTTTTACTGTATTAGATACAGATCTATGAGGAAACACTAGCACAGTGAGGGAGGTGCTTCTGATTTAAACTCTGGTTCATTTCCTGAAAGCTACCATTGTAGTCTGTTCCTTTCCAAAACCAGTGTTTGCTGTAAACCTATCAAACTAGGGCAGATTTGGACCCAAGATGATAATTGAACTTAACCCACTCCTTGGTGCTACACAGGCCTAGAAGAAGCTACCATTTATACAAGAGCAAAATATTTGTTATAATTTTTAAAATATAACTTGATAGTTCATACATATTTTAATAAAGATCAGTGCATTAGCTTGTGTAATTCCTGACACTTTGCTTTGGGATTTTGGGAACTCTTCTGTGAATGGCCCTGGATGGTATGGAGATGTTACATGTCAATGGTGCTGTCTCAGCAAGGCCCACCCACAAGGTGTCCTTGCTGCTGTCTGCTGTGAGCAGAACTCTGATCTGCAGATCTGATCCTCTCGTTACTTTTCTCTCTTGAACTTTGCTTCTCAGGAAGGAGAGAATGAGTATTTATTCTTTCTATGCCCAAGTGCCTGGCTTAGTTTTGCTGTATTTCTTAGACTCAGAAGCAGATCCTTTGTTTCATAATATTACCTGAGTTGGAGAAGTGGCTTTTGCTGGACTGCTGTATTGTTTCCTGCTCTGTGCTTTTTTTGGATGACTGCTGTTAGTGACAATCTAGTTCTAAACTTACACCATCACAGCTGCTGGCCTTTCGGGCAGCTGCAGAGCTGCAGTGAACCTGCATGAGCCTGGTTTAGTCTGCATTCTTCTTCTCTAAGAATATCCCAGTGCCAGTGGAGAACTGAGAATGGGATGGAGGGATACTGCATCAATGTTCTCTTGATTTCTGCAGCAGCAGGCCAACTTCAGCACTGCTGTGGAATAATTCTGAATAGTCTTTCACATGCAGCTGGTGTTCTGGGTGTTTTGACACTGTTACTCTTGCCTTTAGATTTTCCCCAGGAGCGTTGCCCTGTGGTGCTTGCACCACTTCTATACCCTGAAAAACGGGACATTCTAATGGACAGGATCCTGCCTGATTCTGGAGGGATAGCCAAAACCATGATGGAGAGTTCTCTGGCAGATTTCATGCAAGAAGTTGGCTATGGCTTTTGTGCAAGGTTTGTAGGAAAATGTAATTTCAAGCATGTAATTTTGGGGGGTGGTGGTGGTTTTCTTTCTTGTTTCTTGAGGTAAAAAATAAAGAACACTTTAAGTACTAAAATAAGTAGAATCTTACCAAGTATTATGAGGTTGTTTATTTGAATTCTGGTTGTATTTTGCTTTCTTCTAATGAATATTACATGCCTGTGAACACTGTAGAATTTTGTCATGATACAAAGTGTTACATAAAAGGATTCACATATCTTGTGTTCATAAGAATTTGAGTATCACCCTTTTGTATGTGAAAATGAAAGTGTCTGGGTAGATACAAACTCCAGCTAAATCCTGCTAGAGTGTTGGAAGAACTTTGCTCTTGCAAAACTTAGCCCTCAGAATGAAGCTAACCTGCATTTTTGTAAAATGTATAAGGTAGAACTAAATGATTCTATATTTCAAGAGAAAGACTATTGATTACTTTGGGGAGGTGGTGAAATCTCACAAGTATTAACGTGAGTTTCTTTTTAAACCAAGAAATAAAAACCCTGTGCAGGAAGATACTGCATTATTTCCTTTCTTAACACATGCATGTTAATATGTTTATATTAAGAGTTTATATACTCTTGCTATATAAATCTTCCTGGCCCAGTTATGAAGAGTTCACAAAATGGAAAAAAACTTGCAAAAAAAGCCTTAGTTCTGAAGTTGA
Source organism: Prinia subflava (assembly GCF_021018805.1). Classification (NCBI taxonomy): domain Eukaryota; kingdom Metazoa; phylum Chordata; class Aves; order Passeriformes; family Cisticolidae; genus Prinia; species Prinia subflava. Next base: position 14,009,096 of record NC_086259.1, read on the forward strand.
AACTCGGGCATCTGCTCTTTGTTTTCTCTCTTGTCTCCTGGGAGGTTTTTGCTGGTGCCCTGTGCTCGGGGGTGCCATGGTTTGTACCAGGCTGAAGGGCAAGCATTCACAGCTTACCTTTGAACAGTGCATGTCAGCATTTTGAAATGTGCATTCTCAAAGCTTTGTTTTGCTTTTAGGTAGCAGAAAACTTGAGTCTTTGAAGCTCTGTATCACAGGTCAATGGTGGAAGCGCTTTTAACCAGAGTTAAACCTACCCTGTGCTTTTGCTTTGATAGAGCATAGTCTGTGAAACATCTCTGTGACATCCCTGTCACTTCAGTACGCCTGGCTCTGAACTGGAAACATGGCACCAGTGTATTTCGTGGAAATAATTGCGCAGATTGCCTGCTGAATTTTTCTTCTTGATTGTCCCAGAATTTTGTTGCATTGGATCATTTGACTAACTTGATGGAAGTCTTACATTGTGCTACAGTGCAACCTGCTTTCCTGTAAGATCTCTTTGTTTTGTTGCCTCTTAGTGTGGAAGAATGTCGCAACATAATCATGCAGTTTGGAGTTCGGGAAGTCACGGCTGCCCAGGTTGCCAGGGTTTTGGGGATGATGGCTCGAACTCACTCAGGATTGACAGATGGTATCCCATTACAAGTGAGTGGCCTGTTGTGCTGGGGGTTACATTTCAGCAGAAGGAGTTAAAATACTGGCTTCTAGGAATTTAAAAATTGCTTGTATTATTCAATACTTGTACTTCTGACTGTTCTGCTGTAGATGTCTGTAATACTTTCATGAATGAAAAGTTCTCAAAGTGTTAAACTAATACCATTACTAGTCTGAACTTCTGTTTATACCTTTCCAGTGCAGGGAGTTCTGTAGCCAATGGGTGTTGAGACTCTTATTTTTTGCTAGTGTTTGATTCAGTGTATTTGACTTGCAGTCTATTTCGGCTCCTGGCAGTGGGATTTGGAGTGATGGCAAAGATAAGAGTGATGGAAGCCAAGCCCATACCTGGAATGTGGAGGTCTTGATTGATGTTCTTAAAGAGCTGGTAGGTCTTGTGAGCATCTTGGTCTTTTATGTGGATAAAGCAGGGCATATCTCAGTATGATTATAAACCTTTTTAAGCTCCCCAACAGCCCGGATAGCTTTGAATCTCTGTAATGTAACTGTACTTAAATGCTGGGGGTTTTTTCCCCTCATGAACAAGAAAATTTTGAGGAATTCTGGGAAATGGAAGCTACTTGAATGAGTTACTTGGGTGCAGTTTGAGATTCACTCTGCACTGCTCCCATGTATTCCAGCATGTGCTCTCTGAGGGTTTTTGTGTTTCAGTGTATTTCTGGCAGTGGAAAGTGTTGTGCATCAGACACCTTGTTTTGGAAAACTTCTTACTGTAGGCATCAGTGATGAAAATGAAAGTATTTTTGTATTTACTCATTCCAAAACTCTTTATTGTTTCTTAGGTATGCTAACACTATAGAAATAGTAAAGTTTTTCCATCACTTTATAAGCAGCAGTTTTTGTAATGAACTCAGTTAAACATGAATACCATTTCCTTTGCTTGCCTTATATAGGATTTTTTCTGTATGTTCCCTCTAATGCATGCACAAGTCACTGTTTTGTTTTTCTAAACTTTGGGCCATAGCTTTGTCTCTGGTGCTGACCTGTCTCTGAACTGAGTGGTTTGCGTTCTCTAATGGTCACAGTTCCCTCCAAGCTCGTTCATCAATATGATTTCTCACTGTCCCTAAACATACAATGGGTGCTTTACAAGATCTTGGAGTTTACATTTTGCAAAAGGAGGAGTCTGTTCTGCTTGCCAGCAGATCAGACCCTTCTGCTTTTTTTCAGAAGGTGTGGAAGCCTAGGAAAGGAATAAGTCAGTATGCCAAGAGTGGAGCTATATGTTTGGAGGTTTTTAAAGAATTGTTAGCTAAATGTTTGGAAGGAGAGACAGCTGCTGTAGTGCTGGGGAAGTGCAACCTCACAGGGTAGTTAACAACATTAACTTGCATCTAGTTCTTACAACTATTTAAATATATCTCTTTTTAAAACAAAACTTGCTTTCAGCTAAAATTTGGGTGGATGTTAACCTGGGTACAGTACTGATGAAGAGGGTTTCTTTCAGGACAGTATTGAACACTGTAATGTGCAAGGCTCACAACCCTTGTTTTTCTGGTTGCAGAACCCTAACCTGGACTTCAAAGTAGTAACATATGAATTGGACCATCCAGGATTTCAGATTCGTGATAGCAAGGGGCTGCATATTGTGGTTTTTGGCATCCAGAGAGGGCTGGGCATGGAGGTTTTTCCAGTTAATGCCATATACAGACCTTGGAAGCATGCAGAGGGCCAGGTATGTTTACCAACATTTTTGCTCTACCTGTAGAATATTTGCCAAGTTACTGATTTTCTTGAATGATAAATGGAGATTAGTAATGTGGATGTTTAGATAATCCTCATTTGAGACGTTGGCATGTAAGGCACAAGCCTCAGGTGTATTACAGAGGTACAGTGTGTGATTTGCTGTATGGTGTGGACATGGTCACTTGCTGTGCACTGTGACCCCAGCAGAGTTCTGGTGTGTAGTGAGCATAGAACTGCTGCTGCATGGCAGTGCTCTGGGGTGCTTACCTGGTTATACAGAAAGGCCACGGCTTCATGGAAACACTATCCTCAGCACATCTATACTCATCATTCTCGAATTCTAGAAGTGTGAGCTTCAGTCTTGCATAAAACACACAGTGAAGCTTGGCTCATCCCTGCTTCTAAGTTGATTTGTATCATTCTCAAAATGTGGCACTTGATAAAGTGGAAGGAACCTGAAACTCTAATATCTAAACTGCTTCTGACATTTTTTTTTTATTCCAGCTCTCCTTCATCCAACATTCCCTCATAAACCCCGACATCTTCTGTTTTGCTGACTACCCTTGCCATACTGTTGCCACAGACATCCTGAAAGCACCACCAGAGGATGACAATCGAGAAATTGCTACATGGTAATAAACCTGCTCTCAGCTGCTTTTCATACATGGAGTTAGAGTAAGATTACTTGTCTGGTCAAGGGTGGCTTTATATTCATGCAGCCAGATATATGTAGCTATGTACATACCAGTAGATCAGCCATTAGTATTTGTGACATGTTTCATTGGTGAAACTATTCACATTATCAGAACTTCCTGTGTACTTCCATAATACCTTGCTTTTGTTGGAGTCTTCAGCTTGTTTGGAGAATTTCTGCTGGTGTGTTTTGGCATATCCTGAAAGCTGAAAGGAGGGGATAGAGGAGGTGGTTTGAAACTTAAATCTTTCTTTCCCAGGATGATATTAGAGAAACTTGCTCTGCTTGTATGAAAGTAGTCCTAAAATTTAATTATTAAATGTATGTGGCTATTGGTGAGTTATTGCATAAAGCTGACTGGTGTGATTTTCTGAGCTAACCTTTACACCCCTTGTTTGGTATAGCCATGTAGCTTATTTTAGTACAGGTACTTGCTGCTTTTTCAATTATGTGGCCCAAAATAGGGCACTGAAGGATGAGGAATACAAGTAAATTGGCAATGATCACTTGTCTGTAAAGCAGGCAAAACAAGTAGAGTATCTTCACTAACATTCACAAGTGGGGACTTTGAGGTGTTTTAAAAAGTGTATTCCATTTCCAGAAGTATGTTTCAATTTAAATTATCCAAGTGACCCACCTCAAGCTGAATTTCTTCAACATCAGCTTTCAGTTCCCTCTCCTCCCTAACATAATTAGGAGCTCTTAAAATCTTGAGTTATTTTTTTATGGTTTCTTGCAGGCTTATTATAAGTACATTATAAGAGCTGCAATGTCAGATTGTTTGCAGTGGGTGTTGCTGCATAGCCTTACAGTTGCTGCCATTAAATGCTTGAATCCAGGATCCTGTAAACTCGCTGCTTGATAACTTTGTCTATTTGTTTTTTCTTCTCTTTTGTTAGGAAGAGCCTGGATTTGATTGAGTCTCTGTTACGACTGGCAGAAGTGGGGCAGTATGAGCAGGTGAAGCAGCTCTTCAGTTTCCCTATCAAGCATTGCCCAGATATGCTGGTATTGGCCTTACTGCAGATCAACACGTCCTGGCACACCTTGCGCCATGAACTCATCTCCACGCTCATGCCAATCTTCCTCGGCAACCATCCCAACTCAGCCATCATTTTGCACTATGCATGGCATGGACAGGTAAGTATTTTCACTGTAGTTTGTTCCTGTAACTTGAAACCCTGTTACAAAGGTTGAACAGTTACAACAATGTTTATATTTGTTTATGAACTGGTCAGTTTAAAAGCCAAGAGGTAAATGATCCATTCTTTATGCAAAGTAATGGGATGTCTCTTCCCTGACTTGAAGCAAACTGTTATGGTTTGGTTTTCAATAAAATTCACTGAGAAAATATTCCTGGGAAAGTACAGAGACCCACGTTTAGTTAGATCTTTTTAAATCTTTAGCTTTAAACAAAGTTGACCACAGTTTTATTTTAAGAAAAAGGAAAAAAATGCAAAACCAAACAACCCAAAAGAAACCCCCAGAAACTTAACAGCATCACCTACCCCACCCCCTCAACTCTCAACCTCGCACATTTAAAGTGTAAAAACTTGAAGTAATAAGATGTGAGAAGGTCTAAACCAAAATAGTCTCCTTTATACTTGCCAAAAAGATAAAGGCTATTCTAGACATAAAAAAACTATCTGCACAGGAAGTTTTCATAGTCTGGGTGTTTTCTGAAAACTTTGGACTGACCTTTTCCAAGGAGAGCTTCCATGTAGAGATACAGTATCTGTGTATGCAAATCCCATACCTCTAATGGATGTTTTGTTTGGTGTGGCCTTCAGCATTGTGTGCATTGGTAGTTAAACAAAGAGAAGTCATACGAAATTTAAAGCAGAGGAGGTCTCTGGGGTCGGAGGGAATCTGCATTAGCAAACGTTTCCCTGTTCATCTAGAGTAGTTAATGGCAAGAAGCTTGACCTCTGAGGTCACGCTATGAATGTTTTATATTTTCCTGATGGAAGTCTTTAAATTGAAGGATAAGGTGTAGAATAGATGTGAAGTGCTTTTTGCATGAGGTCTTGATATGGCAGAAGAGGCGATTTTTCCACAAGGTGGGTCTCAGATCAGAGCAGTAGATGATGATTGCCATGGGACACGGTGCCATTCCATGACACTTTTCCTTTAAAGCAAACCCTTGCTGCCATAAACATCTTACTGGTGTTGTATTTTAAAATTGCTCCTGTATGAGCAAAGATCTAAATGCTGTGTTTTCCTTTTTAAGGTGTGGTACTGAATTTTCACTTCAGGGCATCAAGTCAGACATAACATTTTGTAAATAAGTACTCTAAAAATTATTTGCCTATGATAGAAATGAATTGGTCCTGGACAGTGGTGGAAAAGTGGTAGAAAAGAAGTGGGGATGTATGTATCTACTGTTTGCAGTAGCTCCTGGATGGTTAATTTTTGCATAGAAAGAGCTCAAATCAGAAGCAAGTTCTGAAACTAAAGAGCAAATATGTTTGTATATTAAGCTTTTTAGTTATAGCCTGAAAATACCCTGTTGAATGTTCACATAATTGATCCTGTTCCTGGAATCATGAAGTACAATCCTAATTTAATTCTCCCCAGGGTCAGTCTCCTTCAATTCGTCAGCTTATCATGCATGCCATGGCAGAATGGTACATGAGAGGGGAGCAATATGACCAGGCAAAATTGTCACGTATTCTAGATGTGGCGCAAGACTTGAAGGTGAGTTTTGAAAAATACTGCCATTATTTTTTGTCTAGTGTCAGATTTGCTCATCTTTTAAAGAAAGCTAAGCTTAACTTAGACTAGTTTAGTAAGGATTATATTGTTTAGGCATGTCTGAATTCATTTGTGGCTGCTGGCCCTCGTCTTAAACAAAAAGCCTACATTCATGTGACTTAAAGTACTCTTCAGCTGAGTCCTTGTATCTGACTACAGATGCTTCCAGCCTGTCCGGTTGTGAGCCCAAGACATTTTACTTGGTATTTGCAGTGGGGTTGGTTATTGTGACTTAGCTGACAAGTACCTTGGGAAGCAGCACAACAGAACTGCTTTCTGTGTGAATGTAGTGTGAATCCAGGAAGAGCTTTGACTGTTTCAACCTTGAATATTATTGAAATAAGAATGTAGAAAATATCAGATGTTTGTGTGAAGGTGGCAGTACTAAATGTAATGGAATGGGGATTTCCTGAGAATGCTACTATTTTTTAGATTTTGTACATTGACAAAAGACTGGAAGTTCTGACTTACTTCTTTGAGGCCTTTATTGCTTCCTGAAGTTAGATGCAAAATAACTGGGTGTCTCAACATGCAAGAGCACAAGCTGCTGCTTGAAGTCAGTTTTGTTGTAGCAATTACTGTGTTCAGAGATGACCTTTTGGAGCAGATATATTCCAAGTATCTCTGAAGTGGATGAGGTCTGTCTGCAGGAAAATGCTAGGTTCTTCTGCTTGATTTTGTAGCAATATCAATTTGGTAGCTCTTGACCACTTGCTGGTGGTTTTTCATAGCACAGAGCAATTTAAAACTCAGCACAAGGTCACTTCAAAGAAGGTGAAGTTACAATTTCAAATCAGAACTCTTGCTTATTTGTCTCACAAGCGAGCTGTAAGTGAAGTTGGTAGTACCAATCTTTGTTGACAAAGAAAGCGTAGCAGCATGTCATAATAAAACTTCTTTACTAAAATGTGTATGGGAACTAGAAAGAAAAGAAAGGAGAAATAATATCTGTGTGTCTTCACTAGTAGTCTTCTGATTTTCTTTCTTTAGGCCTTGTCAATGCTGCTAAATGGTACTCCATTTGCCTTTGTTATTGACCTTGCTGCACTTGCCTCTCGACGGGAATACCTCAAACTTGACAAATGGCTCACAGATAAAATTCGGGAGCATGGGGTAAAGCAGGATTTTTCTCTATTTTTGCACTCTCTTCAGTGACTAACTTAAGTCACTTTAACGATTTTATAAATAGCTTTAAAGTTGTTAAAAGTGTCCATAGTGTGATAGTTCAATGTTTTCACTGAACTATAGTAGCTTAGTGGAATTCTTTCCATGGTGCAATTGCCAAGTTTGAAATAGTGTCTTGGATGTGGTTTGGGAGATTAAGGTAACATTTTTTTCCCTCAGGAACCTTTCATCCAGGCCTGTATGACTTTCTTAAAGAGAAGATGTCCATCTATCCTGGGTGGGCTTGCTCCAGAGAAGGATCAGCCCAAAAGTGCTCAGCTTCCTCCAGAAACCTTGGCAACTATGTTGGCCTGTCTGCAAGCTTGTGCTGGGTAAGAATTACATTGCTTATGCTGAAAGGGCAATCCATTTGCAGCTCACTTCCTGGCACATGGTCACAGCTGGTTTGGAATTTCATATGGAGAATGGGCTCAATGAGAGTGTATAAACTTGCAGGGATAGGTGTAGTAGTACATTTAATTTTGCATTGAAACCTCTTTTGTAGGCGAGATCACAAGAGCTTGAGTGTTGTCTTTGTTGTCAAACCAGGTGAGCTGATCTTCGTGACTGGAGACTGTCTGGTTAGTCAGATAATCAGCTGTTAATGACTAGATAGATGTAGGGCTGTAATCCAGACAGAGGAATCCAGGCCATGGCTGCAGAATGGGACAGCATCTTGGAAAACAGTGTCTTTATAACGAATTTTGTGATTGTGTTAACCAATGTTTCTGTGTGGTAACTGCTTTGCCACAAAGGACTCATGCTGTCTTTATGTGTGGAAGAAAAGTGGGGAGTCGTGATTGTAATGTAACTGAGACTGAAAGTAGACATGTGTAACTTCTGTCTTTGAGAGAGACTCAAAGTAGTCAAAGATGGAAATATTGAACATCTTCTGCAGATCAGATCGTTTAGCCAAAGTCAAAAGAAAAAGGGTTGGATTTGAGAGCTGCTAGAGGCAGAGGTGGAATACAGAAGGGCTGATGGAAACTGAAATTGGACAAATCAGTCGTTAAATGCTGTGTACACAACATAGTAAATGTGGCTGAAAACATTCGTGGTGTTGTTTCTTAATGCTGTCAGATCAAGGTGGTGTTGAACTGCAGCAATATTTCAGAGTTAATGACAGGCAGCATAGTGCTGTGTGTGAGCCAGAGCGACTGGAAACTGGAGATGGGGCTTGTTTTGCTGCTACATTTTGGCACCATAAGAGGCTGTCATGTCCAAGTGTGTGTTACCTAATCTGAGGTTTATACTATGTCCTTTGGCTTAGCCAATGTGGTCTTGAAAGAAATAAGAAATGTCTTTAAAGGTACCCAGGATGATTTGTGGCTCTCACATAGATAGTAGGAAATTATACCAACATAGATTTGGTCATAATGAGTATTGGAACTGAAAGGGAATTTGAGGTACCTGTAAGACTTTAGGAGAAGGGATTCTCATGTTTTCTGATGGAAGCTGTGCAATTGACGGTCAAATGCTGTTTCTGAAATGAAATGGTCTAGCACATGTTCTGGTCTGAAGAGATAGGTCTTAATTTTCAAGTCAAAGTACATCTTTTAAGACTGTAGTTCACAAATGAACTTACATTCCGTATTTTGCATGTTGCAATGTCTGTTTTAGAGATTTAATAGTTAACAGTAGATTTGAATTACATCTAATATCATTGTGTTCTGAATTTTAATGTGTTACTGAGCTTTATTTATTCCATTAATTCCAAATGCCACTAGTTCTCTACTGGCACAATTCTCACAGCCTTTGGTTTCTTTTTATAGCTACTTTTATTCCCTTTTGTACAAGAATGTGACCTACTTGCAGTCATTTTCCATTAGTTATTCTCTTTGAGCTTTAGAATGAAAAAGCTTGGATTTCTTTCATGAAGCAGTTGCTTTGATTAGCTTAGGTTTCAGTCACGAATGGAAGCAGGCGTTGTAAAGACTAGAAGGTTAAAATCACAGTAAATATGAAATACATTTGGGAGGATAGTTGCACTTCATCAGCTGAAGCCTGCCATCTCCTAAATCTGTTGATTTAGGAGCCTGCTCTTTAATTAGGCTGTAGTTAGTTCTTGTCTTGTTTTGTGACCTGGGAGATTTATTTTTTTTTAGCCACCAGGTCCTGCATGTTCTAAAACTTATTTTTGGTGCAGCTTGTTTATCACTGGTGAGCACTGCAGTTGTGGCATCATGTAACAGTGAGTCTTCAGAAAGAAATAAGTGTTCCTGCTATTACTGAGTGTTTTTGCAGTGAAGTCAGGCTTGGTTGCAGGCACCACAGGCTGACCAACCATGTAATTTATTAACAAGCTGCTTGTGAGAAGAGAAGTCCTTCCCTTGTGGAGCTGCAGTGAGCTGAGAGAGGCAGCAGTGCTGTCTCCACACAGTCATGTCCTGCACAGTCCAAGTGTGTCAGTTTGGGGAATGGTCGTTTCTTCTCAGTCCTTCCCTCAAGCTAGGAAGAGACTTCTGTGTACCTGTGCATCAGGAATGAAAAGGCTTGTTCCCACTTTGTAACAGTGTTGGGGGGGCGGGGGGAGAGTAAGAGAAATGAAGGTGTGATTCCAGCAAGCTGGAACTTCCCTTACACTGACAGTTTTGTTGCTCTAGACCCTCTCTGAGGGTAGATTTCTGATTGTGTTTTTGTACATTTCCCCCCAAGCCTATTTGTTATGAAGTCTTTGAGACAAGGCTCTGGTAAGAGGATGTTAAAAGACTGTAAAGGAGTCAGCCTGTGAAACCCTTACTAACATGTCCCTTGCCCTGTATAGAAACCTGATCCCCCATGCTGCCTCCCCAGATTCCCATCTCTCCCGGGTAGGATTTTCCCCACACTGCAAAGTGTATCCCTGGCTTTGGAGAATAGCTGGAAGCCCTTAACTAATTCTGTGTGTACCATAACAGGATACTTGCCAAAGCTAAAGGCTAATCTACAATTCTTCTGCCTTAATCACCAGGATGGTTCCTTTGGTTTCTTTCCCCTCATCCCAAGAGCTGAGTAGTAAAAACTTGTAAAAATTGAGCTGAAATGAGGAATCTTCAGACAAAGTTAACAGAACAACAAAGCTGTATTAGGATGGTTGCACCATTACAGGAAGAAGTCTGCAGCTTTAGCTGTCTTCACTGAAAAAGTATAACTGAAGTTCAGGAAAGCATAAATAATTGGCTGTTTTTTTCTAAAAGGAAAATATTAGTGTTCTGTTATTATGTCTGTGTTAGGTAAGTCAGCAACAGAGCTGGCTTTCCTTCCAATTGGGGAACCTGGCAGTCAGACATGGAATATTTTGGGAAGAGGTACTGACTGCTCTGGGTTGTGCAATAACTTTGTGCCTAAATTTGAGTTTTCTGATGTTTTTTGATTATATTTTCCTTGAATAGTTAAATTTCCTATCTCTGTTTGGGTTTAGTGCCAGTGTGTGAAGCACATCTTTCAGTCTGTAGACAGATGAGTTTTAGTGGAGCAGGTGGTGGTATTTACCTCTTCTTTTTTTGTCTGTGAGTACATAGCACATGTATCTCATCTTTTAGAGAGACCTTGTGTGTAATGAGATTCAGAAAGAGAATAACCATAAATGGTGAAGTTTGGGTACAGGAAGAAGCCTTGAGGGGCAGATTTGAACAACGGATGGCAGCACCACTATCTGTGTTTTATTTAATTCATGAGGCCAAAGTGTTATATAGCCCATATTATGGGCAACAGCGGGTGAAGGCTCTTCTAAGAACCTACTGGAGCCGTGTAGGTACATATCCCAGCCTTCTGTAAATCCTTACTTGCTGGGGTAACTGTAAAGGAGTTATTGAATCATCAAAAACAAAGGAATAGTCTATTGGAGGTGGTTGTAAATCTACAGTTTAAACTTTTCTATTTAAATATACCTGTTTTGCTTGGGAGATGATCTAAGGAGGTTTTTCTAGTAACAAAATGCAGCTTTTGCTGGGGTTGTTTGGCAGCTTCTTTTTGTGAAATACAGCTCCAGTTTCTCTAGGAAAATGAAATAAGTTAAGGGCTTTATTTTTGTGCATGTTACACGTCTTACTGTCGTGCTTCCGCATCCCAGGAGCGTTTCTCAGGAGCTGTCAGAGACGATCCTCACCATGGTAGCAAACTGCAGCAATGTCATGAACAAGGCTCGGCAGCCCCCACCGGGAGTCATGCCCAAAGGACGCCCGCCCAGCGCCAGCAGCTTGGATGCCATCTCTCCTGTGCAGGTACAACAATCACATGCTGCATTTGCAGAAGGTGCTGTTGATTTAGTGCTAGTTCTGCTGTACTAGGTGAGCTCTTTCTGCAGGACTAAGTCAAACATCATCTGGCTCACGTAGTTTTGTGCTTGCATGTCTTGATAGTTTGCTTGTAGCTAGAGAATAATGTCTGAGGGATGTAGTTCAGAACTGTCTTTCACTTCACTGATGTCTGTAAGAAGTGACTGTGAAGTATTATAGGATGGGAGCACTGAGGAGGGACAGATATTTGGTTTATTTAAAATATCTGAGGTTTTCGTTTAAAGTGCTAAAATTTACTAGGACTTCTGAGAATTAAGCACTGCCTTTGAACCTGATGTGTCTTGTTTGTAGCTTCACGGGCCAAGCCACAGTGCTAGAGCATAAGGACTTGTTATAACTGGGGCTCTTCAGCTCTCAACTGAACTGCTCTTTTAAAAACAAGGTACATTTCAGTTAATCCCTGCCACTCATCATCCCTTCCTCCTCTGGGAGCAACACATAACAGACAGGTTTTGCTTCTAGCAGTTACATTCAATGGCAGATTTTTAAGTGGTGAAAAGTATTTCACATGAAATAATGGCAATTCAGCATTTAAGAATGACTGAATTGTCAGTAAATTATGTAAACTAAACCCAGAGAGTGGTTTTCTTGTGAATTGTTGCTTTATTGAAGTTGCTCATCAGATGTACCAAATATCTTGGCAACCTGCTACAAATAACTCAAATGAACAAACAGCAGCAATTTTTAGTCTGTAGTCATGTTGTCTTCTGGGTAGATAATACCATTTTCTGCTGTTCCTTGTCAGTTCCTTAACTTACTGCTTTGGCAGGCTGTATTGTGCCTTCCCTCCTGTTCATGAACCAGGTCTTAATGCTTTTTGTTGAAGACTTCGTTCAGGTATTTAGCTGTGAAACATGGGCATAGTATGGTCCTTCAGACAGTCAAAAATACTTTTAAGTTTGAAATGAAATAGCTTTGTAAGTCTTGAGGTGGGGTCTGAGGTTGCAGACTGCAGAGCATAAACTACTTTAGTGCAAAAATCTGCAAGCAGAAGTAAATGCTGCTTATTGTAAGCATTTACTCTTATTACACTTAATGACAGGCTGTGGAACAATCAAACTTTCTGTAAAACCTGTGAGAGGATAGGATTTGATGGGATTGCAGAAGAAAAATAAAAGTGCATTCTGTAGACAAACTAGTCTTTTGGGGTGATCTGAATGATTTCAGAACTTACAGTAACCATACAGAAGAGCTTTTCTCAGAAATGTTTTGATATGTAGCCGTCTTTGTACAAGGCATGCCCAAAATCATCTGGATTGTGGTTTATGGATATCTGTATAATCTTCCTTTCTTGGTTCAGATCGACTCGCTTGCAGGAATGGCCTCTCTTAGTTTAGGTGGCTCAGCTGCTCCTCACACCCAGAGCATGCAAGGCTTCCCTCCAAACCTGGGCTCTGCATTCAGCACTCCTCAGTCACCAGCAAAAGCTTTCCCACCTCTTTCCACCCAAAACCAGACAACCGGTTTCAGTGGCATCGGAGGACTCTCTTCACAGCTTCCAGGTACTGCTGTTGGGGTGGAGTGGTTTGGTTTTGACATGGCAGAGCTAAGGCACTGTTATTCCTGTGGCTGGAAATAGTGAATGTGACAGCCCACCCCTTAAGGGTGGATTGGGTGCTTCCTTCCCTTTGAGGATGGGAGATCACACTCGACAAACAGCTGTGTCGTATGGGAAGGAGTTACACTGCAATATGGAGTGAGGAGTCCTCACTCCTGGGTCATTGCTGAAAAGCACTTCAGAGTGTTGCATCTGCAATAGGGAAAAGGTTAGAGTCAAGAGGACGAGTGTTTTGACAAATACAGCAGCATTATTTTAGGTTGAGACATAAACAAAGAACTGCCTGTGTTAAAACTGCTTGATATCAGATAGCAATGAGACTGTAAAGCTCTGAGTTCTTGGAAACAACAAGGGCTAGGAGGAGTGGTAAGTGGATACTCTGAGGGTGCAACTGAGATGAGATGCAACTGAGATGACCAATTGTTTGCTTGTATTAAATGGTCTTACTACAGGTTTGCTTTCCAGTAGGTGGTCTTACTACGGGTAGCCTGACTGGCATAGGAACTGGAGCCCTAGGCCTTCCTGCGGTGAACAACGACCCATTCGTGCAAAGGAAGCTGAGTACATCTGGACTGAACCAGCCTACATTCCAGCAGAGTAAGATGAAACCTTGTAAGTGGTAGTGTTGTCTGTGGCTGTGAAGTGTGACTGTGGTCTGCAGTTGATCTGTGTTTCCTTCAGGGGAAGTTTGGATCTGTAGGTGGTAAATGTTAGAAGTGTGGCTCTTGTATTATTATATTAGTCTGAAAAAGATGCTTCTAAGCTTGTATCCTAAGATACAAGCATGAGTTTGCCATGTGGCCGCAGGGAGTGCATTAAAAAAAAAAAAAAAAGCATAAAAATAGAATGTGTTATGGATTTGCATGAATAATGTGTTTTTGTCCTTTTTCTGCTGTGCTGTGTTTTGAACAAAGCTGTTGTCCTGCTCTTGACAGAGAATTGTATGTGCCTGGTACCAGGGTATTTTTTGTTTCATTTGTAACAAGGTTAAACCCGGGTAAGGTCCTATTGCAGCAGAGAACTCGACAGGTGAAGCAGTGAAATAGACTGCAACATTGGATACAAATAAAACCAATAAAAGTTGGTGGGAAGGTAGTTTTTGTAAGGAATAATTTGATTCTTAACACTAAGCCATTATCCTTAACTCACTTATGCCTCTGCAGCATGCTCACAGTGAGATGTTGAAGCAGTCAAATGGTCAGGAAGCACAGCCTTATGCTAAACCTTCCACATTGCTGTTATGGGGGAGCTATGAAAGAAGCCATGTGCAATAACAGCAGAGTTACCTATCTCTACAGTTGTACAGTGGAGGTGGCTGTAATCACTGTTGGTTTATATTGTAGGTCTTGAACATTCATTATAAATTTGTTGGAAGCTCACTGGTTGGCCTGAAAGTTTGTGTGCAAGTTTGTGTGCATGTTAGTGTTGTGTAGCATGCTTTATTCTACTCTGTTCTGCATTCAGTCATTTAGTTGTCAGCTGAGGTTAGCTTGGGATGCTCTGGGTTCTAGGGGTAGAGCAGTGTGAGGTTAATGCTATCTTAGGATGCAGGTTTTTTGAACAAATATAGCATAATGAAAACAGATTTTTAAATAGCAATTCCTGTCTACTGGGAAGGTTAAATATCCTGCTCTCTTCAGAAGAACTAGCAGTTCTGTAGAGATTGGTGGAAGGGTTGAAAAGGACTAGATGAAATGCTGACTGTGTGAAGTTGTCCTGAGCATGATACCTGTTCCTTTTTTTTTAACAGCTGACTTATCTCAGGTGTGGCCAGAGGCTAATCAGCACTTTAGCAAGGAAATAGATGATGAGGCAAACAGCTACTTCCAGCGGATTTACAACCACCCACCACACCCAACCATGTCTGTGGATGAGGTGAGTTCCCTTCTGTAGCAGTTACGGCACCTGTCCAGAGACTTGCAATAAAGTGGGTCATAATTATTCCTTCATGTATTAGTTGCAGTGGAAAATAATAAAGGGCTCGTGGCATTGCGTGCAGCATGGCTCTTTTGCTTGGTTGAAGTTGTTTCCACAGTAAAATTGCAGTTGTTCATTACATTCAGCTTTGACTTCGCTGGACTGAAGAATTCAGATGTCTAATTAACACTCCTAAAATGCTGCTAAGTGGGAAGGATTCAGTGTAGTGTGGAAGCTTTTGTGTTGAAAATAAGTGTTGAAGAGTGCCTTTAAATAGTCTGTATAAATTATCTTAAATGTATTTGGTTTTAAACTATGTAAAAATGACTACAAGATCCATAGATATAAAAGTGTCCCAAGTTCTACCTTCTGAGCTTTTGATAATTATTTTTGTTAGTCTCTATGAGAGTAATTATTGGTCTGATGTACTTAATCTTTGAAGTACTTCAAATTCACTTTAATATATTTGCACAGTTATAAATTATGGAAGACACAACATTAATTTTCATTTTTCTAATTTGCAAGTAATGGAGTAGACTGTCACAAAAAAGTTTTATGTGACAACAGTTGCTTAAAAGAGAACTAAAGTCTGAAGAGGCAGCTGGTTGCAGTGATGTAGTGTCTGTCTGCTGGCTAAAATACCCCTTGTGATTGTAGTAGCACAATGAGCCTTAGTAGCTGCAAGCACTTGTGAAACATGATGGGAAAGGGCTGCAATAAAGCAAATCCGTAGGTAACAATTTCCAATTTCTTTGCAGGTCTTGGAAATGCTGCAGAGGTTTAAGGACTCCAACATTAAACGGGAACGAGAAGTGTTTAACTGTATGCTGAGGAACTTGTTTGAGGAATATCGTTTCTTTCCCCAGTACCCAGACAAGGAGCTGCACATAACAGCCTGTCTCTTCGGGGGCATCATAGAGAAAGGACTGGTTACTTACATGGCCTTGGGCCTGGCCCTGCGCTATGTTCTTGAAGCCTTACGAAAGCCTTTTGCATCCAAAATGTACTATTTTGGTATTGCTGCACTAGATAGATTTAAAAATAGGTGAGTGTGGGTTTTGATACTCTTCTAATAGTGCCTGTATTGTCTCGTGAACCTTGAGCCTGCTTTAATTGTGCAGTACAAGGTTGCACCCCTCAGCCTGGGGATTTCTTCAGAGATACTCTGACTTGAAACAAAATTTGTGAATGTGCTAGTTAAAGGGTAACCTTTCTAAATTAAAATGTTCAGTGTGATACCTGTATAAATGTGGGACAAACTGAGGTGCTGAAACTATTTAGACTCTATAAAAATCAGTGAAGTGTTGAGTTAGATCAAGTAACTAACAGCTTGTTAGAAATGGAGTGAATGGAATTACTCTTCACAGTACTTTTCAGTGGAGTGCCATTTGCACTGTTCATTACTGAAGGACTGACTGGGAGCTAAGCTCTAGAACTTGGCTTTTACACAGAAAAGTATGGCTAAATAATCTCAGAAAAATGTCTCTCAGAACTTCTAATGAGTTGCAGATAGAGAAGATCCTGGGTGTGAGGTGTGCTCTGGTTTGCTGTTTAAAATGCACTGAACCAGTCTACAAATTACTTATCCAGTAATCTTGTTACAAACGCTGAATATAAACGCAGTTGAGTACTAGGTCAGAAGTATAGATAGATGAGTTGCTGTCAATAAATCTTGTGCTTGAATGTTAAATTAATTCATTTTAAACAGATTTTGCAGCAAAAAACATTTTGTAGGAAACACTTTTTTTATAGCACAGCTGCTGTAAGGAGTCCAGAAGTAATTCTGTGGTGCAGTATGGGAATTACATACCTGATACTTGTTTCTCTCTAATACGATTTCTGATGTGGGTTTATGCTTCTGACTAATGTGTGTTTTGTCTGACAGATTGAAGGACTATCCCCAGTATTGTCAGCACTTGGCTTCTATTAGTCACTTTATACAGTTCCCGCATCATTTACAGGAGGTGAGTGCATTTGTAAGCAACACTGACAGTCTATGATAAGTTCTTTAGAGAAAACTTGTTTCCTTTGGAAAAGCAGTTTCATCTGTGGTGATTTTAGACCATGTACATGCACAGAATCAAATACTTTTTCTAAAAGGTTTCGCACTGTGATAGGGTGGGCAGGTGAAGGTGCCTTTCTTGCTTCCATGAATCTGTTTGGGTTGTTTATGTTGAAATAGCTTCCTGTATATAACTGCATGATCAACCAATGCACATGTCCGTGTGTGAAGGTTTTAAAGTGCCTTGGTGGATGTATATTTTATATAGTCTCTTAAAGATTTGACATTTTAGTCTAAAATATAGGTCATTCAGCTGCATTTATGCAGTTTCATACTTAGACCTGATAAAATAATCCAGGAAAAAATGCCTTTCCTGAAGTTCTGATAAGAGCCATGGGAATACGTTGTTGTCCAAAACAGTGTTCATCACATGGTGTCTGCCTTGAACGTCCTTTTATTGGTAGAAGAACAGAAAAACTAATCCCAGTGGCAGAGCTTAAGAGCATGAGCTAAATAAGGAAAAATGATTGGCTCTACCATTAAGGCAGAGGCTCACACCCAAAGCTGCAAAGTCCAAAAGCAGTCTTGGTTTCACTAACAGCTTTCAAGACTGAAATGACAGTCTGATGTTTCCAGTTTCTGGGGAAATGTATAGCAGTGGGGAAGAAAATAATTTTCTACTATGGAACTATTTCAGAAGATGTAATATCTAAAAGTTGGCTATTTCTGTACTGTGGTTTTGCTTACTAATGGTGAGCTTCAGACTATTCTCTCTAGCTGTTGGAATCCTTGCAGATGACTTCTTACCTACTTTGTAGCCTGCTTCTTGATACTCCCACATTGCTCTTGGGCTCTTTCTCTCTTTTGTTCTGCTGTTCTAAGCCTGGAAGGATAGGGATGGAATTATTGAGGTAGTGCTCTGTAAAATACTAAGCATGTTAGGTCTTGTGATGCTTGACATCAGCTTTTTGAGGCCAGAGGCAGAGCTTGAGGCTTCTCTGCAGTAAGAAAGACCATAGTGATAAAATGTGCTTTATCAGAGTATACAGTTGTAGTTACAGATTCCTTTGTGGCAAGACTGTCAAATATTTTAATGATTGTTGGCAAACCTTTATAGTGCTCATGCTAAAAATCAGCCTGTAGTTCTCTTGCTGCATGTGAAATTTTGTATGTGCTTGTTCACTCTATTTTAGTACATAGAATATGGACAGCAATCCAGAGATCCTCCTGTGAAGATGCAGGGTTCAATCACCACCCCTGGAAGTATTGCACTTGCCCAGGCTCAGGCCCAGGCCCAGGTTCCAGCAAAAGCTCCTCTTGCTGGCCAAGTCAGCACTATAGTGACCACCTCAACCACCACCACTGTTGCAAAAACCATTACAATCACCCGACCAACCGGAGTCAGCTTCAAGAAGGATGTGCCGGTGAGCATTGTGTCATTGTGCCCTTCCCAGAGGGGCAGATGCTGCTCTGGACTGAGTACAGAGAGACAGAATCTGTTGTAATTTGTGTACTACAGGTTTTCAGACTGTGATTTTTATTTTAGATTTAAAGCATATAACCTTTTAAAATATGGCCAACATTTTTGTAGAGAGAAGGCGTTTTTCGTCATCAAACTACCCAATTACTTTGGAGTCAAATTGAAATGCGTTCTTGAGGCTGTAATTATCAAGATAATTACAGAGCCATCATTTCTATTAATGACTTGCAGCAGGACTCTTAAAAATAGTTGGCAGCTGCTGTTCTGCTTGGGACTTAAAAATGCTTACTGCACACATCTGACCTCACAGTTGTAACTGCGTTAGGTTTTCCACATCTTTGGTCACTTGTGTACAGAACTCTGAAGTGCTTATCAGAGTTATTACAGGATTGACAGGTAGATAGAATTGGCTATTGCACAGGAAATTTTGGGGCACACTTGGTCCCATGTGGATGCCGAGGATGGGCAGTGCTGTTCTGTATGATGGCTGATGCACTGGAAAGTCGAGCCTGTCTTTCTGCTTGGGACTTTGAATAGCTCCCTGTAAAGGAGGCAAAAGCCAAATGTAGCTGAAAGTGTTGTGAACACACTTGGGGGGACAGTCATTAGTGTAGCTATTAGTGTCTTTCACACCTGATTACATAGTGTAGAAGCTTTGAGGTGTTTGTTTTCCCATTTTAAACTCCGGTCAGGATTGATACTTAAAACTGCATTGCTTTTTCCCTTAATTGCAGTGTACCAGGTGCTAAAGCCCTGGGGTCAGACCTGCAGCTGTAGGGACCAGGACCACATTCTGTTGACTTTAGCTGGCATCTCAGAATGAACTTCTGAGATTTCTCCTTCCCAAATCAGCACTAAAGTGCTGCTGGAGACTCCCTGCTGTGTTAAGTGCTGCTCACTATTGTGTTTTGATTTTTCTCCAAGCTATAATTGTACACAGGCCATTGCAGTGGCACCTAGTATATGTGCATGTAGAGGCTTTTTGAGCAGCAGCATTCTTCTGCTGAGTATTGATCATCATTTTTAGAATTAAAATTCACTTGGCTCCTTCAGAGTGCTGCTGAAAATTAATCTGAGACAGTAGATGTCCCCTGATAAAGCTCAATTCTATTTTTGCTTGACAGAACAGAGCAAAAGTTTCTTTTGATGTCACCTCTAGGTATTGTTTATGCTTAACTTCTTGTTCTCCCTCCAGCCTTCCATTAATACTACCAACATTGATACGCTGTTAGTAGCAACAGATCAAACAGAGAGGATTGTGGAACCTCCAGAGAATGTCCAGGAAAAAACTGCTTTCATCTTCAATAATCTGTCTCAGTCAAATATGACACAGAAGGCAAGTATGAAAGAATGCTAGTAAAAATAATTTTTATACTCTTAATCCTTTTTTTATATATTCATTTTTAAGTGTGGGCTGATGATGCTTCTACAGAATTCTAACTTGAAAAACCTCAGGAAGGAGCACACTGTAAAGAAATTATGGTTTCCAGCACTTTCTTCTTAAACATTTTTGGAGATAAAATTTTTTCAGGGAGAGGAGAGATGAGTAAAAGATACCTGTTCTTAATCTTAAATAAACATTCACATCATAAACAGACTGAGTACCATTAAATGTTGCAAGGTTAAGCTCTGGTATTTCAAGAAGAAATTAAGGGAATTTTTCTGAACTCTTTGAGGTGTACAGTCCTGTTGCCACCTGTGCTGTTGTCTTGTGGATGGATGGCTTGAACTTGTGAGGTGACAACATTTACTTCCAGTTGTCTGATAAAAAGTTGGGAAGTGAAGGAGAGGTGAATTTCTGATTTCATGATTGAATCCTCACTGGTTGACCAGATCTTTGGATAATGAGACACTGATTTCAAATATTTCTTTTTTTGTAGAAAAACAGCCTTAGTGTTAGAAGCAATTGACTGACCATAAACTGTGTGTTGCTCAGAGCTGACCCCAGAAGGTTTTGATTATCTTCTCATCTGTTCTGTGGTGTGCTTTGTCTTTGCTTTGAGCACAGGTGGAAGAATTGAAGGAAACAGTGAAAGAGGAGTTCATGCCTTGGGTATCACAGTATCTTGTGATGAAAAGAGTCAGTATCGAGCCTAACTTTCACAGCTTATATTCAAACTTCCTTGACACACTTAAGAATCCAGAGTTTAATAAAATGGTTCTGAATGAAACCTACAGAAATATCAAGGTGAGTAGTGCAAGTTTTCTAAAGGTAGCACAGGAGTGTGCTGTTCTCCTCCTGCTATTTGTTTGTATGGTGCTGATCCTCAAATATAGAATATCATTCACAAATCTACTTTCTATAGTACCATTAAACTTACAGGTTATCTTTAGTAATACTAGGATTCTTTTCAGTTAAGAACATACGAAAGACTTAAATTGTGTAACAGTGGGGCAAATTTGCATTTGAATTCATTTATGTAGGTGGACTTCAAATTTGTGTGAGGTTTGCAAATTATAACCCAGGGGAAAATTGCTTACAGTCTGGCTGTTTTCTGTGGAGGAAAGTACAAAGATAGAAAACCACACTCTGCTCTTTTGGCCCAAGAGAAATAAAGGGGAAAGGGTGTGTTTAGAAAACAGGGGTGTAAAAACCAAAATTTATTGGAGGGCTAAGATAATGTGGGTGGGAGGAGGAAGCAATAGCCCAGAAGTGATGACCAGATGAAACAAGTTTGTAAAGAAAGCACTATTTTTAAACCTGTTGGTGGAATTTCCTGACCACCATGGGTTACGCTGTAGTGCAAAAGCATCTCCTGACTCTTGAGAACACAGCTGATCTTGCTCTGTTCAGCTGATGCTCCTCTGAAGTTCAGGAACAGAACTAACAGCAGAATACTTGTTTTATGATTTATGACATGATTTATGTTTTGACATGACAATGAGATGGTTTTCCTGGAAGGTTAAACTGTAGCTTTCAGGTCTGTGATGAGGCATTAAGAAGAAGCACAAGTTATACTTGGCTATGGGCTGGTCTCAATAGAGTAATTGGTAAGGACTGAGAAATGTAATCCTCTTTTTTTGATCCTTTTAAAGAAAGGAATTTTGTAGTCATTACAGCGCAGATTTACAGGGTGCTGCCTTGCAGTGGAAGCTGTTCAGGTATCTCTATAATGTGACTGAAGCTCAGAACTTAACGTTCTAAAACTTTGCCTTCATTCGGATGAACTGTTGGAGTCTCGTTATCTTGCATTTGTTGCTTGAGATGCTCTTTTTTATTCTTTGTTAGGTGCTACTGACATCAGATAAAGCTGCAGCCAACTTCTCAGACCGTTCCTTGTTAAAGAACCTTGGTCACTGGCTGGGAATGATAACAATGGCTAAAAATAAGCCCATCTTGCACACGGTGAGCTTCTGTCTTTACAGACTGCCTTGGCATGAATTGGTATGCGGTTATGCAGTAGCATAGGCTATTTGGGAAATCTTACCACCTTTCTGGCGCCTCTTTCATGTGCCAAGTACAAAGTATGACTCCAGAGTTGGTTATTTAACACTCTTAAATATTTTTTTCATATCAAAAAAGTTAGTAGCTACATTTATTTTAGCAAAAGCTTGTTAATCCATGTGAAAATGTAGATGTGTAAATCTTTGTTCAAAAAGCAGCTGCTGCATAGCAGTCTGTAAAATTCAAGGGCTATCTTGACTCAGTCTTGCCTGTATCTGAAAAGGAAGCAGTGTATTAGTGGAACTGTGTAGTGTGTTTGCTGTTTTCTCCACCCTCATTCCCATTTCAATTTTTCAGGATTTGGATGTGAAATCACTACTACTGGAAGCATACGTTAAGGGACAGCAGGAATTGCTTTATGTAGTGCCATTTGTTGCCAAAGTCTTAGAGTCCAGTGTCAGGAGTGTGGTAAGTGTCTTTGTACAGAGTTATTGCTCAAATGGCATAATATTGCGGGCAGTAATCAGCTTTGGGCACAACACGAAAACTGGTTGAATTCTGTGGAGAGAAAGAAAAGGGATATAAAAGCATGAAGTTGAAGGAGTTTTGTTTGGAGGGAAAGTACATGGCCGTGCATTTTTTCAGCATAAATAGGTGATGTTAGCTGAAATGCACTGTGGTATCCCTGAACAGAACTCTATTGAGAAATGGAAGGATGCCATTGAAGAGGTTCTAGGAAATATTTATTCTGGATTTTTTTTTTCTCCTACCCACTTTCATCCTGATCAGCTTGTCAGTTCTCCTTGATGTAGAACTCATGTTTCAAGAAGGACCAGGTCATTGTGTTTCCAGTTTCTCACTTAGGTTCCTAATATACATCCAGTTATGCTGAATTACTGGAATAATTACTACTAAAGTACTAAATTCAGCTCAAATCACAGCTGTACAAAGGTTTCCATGGCTGTGTGCACACATAGCTGCTTGTGTTTCAAACATTTCCAGTCATAAATTATCCAGATGATTCTGTAACACTGCTCTCTTCTTTCTCTTGTAGGTCTTCCGGCCTCCAAACCCATGGACAATGGCCATTATGAATGTTTTAGCTGAGCTACATCAGGAACATGATCTAAAAGTAAATTTCTGGGTTTTTTTCTGTAACTTCTGAGTGTAAGGTTTTATTGACATACTAGTCAAGAAGGATGTTGTGAAGGACTAGAGCAGTCCTTGCTGCTTTAGCATGGGGAGATTTCTTGGGCATTGCTTAATTTGGTAATACTTGAATGAAACTCTTCTCCATGAGATCAGCATCAAGACAGTTGTCTAATCCTCAGTCATTATTAGTCTCTGAAAGGGGTGGGATTAGAATGGGGAGCTTGGGAGTCAAGTGGCTCAGTAGATGTTTTGGTATTTTCCTTGTGATATGACCTAAACTAGAGTTGTTTTGCAGTTGAATCTGAAGTTTGAGATTGAGGTGCTGTGCAAGAATCTTGCACTAGACATAAATGAGCTGAAACCTGGAAGTCTCCTGAAAGATAAGGATCGTCTGAAAAATCTGGATGAGCAGCTGTCTGCTCCGAAGAAGGATGTGAAGCAGCCAGAAGAACTACCACCCATCACAACAACTAGTAAGTACATCTCATAGAATCCAGAACCACATTGTTAAAGTTCAAGTAAGACAGGTTTTGCTATCACAAAATAAAATATGAAGCTACATGTGCTGTTGTAACATTCCTGAGTGCTTGGGAGCACTCGGGTAGTCTTGTAAGAAATAGTGTACAGTTTGGGGATGGGAGGGAAAAAGAAGCCATCATGAGGACTAATTCTGTATTATGTGTGTATAGCTACTCGTTGGATTCCCTCTACACTGGGTGCTAAAACTATCATAATAAACAGCTCTCTCTCAAAATGTACTGAAGCTACTTTGGAACTAATCATTAGGTAATAGAGAATGAAGGTTGCTTGGCAAGTTTAGGAGGCTTCATGGTCAAACTGCAAAGCTTTTGTTTCTAGGTTGTTTCCTCGTTTAAATAAGAGTTATATATTTGTTTTGTAAGTGGTTGCTTTTCACTAGTGCCTCAACACAAACCTACTTGTGTTCTCCAGCTGCTTCTACAACTCCAGCCACCAGCACCACTTGTACAGCCACGGTTCCTCCACAGCCCCAGTACAGTTATCATGACATCAACGTCTATTCTTTAGGAGGGTTGGCTCCGCACATTACCTTAAATCCAACGGTAAGTTTTAGAGCTGATTCAGTTTGCCAGAAGAATTCTTACAGCCAGAGTTGATGCAGATCTGAGCTGGTGGGAGTTATCAGGACTTTAATATAAAAGGAGCCTCTGTGCTCCTTTTGTCCAGTCGGCAGCTCAGCTCTTAAGTCAATCTTTGCATTGTTACTCAGCTGCAATTTGGTTAGAAAAATAATAATTTGTCCCAGTTTCAGATTTATCAAATACTGTAATATCTGCATGGGGAACACGATAGTACTGCACATTCAGAAAATGCAGGTGTCTAGGGTAGGTGGGATTCCTGTGTAGTTTATTCTCTCACCTTTGTAATCCCCGGCAGATCCCGCTGTTCCAAGCCCACCCGCAGCTGAAGCAGTGCGTACGGCAGGCGATCGAGCGCGCGGTGCAAGACCTCGTGCACCCGGTGGTGGACAGATCCATCAAGATCGCCATGACCACCTGCGAGCAGATCGTCAGGAAGGACTTCGCCCTGGACTCGGAGGAGTCGCGGATGCGCGTGGCCGCGCACCACATGATGCGCAACCTGACGGCCGGGATGGCCATGATCACCTGCAGGGAGCCTTTGCTGATGAGCATAGCTACCAACCTGAAAAACAGCTTTGCTACTGCACTGAGGGTAAGAGCCCCATCGTTTGGAGTTTATAGCCAACTTACAGGAGACTGTAGGCATCCAGCATGAGTAAATCAGTTCTCCGCAGTGTAGACTTGTTAATTAATTGTGCGGCTTAACTAGCATGGGGATGAATTCACTGGCTAAAACTTCATGATTCCCGTGGAATTACAGTGGAAAAAAGTGTGTTGCAATTCCAGGTCAAACACTTTTAAACTGAGATGGTAGATCTTACTAAATGGTACATAAACTTCCTGACTACCTTTTTATTTTGCCCCAGTTTTCTCTTCAGTTTAATCCCATCATGGAAGACTTGGAGGTTTGAACTTTCTGCAGGGTTTGAAGCAGAAAAGCTAAAGTGGGGAGGACTGAATTGATTTTGCTGGTATCCTGGACTGTTTCAGCATGCATGCTTCAGGCAGATTTTATTTACTTGTGCTATTAGCAGATAGGTAGTTTAGACTCTTCTGCACAGCCTGTGAATTCATTGGATGTTCTAGAGGCTGCTATCAGGTCTCTTAATGAAGAAAGTTTGAGCTAAACTGTAAGAAACTGCCTGTGAACAGCTGACCACAACAGCAGCTGCCATCCAGAATTCTTGCCATCAGTGTCAGCAACAGGCACAAGAGCATAAGGATCTTGGAAAGGTCAAGACACAGCTGTACTTTGAGCAATTAGAAATTAATCTCTATTTTTTAATCCCTGAACACATATGCCGTTGGTACAAATTCAGGTTTAATCCAAGGAAGGTTTTTAAGGATAATTATAGAAAACCTTTTGTTGCAGAAAAGACTCTGTATGAGGCATCTCAAAATTCTTATCTGGATTATTTTTTATGAAGTGATTTAATAGAAATAGTGTAATTTTAAGGAATTAATGAAAGACAAGGAAGTCGAAGTAGATGGGACAGGCTGCCTTTATAAATGTATTCCATTTCTAGTGAAAGTTTCTGCTTTGCACCTTGGAAGATAAGTGCATCTGTTCAGGGTTCTCATAAAGCAGACTCTGAGAAGGAAGGAAGGAAGGAAGTCTGATTCCTTATCAGGAAAGGAACCCACTAAAAAAGGCTTAGGACTGCTGTCTTGCACTGTTAGTGCTGCACCTTTATACCTTCCATTTACAACCTAGAAAGTAGGAGAACTTGTGCTGTGATGCAAAGGCTTCCCTGCATTAGCATCACTCTGTGTGTGTCTGTCTAAAGCAGGCCTTTATTTCTGTGCCCTGGAGATGGGTAGGTGGAGAAGATGGAGAACTCCTGCTGTTTTGTTCCTTTTTCAAAGTCTTTACTGTCGTCTTGCCTACATGTTTTATTCAAAGCTATGCAAAATTAAATTTAATATTATATATTCTATGGGAAGGGAGTGTGATCCTAAGAGCATTCATTTTTATTGCTTGTGTTCTGTATAAGCGGTGGTGCAGATTTTAAGGCTAGTAATATGCAGGGAAATTTTACATCCTTCACTGATTATTGTGATTTTCAATAGGCAGCCTCCCCACAGCAGAGGGACATGATGGAGCAGGCAGCTGCCCAGTTAGCACAGGATAACTGTGAGCTTGCCTGCTGCTTTATCCAGAAGACAGCTGTGGAAAAGGCAGGCCCTGAGATGGACAAGAGGCTCGCAACTGTAAGTATGAGACGTGTCTTTCAGACGTGTTCTGTGTGCTCGTACACATCCAGTTGGGTGTGTAAAATGCAGTGTTTGTGTTTTTCCCAGGAATTTGAGCTCAGAAAGCATGCCAGGCAAGAGGGGCGCCGCTACTGTGATCCTGTTGTGTTGACGTACCAGGCTGAGCGGATGCCAGAGCAGATCAGGCTAAAGGTGAGTTCTGTTCCAGTGCTGCTCTTCTTTCCCTCCGGATAAGGAAAAGAGGATGCCACAGCATCAGCTGAGTGGTCATATAGTCTTGCCTAACAGTGCAGCTGCTGTTATCATGATTAGTGTGGAAACACATAAATACATTATTCCAAAATGAGTGTTTATATCATTTTCTCAATGCCTGGAGTCTCTGTTTCTGTGCAATTCCTCTCACTGAAAGATGGCTTGTCTGTTTTGTTGTCTTTATATTTTATTTTCTTTTGTCTCCCTTATATTTTCTTCCTTCAAGGGACATATCATATGCTTTCAGCAGAGCATTTCTCTGTATTCAGTTGTTTCTGTTTCTGGGAAATGTTAGTTTCATTTCTAGAGCAAAATTCCCCTGTTAGGAGTTGTGGCAGGAGAGATGGGACCTCAGTGCAGAGCAGCTGAATCCTACGCAATATCTGGGCCACTCTGTTTAAGAGTAGCTACCTGTTACACAAGCTGCCCTCATTTTTTACTGCCTCAGTGCTTATCAGTGAATTAAATGCCTGTTCTTTTCATTGCAAAGGTTGGAGGTGTGGACCCAAAACAGCTGGCTGTTTATGAGGAGTTTGCACGCAATGTTCCTGGCTTCTTACCCACCAATGACTTAACTCAACCTACAGGATTCTTGGCTCAGCCTATGAAGGTAGAGGTTTCTGAATTAATCAGTTTGAGAGTACCATAGCTATTTTGGAGACTATTGCAGAACTTGTGTTACTGTTAGAAGGACTCATAAGAGTGAAGTGTTTGTATTGCTTGGGGATAGTGGTTGAAAAAATGCATTTGTTCTAAAGACACAGTAATGGCAACATAAAACTTCCATCCAGTCTTAGGGATTTGTAACCCAAATTGGGACAAATTATGCAATTTAGGATTACTACGTGTAGTTTTCGTTGCAGTGAAACATTTTATTCAAATCTCAGATTTCTTTTGCAGGAAGGTCATGGATGACAAGTCTGAATTTTAAGATAATTAACAAGTTTTGTATGCATACATAAGGCCTTACTGACAGAACAAGGGGGAATGGCTTCAAACTGAAAGAGGACAGGTTTAGATTGGAAGTTAGGAGGAACTTCTGTGTGAGGGTGGTGAGGCACTGGAAGAGGTTATCTGAAGAACCTGTAGATGGCCCACCCTGAAGAGTTCAAAGCCAGATTGGCTGTGGCTTTGATCAGCCTGCTCTAGGGGAAGATGCCCCTGCCCATGACAGGGCAGTTGAAACAAAATCGTCTTTAAGGTCCTTCCAATCCAAATCATTCTGTGACTCTGACTGATGGAATTACGTGCTGGTTATTTTCACAGCTTAATTTGCTAATATGTGTGTACTTAAAATAACAGCCTAACAAATTACAGTACTGTAGAAGTCTAAATTCAGGATGCTACAATTTCAGAATGAGAAGAGCCAGTCAGTGAGTATTTGAGTGTCACAAGTGCAATCCTTGCAGAAATCACTGATTCTCACTTTCTGTTAAGCAGCAAGCTTGGGCTACAGATGATGTGGCACAGATTTATGACAAGTGTATGACAGAGCTGGAGCAGCACCTGCAGTCCATTCCACACACCCTGGCCATGAATCCTCAAGTTCAGGCGTTGCGCAGCCTCTTGGAGGCGGTGGTAGTGGCTCGGAACTCCCGCGATGCCATTGCTGCACTTGGGCTGCTGCAGAAGGTGAGTGGTGACAACTCCTCTCTGTAACAACTTGCTTAGGGTTTATTACTTACCACTTGCTTGTGGAACAGTACTGAACTGCTGTCTTTGGAAATGCAGTAAATAAGGTTGGGAGGGAGCCATTGTGTTCACTTAGGGTATTGTACACATGGGCTCTGCTTCCCGTCAGCAGGGAGATGTCCGGCTACTCCTCGCAAAGCAGGGCTTCAGCACATGTGACATCTGCCTGGAAAGGCAAACATCAGAACCATAAATGCCCTTTTTCATCTTTCTTTCCCTGAGCTTTTATTGCTGAACATGATGTCATATAGTATAGAACATCTCTTTTTTCAATTTGGGTCAGCTGTCCTGGCTGTGTTGCTTCCCAGCCTCTTGTCCAGCCCCAGCCTACCCACTGGTGGGGCAGGCAGAGTGGGAAAGAAAAAGTCTTGATCCTATGCTAGTGCTGCTCAGCAACTGGCAAAACTGTGGTGTGTTGTCAACACTGTTTCAGCACAAATCCAAAGCACAGCACCATGTGGGGTGCTATAAAGCAAATTAACTCCATCCCAGCCAGAAGTGTTGCAGTGAGCTCTGTGAGCTGAGCTGTCATAAGTGCCTGGGTAGCACTGTAGAACAAGTGACAGAGAAAAATCTGCTTGAGAATAGTGTAAGGATACTGACCTGTCTGCATGAGGAAGAACAGTGCCAAAAAAAAAGTAACCAAAAGCAGGAGGGAGACTCTTCCTTCCTGTCTGCTAGTGCTTTTACCTGTTGATGGGTCCAGTCCTGACTAGGACTTGACCAAAAAGCTGTGTTGCTGTGTAAAATTCATCTTCCATTTGCTGTAGGCTAACACAGATACATCTCTGAGTGCTGCAGCTCTTTCTCCAAGGATGCTGCTCATTTATCTCTGGCAGGTTCTGTAAATATTTTCTTAGGTAGTTTTCCAAGAGCCATATGCAGAATTGCTTGAGGAGGCATTGACTTAAGGAAGCTGCAGTGCAAACTGACATGGTCTGTCATGGTATTTGGTGCACATACAAAGGTAGTGGGGCAAAGAGAGACCTGTTGGTTTGTTTGTGGTAGCATAGCTGTGTAAAGTGCATGTATAGATGCCATAGTTGCTGGTAAAATCTGACAGAATCTTATCAAGAGATCAGCACAATTACTAAATGGATTTTTTTTCACATCTTCTGGTGATAACTCTTGCTGATTAATGTGCAGAAGATTTGGAGGAGGACTTGTTCTTTCCTCTGCTAACAGGTTGCATCTGTTCTAGGCTGTAGAGGGCTTGCTGGATGCCACCAGCGGGGCTGACGCTGACCTCCTGCTCCGCTATCGTGAGTGTCACCTGCTGGTGCTGAAGGCTCTGCAGGATGGCCGTGCCTATGGATCTCCGTGGTGTAACAAACAGATAACTAGGTCAGTTACAAGACAACAAGAACATTGATGTAGGTTTGGCCATCTTTTGAGAGTTCCTGTGTTACTCTGAATTCCCTGCCTGTTAATGTTTTGCCGTGCTGCAATTTGGACAGACAAAAAATAACCAGCTTTTTTTGTCAAAATTAACTAGATCTTCTGATAATGCTGGTTTGCCCCATAACATGGTAGAAATCTTTAATGGAATTAAGCATTAGAGCATGGTCTGGGATTTTTTTTCTCCCCTCATTTTGCAGAGAATATCTCTGCATGCTGTCATAAGCAATGTGACATGGCATATGCTTGTAGCAGAAGCTTCAGCTAGGCAGATCTGCCAATTCATCCTTGGAAGAGAGGCTTCTTCTGCTGAATAAACTGAAGTTCTTGTGATAGAGCTCTTGTGACCAGCTGTGCAGGGCAATAGATGATTGGGTGTGACTGTTCTGAACTTAAACATTACCTTAGAGGATGCCCTAGAAGGGGCTTCTTTTGAGGCTGGATAATGAGTCATACTGAGTGTCACAGTTTCTGAAGTACTAGATTTCAGTTGTTTCACTTGAACTGTGTTGTTGAAGTACACTCTTTGTAAGAAGTCCAATTCCTCAGGTGCCTGATCGAATGCAGAGACGAGTACAAGTACAATGTGGAAGCTGTGGAGCTGCTAATCCGCAATCACCTTGTTAACATGCAGCAGTATGACCTCCACTTGGCTCAGGTAAAGAGAACATGCTCTGGTAAAGGAGGAGGGATGCACTCAGTGCACTGTAAGATCTGTGGCTGAACTTTGTCTTTTTCATGTTGACAGTCCATGGAGAATGGCTTGAACTACATGGCTGTGGCATTTGCCATGCAGTTGGTAAAGATCTTGTTGGTGGATGAGAGAAGCGTTGCCCATGTAACAGAAGCAGATCTGTTTCACACCATTGAGACACTCATGAGAATTAATGCTCATTCCAGAGGAAACGCCCCGGAAGGGTGAGGCTATAGTATTGTGCAATATATTACTTTTGTTGTGTTCATTTATGATTTTTATGTTATATAGGCAATGTCTCATATCATTCATACGGCTTTAAACTTTCCCTAAGGCTGCAGTCCTTTCTTAGTTTCAGCTGTCACTCTAATATAAATGTGCTCATCTTAGTCAAAATAGAGACAACTGCAGCAACGTGTGAAACTGAGTGCTTAAGCAAAAAAATCTCTCCATGCACTCTGCTCCAAAATTCTGTGGAACTGTGAGAAACTTGTTTGAATTCCTGCTTTATCTCAAATTTACACATTATTGCCTGTTTAAATCTTACATACCTAGGTGTCTGTATGTTAATTTGTTAATTGCAAACAATCCAGCTGGACAATCCTTTCTGTTTAGTGCTTACAGAGTAATCCTCCACGAGTTTCGCATGGCTTATGTATCCACCAG
Organism: Prinia subflava; assembly: GCF_021018805.1. Taxonomy (NCBI): domain Eukaryota; kingdom Metazoa; phylum Chordata; class Aves; order Passeriformes; family Cisticolidae; genus Prinia; species Prinia subflava. The sequence continues at coordinate 14,039,880 of NC_086259.1, forward strand.
CAAACTTCCCAAACCGTGGGTAGCAAATGTTGCCACAATACCTGGAAATACCAGTGGGACTTGCAGGCCTCCTGTTTGTGAGGTGGAAGCAGTTGCTGGATTTGAGAAAGAGGTGGATTAGAGCTTGGAGAACTTCGAATAGATGTGAGAGTAACCAGCAGCTGCTTGATGGCAGTGGCTGCCATTACCAACACAGCTGCTAATAGGATGTCTCAAAACCAAAGTCATTTCATCTGCCCTTGACATGGATACAGTGTCTTCACTGTATGGCTTGACTTTCACTGCAGCCAAATCCCGTGCCCCAGGCAGTACTGGCATCTCCCTATCAGGGAGCACTTTAGGGTTCCTGAAGTCTGCAGAAGAGAAGCTGCTTCTAGTCCCTGTGGTGTTTTGTTGCAGCACGCCCCTGTCCAAATTGTAGTGGAACTTCAAAGCTTATGTGATTTCAGTGTTCCTTCTTTCATCGTAAGTGTATCTGCTTTCATGACTTATTTCTGCTATTCCGGTGAGGACTAAAAGATAGAAGGTTTTAGTATAAGAAATAATTTGCTTTCTTTCAACTCTCTTTGACTGAGCTTCCAGTTCCTGCACCTTCTGGGGGAGGAGGAATTCTAACCCAGCTCTTGCTCTGGTCTGTTGCATTAGATTACCCCAGCTGATGGAAGTGGTCCGATCAAACTACGAAGCAATGATTGACCGTGCTCATGGAGGTCCTAATTTCATGATGCACTCAGGAATTTCCCAAGCTTCTGAGTATGATGACCCACCAGGCCTGAGGGAGAAGGCAGAATACCTGCTGAGGGAGTGGGTGAACCTCTACCATTCAGCTGCAGCAGGCCGTGACAGTACCAAAGCATTCTCTGCGTTTGTTGGACAGGTAGAGCTTTTGGAAAGAAAGGTGCTTTTTATTCAACATAAGTAGGGTGTGATCCCCTCCATTTTAAAGCAGTGTTATAACGTGTGTTAGGCATCCTTTTGAAACTTCCAGGCGTATGGCAGTTTACTGTCAAAATTCTGTCTGTTTTTGATGAAGCCCCTGTCTTGCACCAAATCATGTTCTTCAGATACTGCAGCAACAGGCTGTCACTCCAGACCATGAGTTCTGAGATAAGTTTGGTGGAAAAAGACCTTGAGCTGAAATAGCTCGTGGAAATAGTCCTGTAATGCTCTGTAATGAGCCTTGACTGGGGTTGCTCCTTACGGGTAACAGCAAAAGCTCTGACAGCCTACAGGAAGATGTCACCAGTAGAGAGATTCAGGTAAATTCTTTCAGGTCATGTGGGCAAGGGAATCTTTTTTTTCGAAATGAAATCATTAATAAGGGAAATCTTGAGATTTCATTAGCTGAAGTGGTGCCTAAATTTAAACAGTGTCCAACATGCCACTCAGAAGTGGGTTCACCACCCACCTTAATGGGTGTGGTGAACATCACATAGCATCTGCCTTCTAGATGTGATTGAGGAGGGAGATCCCCTCAGTAGCCCAGCATGTGGGGTAACTGACTCCTGTATCTGCAGGTATCTCCCTAAAACTGTGTTCTTTGCATGCAGCTCCTTGACTGCAGCTGGGAGAAAGCCCCTGACATGGCCTTTTTGCACTGTGTTCCTTTTAAGTTTGTGACACTACCACAGATATGCTGCAGACTGCAGCTACTAATGAAAGAAGCTCAGGCTTCAGAGTATGCATGAAGATTGTGACTGATGCAGTGGGTTTTTTTCATTTGATTTTAGTGTCCTTGTGTACTGGTTATAGACAGCTTTCTGTTAGTCTGACTTCTACTGCATAGAACTTCTTGAATGTTTTTAATAGATACTGTGCCAAACGTACATCTTAAATGTTTTACCTATTTCTGTGACCTCACTTTTTTTACTTTGTGCTTCTAAAACACACTTCAGTATAGAGTGCTCACCATACTTAGTACACTTCTGTCTCACTTCACTTTTTATCACATTTGTTTGATTACCTTTTGTACATATTTGATCAATTTTGAAAAAGCAGGTTAAATATATTGAAGTGCAGTGTTTATTTACAATTGTTTCCTTACAGGCTTTAGTAATGAGTTCTAAAGGAATATTTTGTAGTAACTACTTTCATAAGGTTCTGTTACTGAACTCAAGTGGCTGCCAAAGTGTTATTTCCTTCCCACAAGTCTGTAGGACAAGAAGAAGCACAGAACTTTGAAAGCAGATACCTAAATTCTATGGGCTTTTTAGAAAAAAAGGCTTCTCCAGAAATACTAGAAGTTCTCCACATTGTCTCCAAGTTACCAGTTGTGCTGTTTTTATACCTTTACGTCCAGTAGGAGTTTGGAGTAAGATTTTTTTTCAAAACTCCACAGTTTTCTGCAGTGCAATTTGTTTCATTTTGATGGTTCTAATACTGTGGCTAACAAATAAAATAAGATCTCTAGGTTTTTTTATATGTATTATTAAAACAATTCCCCCATGCAAAGCAAAAAAGCCCACCCAGTCTTTCTCTGCGTGTAATGTTCGTGTAAGGAAAATCTGCTTTCCAAATGTAGTTTGCTTCTACAGAATGAGGCTGCAAAGTAGTGGTGATTCCTGAGCTAGAAGCTGGAGTCTGCCCTTTCCAGAGTTTGTACTTCTCGTGTTTTTCATGGAAGGCTGAATGGTGGCAGCACTGATGCTGAAACAGGCTTCTCAGCTATGCTGATGGTTGGAAAGAATTTGGATTGAAAAGATAGTATTTGAGAATAAATGTGTTTGCTAAAATTGTGTTGCCACCCTCAAATTTCCGTGCAAATATTAACCTCTCAGGAGAGTATGGCAAAAATTAACTGTGGCAGGCAAAGTGGGTGCTTTGTAAAGGGTGTGTTGTTTGAAATAAATTGTAAAATGAACCGTCTGTGGCTACAGTGCTGATGTATTTCCTTTCCTGGTTAGATGCACCAGCAGGGCATCCTGAAAACAGATGACCTGATCACCCGATTTTTCCGTCTTTGCACCGAAATGTGTGTTGAGATCAGCTATCGAGCCCTGGCCGAGCAGCAGCACAACCCCGCAGCCAACCCCACTATGATTCGAGCCAAGTGCTACCACAACCTGGATGCCTTTGTGCGACTCATTGCACTGCTGGTGAAGCACTCGGGGGAGGCAACCAACACAGTCACAAAGATCAACCTCCTGAATAAGGTTGGGAATTCTTACCCTCATTGCCTTTAAAGTGAGTTGTCGGCTGTACCTTTGCTGATAAACCTGAGGTTTTCACAAAGATTTCATCTCAAACCAATCTGAAATTCATCTTTGTGCCTTGAAATGAAGAAGTCAGCAGCTGTTGTTTTAGGTTGTTGGTTCCTGAGCTTTTACCTTCATTTGTGAGGGCCTTGCCTTTGCTCTTGGTTTATGGCTGGATGGTCTTAGGTAGTTAAGACCTTCAGGTACTGCGCAGTCAGTCGTTATGACTGTGGTCCAAGGGACAGGGAGAGCAAAGCATAGTGGTTGGGAATTGCTGAAACAAATTGTAATATTCATTTATGCAATACTTCTGATAACTAGAATTTTGGTTCTTGTTAGAATCTACTGACTATTTTTTTTTACTGATGGTTAAAGTAGTATCTGTAGTCTGACTTGCAGAGTAATTCTTGCTGTCTCCACATCCCTTAATCTCGTTAGGTTCTTGGTATTGTGGTGGGAGTTCTTCTGCAAGACCATGATGTTCGGCAGAGTGAGTTTCAGCAACTTCCTTACCATCGCATTTTCATCATGTTGCTGTTGGAATTAAATGCTCCTGAGCATGTGCTGGAGACCATCAATTTCCAGACACTCACAGCTTTCTGGTATGTATTTGGGGTTGGCCACAGTGCTCATCCTTTCTTAGTAGGATCAAGGATTTTCACTTAAAGGCTATCTGACTGTTCTTTGTGGTGGCTTAATCATTTTTGGAGTAACTGGTTCTACTGTGGACTGACCACTTGCTTGTTTTAGGGAAGATGACTGGTAAAACCCAAGATGCTCAAATGCCTTTGCTTTTAGGGCTGTGTTTTCCCCTCAATGTTATGAAAAGCAATCTTATTGCTGTGCACTTCTAACCTGCTCTAACTTTTCTTTCAGTAACACATTTCACATCCTGAGGCCTACAAAAGCTCCAGGTTTTGTTTATGCCTGGCTGGAACTGATCTCCCATCGGATATTTATTGCAAGAATGCTGGCACATACACCACAGCAGAAGGTGTGGCTGCAGTTTATCTTTTCTGAATTAAAAAGCTCACCCAGACGTTTATCTGGTGTGGTGCTGTTTCACATCTCTTGAAGTGCACTAGTAGCATGGCTGTTCTGTTTTTGTTGTCTTCCGTATTCACAGTAACCTAACTGCATGGAGGAGAGTCTGTGTGTCAATAACTGTGGAACACAGGGTGAATTGAATTTGATAAACATGCCTTTGTTACTGTCTAGAAGAGCTGTAGCCTTCCTTCTAGGCTAAATATTGTCAGCTCAGTGTATGGCATGTTGAGGGTTCTGGAAACACCCCATGGCACAATGGTGTGCAGCTGAAGCCCTTGAAATGAGCTGTGCTGCACTCGGTGGTTAAGCTGACAGTTGCTAGCTCTTCCATCCAGGTTTATCTAAAGATCAATCTAATTATAGTTTTGAAATTAAGGTAACTGGTCTTCAATGCATGTTTCCCACCTGCTGTTCTTTTCTTGACAGGGTTGGCCTATGTATGCCCAGTTATTGATTGATCTGTTCAAGTACTTGGCTCCTTTCCTTAGAAACGTGGAACTCACCAAACCTATGCAAATTCTTTACAAGGTAAAAAAATGTCAACTAATAGATGCTTCCAGTCAAAGTTGTCTGAAAGTAGAGATAATCTGGCAGCAAACTAGAATTAGCTGTTTTCTTCCAGCTTCTGGGAGTTGAAGTTAATTTGTGGGGGAAGCAGGCTGCCCTCCCAGATTACTTTCCTTCTGGTAATGTTAGCCACATGACATAGAATGATGGCTCTGCAAGCTTTTGGACAGTTTCAACTGTTACATACCTCTTATATTTAATATTTTATTTCACAGGGCACTCTGCGTGTGTTGCTGGTCTTGTTGCATGATTTCCCAGAATTTCTTTGTGACTACCACTATGGGTTCTGTGATGTGATCCCACCTAACTGTATTCAGCTAAGGAATCTGATCCTGAGTGCCTTCCCACGGAACATGAGGCTTCCAGACCCTTTCACCCCCAACCTAAAGGTAAAACTTGCTTTAAAGGAGTTTGATACTAGGAAAGTTTAATGCTCAAAATACTCTCTATCTGGGTTAATATTATCTAATTAAATCTTTGGGTATCTGGTAGGCAGCTAATCCTGGAATGATTAGGAGGAAACTTTCTCACACTGCCAAAGCACTGTCCTGTTGCTCTCCTCTGCCTGAGCTGTGCAGGGTGATGGGGGTGAAGCTGCAGTGCTCATTGTCACTGAAGAGGGCTGTTCTTGACTTGTGTGGATGTTTGTGCCTTTTGAAACTACCAGACTGTTTTTTTATCCTCTCAGTTCTTCAAGACATAATGTAGTAAGTTTGCATGTTAAATATGAAGTGTCTTCTAAAATCTTCAAAAGTCAGGTGTTGCCATTTCACTGATGGAAGGAAAAGTGAGCAGCAGTAGTAGTTGATGTAATATTGCTTCTAGATCTGCTTTACAATTTGTCCCATTGCTGATGGTTTAGTTGACTGGGTTTTCTGTCAACAGGTGGACATGTTAAGTGAGATTAATATTGCTCCACGAATACTCACAAATTTCACTGGAGTGATGCCACCTCAGTTCAAGAAAGACTTGGATTCCTATCTCAAAACCCGATCTCCAGTCACCTTTTTGTCTGACTTGCGAAGCAACCTACAAGTAAGTTGGAGGTTTTTGATGTTTCTGTGGGTGCTCAATTTAAATAATGTGGCACAGATGATCTCACTGGTTCAGCCACTGTCCTTTCCTGCAGGAATTTTGTTGGTGTGTTGGCCAGCTCCAGGCAGTAGAAAAACCTGTGAAAATGCACACACTCTGAATAAGTCTTTTGCCACTCCCTGATAGGATGTGTTGAAACCTTTTAGAATCTGATGAAATTTTGACTCCAAATAGATTAATTGTTACAGAAATATATGGATCTTCATGGCAATACTTCAAGGGTAAAATGGTCAAATCAGCTAAAGCCCAGTTCAGAATTGTGGCTGAAAGCTCATTTCAGACATCTCATGGCTTGGCTTGCAGCAGACCTGAAGTTGGACTTGCTTAGAGAATTGCTTAGACAGAAACATTCACACAAGGGGGATGTTTCAGCTAGAGTCTGGCACTGCTGGTGAATTCACATTACCTTACCTGATGTTTTCCTTTAGGAAGAGAGTAAAAACAAACCTGTTGTGTTAACACTTTGCTGATGTTTTTTGAAAAAAAAAAAAAGTTTATATGTGCTATAATATATGCTTTCTAATATATGTGTACTAAAAAAGGCTAAATGCCAAATTGAATTTGTGGATGTCCCAGTGTGTTGTCTTCTGGATAATCAATAAGATCCATTGATGCTGTTGTTGTACATGCTGTACCTTTGAGTGCTGAAGGAATATTGACTGATAATGCTTTTCATATCTTTGCTATTAGGTATCAAATGAACCTGGCAACCGCTACAACATTCAGCTGATTAATGCACTGGTGCTCTACGTAGGTACTCAAGCTATTGCCCACATTCACAACAAAGGCAGCACACCCTCCATGAGCACCATTACCCACTCAGCTCACATGGACATCTTCCAGAATTTGGCAGTAGACCTGGATACTGAAGGTGAGCTGGAAACACTGCTAGTTCATGCATTGTCACATTTACAGCAAGAGGGCCCTCACTTTAAAAAGGACATTGAGATGCTGGAGTGTGTCCAGCAAAGGGCAACAAGGTTTGTGAAAGGTCTAGAAAACATGTCCTGTGAGAAATGGCTGAGGGAGCTGGGTTTGTTTAGTGTTGAGAAGAGGAGGCTCAGGGGAACCCAAGCTCTGAAGGGTTGTTGTAGTCAAGTGGGGGTCTTCTACCATGCCTGCAGTGGGAGGACAAGAGGAAATGGCCTTAAGGTGTTACAGGGAAGATTCAGATTAGATACCAGAAAAGGTTTTTTCACTGATAGGGTGGTCTGATACTGGAATAGGCTGCCCAGGGAGGTGGTGGAGTTGCCTTCCCTGGAGGTGTTTGAGAGGTGTCTGGGTCTGGTGCTGGGTGATGTGATTAAGTGGTTCTGGGGTTACAGGGGTAGTGTTGGCTTGGTGGTTGGACATGATGGTCTTAAGGGCCCTTCCAACCTTGATGATTCTGTGGTTTCATGTAGCTAATAATGAATTCACAGAAATAGATACTACATTAGAATATGAAACTGAATATAGGAGCAATGTTCTAACCAAAAGTTCAGAGTATTGAAGGGAATTAGAAAACCTTCAGTGAAGAAGAATTGAATTCTTACTTCTCCATCAGCCTGAGTTGATACAGCTCTTACATATCTTCAGTTGTTTCTGTTTCCTCCATAAGAAGACCTCCATAAGGCTCCCAGATGTTAGTCTCAAGCACTGCTGGTTGCTTCTTTGTTGCCCTTTGTGTGCAAGGGAAGCTGTGTTGCTCAGTGTTGTCTCCTGCAGGCCGGTACCTCTTCCTGAACGCCATCGCCAACCAGCTGCGGTACCCCAACAGCCACACCCACTACTTCAGCTGCACCATGCTCTACCTGTTTGCAGAGGCCAACACAGAGGCCATCCAGGAGCAGATCACCAGGTGAGAGGGACAGAGTTTAACTGGCCAACATGCAGCTTTTTGCTTTCCTTCCTTCCGTGTTTTTGCTGTTTGAGCTCTAAGTGTTTTAACTTTCACATTTCAGGGTTCTCTTGGAACGACTGATTGTAAATAGGCCTCATCCCTGGGGTCTCCTTATTACGTTTATTGAGCTGATAAAAAATCCAGCCTTTAAGTTCTGGAACCATGAGTTTGTTCACTGCGCTCCAGAAATTGAGAAGTGAGTATAACTTAACCACAGACTCATTAAACTGGTATCTCTGAAGCAGCTGAACCTTGGGGTTTTGATGCTGTCAGAGCATCCATTTGCTGCCATAAATGCACCTACCATTGCTTTGTTTCTGTGTGCAGGTTGTTCCAGTCAGTTGCACAGTGCTGCATGGGGCAGAAGCAGGCCCAGCAAGTTATGGAAGGGACAGGTGCCAGTTAGATGAGCTGCATCCTGCATTTGAAGAGTGCCAGCCTGGAGGTCCTGTCCCATCAGCTGACTGAAGACTCTGTAAGGCTCCTCCTGACCTTCCCAGCCCCTTTGATCGGGTAGACACAACAGACCCTGGGTGAAAGTCTTATGTGGGCATGTTCCAAAGTTTGAAACAAATTTTTTGACCTTTGGCCAAACTTCAGAAGATGCTGTGAATATCATTTGAACTAGTGTAAATACAAGGAACAGAAACATTTGTCTGGACTTTTGGGTTTGTGCAAATTGTGTAAAAGACAGGTGGGTAACTGGTGCCTGTCCATCTTGTAATAAAGGGGCAGCTGCTGATGCCAAGCACTTGTCTGGGGCAGACCTCCTTGTCCTGACATTCCCAGACTCCCAAAGAATATTGAAAAGCCAGTAACTTATTTTTCTTTATGTGAATGGGGGACCTTTAAATCACAAAGTTGTTTAAAAAAAAAAAAAAAGGATGTGTTTGGAATATGGGAATTCTGTGGAGTACAGGAGGGGTGAGGGAAGGGTTAAGGTTCAGTGTTGCTTTCCCCTCACCCTCATCAATGCTGATAGACAGCAAGTGGAGCGGCAGTCAGAGAACGCCTCCTTTATGTTGGAGAAGAAACACAGGCCCTTTGGGTGAGGGTCAGCTGTTTTCAGTAAATAAACCAGAGACCAGGCCTATAGTTTCTTTTTTTTTTTTTTTTTTTTTTTGACAGTTGTAAATTTTGAAAGATGAGGGGTTAAATCTAGACCTTTTCCCACCCTCCCCTGTGACTACACAGTATAAGTTTGTAAAAAAAAATCTTACAAAAGGAAAAAAAAAAGAAAAAAAAAAAGAAAAAATTGAACAAAATAAAATACCCAAAGGACCAATACAGCCCATTTTGTAAGGATTTTCAATGTTTTGTAAAGTATTGGTCCACGTGTTGTATTTTGTAGCCTTTCTAGTTCTTGGGCTTTAGTTCTCCCACTCTTGTATGTATGCATACTGTAGTTACACATTAAAGTCATGACATGCAGCACGTGCCACTGTGCTTATTCTCTCCAGTTCTATCCTGGCCAGTTGGTGTCTTCCAAAGCCTGTTCCACCCATCCAAAACATGCAGTTTTCCAGTGTGTTTTGGGCACTGCCTGTTGAAAGCAGCCGGGTTTGTTCTCTAGCATGAGGTCAGTGGGCAGATGTAATGACTAGACAGGGTCTTGCTTTGAAGTGCATCAGTTGTGTGGAAACAGAAATGGCTTAGTTGCAAGTTCATGAGCAGTTTGTCTCAGACAGGAGACTGCAGTGGAGGTGCACAGAGTGTGGACAGCCCATCAGTTTCATTTCTAGTGCCTTCCACCTGCTGTATCTTCCTGCAGCAGGAATCTGCCCAAGGCTGTGCTTAGCTGTTGTAAGGGTAGGCAGCTTCAGTGCTGTTAATCCTGCAAGGTCCTTTAACCTAGCAGATGTTAGGAAACAGAGCTTCACTTCTTTCTTTTTACATAATATCAGCTTGCTTAAGCTGACTGCTTTAGTTGACTGCTGTAATGTGGGCAAAGAGGTCAGGATTTCCTGCTCGAGTTTAAGGAATTCCATACCTGGCTTTGCATTTGCTGCATTGAGGAAAACATCTCACTGAGCCAGCTGTGCCAGTGGGTGGCAGCTCAGAGGGAATTCTCTCTGTTCCAGGTATTAGTCACCTCTGTCAAGGAGTAGATTGTGGCTAGGTCCTACAATCCCATGGCATTTCTTTGCCAGGTCAGCAGCTGAGCTGAAGCTGAGCCTTTTGAAGTTGGAACTGTGGACACAGTTCTCATTTCTTCTTCACTATACATTTTACTATGCCTCCCATTCCAAGCCCAAGGACACACAGCTTTACATTGTTTTCCAGAAATTGTATGGCTGTTCTTAAATCCCTGTGGTAAAACAGTCCAGCAAAATTGACAGTCCTGTTTGAGGATTCTCCCCTTCAAATAAAAACAGCTCCTGAATTCCAGCATCCAGTAGGATATAAAAGGATATCTTTTAAGGGAGTATCTTTCAAGTCTAATGCCCTAAACCATTGATCAGTGTCTTTTTATGTGGTTGATGCACATCTTGTATGCAAGCTTTATGGCTCTTAAATCTTGGACTAGCTGATACTTATCTGATTGTGGTTTCTTAACTGGTAGAACTGGGGTATTAAACTGACTGGCATTCCTGAAGCAACCCAAAGCTAATAAATCTTTCAATGTTTGGCTTTAGTCCTTTTCTAGCTTCCAACTTGACATGGTATTGTTTTCATCATACCAGACTGGTGCCTGGTTTTAATTGGATTGTTACCAGTTTACTTCTTGTGATCTTGCAGGTGTGCCAGTCACCTACATGACAGGAGTCACCCCATTTTCTGTCTTTTTTTGCATATCTCTTCTTCTCTGGGTCTTTTTGATCCTGTAACATAAATACCTGTGCCCTTAGGGCTTTTTCTTCTGGTTTATTTACTTGGATCTGTTCTTTTACAGAGGTTCTTTTTGGATTTAATTTACTTAATCCTCTTCCTAATAATGGCATTGGGCATTTGGATACGTACAGAAATTTTATAAAACTCTTTACAGTTCCAAATTTGAGTGGCTGGAAGAGTGGCCTAATTTCCTTTCTCCCTATAGCTCCAGCTATAGATGTGCTTTGTTTACTGAAGACTGCTTTACATCTAAGATGCTCCTTTATTAGATATTCTACCTTTTCATTCCCCAAATATACTGAGACCAGGAGTTCTCTTGGGGATTCTTAGGAGCTCTCAGCTGCCTCTCAGTCTAAATCCCAACTCAGTGTAAGCAGTCTTCCTACTTGTAGAGCCTCCATCTTTGAGGATTACCTGTGCCCTGGGTTCTGTGGGCATTTGTTTCCAGTGCCTGTTCTGCTTACAGTAAGTACATTGAATTTTTCTTGCTAGATGGGAATTTACCAGTTCAAATCTGATTCCCTTACATTACCTCCTGCCCTTCCAACTATCACAGCAATCAACCAAATTTACCATCCCTTTTCTGATCTCTTCCCCTTTTACTTTCTCTTCTCCACCTCATTCTCTTCATTACTTTTCCTTTTTATTTCTCTAGTGCTCAAACATAAGAGTCTGCTGTCATCAATCCACATTCCTTCCAAGCCTTGTCATTATTCTGCCATGCAAAGAACAGATCAACATGTGGTACTTTGCCTCATTTTCCTTCCTGGCAACAAAGTATCATTAATTGCAGGGTCCATTCTGAGGCCATTTTCCCTAATTCTCAAATAGATACAAAGGCCACCACATGGTCAACTTCTTAGTAAGTGAATCCCCCTCCAAGCTTTCCCCATGGTCCAAAAACACAGTCTAAAAGTGAATTCTCAAAATGCCCTTCTCCAGTGAGATGGAACTTCCAACACCCATGCAGGCAAACAGTTCCAAACAGTAGGTATAACAAAGTCTTGTTATGTAGTGTTCAAACCTTTTATATGCTTTGGTCATCACCAAGTTTGTGCATACCTAAAAAAAACAAGTTTTAACCCAAACCCCAAACTTCAACCAAGATACCAAATGTAATACTCCTCTGACATGTACATTTTCCAATATGATTTTTTTGGAGACACACAGGATACCAAAATACTGATTTTAACAATATTTCTATGAAGGATAGCACAGCTGTGTGAGATCCTGGTCCAATTCACTGTTGTCCCACCTGAGATACCAGAACAAGCTCCCCTCAGTACTGATAAACCACCCTGTCCCCTAGCACTACAGGCAGGGCTGTCCTGAGCTTTGTCATGAGTGCCATGAGTGTGGGTTTTCCTTGTCTGCAATACCTTTAACTGCAGCAGCAGCAACAATGCCCCTGCTCTTAGATGGGGCCTCACACCCCGTTGAAGTAGAAATCATGGGCTGGGTAAGAAAACTCATTTTTATTAAACAGAGCTTGGACTGTCAACCATCAGTATTTAGTCATGCAAAACCAAAGTGAGTTCAGGGCAGAACTGCATTAAGCAGAGGGTGTGTATCAAATTCTCAGCTTGCAGCAGCTGTAGAACTGTGACAGTGCTCCTCCAGAGTAGTCTCAAGCCCACACAGAAATACCTTTTGTGGAAGGAAAACTTAAAATAGGAAGGAATATTTAAAAGGAAATATTTGTTATACTGAGCCTACATGAAGACCAGCTAGATGGGCCTGTTCTCTTGAAAATGTTCAACATAAAATCTGTACAGGTGAAAAGTTTAGTGTTGTCAGCAGGTCCAGCTGTCAGATACTTAGTCTGAACCTCTCTAAGAGCTACCAGCTGGATTTCTGCCCTCTTAATCTGGACAAGGAGCAGCTCTTGCCTTAAATTTCTGATGATGAATGAGGGATATCTTCTGCTGTTCTGGCAGTGTATGTCTGCCATCCTAAAACAGCCATTAGGATGGCTGAGGTTTCTTATGGCCTCTGGAAGAAGGTGGTATTTGTGCTCCAGAGCTCTCATGGTCCAGTAAGGCCACTCAAAACCACCTTTTGCTGTGAAGGTACTTCTTTATGTAGAGGTAGCTAAAAACCCATGTGCTGTATGAGGGACAAAGGGACCCGAAGTCAGTGTTGCCATCTGTTCTGTCTGCTACAGAAGAGATGGCCAGAGGCTGACCTTCCCCTCAGGATCAGCCCCAGCCAGGTCCTGCCCAGGGCCACTGAGGTTTCTACTGTAGCAGCTCTAGCAGCTGATGCAAGATCCTTTTCTGTCCGTAGCGCACGTGCAGCGCTTGCTGCTCCCTTCGACTCAGTTTCTCATAAGCCTCCTTGTTATTTAGCAAGTCCTGCTCTGCTTTCAGGTCACCCCCATAGGACTCCAGGGTCAGCAGCACACTGTCATAAAGGAGCTTCTTGCAAGGGGTTTTAAGTCTGGAGAGTGCCTCATTTGAAAGGGTAGAGTTTTCCTCTTCCTCACTGTCGTCTTCCCAGCCATCTTGCTCCTTATACTCCTTGAATTCTTCTTCTGACATGCAAAGCACCTGTAGTGACCCAGGCAAAGGGATAAGTACAGGCAGTGTGAGTGCATCAGGGTTTCTCCTCTGTGCAACAGAAGAGCCACGTGGAGCAGGTGAGTTATTCCTCAGCTGCACTAAAGGTTAAGAGACTAAAACTGGCTTAGATACCTAAGTGCAAGTAATTGTTAGAAGAACATTAAAACAGAAAATCTGGGTATTGGTAAGTCCTGTAAAGCACCTCAGCTGTTACCTACAAAGTTGTGACAGCTTTTTAGGACAGGAATGGCCATGGAGCCATTCAAGACAAATATGTGAGTACACATGAATGGCTGCTTCAGGAGAGGAAGATGACCTTACAGCACCTGGCAGCTGGGCAGCCACAGCCCCTCCCACTGTTCACACAGGGCTGTTAGTGCTGAGCCATTCTGCACTGCTGATTCGCCCAGCTGCTCTCTGCTCCCTTTTGCAGCTCTTCCCCCACCTGGCCATTTTTACCTTGAGGGTCATGGACAGCTCTTCCTCTGTCAGCACCTCATCCCAGCCAAGCACAAAGGCACCTTCTTCCCCCACCATCTCCAGCTGGCACAAGAAGTCCCACTGCTCTGAGACCAGCTGCTGCTGAGCTTCACTTTTGGCACCTGTTTCGAAGAGAGCAGAGCTGTGAACAGGGCCGGGATAGCAGTGGAGGGGGAAGGTGAATGGAGAAGGGGAAACAGGAGGCAGAAAACCAAGGTGTGCCCCAGCCCCTGAAACGCTGTGGAACAGGGTTATTTTTCATGTCCCTGTTTAACAGAGTTCCCTGCCCCATCCTCCCAGAGGGGCTGGTGCCACTCACGCTGCAGCGCCGCCCTGCGCAGTGTCACCATCTGGATGTCGGCTGTGTCGTGGCTGTTGCCAGGGTAGGGCTCTGCGAAGCCATACATGTGCAGCAGCTGCCAGTTGGCCATCTGCCCATACGTGTTGAAGATCTCCTGCCCTTTCCCCACGGGCTGCGTTGTAACCATCCTCAAACATTGCTGCAAGCAGGGAGAGGAAAGCATCTGAGCTGTGCTGATCCGACTGCTCAACAGGGGCTTTCAGAGAGTTCAACTTGAGCTCCTAATTAACACCAAACATGCAGCAGGGCTTTGTGTTAATGAGATCCAGGCCAGACTTGCTGCCATGGGCTGAGACCCCAGCCTGCTGTGCCCCCATTCCCAAAAGTCTGAGTAAAATGGAACCAAGCTGTGACAATGCCTGGCACTGCAGCTTTGCACTCACAGGAGAGTATTCCAGGTTGGCATTGTGGTTGGCCACATGATTCAAAATATCTGCAACAGGCACCATCATGGGAGGATTGGGCCCCTTCTCATCTTCTTCTTCCTCTTCCAAAGGTTCCTGAAAGCTAAGACAAGCCACTGGTACACATGGCTGCACAGGGCAAGCTTCAGTTTACACTTGGCTTCTTGTGCAACTGCAACCTCTAACATAGCCTGTACTGCTACTTGCTTGTCTGTGATCCTTGCCTGGAGCAAAGCCCTCACTTCTCACCTGTAAGCCATGACAAATGCCACCAGCTCCTTATACAACTCCAGAGTGTGCAGTTTGGGGTCAAAGATGTCGGGGTGGGTCTCCATGAAAGGCAGGATGATGGAGTTGTACTCCAGGTGGATGTTAGCTAGATCCTTGTCCACAGCTTCTGGGATGCCTGTGCCCTGCAGGAGCCTTGTTCGCTCTTCTTGAGGCCTGTTGCAAGAAAAACAGGTTCTTCTCCATTTGTGCTAGGGCCAAGACTCTTTCCTCCTCAAAAAATCTCAGTTTCCCTGTGTTCTCCAGGCCTTTGTTCTCTCGCTCTCCCTGTAACGTAGCTCCAGGAGGACCCCTCAGGCTCCTGCCAGTGCCAGCACAGGGCTAGAACAGTGTTAGGGTCACCCAGCAGGACCACATCCCTTCCCAGGACAACACTCAGCAGCCCCTGGCCTGTGCCTGCTTTCAGCTCCAAGCCTGAGCCTCCCCAGACCTCCGGCTGTCCCCTTACCAGAACATGGGGTGGTCCAGGCTCCGGAAGTCCTGCCAGAGGGAGAAATACGGCCGCCAGTGGGAGGTGCTGGCTGTGTACTCGTGGAGCAAGGCCAGCAGGAGCGGGACCCAGCCGGACTGGCTCTGCAGGGACTCCTGGGCTACACACAGCATGGAGAAAACCTCAGTTGTTCTGCATTTCAGAACCAAAATCTGATATGACAAGCCTCTGTGCCTGCCTTCAGCCTGGAGACAGGGGTTGAGTTTTTATTCTGGTTTGTCTTTGGTTTGTCCTGAGCTGAACCAGGACCAGAAAGGGGAGTTATGGGGACCCACGGCCCTGCCCTCCTCAGCCTCAGGCTCTGCGTGCCTTCAGGAACCAAGGAAACCAGCATGGTCTGGGTGCCTGTCACTCAGAAGTTGGAGATGTTGCATTGATGGATTTTTCTCCCCGTCCAGCAGAGCTCTTAGGGAAGCGAGGGGATGCCCAGCCCCTCCCCTTTCCTACCTGGTATCAAACAGCCCTACAGCATCCTGCACAAATCAGGAACTTTTCCCGACGCTTTAACGCAGATCCATTTATTCCTTTAAAAGGCACAGCACACTGGAGTGACACCAGAAGCTTGCACTCACCTTCCTGCAGGAGTGCGTGGATGGAGGTGGTGTGCTGGGACAGCAGCGCCGTGCGGGGGATGGTGAACAGCACCTCTCCCGCCTGCAGCTCCTCGGCGGCCAGCATCCCGTACCCCGCCACCGCGCCCTCCCTGCTCAGGCGGACCTGCGGCCGGAGGGAGCCGTGAGGGGCGGAGCGAGGGGACCAGGGCGGACCCAGGGCATGCCCGGCTCGGCCCGCTGTGCCTCACCTTGGGATTCAGCTCCACCCCGGCCCGCTCGCACCATGCCAGGAATCCGGAAAGGGGGTCGGCACTGCTCTTCCCCTGGGCGCCGCTCTCGACCGCCGCCTGTGGATGGGAATACGGGATGAATGGGAAGGAGTCATGAGGCGGACCGCGGATCCCTTCAGCGCCACCGTTCAAGAGCCGCTGTGTCCCCATTCCCCGAGAGCCCCCGGCTTTCCCCGCACCTTGAACCTCTTGGGCGCGGACGCCATGACGCCGCCAACACGTGGTCCCGGTCGGGCCCTTCCGGGTGGGCGGGGAGCTCCGCCCCATGGGCCGGGCTAACGGCGGCCAAAACGGGACAGAAAGGACGGGGGGAACAGCTGTGGAAACGCGCCCGGGAGCCTCCTGCTCGCGGGGCTCCCCAGGGACTCGCAGCTCCTCTCTGTAGGGTCCGCCCTCCGAGCACCTCCCTGGAGGGTCTGAGGTCCTTATGGTGTCTCTCTGTGGGATCCAGGGATCACCACGTGTCCTTCTTTCTACGGTGTGTCCACCCCCGGGCCGGTGCACGTCGGAGGGCTGCGGTGCCGCCGTGGCTGCCGTGGGGCCGCGCACCGGTGCGGTCACAGCTCTGGACATGGATTAAAAGCAGCGGGCTCTAATTAATCAGGGTAATTAAGCTTGTGCTCTTGTTCAGTCGACACTACACACACGCCCACCGAACGTTCGGGCTCTGATCTCCCCTCCAGGGCCGTCCCGAGGCCGCCGTTCCCTCGGCTCATTAGTACCGTCCCCAGCCCCAGCGGAACGGGGGCTGCTGCCATCACTGGCTGCTCTGATGAAGGCAATTAGCGCGCATGAGGTGTTTGAAGAGGCCCCACGGGGCTCTGTGCGGGCTGTCCCTGGGGCTCCCCCATCCCGTCTGCAATTGGGGTCGGCTTAAATCTTCTCCAGTCCCTTCCGAGCTGGGCAGGGCTGGACTGGCAGGGTGGGTTCCCTATGGGGCAAAAGGGATCCTTCCTGAAGAATGGGGAGGAAGGGCAAGGGAACATGTGGGATGACCTTTAGGTGCCCACCACGGGCTCTGTGTCCCTGTAACCCAACTCCCTGCAGCCGCCTCCCTCCTGCTTTAACGCGGCTCCTGCAGAAGCGCCGCTGGCACTCGGATTCGAACGGAGGCTGCAGCAGCCACGGAGCAGAGCTCGGACCCCTGAGCGGCCACAGCCACCGCTGCTGCTCCTGTCCCCGGCGGGACCCTCCTGCCTCCCTCTGGGAGCGGCGGAGTTTTACAGCCGCTCCCGCAGCATCCTGCTCCCCTCCCCGCCTGCGGCACCGGCATCTTCCCGGGGCGCATCCCTGTGCCCGATCGGTGCCACTGAGATTCCCGGCAGTCCGGTGTCCAGTCTGGCCTGCCCTGGCAGCCGCGTTGGGGTGGCGCGGGAGTGGGAAATACCGAGTGGGTCCCCACAGTGTCCCCGCAATGCTGCAGCAAAGCGGGGTCTCCCCGGCTGTGACAGACATGGCCCCCCCCCCCCCAAGCCCAAATGTGAGCCTGGATAGCTCAGTTGGGAGAGCATCAGACTTTTAATCTGAGGGTCCAGGGTTCAAGCCCCTGTTCAGGTGGATGTTTTATCCTTTAGAATAAAGAAAGGGAGCCTGTGGGCAGGAGCAGCCGGCCCCTCCTGCTGCTGGGGCCCCGTGGGGGCTGCAGGGTTCTCAAGGCATCCCCTCTCTTCTTTTCCTTTCACCAACTCCCACCTGATACCCACACAGCACTGCTCCGTCCCTACAACCACCCAGTACTCATCTCATGTTGGATGATGAGGACAGACAAGGGAGCTATCGGTGGCACACCTGAAAGGAGGGAGGAGGATGAAGAGAAGAGGAATAGCAGAGCTAGAGAGAAGGAAGTCTGGGCTGGGTGTGAAATTGAGGGCTCAGGGGTGGCTCCAGGCTGAGACTGGGGGAAGCTATAGGGGCACCCTGAAGCTGAGTGCAATTGACTCTCATGGGGATGTGCACCACCCTCCACCTGCTCTTTCTGGCATGCTCAGGTCTTCTCTCACCTTTGGGTGCTCATCATCCCAGTCCTTACTGCCATCTGTGGCTGCCCTGCCTCCATTCTGGGCCTCTGCCCACCTCAGCTCAGGCTGCTCCCTTAAAGCCACCCCTGCTGCCAGGGAAGCCACCCCTGGTCCCCTGACAGAGAGGACAGTGATGTTTTTGCAACGACACTGCACCCACATCAACCCACGAGCTTATTTTATTGTCCTGACAAACTTTGCTTCCTGGTGGCTCCAATCCTTCCACGCACATGCGCCACGGCTCAGGCCGAGCTCCGGCCCATGCCTCCGTCGTCATTCATTTCTTGCCAGCAAGAAAACAAAGAGATAATAAATAGGAAGCTTATTTGCAGGGAGGGCCCAGGGGACAGCCTGGGGTCACAGGCCAGGCTGTGCCTGGCCCCGGCCAGGGCTGGCGGGGGGGCTGCAGGCAGGACAGCCCAGCCCCGGGCCATGCACACTGTGGGGCTGGGGCACTGGGGGATATGGGGGGAATATAGCAATCTCTATTTAATTACATTAAAATATACTATTTTAAAAAATTATTTCTAGTAGTTAAAAAAATGTCGTGGTCCATCCCATTCCGGCAGGGTCATGGAGCTGTCCCAGACGTTTTGGGACACACTGGCCAGTGCGGGGATGGACCCCAGTCCGCTTCACCCTGGGCAGGCTGTTTGGGGGATGGTCTGTCACAGCGGGTTCCAGGGGTGGGTGCTGGCAGGGTGGCCACCACGGGTGACAAAGCAAGGGCACTGTGCCACCCACTAGCCCCACAGCCACCACAGACCAAAGGCAGAGGAGTGGGCGCCCTCCCAGAGCCCACAGCAGGGTCAGTCCCGGGGCCTTAAATGACATGGCAGCAGTTGAACTGCCCCAGTGACAGGAGGCTCTCCTTGGAGCCCGGCCGCAGTTTGAAGGCCAGGGCTTTCTCGCAGAGCGGGAACTGCAGGAGCCTGTCCCGCAGGCTGCCTCCCTTGCTCTTGCCCGGGTCCAGCTTGATCACACTCTCCGCGCCCCCTTCAGGGCCTGAACTCTCCACCGACTGCTGGGCCGGGCTGATCTGTTCCCCCTGCCCTGGAGACGTGTCTGCAGGACTCGGGAGCGTGGCAGGAGTTGTCTCTGCCCCCAACACCTGGGGAACTCCAGCCGAGCTGCTCTGGGGTGACAGGACAGCTCCCCTTTCCTTGGGGAACTCTGCTGAGGAGCCCCCAGGCTCTGTGTCCTCCTCCCTCCTTGGCGGCTCAGCTCCATTTCCCCGCAACGCCTGGGGACCCCGGCTCCCGCTGCCTCCCTTCCCAGCCCAGGCCACTCCCGAGCGCCCGCCCCGGCCCCCCAGCTCCACCCCCGGCCCCCAGACCTCCCCGCGGCCGGGCGGGCGGTGGGCGCGCAGGAAGGCTCGCATCTGCTCCTGGTTCAGAGAGCTGCTCTTCCTCTCCATTGCGCTGGGCCTCTCCTCCTCCTCCTCGTCCTCCTCTTCCTCCTCACAGATCTGCTGCAGGGCCGGGGTGCTCTTGGTGATGGTGGTGTCAACGGCAGGGACCTTCAGCAGGGTCCCGGTGGGCTGCCGGCCGCCGATGTCCCCTCCTGGGGGCAGCCGGGAGCCCCCGGGGAGGCCGCCTGTCTCCGGGAAGGGCAGCAGGCTGCCGGCGCTGCCCACGGAGCCAAATGTGTCTGACAGGTTGGGCCTGAGAAAGGGGACAGAGGTGTCAGTACCCAGCTGGGTATCACAAGGGCTGTGACAAGGAAAAGGACAGAGAACTGGCCGAGACCCTGCACTGGGGACCCAGGATGGTGGGGAGGGGTGCACAGGACAGGGGGCAGCAGGGGGGCTCACCTGCTCTGTACCTCCTTGGCCAGGTTGTAAACGAGACTGAGGCGGTGGCCCTGCTTCTCCTGCTTCTCCCGCAGCATCCTCTCTGCCAGCAGGAAATATGTGGCCGTGATGTGGTTGTAGCGATCGGCTTCCAGCGCCCTGTGTGGGACCAAGGGAGTTGCATCAGCACACAAGGGATGTGCTCGGTGGGAGGGACCCCCAGAGCCCCTCACTGGGGCTCCCACCCGCGCATCCGTCGCTCACTCCTGGATGGTGTCCCGGTCCGCGATGTTCCCGCAGATCATGGCCTGGAGGATGATCTCGTGCTCCTCCTCAGACACGCGCTTGTGGGACGTGAGGGGCAGCAGGGAGCGGCTGGCAGGGGACGGGTCCACCCCCTGCAGCCACGTGTGGCCCTCGATCTGCTCCAGGGACGCCCGTTGCTTCGGGTCCCGCTGCAGCATCCTGGAGATGAGACTGGGGGAAAGGAGTGACATTGCAACCGTGCAGCACTGCGTGAAGCACAAAGCAAGCAGCTTTGCCTGCTCTTCCCACCTCAGCTCCCAGGCATTGCCAGGGCTGGGGCACCCCCCCCGGGGACAGCACGTTGGGGTCTGGGGGTACAGTGAGGGGCTTTGCTCACTCAGCGCACTGTGCCGACACGTGCGGGGGAATGGTGTAGCGGCAGTCCATGATCATGGTGAGAGTTTCGCTGTCGTTGGCCTCCTGGAAGGGGGGGTGGCCGCACACCAGCATGTAGAGGATTACTCCCAGGCTCCAGATGTCTGCAAGAAGCAGCAGCAGCAGTTCAGGTTGCACTCACCATAGCCCAGGAGATTCCCCACCCCAGGGACCCGGGGTGGGGCTACTCTACCAGCCCCTCTGTGCTGCTCTAGCAGAGATCAGTGCTCGTGGGGATGTTCCTTGGAGGTAACAGCTCCCAGGTCTTGACTGGTGGACAGAGGGACAATATTCTCACTAAAGGCAGGGAAGGACCTTCCCATCACCACATCCAATCAGGTCTCAGGGGACTTCACCAAAGTAGTTGAGGTGTTATCACCTTTTGTCCAGGCAGGGACAGGAAGGCCAGCCCTCAGCTTTCCCCCCCTCCCTGCTCCCCCCATCACACACCCACCCATGGCACTGTTCTATGTCATTCCTCAGCTTCCTGATTCCCAAACCCCACCACAACCATCCTGGCACTGGGCTGTGCTTTAGGAGACACTACAGTGATCAGAGAAGGACACAGAACCGATCTGGGCTCTCCAGCTCCATGGGGATCAGCTGGAGCAGGGTCGCTGCCCTATCCTGGGGACACAGACAGAGCCAGAAGCATCTTCACTGGCTCCTCCTGCCCAGAACACAAATTCCTGCAGATGTGCGGGTTTAGGATGCTGAGCACGCCCTGGGGCGCTCTGTTAATACCTTCAGCTGCTTAAGTCAAGTGTTTGAAAATTTCTCATCTGCGTCGGTTTTCTCCCTTCATTTCCCTTTGCAGCGCCACCAGCTTATTTTTCTACCGCCTCCATAAGCTATCCCTGTTCTCAGCTCAGGATCCGCCTTTCCCTGAGCCAACGCTGAGCTTTTGCCTTTAAGGGCTCATGTTTTGCTTTGCTAAATCCTCCTGCCCTAATTCCAGCCAGCCAGCCAGCTTGGATCCTGCTTCCCTCCCACATCCCCTCTGTCACAGCAGAGCCTCTTGGAGCCCCCAGCCCAGCTCCCTGTGCCCTGGGACAATCTCCCCAGACCCCTGCACCCTGGCCAGGGGAGGAAATGCACTGGGAGCCACAGGGAGGAAGTGGTTTTCAGGGCGGGGATGGAGCAAAGGAAACTTTCGGAGCTCCTCCACCCAAACAGCGGCATCCCGAGCAGATTTCCTTCCGGCCTCACCCTGCCAAATAACCACCAGCGCCAGATTGCTGGCAGCTGTATCCTCACACTGCTTCTCCTGGCGGCTGCCACGCCAGGCTCACAGCCTGCTTGGGCTTTTTCCCCTCTCCAGCAACCATGACTCGATGGGATCTCTGTGGATGCTGGGGAGGACCCTGCTGTGGCAGGGCAGGGCTGAGCAGCCAAGCACCCAAGGGACAGGCTTGCTCCTTGCAGGGACAGCAGTGCCACCGTGTGCTCCTAGTGTAAGGGGCCAAGTGGGAGGTGGTACCCAGCTGGCAGGACCATGCTCCAGGCAAGGGACAGGAGGGAGGCAGGTCCCCAGGGCACCCTTACCAACAGCCGGGGCATCGTACTCATCCCCAAGCAGGATCTCTGGTGCCGAGTAGGCCAGGGAGCCGCAGCTCGTGGTGAGCATCTTTCCGGGCTGGAAGCGGTTGCTGAAGCCAAAGTCAGTGAGTTTGACCACCCCTTGCTCCTGGAAGAAGACCACGTTCTCGGGCTTGAGGTCACGGTGCACCACGTGGAGCTTGTGGCAATAGGAGATGGCGTGGACAATCTGGGCAAAGTAGTGCTTGGCGCGCGGCTCGGCCAGGCCGCCCTCGTGCCGCATGATGTGGTCAAACATGTCCCCGCCGTCGCCCAGCTCCAGGATGAGGTAGAGCTTGGCATGGGTGTCGATGACCTCGTAGAGGCGCACCACGTTGGGGTGCTGCACCAGCTTCATGCAGCGCACCTCCTGCAGGAGCTGCCCCGCCGCCTCCCCCGCCAGCTTACTCTTGTCGATCACCTTCACGGCCACGCGCTGCCCGGTGAAGACGTGCCGGGCCAGCTTCACCACTGCGAAGTGGCCCTTGCCCAGCGTGCGCTCCAGGTCATAGAGCCCCGCGATCTTGCCCTCGCCGCAGCCCTGTGCCCCGGCCATGGCGATGTCGTCAGGTGGGGACAGGCATCAGGCGCTGTGCCAGGGAGGAGATGCTGAGCAATGTGGCCTGAGGGACAGGGTGCTCCCGAACAGCAGCTCCCCCAGCACCACTGACACCAGCAGTGCCAAGGACATCGGGTCCCCAGCAGCCTGGGCACTCCTGACATTCCACCTCATAGTCCCCATCCCAGGACCTGGACCCCTATCTGCATTTCTGTTTCCGCTTCCTAGTACTTTGGAGATCTCAATACTTCCATCTTCCATCTCCAGAGTATCCTAGGGCACTCCATAATCCCCACATCCAGGTCCCCAGCATCTTATGCACTCCAACACCCTCCTTTCAGTTCCAAACAACCTGGACATCCTGATATATCCCTCTACTTCCCAGATCCCCAGGACATCCTGATATCCTGTCCTCCAGGTGTCCAGAACTGCAGCACTCTGGGCACCCCAATACTCCTGACTCCAGCCCCTCATCACCCTGAAACAGTCCCATACCCCTTCTCTCCTGGTTCCCAGCAGCCTGAGCACTCCATACCCCTACCTCTAAATTGCCAGCACTGCTGTCACCCCATACTCCCAGACCCCAGCATCCTGGGCACCCCAATAATACCAACCTCCAGGTATTCGGCATCCTGGCTACTCCAATATGCTCACCTCTACTACCCAGCACTTCTGGGCACCCCCATACCTCCATCTCCAGCCTCCAGCACTCCGAGCCACCACCATAACACTAACCTTCAGGTCTCCAGCACCCCTGTCACTCCCGTATCCCCATCTCCAATCCCCAACATCCGTGCAACCGCCAAGCCCTCACCTCCAGACCTCAGCACCCCGGGCACCTCCTTGCTCCCCCTCCAGCGCCCCGGGCACCCCGATACCCACCCCAGCCCCTGTCACCCGGTGCGCCCCAGCGGAGCCGCACTCACCGGGGCGCGGAGCTGCGACCGCCGGGGCTGCGGTGCCCGAGCGCGCCCGCCCCGCTGACGTCAGGGCTGCTCCGGGATCGCGCCTTAAAGGGCCCGGCCCGGCGGGGCTGATGCCCGGGCGGTGCTCATCGCACCTCCTGACAGGCAGCTCCCGCGGCCCGACTCCTTACTGCCTGTTTGGGGTAGCGGGGACTCGGATGGCCTTGGCAGTAACGAGGGCTGGTGATGAGCTAAATGAGCCGCCTGCCTGCCTGGATGCTTCCAGGAGGAGAGGGAGAACCCCCAGCCCGGGCTTGTCTCCGCAGGGTCCCGCCGTTGGGGGCTCTTGCCCGGGATGCCCTCTCACGGGCATCTCTGCTGTGCCACTGACCCACTCCATCGCCCGCTCCCACTCTCGCTAGAGCCCGAACCATCGAGCCGGGAGCGCAGCCCCGGCCCCCCTTTCCCCCTGGCTTTAAGCCGTCTTTTCCTGGAAGCGGCCCGGCGAGCAGCCGGCCGCCTCATTTAGCTCGTTACTGGCCATCGGGATGCGCACAAAGCAGATGTTGCTGCTGCAGATTAAAAAGCTCTCAGCGCGGCCGCCCTCGTTCCCGCTAATGCCTTCCCAGAAGTCCCGGCCCGCGGCTGCAAACAGGCCCTAATGAGCTGCGCTGAGGGCTCCGCGCGGGGGCTGCTGGCAGCGGGGACCCGGGCAGCGGGCACTCGGCACCCGCCTGGGCCTTGGGAATGGAAAGGGCTCCCAAACCTGCCTCTCAGCCAAGATGAGTTTGTCCAGGCAGGTGGGGTGCAGGAGGCATCCAGGTGCTGCGGCAGGGGATCCTGACGGGGTGTTGTGCACTGAGGGACCCAGATGGGTGGTGTTTCCAGCAGCCTCTTGCAACTGGAGAAAATAACACACGGCAGATGAGCAGATCACTGGTCCTGTACCTGCTCAGCTTGTCCCTCAAATGCAGCAGGAGTCAGACCATGCCGGGACAGGGGATGCAGGAGCAGAGGAAGCCTGCAAAGAGCTCCAGAGGTGGTGCTGCAGCCAGAAGCAGTGGCTCACACTTTGCTGGGGATGTGCTGGGAGGCCTGGGGGGTCCTCCTGGTCTAGGAACAGCCTGGTGAGGGCACAGCCTGGGCAGTCAGCCTTCCCTGGATGGGTATGGCAGAGCCTGCTGAACCCTTCCTATTATGTCTTATTCCCCCAATTCCTTGCAGGGCTGAAGCTACTCAAGGCCATAAGTGTTCCCCAAAGGAGCCTGGCTCTGGGGAGATGCAGGTTTTCCAAACGAGACATGAGTAACAGATGCAGTTAGCAGAGGTGGAAGCCTGGAGGATCTGCAGATGGTATGTGGTCAGGAGCTGGAGGACTTCCAGAGGCTCTGCACTGTAAGTGGATGCTTGCCAGGAGATACAGATAGGCAACATTCCCTTTGGAAACCAGTCAGGCTTGGCATGGTTTTGGTGAGGAGCCTGTAGCCGTGTTATTTCTGTATTTGGGAATTAGGAGATGTACTCAGGCTGCAGCCTTGGTGCTGGAAAGGGAAATGGCCTGCAAGGACAGTGGGGATTACTTCCAAGAAACCTGGGAGTTTGGAGCTAACAGGGATCTGCTCCTCCCTGCAGCTGTGCAAGGCATAAGGCAGGAGTCCCCCCTCCCATGCATCACCCCACTGGCTGCCTCTCTACCCAGACAAAGCCCGTTTTCCAGTGACTCCCACCTACCTGGTAGTTAGTGAAGTCATGTGGCTGCAGCACTTAATTAATAAAAAGCCAATATAAATCCCAGTAAACATGTGGAGAGGAGGACAGTGACACAGAGAGCGGTAGTGGCGCCTCCAGCAAGCTCAGTGGAGCAGCGGACAGCAATCCCCCTCTCTGCTCCGAGAGGTCAGTGCTTACCCTGGGAAGGGTCTTGGGAGCGGGCGGGGTGTGATGCCCATGGCTGTGGCACACTGCAGAGGGCTCTCTCCCAGCAAAGAGCTGGGTGCTTTTGTGGGATGGGGAGATCAGGATTGGCCAGCATTGGGCTGCTGGAGCCAGGTTTGGAACCTCAAGGCTTCAGTCCAAGTAGCAGGCACAGGATTTCCCAGGATTTGGCTGACAGCAGCAACTGGGATACCACCTCCTGGCTCCCTAAGAGGTCACCTACTTTTTAAAGCCTTCAGGCTCCCAAAGCCCACAGCCTGACCCTGCAGCTTCTCCTGTCCCCCAGCTGTGTGTGTTGTGGTCCATCTCCCTGCCCAGTATGCAGATTCTAGTGGCACTTCCAGGCTCAGAGCTTGGCAGGAGCCGTGTCCGATGTTTTGGCCACACACTGCTGGTCACCCCCTTCTGTGGGGAGATCATGAATGTGCTCACATGTGCCCCACAGCACATCTGAGAGCTTTGGGGGCTCCTGCTCCCAGGTGCCTGTGGGCCCAAAAAAGGCTCTCAAGTCCAAGGGCACAAACAGCTGGGGGTGGTGGCTGTGCTGGCAGAGGCTGCCCCTCGCTGACACAGCACTTCTCGGGGTGGCGGGGGGGTGATGGCAGCAGAGGGGACAGGCCGGGCTGCCAGCAGGTGGGCTGATGCTGGCCAGGCTCCTGTGCACAGGTTGTCCCCCAGGACCATGCTGAACGTGCTGCTGCTGTGCTGTGGGCTGCTGCAGGGGATCCAGGCTGCCCTGGATCTCAGGACCGCTGACCTCAGCTGCGGCCACCTGCAGAAGGTGAGCGGTGGGCTGGAGGGGGCGGACAGAGCCCGCCACGGCAGCCTGCAGAGGAAAGGCAAGGAGGTGTCTGCGGAGCCGGCAGGTGAGTCCTGGGGCCGCCTGCTCTTCACTGACCCCACCAGCTGCTCCTGGAAAACCCACAGCCCCAAAACTGAACTAGGGATCCCTCACCCAGAGATAGGGGATCCCCTTAATGCAGCACCGCTTCTCCTGGCCCTGCCCCTTAAAGCAGCACCGCTTCTCCTGGCCCTGGCTAGTGAGAGCAGCCTGGCAGCCCACAGGGAGTGGGGTCTTTTTTTTTTGTGGGGACACGCAAAGAGAGAATAATCAGAGCTGACCCTCTAGCAGCCTCCTTGTCCGGCCTCTCTGTATCCTGCAGGAGCTCTCCCAAGGCTGGGGTTTGAGCAGATGGCCCTGGCTGTCCAAGAAGCTGATGGTGACCTTGTGCAGAGAGGCAGCCTGCTGGAACAACAGGTATGGCTCCCTGAGCTTTCTTACAACACCCCTAAGAGCAGGGCAGCCTGAGGCCACAGCAGCCTTCTCTGTGTCCCTGGGGCTGGGGGGGGTTTGGAGCCCAGCACGGTGCTGCCTGGGATGGGACTATCTGTCCATCACCTGGGGAGCTGAGGCTGCCCAGACCTGCAAAGGGCTCCAGCACTCAAAGAAGAGTGGTCCAAGCCTGTGCTCCTGTAATCCATTTAATTAACCTCAAGTGCAGCCCAAGAAACCTCTGCAGAGCAGGAGCTTGTAGGGCAGTGCCCTGTGTTGCCTGGCTCAGCCCCTGGTGCTTCTGTTTGGGCAGTAGGCACAGCACTGTTTGCTAAAGTCCAGGCTGAGCTTCAAAATAAATGTGTGGATGAGGCAGCAATGCCAGCAGAGTCCACAGGGCTCAGCAGTGATTTCCAACAGAAAATAGAGCCCGGAGTTGAACACCACAGAAGCCTCTGCCGCTGGCAATGCCAGGTTTCAGCAGCCACTCTTGGTTCTCTCCCATGCAGTTCTTTATTGCTGGCACAGTGGTCCAGGACCAGATCTTCCCGTGCTCTTCCTCCTCTCTCCCTGCAGGCATCATCCACAGAACTGCAAGCTGAGGGCCGTGAGGAGCGCTCCCCCCGCCGCTGTGTCCGGCTGCTGGAGTCCTGCCTCGGCCACCAGATCCCGTGCTGTGACCCCTGTGCCACCTGCTACTGCCGCTTCTTCAACGCCTTTTGCTACTGCAGGAAGATCAGCACCAGCTTCCCCTGCGGCAAGAACTAGCGCCCGTGGGGCTGCCAGCTCCTCGCCGCTGTGTGTGCCTCCTTCCCTGCAGCTCCAATAAACCAGCCCTTTGCAAAAGCCACCGCAGAGTGGGGACGGTGTGATGTGTCCGCTCGGGCTCTCAGGGGAGAGGGAGTGGCAGCAAGGCGAGGGTGGCCTGTGCTAAGCTGAGCACAGCTGACACATCTATGGCAAACCAGATGTGCCTTTCCTGGCCACACAAGAGGTGTTTCAACAGCAGGGGTACCCCAGGTGATGTTCTGGCTATGCTGCTGTTACCCACAAAATCGGGTTCGTCCCCTGGTGTGCACCGAGCTGACAGTGACACGCTCCAGAGAAACATCGATTGTTTATTTCAGAGCTGCCCCAGCCCGGGTGCTCGGTGCCATTCCACAAATCCAGCACACCTCAGCGGGATTTCCCTGCCAGTATTCACACTGAGAAGTTCGGGGTTAGTAATTTCTCGAGCACAGCTCCACTATTATGTTTAGTAATTTCCATAGCTATCACATAACTCTGGGTAATTTATGCTCAGGAGAAGGGTCTTCACCTGGGCAGGGTCTTTTTGACCAGCAGGCATGATTTTTAGTGTTACAGTGATGACAATTCAGCTGTAAGATAACTGGAGCACGAGTATTTCATCAGGTTAACAATGTACATACAGACATATATGAATTTCTTGACTTACTACATCCTTAAATCTTGTTCCAGGATATTCTTGAGTGAGGGGTGCTGGCTGCTGCCTGTTCCACTGATCAGGTCTCCTTTCTTCCTGATTAGGCGCGAAAATATACAGAGGTCTTACATCAAAAAACATCCTGCCTTAAGATAACCTTGACATATCCCACCTTTACATCAAACAATTTTTTTTTTTTTTTTACAGAGCAGCTCCTGGCAAAGCCCTTTAACTAGCTAGGTATTTCCCGACTAGTAGAAGCGGTGTCTCGGCGACACAGTGAACTTTGCTTGTGTACCCTTCTCCTGCCGGTACCGCTCACGGTGGCTGAGGGGCAGTGAAGGGGAGCCCCCGGCCCGGCGCTGGGCAGCCGGAGCAGGGTTCGGCGGGCACGGGGCAATGGCGGCCGCCACCGCCTCAGGCCGTTCCCGCCTCGCAATGGCTGCCGGGAAGGGGGCGCGGCCACGTGACCCGCCGCCAGTCACGTGAGGCGGCGGGCGGTAGCGCTGCCGTCTCGTCGCTGCCGCCATGTCGTGTTTCCCGGAGCTCTATTTTAACGTGGATAACGGGTACCTGGAGGGGCTGGTGCGCGGCTTTAAAGCGGGGGTGCTCCGGCAAGGCGACTACGTGAACCTGGTGCAATGCGAGAGTTTGGAGGGTGAGTAGCGGTAGAGGCCTGAGGCAAGCGGGAGCAGCCCCCCTCCCCCCCGCTATCCTGAGGGGAATGTCCGGGCTGTGGGCTGAGGGGAGATGGTGAGGGGCTGTGGGGAGGCGAGGGTCTGCCTGGCAGTGGGGAAAAGAGCCGATAGCGGCATTTATGAGGCGCTATTCCCTCTTCACCCCATGGCTGAGAGCGCAGTCGGTGTCCCGTCCTGTCCCCCCGCCCCGCCTCAGCTGACTCAGTTTCCCGGTCAGCCCGGCCGAGTGATTGCAGCAGCTGATGCAGCGGTGGAAGGGAACTTGGTCTCCCACTGCTTTCTTGAGGTGGCCGTGTAGCTGTGCCCTGCGGATTTTGGGAGCCTGGTGCGTTTTGACAGGCATTGCTGGTGAGACTTGCTTGTGCCTTCACTCCCTAAAGGGCAGGAAGCCTTTTTAAGGCCTGGAGTAAGGTTATTGGTCTAATCTAAGGTCCCTTATATCCATTATTAGTTTTTAAGGAAATTAGGTCACCTAGGAAAGTGCCTGCTGTTATTGAAGGCTCACTAGTGGAAAAAAGTCTAGTGCATCTCTGAGTAAATTCACCAGTGAATTACCTGTTGCCTGTGATCTTGAGCTCTTTCAAGGCTAATTCTGATTTGTAGCTGTCATCTTTTTTTCCAGATCAGTGTGTACAAACTTGCAGAACTGTGAGTTTCTTTTTTTTTTTTTTTTACAATGAGGGTGGTGAAACACTAGCACAGGTTGTCCAGAGAGGTGGTGGATGCCCCATTCTTGAAAACGCTCAAGGCCAGGTTGAATGGAGCTCTAAACAACCTGATCTAGTTAAAGAAATCCCTGCTCATTGCAGGCAATTGCGCTACATGGCCTTTGAAGTTCCCTTCCAACCCAAACTATTCTGCAGTTCTGTGATCACCTGTGGTCAGCTCATCACCTTAATTTGTTCGTGCTAAACTGATCAGTGACTTGCTTAGCAGTTTTCACTCTTTGGTGTGCAGAACTTGGATCACAAACCATAAAGATTAAAACCAGGCCTGTCTTGAAATAAACTAGAAACGTGTGTATCCAGAGATGCTGGTTGTTTTGATCAGTGGAACTATAATTGTTGGATCATTCTTTCTTCTAAAAAAATTAGTTAAGCATCAGTTTTATCTAGACAGTCGTTGCTGAGTGGTACATTGACAGTTTAGATGAATCCCTGGCCAGCTGAACCCTGGGTGCAAATTACCTGGAGTTCTCCCTCCAGGTAACAACAGAGTGGGAACAGAGTGCTCTGTTGTGCCCCAGTCTCTACCTTAAAAATTCCTAGTATATTTTTACTTAGGACAGAAGCTCTTTTTTTGTAGCAGTCGCTGTCATTCCTGCTGTGGAGCCCAGGGCCTAAAGAGAGAAGTGGAAGTGACTTCTGCTCTCTTGTTAGTCACAAGTCTCAGCATGCTCTGAACTGTGACTTTGCCCGCTTTCCTGCAGATAAGTTCCTCTTTGGAGCCTTTCTGTACTTGGAGCTTCTCTTTTCTCTCCGTTTCTTGGTTTCTGAACCAACCTGCTTAAACCTAGTTCTCCCTTGGAGTGATGTTGGCTGCATTTGGAGTGAGTCACGTTGGAGTTCCCGCGTGTTTGTCATGCTGTAGTTGCTGTTCTGTCCCCAGCAGCTCTCTGGTGGCAGCTGCTGCTGTGCTCCTGGTCACGCTCCATTCAGAACCTGAAGGCTCTTCTAAATTCACTGCCAGTCTTGTTCCTCCTTCACTTGGCTCGCCGTGTCCCTGCTTAGCGTGCTTTTCTTCAAAGGAGCATTGTTCTTTATTACTTACATAGGCCTCTGGCCAAACAATTTCTTTCCTCTGTCCTTTTAGTCCTGAATTTCCCATTTCAGTACTTGTTTTCTGCGCTTCACAGACTTTTAACGTGTTTTTTTCTCTCCCAGACGCTCGTCTGCAGTAAATTCAGGCAGTGGCTGATGTATTAGAAGCCAAAATAAGTACTGGGGCATAAATTACTGATACATTGTTCCCTATTCTTTGTTTTGTCTTTGCTGCTGCCTCTCACGTGTCTGGCTCTGCAGTTAGTCCCAGTCCTGGAGCAAGTGATTGCCTTGGCTAGAGAAAGCCTAAGGGACCGAGGCTGTTCTGGGTCTGGCCCTGGGAATTGAGTACCTGGCTGCTTGGAGGACGTTGTGCTTCCAGGTCTGAAGTGCTGCTCCCTCTGCTGTGCCCAGATCAGTCTGGAAGCATAAAGGAATTGACTTGTGTGCTTCAGGACTGAAGCTGGCAGTGCTGGAAGGGAGGAAATCACACTTTTCTGTGTGATTCCCCTGTTGCCTGTGCTTGTCTGATCACAAGGTAACCTGATCCAAGCTCTCCCTTGTTGAGTCAGAAACAGAGAGCCAAATGGGCTGTCTGTGGTCAGGCAGGCTCCTGAGCTGTCCTTAAGAAGTGCAGAAAAACATGTCCAGGATTGAGGGTGTGTATGTGAGAACTATTTTGGTTTACTCTTTCTATGAAACCCTTTAGAAATAACACATTTAATCCCTTCTTTCAGCTCCAAAAGTCCTGGTGCTCTGGTTGTTTCTCAGCAGAGGCCCTGTGCAGTACACATGAGCTTGGAGCATTTGGAACCTGCCTGGCGGTCGCTGCTGTATCCAGTTCCTGCTTCTGACACAAGGTGTCAGTGAAGGACCTGGAGCTGCTTTCCCCTGCTCCAGTGCTGTGAGCATGGATCTATGCTTGAGTGGAATTGTTTGGGGCAACCAAACTTAGGAGTCACCCAGATTTCTACTGTCAAAAGATTGGTGAGTCATTTACAGCTCCTCAAGCTGTGGTGGCCTGTCAGAGGTCTGATATTCTGTCAGGAGAATGAAAGCTGCTGATGCAGTTGAACAGCGGTGATGCTTTTAAGCAGCAGAGTTCATTTTGGGACTGGAATGCAGGTTATCAACTGGCTTTACTGTTGGTCTGCAAAACTCCCTTCTGCAAAAAGCATGCAGAGTCCAAGAAGTGCAAAAGCATCTTGAACCAGGAATGTCTTTACCCTTAGGTCAGTGTTCACGAGCCTCCTATTCCTACTACTTCTTCTTGCTTCCACAGCAGCAGTGTAGAAAGCTGCTTTTTTTGTGACCTGCCAGTGTTGTAGAGGTGATTGGTGGGTGAAATTCAGCAGCAGGATGGATCACCTGCTGGCTGGGTGATGAGGCTGAGGAGTGGCAGGGAGTTGGCACAAGCTTGTGGGCCACTTCAGGGACTGCATCTCAGCACCACCACTCTGTGGGTGCTTGTGCCTCCGTCCGTGCAGCTGGCACAGCTGGGAACTGGGATGCCATGGAAACAGTGGTGTTCACCTGGAGGAATGGGATCTGTCCCTGGAGTTTGTCTTCTGTACACCAGGCTGCGTGCAGTATATGCTTTTGTTTTCATTGTGCCAAGTATCCTTTTTCTCCCCTGCAGGCTGCCATTGCGTGGAGGTGTTCAGCACATCTCCTTTTACTGAGGGAAGAGCAGGGAAGGGTGTGCTACCTGTCTCTTGTCCATTTTATCACTGTAGTCCTGGAATTTAGGCCTCAAGAGGGCTGGAACTGGGCTTCTCTTTCAGCATAACCATGTGGGCAGCATGTCCTCTTTTGTATAGAGGTGTTGCAGAGCTCCAGACTGACTTCAAGAGTGCTTTTGGTGGAGCTCATGGTATTCTGTGTGAAGGAGGAACAGCATAGATCCTTTCCTGTGCAGCTCCTTTACTGTACTACCAAGCAAGGAGAGGCCGCTTGATGGTCCTGAGGTGTGGCCGTGCTTGGGCCAGTCCTGAGCTCCAAGAGTGGTTCAGTCTGAGCTTTGGTGTAGAAGCCAGGCCTTAATGTGATGGGCACTTTTCATTGTCATTCACACAATGATGATTTGTCACTCTCCTGACATCTTGGAGCCCTGTGTGAAAAGCTGACCCCTGTGTGCTGGGACTGTGCAGCAGGACTGGCCCCTGGCCCCAAGAGCTTTTTCCTGCCAGAGGAGGCAGTCTCAGACAAGGTGAGACCTGAGGAAAATACAGACCATTCCCTCTGAATGCCAATTTCTTGTGCAGCAACAGAACCGGGTCCAAAATACTGTTCTGTCCTCGGTGCTTTGTCCTGCATCCTGTACGGGTGTAACCACTGGGCTGTGGCTCTTTCTTCAACTGTCCTGTTAAAACAAGTTCCAAGAAAACATCATTTATTGGAAGAATGATGGCACTTCCATAGCCTGCTAGATCGTGGTGGCAAACAAACACTGTGGTCACTGGCTTCCTGCAGGGTTCAGCAGAGGCTCTTTGCTGTTTGTTCTGGCCTCCTTTACCAGGCAGAGACCTGCTTCATAACTTCTCCTAGCTGAACTTCAAGCAGCCGCTGAAGTCAGCGTCTCAGTCCTGGTGCAGCTTCAGCCCGTGTTTGGGTCCTACCCTTGTTACACGATGATGGTGTCTGGGTTTCCTGGCAGGTATTGCTGATCAGCAGCCTGTCAGTGCTTTCATCTTGTTTTTCCTCAGCTGTTGGCTCCTGCTGCACAAGACTGTTTTCTGCCCTGTTTGTTTTAGTTTCTGAGTGATTTGTTGCCTCTCCCTTAACCCCTGCACTAGGTGCTAGGCTGATGTCCTGCACTGGACTTCTGAGGTTACAGAGTGTTTTAGAGCAGTCTGCTTTTGGAGGGGGAAAAAATCTTACTGGGGGTGCAGGCAGATGAGGAGGGGTTACCTTGCCTTTTGGGCAAGGGGCTTCTCATGGAACATGACCTGGCTGTGCTGGGCTTGAAGCTCTGAGTGGAGTGAGTTCAGTCCCAGGAAGGGATGGGCTAGAAACAGAGGCTGCTCTTTGGTGCTGAGGCCATCTCAAACTGGTGAAAAGTCAAAGGTGAGATACCAATGGAGAAAAGAGCCAAAGATGATGCTTCTCTCTGACTGTGGCTCAGATGAATTTGCTGCCTGACAGCAGAGAAGAGGTAGCACATCAGTGCTGGTGGTGTGCAACCACAAGAAAGGTCTTAAGTTCTGCAAGGAACAAAGGGTCCCTGAGTTCTTCTTGAGCAAGATTTCAGAGAATCAGCTTCAGGAGTGTCTTGAGATGGCTGTAAATAGACCAAACAAACATCAACAAGGCAAATGGTAATGGCTGCAGTCTCCTGAACGGAGACGTGGGCGATGTGGCTCATCTGCAGGCTGCTGTGTAATCCCTCGGCTGCTTTATTGCCTCCAGCCTAGGAGATGGCAAATGCTATTTTAATTTTTTATATAGGCGGTTCTGGCCCCAGGTGCTTTGGAGGAAGATGTTGGGGTTACAGCAGATAATTTTTGTGAAAACATCAGTTCAGCTCAGAAGTTGCAGAAGCTGATTCTGTGCCTGTGCATGAGAAGACACATCAATCCTTGCCTGGAAGTGCTTGAGCCCTTAACTTGATTCAAAGCTCTGCAATGCAGTTACAGCAGGAAAGGAGGAATAGTTGAAAGTCTGAGCTGATGGGGCCATGGATCACTCTGTCTGAGCAGGGCTTACAAGAAGGGCTTTGACTGACAGATGTCTGACAGACTAATGTCTTGGCTCCTTGTTACGTCAAAGCAAATTTGCAGGAGAGGATAGTTGCATTAGTGTGGGTATAAAGTCTCTTGTGAAGATGTCATCTGAAATGTCAATGTGTTGGCACAGCAGTGTGTTGAATTAAGCTCTGGTTGTGTTTGTGGCTCATGTACAGGCAGCTGCACGAAAACCAGAGGGCCTGATCTGAGAGTTGATAGGAGGTGGCTGTAAGTACATGTCATGGTAATCCCAAGCACTACCACCCAGTTGAAAAAGGCTGTCATTCTGACAAATGGTTGTGTTCTTGCATGAGGCAGCTTTCTGGGAGTAGTGACCTGGCCATAATTTCCTAGGTTTTGTGGGGGAGGAGAGAGAACAGAAGTGTTATGGTCATTCAAGTGCTCCCTTGCCAAATGCTGGCTCAGTCTGTTACATAAAGTGTGTGAACTGCTTGGAGAAATGCCAAAACAGGCAAATGTATCTCTTAAAATCAATCATTGGATTGGCAGTGTGCTGCTGTTGGTCGATATCTGGAGGAGCTCCTCAAGAGGGGCTGGGCTCTAGGTGCACCTCTCCCTCCTTTTCAGCAGCAGCTGGGGGAGAGGCACTGCAAAAGCCTTGCCAGTGTCTTATGGACATGCAGCGTGTGGGATCTCTGGCAGCTGCCCTGCCACAGTGCTGCTCTTGCTGCCAGAGGTCAAGTCCAGCTCAGTCTAAGCTTGTGTTAGGAACCTGAACTTGTGGAGAGCTTGGGGCTTGCTCAGCAGTGGGTCCATGTATTAGCAACCATGCTACTGGGACAGCTCTTCTGGCAGCAGATTTGTGAAACCACGGGATTAGTTTGCTCTCATCTGAGAGGCTTGACATGTGAATAGTCCTATTAAAAGTTCCCAAACCCTCTTGGCTAAGGCTTGGTGGCCAGCCCAGCAGCTGGAGGAGGACAGACTGGTGTAAAGCACTGATACACTGTGGGATGCACTGAGTCAGGGTTCACAAATCCGGTCCAATTTTTGGAAAATATGTTCCATTTTGTCTGCTTGGATGCTAAAAGATTCAGAAAAGTTTAGTCCTACAGTTTGTGGCTGGCCTTCCTTGTGAAAATGAATTCCAAATGTTATATAAACATGGCCCTTATTCCAGTTGCAACATAATGCGCTGGCTCTTGTGCTGTGGAGTTGGGGGGACAACCCCTTCATGGAGCAGGGCAAAATGTTCTGGCCAAGCAGCTCATGGGAGCTTGCTCTGAGCTCTTGGAGAGCCTGCAAGGCACAGTGTGCAGCCTGTGTGCCTGTGGTCTATTTGCAGTGCAGCTCTGGCTTCCTGGAAGTACAGCAAACTTCTTTTTGTGTCACTGAGTCTGTAGCATCAAGTGACATGATAGCAAAGGAGCTGCTTGCAACCTCAAAAGCAGAGTTTCAGGTTGTGATGACAGCAAAACAAACTGATGGTGTTGGACTTGAGGAAACAAGCTTTGGCAGCTTCCCTGCTGAAGGCAGATCTGGGAGGATATGTAATAGCTGCTTCCTCTCCAAGGTCCTGTATGCTGCAAAACAACATCACATGCCTTTTTGGGCAGCCTTAGCTTCCATTAGAGCTCTGCACAGCTGCAGGAAACTGCAAGTAGGAGGTACATGAATGCAACTTCTGCAGTTCCCTGTGCCTTCCCTTGAAATCTGAGCTTATGGGTATAATTCTCTTACCAGGACCTTTTCTCTCATATTCGTTGAACATATTAATTGATCAGTTTTGTTCCATGTTTTCTCTTGTTTCTGCTAAAAGCAAACTAGTAAAGTCCTGATCTGTCAGGAACTTAATTTCCACTCAGACTCCAAAGTTCATATTTCAAGAGCTTTAAGAAGTGGGACAAAAACTCATTAAGATGTAGTTCAGGTAGATTTCCCATCTGTATTTGCTTTCAGAAATTAAGCAATTGCAGAACAGATGGGTCAGA
The DNA here is from genome assembly GCF_021018805.1 of Prinia subflava. NCBI lineage: Eukaryota > Metazoa > Chordata > Aves > Passeriformes > Cisticolidae > Prinia > Prinia subflava. Next base: position 14,076,245 of record NC_086259.1, read on the forward strand.
ACCCTTTGCACACAGGGTGCTGCTTGTGAGCTGGGCTTTTTGAAGACTTTAGGAAGTGATTACTATCAGTAATAAACCCATGAAGGCTGCGTGGAGGTGAGAGACACTCCAGTTTCTGGCATGATCTGGTGTTTGTGGCAAGGTTTGTGTTGCAGACTCAACTGAGTTACCCAGGCAATTTCTTCTCTCTTGCAAGTGTGAGCATAAGTTGACCACGATTTGGTAGAATAAACCACAGCTGTTCAGCTGCAGATTACCCTGGGGAACAGAGATCTAGGTTAGATCTCTGCTTTGCTTCAGCCTTGATGCGTGTAGTTGGATGGGGAGCTCTCTTTGCTGCATCCAGGATTCACAGAATTATTGAATGGTTTGGGTTGGAAGGGACCTTAAAGACTATCTTGTTCCAAACCCCCTTCCATGGGCAGGGACACCTTCCGCTAGACCAGATTGTTCCAAACTCTGTCCAATCTGGCTTTGAAAAATTCCAGGGATAGGGCATCCACAATTTCTCTGGGCAACCTGTGCCAGTGCCTCACTATTGTCCCAGGGAAGAATGTCTTCCTAATATCCAATCTAAACTTAGGTTTTTTTCAGTTTGAAGCCATTACCCCTTGTCCTGTCATTCCATGCCCTTGTTAAAAGTACCTCTCCATCTATAGCCCCTTCAGGTACCGAAAGGCTGCAATAAAGTCTCCCTAGAGCCTTTTCTCTAGGCTGAACAATTGCAATCCTCTCAGCTTTTCCTCATAGGAGAGATGCTCCGTTCCTCTAATTATCTTTGTAGCTTCTTCTGGACCTTTTCCCAACAGTTTGATGTCCTTTTTGTGCTGAGGACTCCAGAGGTGGATGCAGTGCTGCAGGTGGGGTCTCACCAGAGCCAACTAGAGGAGCAGAATCCCCTCCTTTCTACAAGTGCCTCTAAAACTCTCATGTAAATCACTGAGAAACATGACAAACTGAGTGGTATTTAAGTCTTCAGCCTTTATTTTCCTTCCCTAAACTCCATCTGTTTTCTGCAACACTGAGCAGTGGGAACACCTTTGTAACTACGGAGTACTGGGTCAAAACCATCTTTGTTGGACCCCCTTGGAAATACCCAGAAGAGTCAGTTGGCTTGGAAGCCGTTTGACCCCTGATCCCTCAGGCTGCAATCATCCTGCACAAGCTCAGGTTGGAGCCTGAGGAGCAGCTCCATGGCTGGGTGTAATGTCAAAAGATCAAACTCCTCAAACCAGGCTGGGTGCTTGCTCTGACCTCGGTGCTGTGGGTGCTTGTGCCATAATGCTGAGGACTCTCATGGCTCAGTGGAAGGGAAAGACAGCCTCAGTAATGCTGCTTCAGAAAGAACAGGGAGAAATGTCTGTCTTTGTTTTCTCTGGATGGTGTGTTCACATCTGGTTTGACTCAACTCTTCCAGCTCCTCTCCTTACCCCATAAAGGTCTTGAATTCCTGGGAGGATGCTTGCCTAACTGGCCCTCTGAGGTGAAGCTGAAGGGAGATGAACATTGTGTACCAATGCAACTAGTAGAGCTTTGAGGAGTAGGATTGTATAACGTTCCTTAGTTCTGGATTCAGTTTTTCCACAGAGACACTTTAATGCTTTGGCTCAAACAGCTTTTATCTTGACAGAACTCAGCGTGTTGTGGTTGCTTGTTGGCCAGGACTGCAGCTTGGTTGGGCACCTGACCTGCAAGCAGGGGTAAGAGAGGAAACAAAGGTTTCCTCTGCTTGAAACTGGAGAAGGGGAAGACTTCTGAGCATGTTCTTCCATCCTGGGCAGGGATTGCCTATGCTGTGAGATGGATTTGAATGGCCTTCATCTTCATTAGCCTCTCTCTACCTATTAATGCCTGAATTCTGTTTCCCAGCAGAGTTAGCTGGGCTGCTTTCATAATGTAAGACCAAGATGGTTTATAATTTCTAAGTTGCTGTTTCTATATTTTTGGCTTTGAAAGCTTTACAAATGCCTGCACATCACTAGGATCTGGGGACACTTGCTGTGCATGCAGTTAGGTTCTTGGCTGTGATTTTTTCAGAGGAGCCTGCAACCAGAGCCCTTTTGTGCTTAAGTTATTAGGGTTTTTTCTCCCCCTGGATTTCTAGCAAGTACCTCCTAGAAAATCAGTCAGCTTCCACCTTGACCTAGCAGGGTGAACAGCTGGCACCAGTGTGTGTGCTCAGTTACACAGATGGTGTCACAGATCTGTCTTTAAGATGAGGCAAGGCTGATACGGTGAAACACTGATCTTTTCCTGCATTTGGGTGGTCCATGAGAAAACTGAGCACAAATATAAGTGTATGACCTAACACATGGGTTTTGTCTAGGAGATCATTCAGAGAAGTGCTGAGCAATAGCTTTCTTGGCAATGCTGAAAAAAAACCCCAAACCCAGCCCAAAACCCTCTAGAGTGGACTTATTCTTTCTTTTTCAGACTTGAAACTGCACCTCCAGAGCACAGACTATGGGAACTTCCTGGCCAATGAAGCCTCCCCGCTCACTGTGTCCGTCATCGATGACAAGCTGAAGGAGAAGATGGTGGTGGAGTTCCGTCACATGAGGAACCACGCGTACGAGCCCCTGGCAAGTTTTCTGGACTTTATCACGTGAGTACCAGCTGGTCATGAGCAGCATTGGAAATGCTGGTCTTCTTCCAGACTCAAGAGCTCTCAGACCAGCTTTCTACTCTCAGCCCTGTGCCTGTTGTGTTTTATGCAGCTTCTTGAGTGAAATGGGTATGGTTGTATCTGGAGGTCTCAAAGCAGCAGCATTGTATCGCTGTGTTGTTACAGGCTTCTGTTCCCAGGGAGTATGTGCTCCACTGGTACAGCTGCTTGGCTGCCTTCCATGGCAGTATTGATTCTGTGTCTTAGAGGTACCATTTGTTTTTGTCCCTTGTGTTAAGTGTTCTTGGTTTCTTGAAACTGTGGTCCTCCTGCAAGACATAGGCATGCCATGCTTGTGCATTACAGCAGTTCCTGCTAGTTCTGAGCCACTGGGGTTGATCAGCCTTCATCAGGGCTGATGTGATTCTCCTGTCCTACCCCAGGGGCTATAGGCTTTCCTCTGGCCCCATCACAAACTGGTTCACGGAGTTGAGCTGGCCAGAAATTGAGCAACTTTTCCCTTTTGGGGTTAACCTTTGACTGATTTTTCTTGGACAGCTCAGTGGGATCCAGCAGATGCCAGCCCTAGGGGAAGGCGGGGCCTGGAATGTACAGCAGGGAAACACAGGGCTGCAGCAGCCTCAGCACATCTGTCAGTTGATGGGAACACGTGGGGCTTCCACAGCAGGTTTAGCTGATGTGAAAAGCTTGAAATAGCCCAGCAGTCCTGAGGTATCGTCTCCCAGAGGTTTTGCACAACCCTCTGCTTCCCAGTGTGCTGCTCTTGTTTTGTTCGGTAACAAAATGGAATTGTTAGTGGCAGAGGGATACTAGTTGTTCTAGCTTACATCTGGAACATGGGAGTAAAATTGACCTTTTTCTTTTCCTTTGTATATATTCCTGTAAGCCCTAGTTTAGCTTGCAAACTGCACAGCCAATGGGCTCCTCTTACCACCAAGGAGATGCCTCATGGACAAAAGTGAGTTTCTGGTTCAGTAGAATGTGACTTTAACTTGCATTTCTGAGAAGATCATACTCTATTCTTAAATGGGATAGTTAATGTATCACCTCTGGACAGTGAGCCTGGGCTCATCACAAGCGCTCTGGCAGGTGATATTTAATCTTGCATTTTTGGCAGTTGTGTGTTCTGCTTATCGGTTACAAGTTTTGGAATGATGCAGGCTGATGTAGAAAGACCTTTGTGGTTGAAAAATTTTAAATTTTCGTCTATCTGTGGCATCTCCTGCATTTGCAGATATTGATTATACACCCATCTCTCTGCCACGTGCCTTTGTGTTCACTCCTTTCTGTGTCTGGGTGCTACTGCTATCTCACTTTCTAACCCAGTGGCTCATATCTGTTATTTTCTGTGTCAGTGTGTTAAAGCTGTCTCCTAAGCCTTTCCTGTTTTCTAAGAAATAGTTTTTACTTATAAGCTTGTCAGTAAAATTTCTGGAGTTTTCATGTTTGGACCCAGATATGGAGCAAAACATTATTAAGCTCGTTTTGCAGCAGTGTTTGCAATGAATGAAGCAATTTCTAGTTCATCATCTTGGTTGTATGGAGCAGTATCTTCTATTCTCTCAAGCGTAACTCTTAAAACACCTCTTTGCCCATCTTGACTTCTCTGTCAAGACATCAGTGCTTGAACTGATGTCAGTTTTTGAACTTGGCAATATTAGGTGGGTGGTCCTCCACTGTTGCTTTTCCTTTGCTTTGTTACAGGTTTATGAAAATGTCTCCATGGAATTATCATAGGAATCACTAATGCTTCTGTCATTTCTATTTAAAGGCAATAGTTTGGGCAGTCCAGCAGTATCTTGCACGCTTTAAAACTTTGCTGTTGCCTAACAGTCTCACTTTAAAAACCATTGTGTGAAAAACATGAACTGAATTGTCTCAGACCACTCCTGCCTTGGTTACACACTGCCTGACTTGGTAGGAAGGCTATGGATGGCCATGGAAATCCAGTTCCCTCTTACTTGAGTCCTGTTGCTCTTTATCCAGTGTCTACATCCACCTCGAGTTTTGCAGAAGACCCTAAACATCTTGTGTAATCAGAAGGGCTGGTTCTTACCGACTGTTGGAATCACTTCTTAAAACTGGTGTTCTGCCCTCAACTTGATTTAACTTTGATCTTGTTCTGCTTCTGTCATTCTGATGTTTGATGAGTTCTCTACAGCAAAACATGATTCTGTGCAGATACCTCTATCTCTTGCTACTGCGTAATCTCTTTTTGAATATATTGGTTCTGTTCAGCACAGAATGTTCCTTCCTCAAGTTGTCTTGACTCTTACCTCTTCTTTTCCTTTTTACCCACAAGATTTGCTTTAATGCCACTGTCTGCAGTGCTGCCTAGAGGAAGGCAAAAGGTGAAGCAGGAAAAAGCTGCTTTCCCATATGGAATGTCAGCACTCTCTTGCAGAGTCTTTTGTGCAAGGAGGTCAAGTGTTCAGCTGGGTTTTGTCACAGTTCTGCTGCACCACTTATGGAGGGGTCTCTCTTGGGTCTGCACTCATCACACCAGTGGGGTGTTGTTGAAGTAGAGGCGTTACCAGTTCTGACTGGTCCAAGGTGGGAGTCACTATCGGGGTATTAGAATCTCTAATAACTTATAATGGCTCTACAGACAGGTTAAAACAGAAGATACAGTGAACCACGAGGAGTTTGGAGAGGGTGCTGCTTTTGCCCAGTGGGTCTTAGTATCTTCCCAAGCTAAACCTACTATTTTGGTGACAGGTCTAGTAGAAAAGAGGGTGGACTAGATGTGACTTCTTGGGCTGCCTTTCAGACTGTCTTCCCTGAAACTGTCCCTTGAGTTGTCATAGATCTTGGTTTGGGGCAGGGGACAGAAATTTTGTCTGCTGACAATGTTAAACTTCCCATGTGTGTCCCAAATAGTTGGAGTGCCGAACAGCTCTCTTTGGAGCTGGTAGCACTTGTGCCAGTGGTTTTCATCTAGCTCAAGCTTTTATGGAGGATGCACTGTAGAAATGTTCAGCCAAAGCATGTTAGCAGTGCTGGGGATTTTGTGTACTGTGTCATCCTGTCTGCCTGGGGGACGCTGGGACAAGCCTGTGCCTCTTGATTTTTCATTCTGGGTGCACACACAGATAAGGGGGTGATTTATCTTTACCTTTTGAACATGGCTGTTTCCCACTCCATTCTTTCAGGGTAGTTAATGAAACTTGAGCAGGAAATGATAAAGACTGCTCCTGGTGGACGGCTCAAGGCAATTGAGGCACCAGGTGGTCAGAAGAAGAAATTGTACTCAACTGGATGTATCTGTGTGCTAATAGTATACAGGCTGAAGTAAAATTAAAAATAGTGGAAAGATGTGGAAAGTTTGAGCAGGGCTGGCTTGTGCAGGAGGAAACCTTGAGTTCACCTCTCTTGAGTTGTAAACAGAGATTTTTAACATTGAGTGGGATTGTAGGAGGTGTGTCTGGCTCAAATTGGAAGGAAATGTTTTGTAGCATGTCCAGTTCAGCTTTGAAACTCACTGCTGCTTGGATGTCTTTGTGTGTACTTACCTTTTTGGCCTTCTTAGGACTCGCAGATAACATTGTGTAAGATGGGCACATTGGGGCCTGTTAACACTCACTGATAGTGCCCAGGCTGTGCGTGGCTGATGCCAGGAGGTGGATCAAGCATTTAAAAAACAGTCAAGCTTTCTCCTTCCTGAATGTCCTGCTGAACCGTTGAGGTGGTTTTGAGTGGATCATCGGGTGACTGTTGTGCTTGTGTTTTGAGGATGCTCCAATCTGCCCCAGGACACATTGCTGAGATCTGGGGAAATGTCTAATGCGAGAGCAGCCATAATCTTTGTCTCCTCTGATCCCGGGAGCCATGCCGTTTGTCCCAGGCGGAATGATACCATGTCATTTCGCTTGCCTCTTAGAAGCAGCCCCTGCAGTGAGTGAGTGCAGGGAAAGGAGGGGCAGCAATAGGGGCAGTGCAGGGGCTCTGGAGCAGAGGACGTGTCCGTGCGCGGCTCCAGGGAGGAGGGGAGGCCGCGCTGCCGGGTGCTTGCCGGAAGGTGGCACTCCAGCCCCGTGCTTCCTGTCCCCAGGTGGACAGCGAGCCTGGGTGAGCATGGTCACCTGGGGAGGTGGGCAGGAGTTAGCCTCCATCCTGAGTGTAGGAGAAAGGACAGTGTTTAAAAGCACGTGAGCAAAACTGACCCCAGAACGCGGCTAGGCAGCAATCCCAAAACGAGGTCTTTGTTCCCCAAGTCACTTGCTGACACTGATTTTTTTTGTCCTGTTGTGCTCCTCTCCTGGCACCACGCTGACTCTTTCCTGGCTCTGGTTCTCTCCAGGAACTCTTCTGTGGCAAGTGTTGTGTTCTTAGTACCAAAATAAGGGAAATCAGCCAACTTCCTCAATTTGTTTTTTCAAGTGGTGGCTGTAGCTGGCAGCCTCTGCCACTGCAAGCAGAAAGCTCGACTTGCTGAGCCTGCTACAGTCTCCATAACACACCTGCTAGCTCTGCATCTTGCCATGCAGCTCCTTGCTGGAAGTCTGCTGGTGCTTCCCCAAGTCTTTCAGCCAACCATAGTAGGTTCTGAGTGATAGGCACAAATTGTCCTTTAACATCACTGCTCCAACACAAACAATGGACTTTTTGGCTGAGGGAATGCAGTGATGTTCTGTAGGGCAGCAACAAACAGGTATTAAGTGTTCTTGAAACAGCAAAAGCCACTTCCTGAATTCAACAAGCACATATTGACTTGTGGGATGGAAGTGGGTTTTAGGTTCTTCTTAGTGATGTGCTGCGATGTGCTGCCTTGCCTTTCTGTACAGGCTTTGTTCTTTGTGTTAGCCTGACACAGTGCCATGACCTGTCTCTCCTTCCTTCCAGTGTTCGTGTATATGGTTTAGATAGGAGCACCATTGTGATAAAGAATCCTGACTCCAGCCTGCTGTAGCCTGATCAGATTGTCAGCTTTAGTATTTTTCCAGTGGCAGGGAAAAGGCTTTAGTGGGTTTTTTGGGTTGGGTGTTTGGGTTTTGTTGTGTGGTGGTTTTTTGTTTGGGGTTTGTTTTGGGGTTTTTTCCCTCCCCCTTTTCTACAGCACAGTCTCTTCCCCGCTCTGGAAAGTCTTGGCTTTGCAGCAAACCAGTGTTGGGGCCCTGGCAGCCCCTTGAACCCTCACAGCAAACTGATGGGCAGAGAAGGGTTGGTTTCTGTGGGGGAGCTGCTGGTAACTGTGGACACTGAGTGTTCTGTAGGAGTGAGGGCTGGGGACAAGCTGAGTCTAAATACATCTTCCAAATCTGTGATAAAGCCTGTCATTAGAGGACAGACTAGGTCATCTTTTATCTTTATCTTACCAGCCTGCAAGGGCTGGGAACCAGGTTCTTTTTTTGCCCCGAGGATGCAGCTGGGAGCTTGGCTTTCAGTATGTTTTTGTGGTCACAAGATGTGTTTTTGATGAGGCTGCATGTACCTTTTCCTCTTGTGTGTGTCTTTTCTTTACTGAGACTTCCCTCTGTTACCTTCTCCCTGACCCAGTCCTGCTCTGCCTCTCCCCTGCACTGGATAGTCTAGTTTCTGCTGCACAACTTTGAGTTCACTTTTAATTTTGCAGCAGTAGTTTTTCTGGAGCCAAATTGTTTCAATTGCTACTTAAGCTGAAGAGCACTAATCCTCTTCTCTGGAGTAGGAAGTTGCCTGTCTTCATTCTAAAACTACTGGAGTGTGCATCCTGGCATAATTGTGGAGGTTACAAAATATGACTGCATCCTTTTGAAATCCTTTCCTGCAGAAGGAAAAAACCCTCCAATTGCTTTACATTAGGTGTAGTTCATTGGGACAAGTCCAGCAATCTGAAGGCTCTTTCCTAATGCTGCTGCATTTAAAATTATACTATGCTATCTCAGTCAGGTTCCTTGGTGGCACTGGGGTTAGGAAGCAAAAATTACTGTAGTGACTGAGGATTCTGTAATAAAAGGTTTAAGAGCCTTTTACTGGCTGAGATTGTTTTGGCAAAGCAGCACAGGTTTCTGACAAACAGCTTCCCTGTTTGCAGGGAGTGCAAAGTTGAACTGATAAGCCAAGTTCTTGAAGGGATTACGCAATATTGAAAATAAGAGGGCATGTAGCTAATGGTCTGGAAATGATCAGAGACTTGTGTCCTCTGGATGGTAGCATCAGAGCTGCATCTGTTCACCTGCATTCCCGAAGGATGCTGATCTCATACTGCTTTCCCAGAACCAATGTCTGTGATGATGGACTGGCTTTCATGGTGGTGGCTGTGGGAGTCGTGGTGTGATTGCAGGTGCCCTCGTTAGAAAGGGAATCTTTAAAAGGTGTGTTTCACTGTATATTACATTGAAAGGATGCTTTTTTTTTCCCTGATACTTGAAAAACATTAATTTGGCCAGTGGATTTGAATGGGAACAACCTAACTGTTCTTGTATGAAGCAGCAGTTCTTCACAGTGTGTTAACAAACAGTGAGCTATGGTAGTGATCAGAAAAGCTAACAAAATATTACTGGTGGCAGTAAAGATGCAGCAAATGACGAGTGATGAGCGCCAGATGTCAGCCCAAGTGTCACTGAGATAAGTCTTTGATGAAACTCTGTGGAGCCTGAGAAGGGGCTCCAGCATGCAAGCTCTGGGCCATTAGGTGAGTGTGCACTCACTGGGCAGTTCTGTTCACGTGTAACATGCTTCACTCCTTGACTGAAGCCATTCCCAAGGTCTTTCCTGCTTGACCTTAGCAGCTTTTATTTTTCTTTTACCTTTTCATTGATTTGCCTCACCCAATGCTCTAGACTGGCAAGTTCTGCCCAGAGAAGGTCTGGAGGCCAAGGGCACTGCTTCTGAAGGCTTCCTGGGGGCATCTTGGGTCCTAGTCCCCTCTCCCAGGTCCATTCTGTAAGCTAGTTTGAAGTCTAGCAAATAGTTCTGTGGAGCTTAGCACAAGTACCACAATATTTAGAGGCTGAGCTAAATCTTGTGTCTGCCTCACATGGTTTACTGCATGTTAAGTGGGATGATGAATTTTCTTGTCTTCTGCTGGCAGCAGGTCTGTATGCACGGAGATGTTCTGGACACTGGCTGGGTCCAGACCACACATTCACTGAGAAGTAGGTAGAGGCTTTTAGACCTCTAAACTCATTCAAGTTTCTTAGCTACTAGAGACACTTCGGGGGATAATGTGAATAGTGCAGCCTTTCCTCTTATTTTATATCCATTAAATGTTTTGGGGTTTCTGCTTTACAAGTAAAATAAGATAAACTTTATGCAAGTTTGACTTCTGCAGCTGGTCCCTGTGAAAGCATCATGATTACATGTTTTTGGTCAATATTTAAAATTTAATTAGGGCTCAAGTCATCTCAACATGATCCAGGGTGCCTGAGCTCAGCTTTGCATATTAGCCTCGTGTTTCTCAAGCTTTGAGGCATCAAGTTTAGGTAACCAGAGATTCTTGCACCAGGCTGTAAGGTGTTCAAAACATTCCCTGGTGTTTCAAGGAGTTTTTACAGATCAGGAACACTGAGTCAAATTCAGAAAGCCTTAAAATCAAAAGCTACTTCTTGTAGCTTTTTCTCATTAATCTTTAAGGCAGCACTGTATCACTGCATGTAAGTTAACAGATGATACCAGCGGAAAACTGAGGTCAGTATCCCAAGAGACCTAGACTAGAGGATGGTAAAAATCATGTGGAGATACAGCTAAATATAGATTAATGCTGAGAACATTCCTGGATACTTGGTTTTGAAAGGCTGCCACAGCCTCTGTAGTACTGTGAAGTTATAACTCTGCTCTCAACTGGTCTTGTTGATCTAAGTTTAGCAGAGCACCCACTTACTGGCTTAGTGCCCTTGGTTTGTGGTGGCAACCATGAAATTCTCAGCTTTCTCTTGGGCAGGTCCACAAATGTAGCACTTAGGTATGGTTTGTATTGGTGTGACTCTAGGAAGGACAGTGTGCAAAGACAGGAAGAAACCAGCGAGGACACTGAGCAGAGACCCTCACACACTGCATCTGTTCTTGCTGTTCCTGGGTGTCTGAGCTTCAGCTGCAGATGAGAAGTGGACCTGCTGCTGATCTGGCATGTTCTAATGAGAGCTGAAAAAACTGATTAAAGGATTTGACTCTGTTCATATCCCTTGTCTATTACTCAAACAAGTCTCAGTGAGGTACTGAGATCTTCCTGATGTGCAACATTCCTCTCCTTTCCAGATCAGGACATCTGTGCAGTTATTTACTAATGATCTTAAGCCGACCCTGCAGATACAAACATCTCAGCTGTTGGCACTATTCTTAGTGTCAGCCACTGCTCTTTTGGGCTTTGAAGTCTGTGTGTTGCTTTCCCCTGTGGCTGCTTAACATTTGGAGCTTGAGAGAGGTGTGAGAAGTGGCTCTGTGTACCAGCACAGTATCCAGTGGGATATAGACGGATCTGTGTATTTATGCACAAACCCAAGGAAGCAGTGGTACAACCAGCCTGAAACTTTTTTCCTAAGTTACTTCTCCTAACACTCCCTGACTATATGAACTGAATGAGCTACAAAAGGAAAGTGCTAGATGCTAAAGTGACTATAGTCAAAACGACTTCATTATCTTTTAAAGCTGTCTCTAGAATTCATGCCGAGTTCAGAGCACTGCTCTAATCCCACTGGAAATTTCCCTTTTTCATCCCAAAATAAATACATGCTTCTATAGTAATCTGAGTAACTGCCCAGTGCAGTCACATAGGAACTTTGGCCTTGCTCACAGTAGTCTGAGTTAATGTCTGATGCTGGTTTTGGAAAGCATTAAAGCTGCCTGAGCAAGGCAACATCTTAACCCATCCTGACAAAACCCCGGCTATGCACCTCTGCATTGGCCTCCCGCTGTCTGTTGGCTGTGACATGGAGGGCTGACCTCATGATCCCTTGCAGAGCAGCTGTTAAGCTACAGTTCTGGCTCTACTTTTGGAGGATCCCTGAGAATCTCAGGTCATGCAATGTTCCATCATTAGTCACGCTTTGTGACCACTTGCAGTATTGTTAACGGTTTTTTTAGTGTCCTGGAACAGAAGGCAATAAAAGACCAACCTATCTGGTGTAGGACAATGACTCTTTATGATTAGATTAGATTAGTAAGTGGGGGAGGGAGAAGCTGTAACTGTTTTGGGGTAATTGCCTTGCAGGGCTGTGCCTGAGTGCCTTGAGGCCAAGTTGCAAATACCCTGTGTGATTAGTGTTCATGCATTTCATGTGCTCCCCTGCTAAAACAGCCTTTCCAAATATTCAGTGGGCCACTGCAGTCTTTCTTGCATGTCTCATTTATCAGTGTCTGTATTTAAATAATGCCAGAAGGAGGAAACATACATTGTCAAGGTACTTGTGCATGGGTTTTGCACTTGTGCTCCACTCCTGCTTAATTCTGCTCCATTGCTACCCATAAGTGACTGTGTCAGGATTTAGCTTCTGGGGGCTGGCTCTCCCACTGTCTCTATGAGGGGTCTCTGCTGTGTCTGCCTGAGACAGTATCTCCCAAAACCAGCAGTGAGAATGTCCTCTGACCTGCTGCTGCTGGAAGGAGGGTTTCCCCCACCAACCCCCCTCTTTTTGCTTCTCTAGGCATATCCTAGCCTGACTTTGTTCTTCTTATCTGAGTATCTCCCAATGCATATTCTGCAGTGGGAGTCGATGGAGAAGCAGAGATAGTGGCTCCAGTTGTCTTGACCTGAGGAAGCTGTAAATCATCATCTCTTCCCTGTTGTGGATGATGCTGAGGATATTTCTATGTTTGCTGACTCTTTTCTGTCCTTTAATAAAAAATTATACTCTCCTGTGAGATGTTACTGACGCTTCTCAGTATTGGCTCAAATTGTGTTTCTGTGAAAGTGAATTTCTGGAATACACCACACCTCTGCTCAGTGGGTGACAGGAAGAGTTATGCCTGGTATGACTCTGCATGTCAGACTCTGGCTGCTTTTATGCCCATGTCCCTGGGTGAGCAGAAGGCAGCTCAAAGCATGAGTGTAAAACATGTTTGTGTGCAAGAGTTTTGCTATGAAGAGACCATCCAAGTGGGCTGAAGTAAGACTTCATGATGTTGCAAGTGACAAACTACTTCTGTTTTCTCATGTGTCCCAGAACCTGGTCCTCTTACTAGCTGCACTGAGAACTAGTGAAAGTTAAAATGCTCTTGGAGGGGTCTGAGTAGGCATTAACCATGAGAGCTGAAACATTTGAAGCTGTTCAGAACCTTATAGGAGATGAGGAAGATGACAACAAAAGTTGTTCTATTACACAAGTAGTTGGAGGTTCTTAGAAACACTACTGCCACTGTACCTAATGTATTTCTTTGGGCCTGGGAGAAAATGCCAGCACAGCCAGGACCTCTGCTGTGGTCTTGGGACAGCTTTGCTGATGGAGGCAGATGGATCCTTGTCGAAATGTGACACAGCAATGTGACCATTGCCCCTTCCACAGATGAGAAGAAGCTTTTCCAGCTGCCCTGGCACTGGAAGATTTGCCTTGTAGCCATGAGCTGTGACTGGTTTTACTTGGATGAAGTAGGGACTGAATGTGAGTACAGATGGCCTGGCCTTGCTTGAAGTAAATGGAGCTACTGTGAAGGATTGGGTAGTGCTGCTGGTGTCTGCCTGGCCTGGACCTTTGTCCTGCTCTATCTCCCTTGTTATAGTGAAGGTTTGAAGTGCTGTCAGAAGGGAAATTTGAATGAGAATTCCCCTTATGTCTCACGCATATTAACTCTTCCTGCAGGGATGAATCCTTTGACAGCAAGATTTAAGGAGGTGAAGTAATCTTTAAAATAGTTGCTGCCTCCTTGGCATTTGGGATATAGACCATGTATTTCCCAGACCTCCCTGAAGGATGAGGGAACAGGTCAAGTTAAGAGGTATAAATTAAACAAGGAGGGCCATGCTTTGCTCTCTGGCACTGGAAGCCAGCTGGATTGTCTTTCCTGAGACCATCAGTCCGAAAGCAGGAGCTTCTTTGTGTAAAGAGAGTCAAATTTTGGCAGCTCTCCTGAAACCTGGCTGTGGCTTTTGTGCTGAGCTGAACTGGGAAGGCATGGATGAGCTTGGTGGGACCTCCAGTAAGCTGCTCAGAAGACCTGAGAGCAGTAGAGCTCCAGATAGTTCTGCTCAGTTCCTTTTTTGTACAGTTGACTTTGGCCAAGTTCTTTGCAAATATCTTGTGAAGAGTGGTATCTGTAGTAAACTGGGGGTAGCAAGGAGGTGTGCTGACATACATGACTGTATTTCCTTACCTATTCCTTCACCATAGGCTGAGTTAAAGTAACAAATTTGGTCTCATTGGGTATTGCTGCCTTGCTCTGTTGAAAGAAGTGCTGCCTATGGTCTTTCCTTAAAGCTACTGTGTTGCACTGAGGAAACTTCCATGTTGAGGGCAGATGGTAGAGCTGGGAAATGATCTTCTGTATCCTTGTTCTGGCATACCTCATGGAGAGGCATCTGTGTTAGGGTGCAGATGCTTTTATTTACCAGGAACCAGCTGCTTACTGCAAGGGACTTACCTCAGTTCTCATAAACAGGCCCTTCTTGCTGTCCTGGAGATTGCAATCATCTCCATGGTGAGAGCTGCACAAACAGGAGGGAAGATAATGACCTTGTGGATTAAAGGGCAAAAGGAGGTTTCCTAGTACGTGAAGCTTGTGCTTGATTGCCCTGGTTCTAGATTGAATCAGGAAAGGTAGGCTGCAAAAACAGAAGGGTGCTCTGCAAAAATTATAGGGCCAGGAGGTGCATTATGCAGCCTTTCAGCCTGGAGAGAAAAAAGCAGCACCTGTTTGAGGAACTAAGGTGTGGATTTGATTTGTTCATAGACATGCCCTTTGAGCATATTTGAGAGGCAGTAAGCCCATCTAATAAAAACTAGCAAAAACTGCCTTTAACTGGCTCTGCTTACCTGCCTTTGATGTGGTTAAAGGAAATCAGGTCTGCACTGTGCTCTTTGTTGGCTTGGAAATACAAAGACCAGCAGCATCCCAATGTGTTTCTGGCAAACATCACCAGAGCCTTGCCATGCCTGTCTTGAGCACAGTCCTGGAATGCTGGCCTTAAGTTCCCTTTCTTCAGTACTCAAGTACCTGTGGGGAGCCTGACTCTCAGCAGAGCTTCAACTCCAGATGTGCATAGATCCTTCTGCCATTCTAGTTCAGGCCTGATCTCATTTGTTTTGAAGCAGCTCCTGCCAAGGAGCTTCTTCAGGTCTTTTCCATCATCTGACTTTTTAAAGTTAGGAGTTCTAGCAGTGAGATCAAGGGAGTGTAAAATGCCACACACCCTGCTCTTTAGCATCTGTGCCTCCCTGTGCTGCTGAGGGATATGTGCAAAAGCAACTTCTGCTGAGTAAAAAAACCCCTTATCTCATTTGATGTTTTTCAGGTTCCCAGCTTGGTTGGCTTGTGGCTGAGCTGGTGATGAAGATGCCTAGAGTATCACTGCTGTTCTTGCTGGGGACACTTAGTATTTATGTGATGCCTTGATCCCCTGCTTGGACCTTCTCCTTGGAGAGGGCTACCAGTCTTTCATGTGTTCCCAGTCTTCAGGCCAGCTGTGTCTCTCTTCTCTGGCTGGACTGGGAGTACTGGGAGGTGTTCTTTCTCCTCTGCTCAATGGAGGCCTCACCTCACATCATGCTATGCACAGTTCTGAGCTCCTCAGTGCAGGAGAAAAATTGACATACTGGAGAGAAGGGGCACAAAGGGCTTGTGTTGGAACTTACACCAGGTGCTGTGATTCCAGATTGAATGTCCCATTGCTGCAGTGCCAAAGACTGAGTGCTAATCCTGAACAATATAAATGGAGAACTCAGTTTGGGGTGTCATAACTTGGGCTAATGCAGACAAGTTTGTAGCTTTTGGTGTAGAGGTGTGATAAACCTTGTGTGTAGTTTAGTGAGGGTGTGAGTGAAGGTTGTACAAAGTTTCCAGTCGTGTTGTTTTTGGAATGGAGTGAGGCGGCAGAAATGTGACCCTTCCTCCTTTCACTTGGCAAGATGGAACAGTGTTGCTGGCACAGAAACTGAAGCCAGGCTCCTCTTGGAGGTGTCTGGGGTTAGAAGGAGAGACAGTAGACAAATGACTATGGGGGAACATTAGGAAAAGCCTTTTCATTGGGAGTGTGGTTGGATGATGAAGCAGAGCCACAGGGAGGTTGTGAGATGCACATCCTTGCAAGTAATTCAAAGTTCATATGAACATTCAGCAGTCTTTTTGCCTGAGCAGCTACAGCTGGCTGTGCTTGGAGCTGGGTAGGGGGCCAGAGACCTCCAGAAGTCAGTTCCTATCTAATGCTCTTCAGTGGTAGGTGGCACCCAGATGGTGTGGTTCAGCCGTGGCATAAATCACACTCCGGGATTATGCCTGACTGCCTTTTCGTAGGCTGGCATGATAAACAGATGCTAAGGAGGTGCCTTAGTACTTCTTTGTGGGAAGCGTGCATCTTTCTGGAGATGTTCACGAGGAGATGATGTGAGCCTGTTGCTGGGTTTCATATTATATGTATTGTTTCAGTCTTTCTCTTTCATTCTTCAGGTACAGCTACATGATTGACAATGTCATTCTGCTGATCACTGGGACTCTGCACCAGCGTTCCATCTCCGAACTGGTGCCCAAGTGCCATCCCCTGGGAAGTTTCGAGCAGATGGAAGCTGTGAACATTGCTCAGACACCTGCAGAGCTCTACAATGCAATCTTAGTGGACACTCCCCTGGGTGAGTGGAGCTGTTCAAAATACCTCTCAGCTGTGTGTGGTGGAACAGATGTCCCTTTCTCCCCCCGTCTAAACATCTCCAGCTAAGCTTAAGTTGTGATCCAGGAAGACAAAGTGGTGGGTAGTGCACAGCTGTGGCTGTGCTGCCTGTGGTGATTGGGCTTGAGTTCAGGTTTGTGCCTGTCCTATGCCATCTTTTCCTCTGGAGGACCAGCTAGCTCTCTGTACCCTTCAATCAGTGTCCAGAGCAGCATGGTGGTAGGGCAGACTGCTGGACAGTTTGGTTTTTGTGAGCCAAGCCTTGAGTCTCCTTTGTGAAAGGTTGTTGGGTCTTCTGCTGGAACAAATCAGTTGATTTCCAGCACTTTTAGATGGACTTGTGGGTAATTTCCTGTATACAGTTTTTATAGATAATTACAGAGATCTGCACATGCTCAGTCTTGTTTGAGACTACTAAAATTAGCACTAGTTAAATAAAAGCCCTTTATGTAAACAAAAAACAAACCCAAACAACCACAGCAAAACAAAGAAATCCCCAAAAGCCTTTTAAAACTCACTGTATAGCAGCATCCTGGACTTTGGTGTATTTTCTCAGAGCTACAGGCTTGTTCAGGAGGCACATAATGCTAAAACCAAGTGTCTTATGAAGAGCTAGTCAGACAGATCTGTCCTTTAAAGATAAAAGGTGTAGGAAGTGGTTCTGGAGAAAATATGGAAGTCTTTGCAGTAGTAGGGGAGGTAGTCACAGGTGACTTGCTAGTTTAGCATCTGTGGGCAAAAACGTAATGAGATATGCCTGAGTCAGTGATTAGTCATTCTTTTGGGGTTGCTAGAAAGAACAAAACACTCTAAGTCATCATACTGTCTTTGATAGAAATAGTTGGATTTGGAACTGAAAGTGCTTTTGTAAATGCTCTGTGTAATAATGGGGCAAATGAAGTAGTTGTCATGGAAAAATGACTTGTGCCCAGTAAAGAAGGGCGAATGTGCCTCAAGAGATCTGGGTTGCAAAGGCAGGGCAACAACACAGCAGCAGGAGAACTGAGGCTCTGCATGAGTTGAGCCCACTGTAAGGATGATGTGTGGGAAGAAAATCCTCCTCACAAGTAAGTGGGAACCTTCCCATTTTGGCAAGAAGATAGAACAGAATATTTCAGAGATGATACCTCTCAGAGACCTTAAAGCTTCCAGCAGATTATGGAGTGAAAATGCCCCATGTCAGTGTTGAGATGCTTCTGGACAACATGGCTGGCAGTTGAGGGTCTTTGCCTCTTGCATTCATGAACTTGTTGTACATGGGTTGGTTTTGCCTGCTTCAGCCCTGCCTGGGCTGGCTTCTCCAGACCTTTGCCCTGGCCATGCCCTTGGGGCTGTGTACCAAGCAGTGTGGCATTTCTTCAGCAGGGGAACATGGGGAGTAGCTGTGTTGCCTAAACAAGCAGGCATGCAGGCTTCAGTTGTTTAACTTGCACTCTTTCCAGTGACCACACGCAAAGAAACAGCAGCTCTATCTCCTAAAAGGACACGAGTAGCTACGTGGCTTGGTGGGAATGCCTAACCCCAAATGGCTTTCATAGATTAACAGGGCAAAATGAGACTTGTTCTAAGCCTAATTTGGGATATTGGAGGGCCAAGAATTGAAATAGCAGTGTACTCATTCCTCAGCTACTCTGAAGTAGCCACTGCTTAGCTATCCAGGCTGGCCAGCGCATCCTGCAGTAAAAAACCAGTCCTGGCACACTCTGTTTGCATTTTTGCCAACCATCAGGAGCAGCGTTCCCCCAGCCACGTGGCATTTGTGCTCTGGTGCTGCAAAGAAACTTCTGGGAAGGTTAACCTCTGTTCAGGACCCTCCAGACCCACACTGTGGCTGCTGTCCTTCCAGGCAGCTCATGCTCCAAAAGTGGTGCAGGCCAGAGGTGTGAGCTGCAGTGCAGCTGGTGTGTTGCACAGAGCAGAGCACTGGTCAGTTCTCAGCATGACTGTGGTGTGTGTTACACACAGCTGCACTGTGTAAGTGGAGACAGATCAGATTTCTCTTTGTAGCAAGTTCAGCGAAGTTGGTTACTGAGTGAGAGTTGAAGTCAGGAAGTCCTGTCAGTGGGTTTTATTGTACCACTCCTTTGCTAGCAAGAACACAACAGCAGCATTACACTCCACTGTAGATGTACAAGACTCATCTGTATCTGCAGCTTGCAGCACCTCTTTGGTCTGAAATCTGTATTCTTTAATAGCAACAACTTCTCCAACTCCCTCCCAGAGGTATTCTAGCAAAGTATGTAGGGCTGAGCATCCTACCAAGTCCTACTGGTTTATTCTGTCTCCTGTTTCTAACTTTCAGCTAGAGAAATAAAAGCCCTTGGAAGAAGTGTAAAATGAGACTGATAGACTTGACCAGGAGAAACAACTCCTGACTCCAACCATGACCAGTGGCATGGGCTTATATGAGCTGTGGCATCACCATGCCTTCTTAATCCCACTAAGATATTGGAGAAGGAGGGAGAAGCATCAGTTCATTGTGTCTCACTGGCTGCTGTCTCACAGGTGCTTAGGCAATGCTGTAGTAGGCAGTTCAAAGCTACCTTTTCACCTCCAGGTGCCTGCATCTGAAAACAGTTTGGGGATTGCTTATTTTTAAATACAGGCTTCTCTATCACTGATACTGGGGGCTAGAGCTGAAAATTTCTGCTGGGAATAGGCTGTTAACAAAACCATAGGACTAAGGGGTGAAGAAATATTTTCATATGAGAATCCCAAAAATTATTACGGCTTAAGGAACCATGGAGAAGCCTAAGGTTTTGAGTCATGAGAATTTCGCCACTGAAGACAAGGGCCAAGCCTAGGAGGGACAAGCTCAACACAGGGTGTGCTTCTGCCTGGTATTGTTGAGGAGTCTGGAAAGTGCTGAGCATGGGTCTGGTTAGGGCAATGCTAATTCTCTCTCTGGCTCTGTTTCAGCTGCTTTCTTCCAAGACTGCATATCTGAGCAGGACCTGGATGAAATGAATATCGAAATAATTCGAAACACCCTGTATAAGGTAAATGAGTCACAGAATTGCAGAATGGGTTAGGTTGGAAAGGTCCACAGTGGGTCATCTGGTTCAACCTCCCTGCTCAAGCAGAGCTATCCCAGAGCACATGGCACAGGATTGTGTCCAGATGGTTCTGGAATATCTCCAGTGAGGGAGGCTCCACACCCTCTCTGGGCAAACAGTTCCAGTGCATGGTCACCCACACAGTAAAAAAGTTCTTCCTCATATTCAGGTGGAACTTCCTGTGCATCAGTTTGTGCCTGTTGCCTATTGTCCTAGTGACAAGAGGCAACAGGCAGAAATTGTCTCTGAGAAGGGAAGGACATGTAAACCTCCCTATTTATTTCTGGCATGATGATTAAATGTGGCCAAAATTGAATTGCATCCATTGGAAAGTAAAGATAGCACTCCTGCAGGGGCCTGACATCTGATCACACAGCTCTGCCGAGTCAGGGCACCAGAGCCTAGGTAGAGAGGAAGATTTTTTTTTTTTGAGCTGTCAAGAGTCTGTGCAAGAGATTTTGCAGAGGTTGTGTCTTTTAATTTGCTCATGCCCCAGGCAGGCAGAAGTCTGCTCCCTCGCCACACTGGTTCAGAGGAGTAGTTAACTGCATTCACAGTAACTAATCTTAAACTTGTTTGAAGGACTCCCATCAGCTTTGCCCCCTGTCTTGAACCCTTCCCAAAGACCTTCCAACTGTCTGCTCAAGCCTTCTGTGGCTGTAGTTGGGGTTAAGTGTTCTGGTAGAGCAGTGTAAAAGGTGCAAGCTGGAGAGCATGTTGGCGGAGGGATGTGGAGGGGCTAAGGAGCTCCTTGTCCTGGTGAAGGATGTGGAGGGGCTAAGGCTCTCCTTGTCCTGAGCTGTCATCTCCTCTGCAGGCTCTGTCTGGATTTAGCTGGCAGTGTCGAAGCACATGTTTATGTGCAGGCTGTGGCTATCGCTCCATCTCAGCTCTCTGGATCAGGGGTGGGATGTAGATTTTATCTGTCAATCTCGTTTTGGCTGGTCACGGCCAGCCTGCAGTCAGTGTGACCTCTTCTTTCCAAGGAAGCTGTGGCCTGTTTGGAGAGGCAGAGAGCAGGTCAAGCGTGAAGGGAAGAAGGCAAAGGGAAGGAAAAGGAGCCGTGTGTCAGCAGTCATGCCCAACTGCCTGTGGCCTCTGGCATGTACTGGTCTTTGCTGTAACAGGGAGGGACACCTGCGTGCATAAACACCACAGCCTTGCAGGGCACAGGCCTCGGTCTTAACATGAAGCAGGAGGGGAAGGCAGGCAGCAGAGTGGGCACAGGGAAAACTGGTTGGGAGGGAGGTGGGATGTATCCCCTTGGATCCCAGTTGCTATGTCCTTTCCATATCCTTTTTAAGCCTCAATACTGCTTTGTAGTCTGCTCTTCCTACCCACAAATGGAAATGTAGGTGCCTGTAATGCCTCAGTGTGTGCTGGCACTGGTTCTTGCTAAAGAGCAGCCCCTAGGGAATACAGGGGCTTTGTCCATAACAAATCACAGGGATGAAGGGGTAGAAAAGGTGACTGCTGCTTACAGACTCTACTTGAAGCTACCTCTCTCCCCAGGGACTGGAAAATGTATAATACAATGCAAATGAGGGAAATAAAATCAGGTCTGAAATCCGCAGAGAGCTGCTCTGAAAAACACAACAAGCCCAGGACAGATGCCTGCGTCCGTGGGGAGTTGGCATGGAAGGTGAAGTGTTATCTCCCAGACATACTGGAGGTTTTTTTAAGGAATCTGTGAGAGTGTTGACAGAAGGTTTGAGCAGGATTCATAGGAGGAAGGCTCTTACAAAGGCTTCTTGTTAGCAATGAAAGTTCTCAAATGGAAATATGATTAAAATGGGGAAAGAGGTTAAAATGGTCAGTGTTTAGTGTAGAGTGCAGTCAGCAGCCAAGTCTTGCAATGGAAGTGTGCTGACATTGTTATCTTCAGTGCTTACTCCCTTTGTTCCATCTCTTGTTGAAGTGAAGCCAGCTGACTGCTGGCCTTTGCTGGTGACTTTCTTATAGGAACCAGCTGAAGGAGCTTTGTGACTGGACAATAAAGCAGGCAAATCAGTGTGGATAAATGTGGAGTTGTATATGGGAGAGGTCAGAAGGGAACCCTAACTCTGTTTATACAGTGAGGGTCTCTTTGTTCCTTCCTACTACTAAATGGAATCTGGGGTAGTGATTGACCTAAGCAATTGTCTCTCTTTTCATGTTCCTAACAGTAGAAAAGAACTGTATGAGTATCACTGCTAGTGCATCCATATGTAAAGTGTGTTTCACCTGGACACTATCTCATTTCACTCATCTCAGAGTATGAACAGCAAAACAGGAGATGGTGCTAAGGCAGACACATTTAGAGGCATGGGTATGATGACTTCTGTATGGAAAACTACAGAAAAAGGCTAGGATTCCTCACCTGGCAGGGGAGGGTAGTATCTGTAGACCACATTGGAAAAGTAAGTGTGGATGGACAGGCCACAGGCCTGTCTTCAGACTGGCTTTGAGGACAGATGGGGCTAGCAGGAGGCAGAGGGGGTGGGTTCATGAAAGGGAAGACCCAGTGAAGATCATTAAAGGCAAAGACACCCCTATTCCTGGGGTAAGGGCTTCAGGGCATTGGAGTGTTTCTGTCAGTTGCTGTCACTGGAAGGGCACCCAGTGCAACTGTTTGCAGACTGTTTCCATGTTGACTGTGGTATTGGATCCCCACTCACTGCTGGATATTTGAGTTCTCCTATATTTGCTTAGGTTTGTGCATGAGCTCTGATCAGGGCAGAGGTATTGACTGAATCTCTTCTCCACGTTCCCTTTCCTGTTGGCCTCAAACAGCATCCGTTGCCCATGTCCTTGTTCCTGTGGTAACTCTGCAGACTGATGCTCTGTGCTCTCCTCCACCTAACAAGTGGCAAGTGCTGGGGAGGCTTTCTTTGAGATGCTCATCCAGCACTGTCCTCTTGCACTGTGTGGTAACGAATATTTACAGAACACAGTAATCCAGGTGCCTTCCTAGTGCACAGGCTGAGGGTGTCCAACTTGTACATTCTTGGTTCATCTTCAGTCCTAGAGTTGTTGTGATAAAGCAGAGATTTGTGGTGTCTCAACATCCTTTTGTTCCATCCTTTTAAAGTGATTCTGGTTGCAGCTCTCTGTCCAGGGATGTATTTTATTACTTGATTACTTCTTCTGAGAACATTTTTACTGAATGATACTTTTAGCCATCCACAGCCTTCTTAGGCTACCCCTGGGAGTCACAGTCATCTTCCAGATGGACTACGGAACATCTCCACAAAGGATTACGTTTCCTGGAGGCAGCGTAGCTGTGCCTGGCCCTGTGTTTTCTGCAGTGCTCCAGTTGGGATAGAGACCAAGTGGCTTCAGTGTGAAAAGAGAATTAGAGAGAATGGCTGGTTTCTTTCACAGATGTCCTGTCTCATCTCTTGACTCTGCTTACACAGCGCTACTTTCTGAGTGTAGGTCTTGCAGCTATGGTTGTGTGGCTTGGCATGTTTGTGGAGGCCAGAGCAGGGTCAGGAAACCACGTGAGACTTCAGCAAATGAGTTAGGCGACTCAAAGGAGAAAAATAGGCTTTAACCTTGCTGCCTGGGGATCTTGCCCACAGTAAGCTCATGCAGTCACTTGAACAAACCCAACCACAACCCTTCATGTCTCTGGCTCCTGGGGAAAGCACTGTCCTTGTGTGGGCAAGTTCACATGGGGCCAGAGTGCCTGTGCTGTGTTACAGAGCATCTGGGAGCCTCCCTGCTCGCTGTCTGTCCTCTGCTGAAGGGCCCTGTGGGGGAGTAGATGAAGCTGTGTAGAGGAATGCTCATCTGCCCTCTCTCTCCCAGGCTTACCTGGAGTCCTTCTACAAGTTCTGCAAGACGCTGGGAGGTACCACAGCAGATGCCATGTGCCCAATCCTGGAGGTAGGTCTGGAAACTCCCATAACTGGATGGTATTACAGTGATGATCATCACTCCCTGCTCAGGCCCAGCTTGTCTGCCAGTTGTTAGACATTCTCCAGTGTTCAGCATCCCTATGCCCCTTGCCCTGCTCACTGGGAGACCTGGGGAACACTGCCTGTGTAAGACTTTAGTTCCCCAAGTGCTGATACATTTGTTGCCTCTGTGGCAACATCTTCATCCTCTCACTTCGATAGCAAGAGCTACCAGAGCTGTTCTGGTTGCCGCCTATCTCCATGCCAAGGCTTGCTGTGAGATGTGCAGGACTCAGGAGCAGTAGGTGAGAGACACTCCTTGACTTGGGCAAGATTTGGTTTGTGCCTGAGATAGGGATTTCCTCATCTGAATGCTCCCCAGGTACTGGGCATACTGGGAGCCTGCACGTGTAGCCTGCCCTGGCTGAGCACTGGAGACCTGCACACATCCGAGCAGCCTCCTCATGTTCCCTTCTCCCCACTCTCCTCCTCTGATGTGGCTGTGTGCAGAGCAGCACTGATATCTGCCAGCCTCTGGTAAAGATACTGCACCCCAGCATGAGCCGCTCTTTCCCCGCAGTTTGAAGCTGACCGGAGGGCCTTCATTATCACCATCAACTCATTTGGTACTGAGCTGTCCAAGGAGGACAGAGCCAAGCTGTTCCCACACTGCGGAAAGCTCTACCCTGAGGGCCTGGCTCAGCTCGCCAGGGCGGATGACTACGAGCAAGTCAAAAATGTTGCTGACTACTACCCTGTGAGTGCTCTGGGGTGAGGGCGGTGGGGATTGGTACAAGAACCTGCTCTGGATCAGAGCTTCTTGGGGATCTGGGGGAACTTGTGACTGGACAGCCTGGGGAGAGAGGTGCCAGTCTTCTCTGGTGCTGTTAGTCCTGTGATCTGCTTGGCCAGGACTTGGCTTGCCTGAGATGACATTGGCTTGTTAGTCATGGCTATCATTTTGGTGGTGATTGGGAGACAATGGTCTCAGGGTGTGGGGACTGCCCTTACCACCAAACCTTTGAGGTGTTGATGTGGCAGCAATGACAGGCTCTCCTTGTCTGATTTGGGAATGGAAATGTGTCTTCAGTGAGAAGTGGTGTTGCCCCACTTCCAGCCCTGAGCTCTGGTTCAGTTGAAGGTGAGATGCTTACCTGGGAGGACATGTTTGGATTTGTCTGTGTTCAAGCCACTTTGTGCATGGCTGGGGACCTGTTTGTAGTCAGAGAGCTCAGTGTCCCCTTAGTAAGCAGCCCATGTGTGTGGCCCAAACACTCCAGTCTGTAAATGGAGGGGTCTGTACCTGGTGCCCCTTTTCCTGTGGCTCAAAGCAGTGATAGGCCTTTGAGAACTGCACATTTTGGAGAAGGGGCAGGACTCTTGGTTTCTCTGTCCTCTGATTTGACAGGATGACTGGAGTATTTGTGACACAGGGGGCCCTCAAGTGCTGCTGGGCTTGGGTACAGGGTATATCCTCATGTAATGCCTTCTTGCAGGAGTACAAGCTGCTATTTGAAGGGGCTGGCAGCAACCCTGGAGACAAAACCCTTGAAGACCGGTTCTTTGAGCACGAGGTGAGTGAGCCCTGAGATGCTTCTTGCTGTGTGCCATTTGCAAAGCTCCAGGTGTCAGAAAGCTGGTCTGCTGCCCTGTCAGCAGTGCTGTGGATGAACAGGGTTTGAGGGAAGGAGAAGCATGCTTGCCTTCTGCTCCTGCATGAGAATGGGGGGCCTGCATAGTGCTTGGCCTGTTGTCTCACCCAGACAGATCAGAGCAGTGTGAGGAGGCATGTTTGGGGCTGCTAATGAATATTTGGTTCATCAATAGCAAACCTAGGTTATAGTTACATGGAAAATAAGGACTTTCATGGTACCTGAGTTATATTTCCCCCTTCAAATGTCAGAGACTTCCTGAGCCATGTGCTGTAGGTTAGGGCTGTCCTGGGGACCTATAGAGATGCAGAACAGGACACCGGTGCTGAGCCTTCCACCCTCCTGGGAAGTCATGGACCCTTCCAAGCAGCTCCATGCTTGCCTTGACCAACTCCTCCTACCTGAGGTGAACAAATGACATGTCCTCCTCTGGGCTTTCCCCAGGTAAAGCTGAACAAGCTGGCCTTCCTCAACCAATTCCACTTTGGAGTCTTCTACGCCTTTGTGAAGCTGAAGGAGCAGGAGTGCCGCAACATAGTGTGGATCGCAGAGTGCATCGCCCAGCGGCACAGGACCAAGATCGACAACTACATTCCCATCTTCTAACTCTGCTCTGCTCCTGTCCAACCCGCCCACCCCTGGAGTCCAGAGGGACCCCTAACTCCTGAGTTGTCCCTTGTCCAGACTCCAGGGATGGCCCATCTGTGGAACTGGATCAAACGAGAAAACTGTACAGTTGCTAGTTAAATTATTCACAAGCTGAAGTTTGAGTTGTGTGTACTGTGAGATGGCCGGAGGGACCAGTGGTCCAGGCTTAGCCCTGTGCAGCAGGAGGGCCTTCTGTTGTGTATGCAGTAGTCCCAGTGTTCCTGTGCTAATCCCTGTGTGTGCTTATGCTCATAGAGCAAGCTTGAGCTGTGGGGGGCTGCCTTTGAGGGGGTCCCACTGCTGCAGAGGAACAGGTCAGGTCTGCTGTAGCTGGGGGGTCCTCTGTCAGTGCTCTGCACGTCTCCTACTCAGTATTGTTCCTGTGAGATGTAGTTAGAATGTGGTTTGTAGCGTAGCCCATGCTGCTGTGCAATCCCTGCATCCCCATGTAGTGAACCCTGATCTGGGAGAGACCAAACAACCCTGGCCAGGACTGGAATGGAGCCTGTGGGAATGTGAGGGCAGAGCCAGAGTGCTTGTGGAGTACATTCCTCCCACTCTGGCACTGTTTGCACTCGTGCAGCCTCTCTGTGTCTGCAGAAGCAGTTCTCAAAAGTCTCCCTACTGCCCTGGATAGGGTTCCAGAAGCTGTCTGAGCTCCTTCCTCAGAGCTGTGGAGACTCACAGCCTGCGGTTTACTTGTCACAACCATGCAAGAGCTGGGGCTTCTCTGGGCTCTGTGGCTGGGGGTGGACCCCTGCACCCTTCCAGGGTAGACATCCAGGCTTCTCCCCTGCAGAGAGTTGGCACTGTCATGGAGCTGTATGGCACAGCTGGCCAGGGGACAGAGCAGCCTTAGTCACCCTGGTGGGGACAGGGATGTCGCAGGCCCTGCCTATCTGGGGTGGGAGCCAAACCCTGGGCATGGTGTGGCAGGTCCTGCTGCGCTGTCCTGGCTAGCTCCTACTTGCACTTGAGTTCTGGGAGATGTGCAATGGCAGCAGACAAGCCTTGCTGGAGGGAAACACGCTGGATGCTGCTGGGACAAGGATCAATGGAGAGTGGCTCTGTCCCAGCTTGTGCTGTGGTCACCTCTGCAGTTTGTTTTCCTGTGATCCCCTCCTCTCTACACCAATAAATATCTGCCTACTGCACTGTGCTCTCCTGCTTACTTGGGCACCTGCTCCTACAACCCCAGGTGGAGCCTCCATCAGTCACAGGAAATCTGGTAGTTGTGATAGTGGAGCCTGGTGTGGTTCCTGTGTGAGTTGGGACATATGTTTCTACCACAGGCATGGTGGTGGTACCACCCCATGAGGCCCAGGGTAGGCCCTGCAGCCCAGGCCATGACAGTGCCTGGTCTGTGGGTGCAGCTGGCTGCTGAGCTAAGGGGCGCAGCCTTACGGGAACAATCCTTAATTAAGGTTAAGGAGCTGCATGGCTTGTCCCTGGTGTGTGGGGCTGTCCACTGTCACTGCTTCCATCCTTGCCCCAGCAGGGCTACAGCATCAGAGCAAAGCAAAAGAAAGCCTTTGGCACAGGGCCGGGGAGGAGCAGGGAGCGGGCACAAATCCTTCCTAGCAGGCTGACGCCTTTTCTGGGAGTACCTGTGGCACCTGCTGCTGCATGTGAGGCTCCTGCCACAGTGCTTGGCATGGTGCCAGCCGTGACCCAGCTCAGCTCTGCCCACAGGCTGGGCATCCCTGAGCAGCACTGCAGCACTGCACTGCAGAAGGAGACAGCCAGAACCTGCTGGAATGTCAAGAATGGATTTATTTAAAAAGTGACAATCACATAGTTCGTCTCAAAGAGCTCTGCAGCACTGGCAGCCTGGTCTCAGCCCCTGCACTCATTGGGAGCATGTGGAGTGTGTAATGAGTGGCAGGGAGGCAGTGGCTGCAGGGTCCCAGCCCTGACCCAGCCAAGAGGGGATTGAGACAAACAGCTCTGAGAGCAGTAAGGAAGGTGGGGGGTAGCTGAGGAGGTACATCCCAGCCTGTGGTGCAGAGCTGCTGAGTCAGGCAGGGATGGGCCTCATGGAGGGTGCATGGTTAGAAAAAATACAAAACCAAGGTCTCTAGAAAATGTTGATTCTTGCACAATAGAAAATAGATCTACCTGATTTTGGAAAGAAATTTGGTTTTTAACGTCTAGTGCTGATTGTTCCCCCACCGTGCAGGAGGGCGGTGCCTTTGGCTTTGCACGCGCTCAGGGGCTGGTGTGCCTGGAGAGCCTGGGAGAAGGCGTGGGCAGGCCACGGTCAGGCCTTCTTCACATCGCTGTGGTGCTCTCGCCGCAGCGCTCGGGGCAGCTTGGGGTTGATGAAGAATCCTTTCAAGAACAAGTCTCGGACAAAATAGGGCAGGTAGCGATGTATGAAATACATGATCCCAAGGCCCTGCCCTGGGTAGTAGCGCACGGCTGGGTTGGCAGCCAGAAGCCCGTCTGTGATGCTGTTCACCACCGCGCTGAGGTCCTCCACTGCCACCTTCATGAACTGGGTGAACTGCTGGTTGATCTCCTCCACGTAGTCCTCGCCGTAGGCCTGCAGCAGCTCCTGGGGCAGACTGGCCAACAGCTGCTCCTTCTGCAGGTTCCAGAAGGCAGGGTCACACGTTGTCCCTGCAAGGAAACAGCCCCTGTGAGCTGTGTGGGCCCCCCACTCCAGCCCCCTGCCATGGGTGCCAGCAGCCACAGTCATGTTCTGGCCTCACAGGAAGGTCCAGCTGAGACCCTGGCAAAAACTGCCATGAGGGAAGCACAGTAGTAGCACAATAGTGGCTCTTGGTAGCCTGAGACTGGACCAGCAGTCTTTGACCCTGCCTGCAGTGGGGGATGCTGCTACCATAAATGTGACTGAGCTGTTCTGACCAGCTCCAGTGGTATGGGATCTGCTGGCAGGACTTGATCCAGATGCTGTTTCCAATCCCCCAGAGCCCAACAGCCACAGGATAGCCACTGTCCCCCTTATGAGTGGAAATGCTCAGAAGCTGCATGCTTGCACCACCAACTGCTCATCCCATTGCTCCATCTTCTGCCTCCCTGGGATCTCTGTCCTGTGCCCACAGGCACAGACAGGGAGGAGGCACCGACCCTATTACCTGTTTTGTAGTAGCCGGGCAGGATGAGGCTGACTTTGATGCCCCAGGGCTGGAGCTCGCTGCGGAAGGTGTCCATGAGCAGGCTGAGGGCTGCCTTCGAGGCCCCATAGGCTGCCAGGCAGGGGAAGGGCATGTCACCTGGCACGAGTGAAAGAATGAATGAGCCAGTGCTCCAGCAGGGACAGAGGGGAGCGGGGGGAGAAGGGCAGGGCTTGTGTAGGGCTGTGTTCCTAGCCCCTGCTCAAGGAAATGGCTTAGGGTTTGTTTTGCTGAGGAAACAACGGAAATTAGCTTCAAATTCATGTTTTAAAGGCAGGGGGGAAAAAAGTGGTGAGGGAAGAGGAAATTGCTTTTGTTCCCTGTCCAGCTAAAGCTTGGGATTGTCATCTGCAATGGAGGATTGATGTGTTTTAATGGGCAAAAAAAAAAGGGCAGGGGAGAGGAAGCTGGTTTTCCCACCCTGGCTGGGGCTATCATCCCCAATGGAGGCACATGGCAGCTGTGCTTGGGTTGCTCATGCTGCCTGTGACCAGGCTGACTGTCCCCAGCCCCCACGTCTGCATGGCTGCTGTGGGGTTCAGCAATGCTGCCAGCTCATCCTAAAGTTCCTGGTGCCAGTTGGCTGAGAAAGTTGGGAGTGCCTGGGGGGTAGGAATTGCACCACACCGTGGGGATGCTCAAGGCGTGCCTGGGCTGGGGGTGCCAGGGGTGCCACACTGGAGGGAGGCTGCTCACCTGCAGGGCTGCTCACAGTGACAATGCGGCCGCTGGCAGAGCGGAGCAGGGGCAGCAGCCCCTTGGTGAGCTCCAGGGAGCCAAAGAAGTTCACCTCCATGCAGGCACGGAACTTGCCCAGCGGTGAGAGCTCAGCGTCAGCGATGGTGTCATTGAACCCAGCGTTGTTCACCAGGCCCCAGAGTCCTGTGGGAATGGGGTGCCTGAAGAGGTGACCTGAATGGGAAAGCCC
Source organism: Prinia subflava (assembly GCF_021018805.1). Classification (NCBI taxonomy): domain Eukaryota; kingdom Metazoa; phylum Chordata; class Aves; order Passeriformes; family Cisticolidae; genus Prinia; species Prinia subflava. Next base: position 14,105,905 of record NC_086259.1, read on the forward strand.
CACCCTGGGATTCCCAGCTGCTCCCCAGGCTGATTATGGTCCTGCAAGGGAATTGTGGAGTGCCCCAGGACAAGAGAGCTTGGCAAAGGCTGTTGGCACAGGTGCCTTCAGGGACACAGTGCCCTGTGGGGACACATGGAGGTTTGGCACTGCCATGCTGGCTGCAGGCTGAGTTCCCAGGGAGTTCTGTGGGGTCTCGTGGGGTTGCCAAAGGCTCCTACTACCTGTGCTGTTGGTGTGGGCCTGGATGTGCTGCAGGACGCGCTGGATGTCCTCCGTCTTGGTCAGGTCCATCTGCAGCAGCGTCAGCCTCGGCGAGCAGCTCCGGCGCAGCTCCTGGGCACCAGGACTCTGCAGGTCCAGCACGCTGGCAAACACCCGAAAGCCCATGATATCCAAGTGCCGGGCTGTTGCCTGCCCAAAGCCCGAGTCACATCCTGAAAGAGAAGGGAAGAGTCTTGCAGTGGCCAGCGACAGCCACTGTCTGTCCCCAGCCCCCAAAGATCCCTTAGCTCTGCCTCTCCGTCACCAGGAACCAACCCCAGGAACCAAACATCCACCCCAGCATCAGTTTCCTTTGCCTGAGGACCACCTCTGTCCGCACCCCGCTGTAGCTCCTGACTCACCAGGATGTGACCTTGCTCTGGGGCATTCGCAGGTCACGGAGTTGCTGTTTTCTCTCTCTTTCTGGAGGAAGAAAACACTCCCTTTATCTGCAACCCCATCGCCCCAAGCACCTCCCTGATTTAAGGTGCAGGTAAACCCGCAGGCACAAGCAACACACCGGAACAGCCTAGAGCCCTGCAGCGATACGGGGCCATCAACCCTAAAAATAGCCTCTAAAAGCTTCATCAAGCACCATTCAGAGCCGGCATAAGGCTCCGTGGGAGACTTTTGCTGAATGCTTTTCGACTCCCAGAAAGTAGTCAAGAGGCAGTGGTCGCCTGGCTGGGGCGTGAGGAGATTAAAAACGGTGAGGGGAAAAAAGGATTCTGGTCTGCTCCTGCTACCCTGCATCCTTCAAGGGATCATCCAAACAGGATGGACCACTCGGGAGAGTACTGGTGCTCCGTGCCCAGTCCCAGCCTCATCTCCTCTATCTCGGCTCAAACAGGGGCACCACAAGTGACTGTCACCCACAGAGCCACCATCGGGGTGGCTGGGGGACAGCCTGCACAGGAGCTGGCTGTTGCAGAGTGGTGACAAGGCCAGTGGCCATGGTGGAGCAGCCTGGATGCAAACAAACAGCAGCAGCAAAGTACAGGCTGTTCCCAGGGCCGATGGCAGCACTGATAGCTCGGGGAGTCTGTGCCACAACCGCTGCCCAGTCACATTAACCATTAACAGAGGAGCACTGCAGGGGCAGCCCCATGGCCCTGCACCCTCCTGCCCGGCACCTTTGGGTGCTCCTGAGGACATCCCAGAAAACGGACCGTGTATGGCACCTGAAGCCACCCTGGGATGGACGCAACAGTGGTCCTGGGGACTGTCACCCCACGAGATTCAGCACCCCTCCACCAGCCTTTGCAGGAGGGCAGGGGGGCACAGGGACTGGCTGCCTCAGTCTTCCATACCCCCAGGCTGGGATCGACCACTGACAGCTCTTGGAGTACCAGCTAAGCGTCAGTTCAGCATCCGTGTCCCAGTCCCCAGCTCAGTTTTACTGTACTGCTGCGTCAGAAACCTATAATTAAACCCCTGGCCAGAGGCCAGAGTGATAACACAGCCCGGAGGTGCTCAACTGGCAGGAAGGGGCTGCAGGGACCTCGCTTTCCCACACAACACCCAATACTCAGGATGGATATGTGCCAGGTTGGCTCGGCATCACCCCACATTACCCTTGGCATTGCTCCAGCATCACCCCCAGTACCCTGGTCTGCACGGCCTGCTGGAGGTGCTGCCAGCACAGCACATCCACCTCTCCCCTCCCCAGGAATGGTGCATGCTGCCAGCAGACAAACAGATAAGGTGCATTTCACCTTTCCGAGCAGTGTGGGAGAAAACTGCAATAAAGATAAGGTTTAAAAATAAAAGTGCTTGTGGCCACAGCTTCAGCATGACGCAGCTGACAGGAGGGTTACCTGCACTGCTCCCATGCAGCCGGCAAGAAAATCCTCCAGTCCAGACATGAAGCTTCCTATCACCAACTCTCAAAAGCCCGGGAAACATCCCAAAAAACTGAGAGCCAGGTTTGCCAGCTTCTTACAGGCAAGTCTGGCAAGAAGGGAGCAAACACAGCCACATGCTGTCCAAGTCAGGCAGAGTTTGTTTTGCCTTAGAGGAGCAGGGCAGTCAGAGGGTTTGTTTCGGAAGTTCTAATTTATTCACACACATACCAAAAAAAAAAAAGGCTCCTGGGAGGCTGGCGGGAGGCCCAGGGCCAGGAGGTTGAGGATGCTCTGGTGTTATTTAAGGTCTCCGCCGCTGCTCAGCTTCCCATCTGCTGTGCTCAGGCATGGCCAAGAGTGCGGGGAGGGACAATGAACCCCCTGGGCCCATAACACGTGGCCCCAAAGCATGGCAGCTTGCCCAGGACCATGTTCACTCCCCATGGCCACCAGCACATGAGCTGCTGGCCACACTGGAGCTGGCGCAAGAGCCATTGCCGCTGGCCCGGCCCCGCCGGGAGCGCTGGAGCCGTCCAGTCTGTGCAGCCCCAGCAAGGCTGGCGCTGGGCTCGCTGCCCTCCCAGGATGCTGCATCACGAGGAGATGCCGGCGCCAGTTCCCCCCGCCCCAGCTCCCAGCTTGCCAGCTGGTTTCACAGTCGTGCTGGAGGGAGGGACGTGGTCAGATCAAGCACAGGAGCCCAGCATTGGGAGCGCAGCAGAGGAGAGCAGGTACCTTGAAGTCCCTCCATCACATCCTCATGGACCCTCGGCCAACAGACAGAGGCTTTTGCTGCAGCAGAGCAAAACCTGAGTCCAGGTTGCAAAATCTAGCAGCCCTCCACAGGCTCAGCAAGCCGGGACAAACTCCTGCACCAGAGGCCAGCCAGCCATTTTCCACAGCGGCGGGTCAGCAGCAATTCCTGAGGACTTTGCAGAAGCGCCAGACATTTCCGCGGCTCCCCAAAGAGTGGGACGCAAGCCTCCACTAGAATTTTGGCATGACAAGCCCCAACTTTACTTATCTTGAACAAGCAAAAAGGTTTGGCCTCCAGCATCATCTTAATGGGTGCCCTCCCACTCACTCGGGGAGCGCAAAGAGGACTGACCGCACAGCATCTTGCATCCCTTGTCCAGAGCTGCTCCTCACCGGTGACAGCAGAGCCACCGCCGGGGCTGAGCTGTGCCAGCTGGGCAGCTCCCAGCCAGCCCGCACCGCTCGTGCTTCCTCGCTGCCAGGAGCCAGCTGAAGCCGCAGTCCCCCGTTTGATGTGGACACCTTTCTTTCAGGTGAGTCAGGCATGGCACGCTCTGACATTTTACTGTCTCAGGTATTCACCCTGCCCTCCTGCACCAGCACCAAGGCCACCACACACAGACATGCTCAAAATTAGGGCTCCAGGTTTCTGATTGGAGCAGAGAGGGTCAATAGCACCACTGCAACCCGGGAGCTGCTGAAACACAACCCTGCCGCCACTGCTGGCACAGGACACGATGGAGGGCTGGTGGCACCGGTCTGCAGTGCTCACCCCAACATAATCCAGGAGTGACTTCCCAAGCTACGCGCTGAGAGTCCTCATCCGTGAGCTGTGCAGTCTCATTCTGGAGCTGTGGAACTGCAAGGCAGGCATCTTAAACTCTGAGCTACAAGCCAAGTATCTTCATCCTCAACCATGAGCTGTGTACATCCTCATCCTCAGGCCACGAGCTGTGAATCCTCATCCCTGAGCCATAAACTGAGCACCCTCATCCCTGAACCACAAGTTGTGCATCCTCATGACCTTTGCATTCTCATCCCTGAACCATGCACAACAGGTGAGGACCAACAAAAACCTACGCAGTGAGAAGCACAGCTTGGCTGAACAATTCCCCATGCGGCTGAAAACTGCCCAGAGCCTGGAGGGTACAGCAGCAGACCCTGGTGTGGAAGCTGAAGAGGGGTTGCCCCAGGGCTGAGCACCCCTGTGATGGGCCAGCTCCCTCACAGTCACCCTAGCAGTGTGGTCAGTTAGCAGCCCTAGGGGCTGCACCTCAGGCAGCAGGGCATGAGGATGCTCCATCTTCCACTGACTGGGAGCTTGCCAGCTGTGTTGGGCACTCAGAAGGGCATCACCCCCTCCTCCCCCATCAGCTCTGCAGGCTCTTGCGTGGTGCCCCCTGCTGCTCCCCAAATCCTAGGACATCAATCCCACCTCCCCAAAGAGCTTAAGGGCCGTGTGTCCCACCATGCTGTCTGAGTGGCCTTGCCAAGATGGAGCTGTCACCAGGCTCAAGGACACTGTCAACAGGGGGTGTTGGGGTGCCAAGGCCGAATGGATTAGCATGCTGAGCCACTCGTTTCCATAGGCTCAACCTCAAACCCTGCCTGGGATGCCAAGCTCAATGTGGCCTTCTGCTCTGACAGGATTCACTGCCACTATGGATCCAGCTTCTCTGGGCGTGGTATGGGATTTAGCCAGGCAGCACTGAGGGAGGCTCAGCTGGGTGTCTGAGCAGGCACTGATCCCAGCTCAGCTGTTCATCTCAGCTCCATCCTCGGAGTGTGGGCACCTCGTGGATGCAGAAGCACAGGACAACGTAGCAACAGCTGGGGATGGTGCCATCAAAGGGGATGGCAGTCCCCCTAAGGAACTCAGGGAGGGGGTCCTTGCACAGTGCAGGTCCAGGCAGGATAAAATGCCCAGCAAAATCCTGTGTGGGCAGAGCAAGGCCTTGTGGCCAACACCTTCCGGATGCTGCACACATTTGGAGCAAGGAGTGATAAAGGGGTGATGTCAGCCCTGGGCAAAAGGGAACAAATTCTTGGCAGGGCACAGGAGAGGGAGGAGAAGGCAGGAGCATCTGTCCCCACAGCAGCTGGGCCTCCCCAGCCAGGCATCAGCCACCATCTGCCCACACCCAAGGTACTGCTGGGGGAGTGGGGCTGGGAAGGGGCACCCACAGTTCCCAAAGTATCCAGTGTCATCTCCGTCCACAGGAAACACCACCCCAGCCAGTGGCTTGCATGGCATGCCGTGTCCCCAGTCCCCATGGGAGCCGCCCTCATGCTCAGGCACAGGCAGACAGGGCTGGGGTGGCAGCAGCCCTGGTGATGCTGCTGCTGGTCCTCAGCACTAGGATTCAGGAAGCCACAAGCCTAATTAAATTAAATTAAAGCCAGAAGATACCTTTACGGATGACCCAAATCCCTCCCCAAATCCCTATGAGTGGATAATGCAGGAGCTCCCCCCACCCAAGCAGTCTGGGTGGGCACCCCTGCAAAGCCTTAGACTCCTTCCTGAACAGGACCTGAGCCAAGGGGGGCACACAGTGCCCCTGCTCCCCTGGGACCACCCCCCTCTGCATGACACAGTCTGCACAGGCAGCTGGAGGGAGACTGCTGATGGCTCCCACAGCCCAGGACACACACATCCCTCCAACAGGTCCTATGGGTCAGAGCAGGGGTCAGACAAACTCTCAGCCCCACGAGGAGACCCATGACAGAAGGCAAAGCTCAGAATGCCCATGGCAGGGGGTACTGGGTGACCTCCCCTCCCTGTGCCAGAGACAATAGCCAGATGGTATGAATTACAATGGATTAGCCAAGTGTTCCTGGGGCCTCACAGTCATCACCTCCACCGGGGGAGTTATCTCCCACTTAACAAAGAGAAGGGGGGAAATCTGATTTTCTGCCTAGACAACCAACGAAACCAGGCAGGCAGACATGACGAGGAGCCCCCAGGCTAGTGTGAATCCACCCACAGCTTCTGGATTAAAGGCTATTTCTCAGAAGCTTTACTGGTGCATCCTTATTGGGGACTCCATGTCACAAAAACAGCTGGGCAATAAAAAAAAGTGTCAGAGGCCACAGCCCTCCCCATCGCTGTCACTAAAAGCCATCCAGACGCCTTATCCCCCACCAAAGCTGCGAGCAGCAGATGCTGCTTGCCACGGGTGGGGCTCATGAACACAGGATCTTGTTAGTGCCCTGGGACAGCAGGACAGGAATGAGTCCAGCCACGCCCCGCAATGCAAGGCCAGTGCCTGGTGGGATGCTCAAAGAGATTGGGACCCGGGAATTAACCCAGCCCTGGCATGAGAGTGATGCTGCTGCCGGTGAGCAGTGACCCTAGGCTCACAAGCTGACAGGCGGGGGGAGGAAGTGCCACCTCCAGCATCGCTGTGACACTTCGCAGAAAGAGAGCACAGGAATTTCTTAGAAGCAGCTGCTCACCGCACCCTGGGGCTGGATGGCATCTTCCGGCAGCTGCTGTCTCCACAGAGGGGAGATCCTCTCCCCAAAAGGAGCAGTGAGGCTCTTACAGTGAAGAATTTGATCTTCCATCAGGCAGGGATAAGCAAGGGAAGACAGCAGCACAGACATCACCTGGCACAGGCTGTACATCAGAGCTAACCTGGGATGGATGGATGTACTTCCAAGAGGAGGAAATTGTGAAGAGCTGTGGCAATAGCTGGGTTAATAATCACCTTCAAAGGGAACATGGTGAACTGGGAACATGGAGCCGACAAGCATTAAAAGGCATCCATCAGGAGGAGATGTCACTGGGAAGGACACCCATGGCCCAGAGACAACTCAACCAGATCACTCAAGATCAATGCCAATGGCAAGCTGGCACTGGTAACACATCCACCTGGGCTCTTGGAGAAGGAGGGGCTGGGTAGGAACTAGGCTGAGAAGCCAGAAAGCTCCACCAGCTATGTCTGGAATGTGAATAAGGTGGTAGCAGTAAAGCCATGGCTGGGGTACCTGCCAGTGGGCACCTCCAGTCTGCAAAAGGGCTCTTCAGGGACTCCCAGCAGGCTAGAGAACCACCACATCCATATGGGGCTGGAGAGCCCGATATCCATCCCTCCTGTGTGCTAACAAGCAAGGAGAGACATCAGGTCGTGCCTAAAGTGTGCTGCAGTCAGGGCTAATCCATCCACAGGCAGCTGAAGGGAAGAACAGCTCTTCTACATGGACCACCACGAGCCACCACCACCCAGGGACATCTCAGGGAAGGTGTTTCTAGCCAGGACAGCAAAGCACCACAGGCATGGCATGACCAGGAGAACCTCTAATCATGTGGTAGGACAGGTCAGCCATGGGAGACCTTTGAAGTGCCACCCAGACAGCACAGTGGACAAGTGGCAAGTGATGCCAGCAGGGACAAAGCCATGCTGGGACAGTTCTGACCAAGGCAGTGGGTCAGAGCAAGCCCAGGGGATCACCATGTTAGGCATCTCAGAGTTTGCAGCACCCCAGTAAGGCTATGGCAGTTTCAGTGGAGCACTACCAGTTCAGGGGTATTTTGTTGATGAGATATTTCTTTGTATATTGATGGTGCCTGTCTGTCTTGTAAGGTGCCATCTCATCACTCTCCTTGTCACAAGGCTAAACTCCTACCACATGCCACAAGCCCAAGCAAGCAGAAGTGGTGCAAGCCCTGCCTATTCCCACATCATGATGGTCTCTACAGCTGCACCAACTATTTTCTTTTGCAGCTTCCAGATCCATGTGAAGCGGGGGACTTTTTTTTTTTTTTTTTAGAAACTGAGCAAAACACTTGAGCAAACACCAACTGAGCTTCTGCCAAGACAGCTTTTGAAATACACAGAGCTGTTTAAGCCCCCAGGCTCAGAGCTGTGCCTCATTATGACCTCAAGCCACCTGCCCTTTCCATACACAATTCAAGTTGTCCCATCCTTACTCTTTACCTGCAGTTCTCACCAGCTCTTCAGAGTGAAAGTTTGAGTATCATAAGACTGCTTTGGTGCATTTTCCCCAAAATACATGAAGGTGGTCCTCCAGGCTGATATGCTTGGACATAGTTGTGCTGACCCAGGCAATACCAGGGCAGCACCCACACATGCCCTTCAGCTTAGGCACAACAGCTGAAAGAAGGGGGACAGAAATCATCCAGGGATGGCTGCACATCCCATGATGGAGCTTATTCCCACCTGTTAACCAGGACCCTAGAGAGGAACAAACATTGGTCACAGTGGGTTACTCATGGCAGAATGAGGCCCCAGTAACCCAGAGAAGCTGCAGCTGCCCCATCCCTGGAAGTGTTCAAGGCCAGGTGGGATGTGGCTTGGAGCAACCTGGTCTAGTAGAAGGTGTCCCTGCCCACTGCAGGGGAACAAGATGGTCTTTAAAGTCTTTTCCAATCCAAACCATTCAGAGCTTCTATGATTCTGAGAGGCCAGACTTTCAAAGCTGCCACAGAAGACATCAGGGCAGGTACCTGAGCTTTCCAGCCATCCCTTCTTTCTGTTCCCAGCCTGCCTGGGAGTCACTCACCATCTGGCTCCAGGGGATCAACCACCCAGCAAGAGGAAGCGCCACCGAAAAGCTTGTAAAGCCAAAAACTGCTTTTCAAGATTACAGCCTTAGAGGCAGCAAATCCCAGGACAGTGCTATGTGTGACAGGGAAGCCAGCTCCCGAGGGGGAAGCTGATAAAGCTCAGGGGCTGGCAGCTCTCCAGGGCAGAAGGAAGCAGAAGTGATATGTTGCGCATGCAAGCACACACAAGCTGAGATAGAAGAATGGGAAATGGTGGATATACCACAGCCACTGTGGGGAGCAGGGAAGGAGGTAACAGACACATGCTGGGGAGGTTAAAAAAAGAAGATCCTTAACTATGTCTGTAGCAATGCACTGACAGCATGAGGGCAATTTTTCCACCTTATCAGAGAAAATTTGAGCATTTTCCACCTTATTATAGAGCACTTACGTTGGAAGGGATCGTATAGGGTCATCTAGTTCCAACACCCCTGCCATGGGCAGGAACACCTTCCACTAGCCCAGATTGCTCCAAGACCCATCCAGCCTGGCCTTGGAGGCTCCACAGCAGTACCTCAGATCTGAGATGACAGGAGGGACACCAGGAGGTAAAGAGGTACAAAAGCCCTGCAGCCTTTCCTCCTGGAAAAAAAAAACCAATCCCTCCAGCTGGAGTTTTAGACCCGCACTGAAAGAAGACAATGGGAGAAGGCAAAGATTTGGTGGAAACATCTTGAGGAGCCCCCTCAAACAAACCCTGGCTGAGCAAGTCCACCAACCCTATGCTGTGCTCCCAGTAGTAAAAGCAGCAACCGGCTCTTCTGTAACCAGATCCTGGCTTAAGGGGAGCTAGACTCAACAGTGGGTAACCCAATCCCAGACCTCATTAAAAGTGTGCTGCTCATTGGACTAGAGGGCAGCAACTGCCTACACTTCTCTCCCTCCGAAAGCATCCGTTCCCATCTGACAATCTCATTTCAGCAGGGAAGTCTTTGCTTTGTTGCTCTCATGTCCCCACATAACCCTGAGGCTAATCAAGCCAGCTTGGGTTTCTCTACCAACTCCGGTCTCCCACAGTATGAAACCTCAATGCGTTTTTCCTCCTGATTAGCTGTGCTCATCATTTTTGGTTAACAGTGCTAAAAACTCCCACCTCAACAGGTCTGTGTCATTAGTAGGCTTCAAAAGTGCTTATTTTATAGATAAGTGAGAAAAAGCCGAGAGTATCTATCCACATGCCTGTGGTGAGCAGGGGTAGGTATCTATTTCTGAAAAAACCTCACGTGGGAAAGAAGAATCCTAAATCCATGGAGGGCTGCTGACAAAGCGGGGGGAGAGCTTCAGCAGATAGAGGCAGAAAAAGCAGCTTTCCTGCTCTGTTCCCAAAAGCCAGCAGCAAACCCTATAACTAGACTTAAATGTTGCACTTTTTAAAATTCAAGTATATCAGGAATTGCTTGTACACCAGGGCTGGAGTTTGGGTGTTTGATTTTGGTCGTGTCTCACCCCTCAGCTTGGAGGCAGCAGCTGCCTCTGCTGTTAATTTTTAATAGATTCTGGAAAAATCAGAGCAATTTCAGGGAATAAGCTGATTTTCAGCCTTCATTTATAGAATCACAAAATGGATTGGTTTGGCAGGGACCAGAAAGATCACCTAGTTCCAACCCCCTGCACTTAGGCTGGGGAAAGATCCCAGGTACCTCTGAGCTGGATCACTGGCTCCAGAAGCAGAGTGGAAGCTGCAGCACTTTTGCACAAAGCATTTCTCACGGCAGGGCTGCTGGCAGGCTCAGCACCAAACATGGGCTGTGACTGGGCTGTGCAGGTGCTCCAGCCATGCCGTGGTGCAGAGGTGCCCATCCCAGAGCCAGCCCTGAATCCTTGACCCTGACATTTCTCAGTCACTTTGTTTAGCTGGGAAATAGATCTAAGACAACATCAAAGTCCAGACGGGAGCAACACTGCTTTTTTACCACACAAAGTGATTTACCTTCGTGGTAGAAAGTAAGAGTCCCAACATCTGGATTGAATCACTCAGTCCTGCTGCAGCCAGCAGATGCTTCAACATCTGTGGAGTCCATGGGAAACAATGAAAAGCTGCAAGTTGCAAAGCCTCTGTTAATCTTGAACATGATCTGAAGCTCTGACCCATTTCAGATTGTTAATGGGGCATGCAATTGTAACAAGAACGATTCACCAGGAAAACCACACTTTCCCTGCAGCCAGGAAAGAGAAGAGAGGAGGACACAGCAGGTTTAGGTCAGCCTGACTCACCAACCAATTTTGCTCACAAGAGATGATTTGTTGGAAGACAGACCAAACTGCAGGTGCTCTGAGCTTCCTTCATAGGCTGCACCAAGGAAGAGCAAGGATACAAGAGACCCAAACTGCTTCTCTCAGGCAGCCATCATAATGTTTGGGTTTATTGGAGCTCTAATTCAGGTACCACCATTATAGACAGAACAACAATTCACTATTTTCAACTTTCCATCCGAGCTGAAGTGTATGAACCAATACCTTGTAACAACTGTCCTCCCTCTGTTCTGGCAAAGCCCTGCAGGCAGGCACTCCATGGGCTGGTTTACATTTGGTGCTTTCCAAGGATCTGCAGTAAATCAGGCAATTGGCTGCTGTCCAAAGAACCACCCCACACAGTGACACATGGCAGACCTACACAACAGCAAGAGGCTTCTCCACCTGCTCAATGGAGCCCTGGGGTGCTCCTGGCCCCAGGCACCCAGTTGTGTTGGATGGTTTGAACAGAATCACTGAATTCCACAGGCACCAAGGGATGGCCTAGGTTCATGTCTAAACGGGCTCAGCCAAAGCCCAACTTTGCACAAACCTTGCCAGCCTCTGGAGAGGCCACGAAATGGCAGCTCATCGCCTCCCTCCGAGACTGCTCTCACAGACCATCACCCCTGCCCAGGCTCCAGAGGCTGGGCTGCTTTTTGTATCAATTCCCAATGGGAAGGAGTATGGGATATAACACCCCCCCTCTTTGCTCACACAGCTCTCAGGAGTCCAGTGGCCCTAAAACACCCAGCAGTGCCACTTCACATTTGGGAAGGGGGATGCACACACCAACAAGCTGTTCAATGTTCAAAGCAAGCAGCTCTCAGTGAGCCACTGGCCCACAGGTGCCAGCCAGCAGCACCAGCACCCTGGAGTGTCCTGTCACACACTGGTGAGGGATGCCAGTGTTGGCTGCCTTGCAGCTTCCCAGTGCTGGATCAGGCTCTGGTCAGGCAGCTGTCCATATCAACCCTGCCCACACTGCAAGTATGTTGGGGTTTCTGTTGTTTTCCAAGTCTGGCCAAAGCCTGTGCCAGGTGTGGGATCATCTTTAAGGCAAGGGCAGGCTCAGGACAGCAAATGAAGAGAGGCATGGAGATGGCTGCTGTCTCCCTCCCAGCCCAGGCCAAGCAGCTGATCTCCGCTCCCCTCCTCATCCCCACCATCCTCCTGGGGCTGACCTCTCCCAGCCCCTGGCTGCACAGGAGGGCATTCTTCTCCTCCCTGAAAACAGCTGTTACATCCCCTAGGAAGACAGGATTAACACTTTCCTCACCCTCTGCCCCCAGCCAGGCTGCATCCACTGGAGTAATGCTCCTGGAGAAGCTGGACAATTGGGATGCAGAACAAAAGCCCCAAGGTCACAGCCCCAGACAAACATAGCTCTGCAGGGACTAGTGACCACTTACTTTGCTAGCCCAGGGGATGCATCATGGGAAAACACATCATCCCTTGCTCCCCTCTAGCAGCAAGCAGCTGCCCATCCCCGCTCCAGCCAAATCCCAGTCCCACGTGCAACAGTAAAAATGCAAACCTGCAACAGATGGGAAACGCCACAACTTCCCAGTCCCTGCTGCTACCACAGGGTCAGCAGCTTTGCTATTTTCCCACTGAGTTGGACAGTTAGTTTTCCTCCAATTCCTCCCATAACTAAGTTTTATTTAGCCAGCAATGTCCAGACCAGCACATGGGGCTGGAGCATCACATGCAGAGCTGAACTTAGGCTGTTCCCGGGGAGAGTGGGCAGCTGGAAGAGCTGAAACTCATCACCTGGGAGAAAGAACAGCACTGCAGCCACCTTAGCTTGCCCCAGATAAGCATCACTGAACCTGCTGCAGGATTAAGGCAGCAGCCAAGATATGTATACAAGGAAATGATGCCCAAAGATTTTCAGGCTGAGACCTGCACTGCTCCATAGGGAGGGGACTTTGTGCCATTTCTCAGTTGGTCTGCAAGGTCCAGCACAACACATAGCATGGCAGAAGTTCTGTCCCTGACCTCACACACCTTCAGTGAGGCCCTGCATTGCCAGTCATCCATGCTCACGCTGCTTGCTCTGCCAGGCTTTGCTTCCCATTGACAAGAGGAGGAAGGTCAGGCTGCCTTTCTCCCAGAGCTGAGCCTTCCTTGCTTCTCCCACAGGAGACACAAGCAGATACTCAACACCTAGTTGCCTGGAATTAATCCGTAAAAGAATCAGGCTAATTACTATGCAAATACTCAAGTGAGGGATGCCATCCCCAGCAGAACAGCCCTCGCATCTGCCCCTTGGCAGGCACTTGGAGCAGCAGTACAGAAAGGCCAATCCTGCACTGTGGGCTGCACCTCGAACCTGTAAAACCACAAAGTATTTACAGCCAAGAGCAAACACATCAGAGCTGCAGAGGTGCCACCTCAACGCACTGGGGCAAGAACACCTTGTTCCAGTCACTGACTCACTAATTATACAGGCAATGCCAGAGAGCCAGGGCTGCCAGAGCCGGTGTGCCACAGGGCACCTGTGAGCGCATGGCTGTCAGATGTCCTCCCCAGGCAGCCCTACCCTGCTGCAGCTTTGACCTTCACTCAGTTGAATCATTCATTCATCCACTGCCTTGCTCCTCTGATCTTCCTCCTCCAGAGAGGATTCCCTGCACTTCCCACTGGTGCCAGAGAACCCTTCAAGCTGAAAGGGGGACCCAGGTCTTGCCTTAATTTTCTAGGAAACAAGCAAATCACCTTCTCCAGCTTCAGCACCTCCAAGCCCAGCCCAGACATCCCCACCAGGATGCAGGCTCCTGTCCTTGGGAGCACTGCCAAGGTCATGCCCACAAGTTTCTCTCCTCACTGCATCCATGTGGAGTCAGCAGCACCAGGCACACCTGGATCAAAAACCACCCCAGCTCCAGCACTTCCTCCTCATCTCTCCACTCCCATTGCCTCACAGCAAAGCACTGCTGAGCCTGGCTCTCATCCTCCAGTACCACTGCCAGGAGGAAGGAGTGAGAAACCATGTATATACCAAGACAGCCTAAAGAGCTTCAGCCAGCAAGCCAGAGCTGTGCCAAACTTGGGAGCACAGCACATTCTCTAAGGAGCTCAGGATCAGGCAGCCCAAAGAGGAGGCAGGGAGCAGCTGGGCAGCATTTCCCAAGGATACCCACACAGTGGAGGACCTTGTTGCCAGCAGCTCTCTGGATGGAGCTCTGGACGAAGCAGTGATGCTCAGTGCTGGGTAGCCAGCTCAGTTGAAGCCTCTAGAGATACTATGAGAACCTTTCCAAGAACAAGTACAACTCCAGAGGGGAGGAAGGGAAGGGGAGGAGAGGGAAGCCCTTGGGCCAGCTGACAGGGTCCTGTCAGTGCTCCGGCTCTGTCCCATCTAATCTGGGGTCTTCCAGAGGAAGCAGCTCTCGGCATCGTGCTGCAACTAGTGGTCAACACTCGAGGGGCCATTGCAACTCCCTGCTTAGCGGGGCAGATACAGCCTGGCCGGTTCTGCTTGGACGTGGAAGAGGATGAAGGATGCGCTGGCAGCGGTGGCTGGTCCCCAGCGGGACCCCACTGACAGCAGCGTCCCAGTGCCTGCGGGACACCCCACTCCGCTCCCCGCCGAGCCCAGGCGGTGCCGTCGGGGCGTAGAGGCCGTGTCCCCGCACTCACCTGTGACAAGGACGGCTCTGCCCGCCACCGGCAGCAGCCCGCGGGGCGCCGCCCGCCACAGCAGCAGCCCGGCGGCGGCGGCGGCCAGGGCCAGCCCCAGGGGCAGCGGCAGCCAGGCGCGGCACAGGCTCTGCAGCGCGGCCAGCAGCGCCAGCGGCAGCACCAGCCCCCGGCCCAGCGGCGGCCCCAGCCCCCGGCCCGGCCCCGGCGCCCGCCGCGCCGCCCGCAGCGCCAGGCTGCCGGCCAGCGCCGCCCACAGCGCGCCGTGCGCCCAGCGCTCCAGCCCCGGCTCCATCCCGGTGCCGATCCCGGGCCCGGCACGGCCCCGCCGCTGCCGCTCGCCCGCCCCGCCGCGCCCGTTTATACCCGCCCGGCGGGGGAGCGGGGCGGGGCGGGACCGGCCGCCGCCAATGGGAGCCGGGCGGGACGGGAGAGCCGGGCACCGGGAGAGCCGGGCACCGGGAGCGGCGAGCACCGGGAGCGGCGCCGACACCGGCAGCCGGGGAGGGGGGAAGGCGGAGCACCTTGGTACCCACAGCTCGGCACGGCTCAGCTCGGCGTGGCTTGGGGCGGTACTGCGCGGCAAGGCTCGGGACATCGTGCTGCCTGGGTAGGCACGGCTCGGCTCTGCTCGGCACGGTTTGGCTTGGCTCAGTCCTGCTCAGGATATTGTGCTGCCTAGGTAGGTGCTTTCAGTGTTGCTTAGTCTGGCATGGCTCAGCTCGGCTCACCTCAGCTCAGCTCTGCTCAGCTAGGGACAGGATGCCACCCAAGTAGATTCAGCTCAGCACAGCTTGGGGCATTTTGCCAGCTCAGTAGACATGGCTCATCTCGGGTCAGCACGGCTTGGCTCAGCTCAGCCCTGCTCAGGACATTTTGCCACCTAAGTAAGTAGGCACAATTCAGCTTGGTCCAGCTTGGCACAGCTCAGCTCAGAACAGCTCAGGACACCATGCCACCTCAATACGCACAGATCAGCTCAGCACAGCTCAGGATGGCTCAGGACATGATGCCACCCAGACAGGCACAGCTCAGCACAGCACAAACCAGGACATGATGATGTGCCAGATAGTCACAGTTCAGCTTGGCTTGGCTTGGCCCAGCTGAGCTCAAGACACTGTGCTACCTCCATAGGAACAATTCAGTTCAGCTTGGCATGGCTCAGCATGGCTAATTCCCATTGCTCGGGACATGATGCTACCCAGTTAAGGCACAACTCAGTTTGGCACAGCTTGGCTTGGCTTGGTTCAGCTCAGCTCAGCTGAGCCCTGCTCAGTACATTGTGGCACCTCAGTAGTCATGATTCAGCTTGGCACAGCTCGGTTCGACTCAGCTTGGAACATTATTCCACCTAGATAGGTGCACCTCAGCTCAGCTCAGTTCAGCACATCTCAGAGAGCTTGGGACACCCAGGTAGACACAGCTCAGTTCAACTTGGCTTAGCACAGCTTGGAATGTTATGCCATGTACAGGACTGCTCAGCTCATCTTGGCGCAACTCAGGACAAGATACCACCTAGGCAGGCACAGCTCAACTTGACACAGCTTGGCTTGGCTCAGCATGTCTTGAGACATCATGCTGCCTTAATAGGCACAGCTTAACTCAACAGAGCTTGGCATGGCTCAGCATGACTCAGCTCAGCACGGCTTAGGACATCACGCCACCTAGGTAGGCACAGCTCAGCTTGACTCAGCTCGGCTCAGCTCAGCTCAGCTTGACATAGCTCAGCTTGACACAGCTCAGCTCATCTCAGTCCAGAATGGTTCAGCTTGGTTCAGTATGGCTTGGTTATGTGGCACCTACAGCACAGCTCAGCTCAGCTTGGTTTGGCACAGCTCAGCACGTCATGCCACCTAGGTAAGCACAGTTCAGCTCAGCTTGGTTCAACTCAGCTCAGCTCGGCTTGGTTTGGCCTGGCACAGTTTGGCTCAGTGCCTGTCCAGGCAGAGCTTCCTGGCAGGAAGTGGCTGCAGGCATCCAGGAGCGCTTGGCAGGAGGGAGGGAGGCTGCCCAGGCCAGAGCCAGTACCACCAGCACCCACGGGGACAGGGGAACACAGGGCATGGCCGCTGTCAGGGCACCCCTCGATAGGGACTCCCTGCCCAGGGCAGTGCCCTCAGACCCTGCTGGGGAGCAGTACAGGAGCACTGGGCTGCCCAGGTCCTGGTGCCTTGGCCAGCCACGCTCAGCTCCTCAGTGCCCACAGCAGGCAGGTGAGACGTGAATCTCTCCCAGGTGCTCCCTGTGACTTGGGGCCAGTGACTCCAAGGGGATCCCAACCCATTTCTCAGCACTCTGCCACTCACCTACCTGATATTGTTCTGGGGCTGCAGCAGGGCGAGCCATGCTGGGAGGTCAGGTCCTGGCTTGCCCCAGTGAAGCTTGGGGAAGCCCTGCCATGCAGTGCTGGGTGCCAGGTCCGTGCCACCTCCAGCGGCTGCTGGCAGGAGCTCCCTGCACCACCTGGCTGGGGGACAAAGTCCTCTCCTTCCCAGGTTAATTACACAGGGTAATTGCTGCCGCTGGGCTCGCTTTATTAAGTACCTGCTTTAATATTTCACCAAGTCTCCGTACTCGGTGATCCTTCGTGCGTCCCTGCCGTGGGCCTGGCTCTCGGCACTCTCCACCCGGGCTCCCGCGTTCCATCATCAACACCGCTCTCCCTTCCTGGTGGAGCTGGGCCCTGCCAGCTGTGCTGCCATAAGCACTGGCGGCCCACCGGATCCCCCGAGCCCTGTTGTGGTGGCAGCATGTGCCAGGGATGCCTGTGCCATCCTTATTGGAAACAGCCTCCCTGGTACTGCCAGAAAAACATATTTCATCAGTGGGGATGGCAACAGCTGCAGAAGTACAGCGTCGAACAGGCTGGGGTGGTTTGGCTGGGGTGTGGTGGTGTCACCCAGCTGAGTTCGAAGTGCTCAAGGGAATGTTGGGAATCCGGCAAGGTAGAGGAGGAGGAGGGATGCTCCCAACAGCATGGCCGCGGGCTCTCCCACAGGAATCTGCTTGCTTGCAGCCCTGGGCTACTGAACCTGGTGAAAACAATAGAGGTGGACACAAAGCAGAGCCTCAGGGAACTTGGGCTCTGAAGAGGATCCAGTTAAACCTCACCCCACATCACTTCACCAGGGCTTGAAAAATCCTGTTGGAGAAAGGTTGTTTTCCGTGAGAGGCCATCCCTCACTGTGCTGGTCCAGCTGGAAGTGCTGGGGCATGCAAGGGAGTGGGGTCAGGGGTATGGTGCTTTGCAGGGACAGACAGAATGTAAAATCTGTACCCATTTTGGTGTTTCACAGAAGGTAGATGTGGCCATTTCCAAACTGTAATACAAATTTCCATAACCCCTTGAGAGCTGGGTTGGATGTCCGTCCATCCATCCATCCATCCATCCATCCATCCATCCATCCATCCATCCATCCATCCATCCATCCATCCATCCATCCATCCATCTATCCCTTCCAGATCTCCTCACACATGGTCTCGGGATGCCCTTCTGGTGGGACACCTCAAGATGGGTTTGTGGATAGCCGTGGTGTTCTTTGTCACACCAGTCAGGGCTTTCTGTGGGTTTTCTCACCGCAGATCTCTTGTGGTGGGGCTGGACCAGCAGCACCATTTGCTGTCTCTGGCCACTCCCCAGCTTTCCCCCAAAGGCTGGTGTGCAGTCAGGGTGGCTGGTGGCTCTTCCCTTGAAGACAGTGCCTGGCCTTGTTCATCTGCCCATTGCCCAACCCCGAGGGTGCCTCCCAGCTGTGCCGTGCTGTTGGGAAACACTGGTGATAGCCCCATTACCTTTTGACCTACTTGAGCTCTTCTGTACCTGTTCTGCTAATTACAGCTCATCTTTCACAGGGGAAGTGGGGCTGGTTCAACCACAGCCACCTCCCACACCTTTCCTGGGGCTGCTCAAGCAGGTCCCTGGGAGGGGGGACACACACCACATCTTCCTAGTGCTCCCCTTGCCCTAGGCTGTTCCTCCAGCTCCTGGAGCCTCCCATGACTAACAGGTTTTGAGATAATTGTTCCACTCCCTAATCTGATCTGCAGAAGATTCATGACATTGTTTTCAAAGTGCCATAAGCCATTTCCAGGGGCTCTAAGCCCATGAGGGTTGTGATTCATCCACATGCTGCTGCCACAGGTATTTAATCTTCTTCAAAACAGCAAGTCCTTCTTCCAGGGCTATTATCTCCTCATGAAACACCACCCAGGCAAGCGCCTAACAGGGCACTTTTGCCTGTTGAGTGCTGATGGATATTTCTGCCAGCTCTTGCTTCCTCACACATGCCATGAAGCACAGTCCTTCCCTGGGAGCAGTTGTCTCAGGAGAGGGGACCATGGGGATGAAGCCCCCTTCAGTGTCACTTGAAGGCTGGGTACCCACTGTGGACTGTCAGACCCACAGGAAAGGGGATGCTGCACTAAAGCACAGCAGGCTCCTTGTCTCCCACACAGTGTCCTCAAAGAGCCCTTGAATGCACAGGGGTTCATCCTTCACAGCGAAGATATGAGACACTGGAGCCCCTTGGCATCTGGGGCTAAAGACAGTTCAGGGGTGACAAAGGCTGCTGCACCACCTGGAATTAACTCTCATTTTGCCCCAAAGCATCTTGCAGAGGACAGTGATTGATTACTCCTGGCACCAAATATTTGCGTCCTCCAACTGAACTTGTTCAGTTGTCCTGGTTCTGGTTGAACTTTGCTACTGTAGCAGGAACTGTGTTATTGTTCCATTCTCTGGGGAGCACGGATCCACAGGCGGCTGTGATCCAGCTAGGCCGGGTTCAGCTCCAGGAAGCCTTTGCTGCACCCACCAACATCCCTATGATCCTTTCCCAAACCTAAGGCATGGGAAACTGAGTCTAAAAAGTCCAGCCTGGAGGCATTTCCCATGGCACAGCCAACATCTGCCACAGCCTCCATGGAGCTGCCTTAGCTCTCTGTTCTGGGATCTTCTTCTTCCCCAGCATTTTCCATTCCTTGTTTCCAGCTTAATTGATAAAGTCCTTTTTTGGTCTTTCCTTGTATTTTGAAGCTGTAAATCACGGGTGACCATTGGTGCCCATTGTCTGCTGCATCTGATGCCGTGTTGGTGGAATCAGCCTGAGACGCAGGCTTTGATCTTTCATCTGTAGGGGGTTTCCACACACCTCAGCTGGATGGTGGGCACAGCCCAGACCTTTCCCCAGGGGCTGGGCAGGACCTCCTTGCACCTGGGGTGCTGTGGCTGGAGCAGCTCCTTTGTGGAGTACCAGGGCTGCTCCCCAGGATAGCCTTGCTGGCAACGTGGAGCATCCAGCCAAGTGCTGACCCTGGGTCTGGCTCTTTCCAAATCCCCTTGTCTTTAGAACATTCCTGCCTCTGACTTGTTTTTTCAGGTTGTGCACGATCCCCAGGTTTTTACAAAACACAGCTCCGTTTCCAGACGTCTTCATGGCTTTTTGAGGTTTCACCTTCTGCCCTGGTGAGGACCTTGTGTCACTGTGCCTGCACAGCCTTTGCCAGCCAGGCTTTCTGCACCATGGTTCCCCAAAACAGAGCTGATTTTGGGCTGCAGGGACCTTACTTCTTCAGGGTGGCTATGAAACAGTGATACGCCAAAGTGATTCCATCTCCACTAACACTTAGTGTTCTTCTGGGTCACGTGTGGTACCTATGCCAGGCTTGCTTTGCCAGTCCAACATCAACCTCCCACCTTTCATCTCTTCCATTCCCATCACAAAGTCTGTATCTCAGCATCGGGGTGATGGGGACAGGAAATGCATCTCCCCCTTGGCCACAAGACAGATGCCAGGGGAAGCTGACTGGGCCACGCTCCAGGTGACATCTGCTCCCTCTGCTCCTAGGGAAGGGGGCAGTAGGTCACAGCAGCTGTGACCTGGTTCCCATCCCACGCCTCCATCCTGCTGGGGAAGGTGGTTGCAGAATGGAGCATGTTGTCAATCTGAAGTTGCTTAAGAGGGTAGAGGCCAGGAAGAAGAGTAGGTGTCCTCCAGCTGAGGCAGGAGGAGGAATTTTGGGGGCAGTAGATGATCACAATACTTCTGGAAGGTGACCAGGGTGCACCAGTATTTTGCAAGAAGTGCTCGAGATGGCTCTGACCTGGGAAGAGAAGAGAGGTTGTGCTGTCACTGATGGGAGTTGTGCTTCCTACACAAGGTGATGGGGCTTCGTGGCAACCACGAGGCCAGGACCATGGGCAATCCCCCACCCTGAGCTTGAGAGTGGCAGTGGGGACATGTCCATGTAGCATGAAGCTGGAGCCGACCTCAGAGTGTGGCAGCAAACAGGACCCTGTGCCAGTACAGTCCAGGGGAAAAGACGGAATGGAGAAGGCAGGGAATATACATCACAGTAAGGGTGGAAGCTACAGAAGAGGGTAAAAGCAACATGAAGTGGAACCAGGCTCATTCCTGCTGTCTCCTGCTCCTCCCCACTGCCTGGAACGGGGCCAGGACAGGATGAGGGCCAGGGACAAGCCCTGGAGACACAGCTGATCATAGGGGACAGGAGCCTGTCCCCGCCGGCCAGACAAACAGCCAGGACCAAGGACGCGGCTGTCATTCAACAGCAGACATGAAAGGCGAGGCTGTGTGGCTGGGTAGGGGGAGCGGGATGCAGCCCCGCCGGCTGCCAGGCAGGGGACAGCAACAAACTGAAGGCCAGCGGGGAGTCCCTGAGGAACGGCGGGACACGGAGCGTCCTTTCGGGACACGGAGCGTCCTTTCGGGTGGCCTCGTAGTGCATGTGGCCACCGTGCCCCCTCGTGGCGGCAAGACACAGCTCATGGTCCTGGGCTGGCGTGGGCAGGAGCCACACAGGGATGGAAGCAGGGATGGAGATAGAGGAAGAAATGGAGATGCTGGGTGCCCAGGCAGAGGTCCTGGCAGGGTCACTTCATCCCACCTCGAGAAGGCCAGTGGGGTTGCAGCACCTCAGCCTCATCTCTGTTGATGCTGCGTGAGGGCACACATGCCCCAGGTCCCCACCAAGCTCATCTGACTGCCCCCAAACCCCCTCAGCTTGCAAAGGTGCCTCCAGCATCCCGCCACCCCCTCTCCTTCTCAGGGGTCACCCTTGCTGGTCATATTTTTAGCATAAAGCACTTGTGCTGTGGCCAAGCCAAGCACTTCAGGCGCCGCTCAAGGGCAGCATGTGCCCAGGGCCAGGCTGGGAATCCTGGAAATAACACCAAGGCTGAAAAAAAAAAAAGGGTGGAAAAACCCAAACACATTCCCCTGCACCCTACCTCAGTTTTCCCCAGCAAGTCTTCAGGAATAACAATCCTGGGGCTGTCAAATGTGTCAAATGTGTAATGTCATTTTAGGTACATAGAGTAGGTGCAGGTGGTCAAGAAGGTGCTTTCTCACCCCTTTCTCCTTCCTCCTGTGGCTCATTGTTGCCTATCACAACCTCTTTGTCCTGTCTTTGCAGCCCCAAGTCAAGCACCCAGAGGACAGGAAAGCCAGACTGTATCTTGAGGCACTTCTGGACACTTGCAGCTCTCAGTGTGGCATCTTGCTGCTTTCAGGGCCTCTCAGGAAGATCTCAGACACAATGCAGGCCGAGGCAGGCTGGCATGTCCAGCCTCGTGGGAGAGGAACAACCCTGGGCAGAGATAGCCAGGAGGAAAAAGCTGCCCTGCCCGGTGGAGTTTTTCTTCATTCCTTGAAAGCCACAGAGACCTGCTGTGCGGGATTCAGGGCTGGAGGCAGCGCCAGGGCAGCACCGAGGAGGAGCTGTCGTGACGGATGACAGGACACCATTCCCGAATCCCTCTGCCACAGGTGAGTGCCCAAAGCAGTGCAGCTGGCAGAGGGAGATGCACTGTAAGGAGCATCGCAGTCACCACCCAGTGTGGGGTTTAATTAATGGCATGGCAAGCCATGAACCACATGGGGACAGGAGGTGGCAGGAGCATCTCCCAGGCTCCCATGGGGACAGGCAGATGCTGTCCTTGATGCATTTACAGGAACAGGCAGCCTGTCTTTGCCAAGCACAGGTATTTCTGAGGCTTGCAGCTGGGGGACTCGTGGCTGTTGTGCCCTGGACCTGCTCCTATAGGGGAACAACCACCCTGCCTCTGACCCAGGCCTGGGTCTGGCTAAACCCCCCAGGAAGGGTTTGTAAAGGAGAGGTGAGGTGTGAGACAATTTTACTGTGCTGTGGCCTTGCACTGGAGCTGCTCCTCCTGTCCTTGAGTGTGCAGCCTTGAGCCTGGCAGCAGTCCTTGCTCCTTCAGGAAAAATCCCCCAGATGTCCCGTACAGAGGGGATCGTGCTGTCCCTGGAAGGACAGTGGTGCCTACAAGCCACAGGGCTGGCTGAGTGCTTGCCCCAGGGCATAGGGGAGATGTAGCAGAAGAGATACTGGCTTGGCCAGGGAGGGAGTATAATTCTGGCCTCTCAGGTACTGGAACAGGAGACACTGGCAGCATATCAGATCATTTTATTGATCACGGCACAGCAGCCGTGAGTGAGACCCAGTTCCCAGAGGGGGTCTGGATCCAGCCCCATGACCCCTCTAATACTGTTGAGAAGATGAACCTTGAGCTTCCAAGCATGAGTGCTGAGCATTGTCCATCCTGGTCGCCATGGAGCAGCTCTGGGGCCTGACTCCCATCCCACTGCCTGCACCTCCAGGAGCTGGAGGCCAGCAGGGAAGAGTGAGGTGAGGTGGAGGTGCGGAGCGTGCCTATCCTGGAGCTGCAGGGGCTGCCATCACGTCCTGCCCTGGTGCTGCTGGCAGTGGGGAGCAAGAGCCCCCTCGGCCCCCTCAAACCTCCATGCCGGGTGCCCGCCCCAGGCCCAGCGCCTGCATCAGGTCATCACTGAGCCCGCTCTTGAGCGTCCGCCGCACTGCGGGAGGAGGAGAGCGTGGCACGGGCAGCACCGGGTGCCAGAGTCCCCACGCACTGGGGGCTGCCCAGGCAGGGTCAGGGACATGGGGTGCAGTGGCAGGGACTGTCTCAGGGTACATCCTGTCTGGTGGGCTCAGCATGGCAGGTCATGGGTGGCCCGTGGGGAAGGAGCCAGACAGGACACAGGAACAAGGACACAAAGGACAAGGCATGGGGACAGAGCACAGAGACATGGAGATGGAACAGAAGACAGCAACAGGGACAGAGATGAGAAGGAAGTATGTGGATTGGGCAGAGCCTGGGAAGAGAGATGAGACAGGGCCTGGCAACAGAGACAAAGAGATGAGAAAGGGTAAGGTGACAGGGACACAGAGCTGGGAAAAGCATCTGAGCAGGGACACAGACATGGGACAGGGCCACAGAGATGGGACAGAGACTCAGAGATGGGACAGAGTACAGGGAGAGAGCATGGAAATAGAGATAGAATCGGGACAAGGACACAGGGACTTACAGGACTTCCTATTGCCACGGGACCTCCTGCGCTCCTTGTTGGGGCAGGGTCGGGGGTTGGCATTGTGAGTCACCGATTTCACCAGCTGGTCCATGATCTCATCTGAAGCATCATCGGGGGAGCTGGGAACGTCCTCCTGTGCTGGAGAGCCCTGGGTTGGGGTGCCATGCCCTGTTCCTGCATGGGGACAATGAAGATGCTGGCACCAGCTGTTCCCAGCCAGCTGGGCATGCCTTGAGTTCCTTTGCCAGCCTGCTCCTACCCTGGCTGGCCCGGCTGCGGCGGGCAGGGGCATCTGTAGGGGAGGTCAGCACAATCTTCATGCTCTCGTGACCCGCTTCCATCTGCTCCTTGGGGCTGCTGGACACCACGGCAGGCGGCAGGATGGCCTCAGCAATGCCGGAGAATTTCTCAGTCTGCAATGGGAGGAGAGGTTGGCATTGGGGACGTGAGGAGCATCACCTCCTGGTGGCACCCGGCCGGTGTCCCATACCTCGGTGATGAGCCGTCCCCGGGTTTTGCTGCGCTCGCGGTGGGCAGCACGCTTCTTCTGCTGCTGCAGGACGCGCTCCCGGCAGGTGCGGTACTCCAGGGCGAACTCCCGCAGCAGTTTGCAGATGGACGTCACCTTCACGTCCCGCGCCGCGCTCGCTGGGTACCCCAGGTACAGCAGGAAGGAGTGAAACCTAGGGGAACATCAGTCACAGAGCACCACCAGCAGGACTGCAAGTTTCCCGCTGTGTCCCCAAGCCACCAACCTGTTGAGGACACGCCTGTGCACCACCTTCAGGACGATGATGCGCTGGGTGCTGTCCTTGAGGAATTCTGTCAGCTTCGTCTTCAGCACTGGCTTGGTCTCGTGCTTGGCAATCACCTTCAGGTTGTGCCAGGAGGACCTGCACCTCCGCTCCAGCTGCACCAGGCTGTTGGCCAGCTCTTCAAAGTCAACCTGGAAGAGTGAGACGTCAGTCCTTGGCCATGCTGGTGGAGCTGGGCAGCCACAGGACCCACACCCTCCCCTTGCCCAAGTGTCACCTGCCTTGCCTCACCTTGGCGGAGCGGGTGATGGAGGCAATTTCTGAGTAGAGGTCAGTGGTTTCTGGGAACTTCTCTACCACCATCTGGCAGAGGTGGTAGAGCAGGGACTGCCGGTGCACTGTGTCCTTCACTTCTGAGACCTTCTCCAGGTAGCCAAGCTCAAAGCCTCTGCTCTGAAACCCAATGGACTCAGCAGGGACTCTCCTCTACTCCAGCAGATCTCCAGTCTGCAGATCCACTGGGTCCCCACCAGCACCTCCCAGCTCCCCACAGACCCTTCTGGGTGCCCACACACCATGGCTGGTCCTCACCCTGCTCCTCACCTGGGAACCATTCAAGAAGTTGCCCGTGGCCAGCAGTGTGGCCAATATGCACTTGAATGTGTGATTTCTGGCCAGCTGCTCCATGCCGACCTTCAGATCAAAGAGTGGCTCTGCGATCTCCTGGGTGAGGGGCGAAGCAGGTGAGATCCCTTGGCCACTCTCCCTTGAGAGCTTCAGCATTCACCCATGAGGACAACCATGCCCTAATCAATCCAAGCCCATGCTTGCCTTGGGGACCTGCAGCCCATTCCCAGCCAGGATGGCACCTCCCATGTTTGGATGTGACTGCTCCTCACCAGAAACGTGCTTGGCTCAGTGCTTAGCACTGCTGGGGTGTCAGTGGTGGGAAGGCAGAGGGGACATGGGGTACATGGCTCTGTACCTGCTCCAGGCTCTCATAGTCCAGCTTGAAGGCCCAGAGCTGGAGCCTGGCAGTGAGGTCACTGATGGAAGACAGGGAGAGCAGGAACTGCTCTGCAGAGCCCAAAGGCACATCAGGATTGGCCAACTGGGCCTCCTGGATCTTCTGTTTTTCCTCCTCAGTTGGGACCATGGTTAGGATTTTCTGGAGCAGGGAAAGAGGGATATGTCAGACTCCATACACGGGATGTGTCACCCCAGGCATCATGGCATGAACATCTCCCAGCCTGGGGGAATGGACCTCAGAGGAGCTGGGGTTGCTTCTCTTGTGCTCACCTCAATCCCTTCCTTACTGACTGCAAACTCATCAAAGTTGAGCACAGCTGTCTTGATTATATGGACGGGTGGCAGGACAGTGAGCCCAATGTTGATGGCATTGCTCCTCTTGGGATCCAACACCACCACCACCTTCTTTCCATCCATGGCTTTCTGCAAAAAGGACAGAATGGATGGGGACAGCCAGGCAAACACCTCACCTTCATGAACTAATGAACATGGGAAACCAAACACAGACCAGGCAGTGAGCCAAACCTGTGCACTGCCTGTAATCATCCCCACTGAGCCTCCAGGCTTCTGGTGCCCATCCTTAACATAGGGTAGGGGTGACAGTGCAAGCTGAGGGCCCCCACAGGAACCCACAGGCTTCCTCCCACCCTTCAAGTCCCCTTGGCCAGTGGATGCCCACTGGTACCTTTGAGGTTGGTGCTTCCTTTGACCGTGACTCAAAGAGATGCTCCAGTTTGGCAGCATTGACCTCGACATTCTGCAGGGATGCCCAGAGTGTCCCCTGGCCAAATTTGCCAGGCCCCACAGTGCCATCCAGCTGCTTCAGCTCCTTCCAGAAGAGCTTCACTGTCCTCTTCTTCTTGGCTTGGGAGGGGCCATCTGTTGTTGAGGGACCTGGCAGCCCTGGTGGGGGTGGGCAACCAGGGAGGGCAGGAGGTGGAGGAGGTGGTGGTGGTAGTGGGCAACCAGGGAGGGCAGGAGGTGGAGGAGGTGGTGGTGGGCAACCAGGGAAGGCGGGAGGTGGAGGTGGTGGTGGTGGGCAACCAGGGAGGGCAGGAGGTGGAGGGGGAGCCATGAATGTTCCAGCACTCATTGCTTCAATGCCAGGATGGAGGAAAGACCCGTTGGTCATTGGCCCCGTGTCCAGGATGTCAAAATCCTCTTCTTCGCCCAGATCAGTGAAGTCCAGGTCCTTGATCTTCAGCTGCACAGGGATGGTCTCCAGGCGCTCCCATGTCAGCTCCGTGTCCTTTTTGATGGGCATCATCCCAGTGTTCTCCAGCTTCTGCGTGTGGGTTTCATCATCTATGCTGGACATGGCACGTACCAGCTTGGCATGGGCACTGGCTACTGGCCCGTCGGGAGCCCTGCCACGGAGCCGGGCACTCTCCTGTTCCTGGCTGCTACTTTCCTTGGTGTCCATCTCTGCCTCACCCTGGATCCGGGGGGATAAAGGCATTTCATGGGATACCTTCTCCCTCCCTGACTCTGAGGAGCCCTTGGCATAGAGCATGTCCAGCATAAACTTGGTGTCAGAGGATATGGTGCTGCGGGAGTCAGTGGTGTCAGATCGACCCAAACGAGATCCTGCGGGAGAGAGGGAGAAGTTGGGACAGTCTGCTTGGAGGGGGCAGGTGGGGCTGGGCTCAATGTGGAGTTGGAGTCCTGCTCGCAGTGGGGTGTGCTCAGATGCTGGCATTGTGAGCAAGGAGGAACCACCAGCTCCTCCAAGGCTCTGTGTGTCACAGATACAGGCATGGGATGGGGACTGAGGGGCCACTAACCCCCACTCCAGGGACCCAGAAGAGCTGGGAACCTGGCAGCACCTACCTGTGCTGGGTGGCTCCATCCCCGAATCAGAGGTGCCATGGGCTCTTTCCCATGCAAGAGCAGTAGGATGCTCCAGTGTAGTGTCACTGAGGACATCGAGCCGTCCCTTGGCCATGGAAGAGATCTTCTCCTTCTGTGCTGCAGCCAGGTTCTCCAAAAAGCGAGCTCTGCAAGATGGGGTGGATATTGGCTGGGAGCAAAGCAGGGATGGGGACAACAGGGACAACTGACAAGCCACTCCATGCCACACTGCACAGCCAGTCCCACAGCACAGAAACCCTCTGCACTGGCCACACTGCATCGGGGACAGCAAGGATTCAATCTCCTCTGGGCCCTGCAGAGAGCTGATGGCTCCACGGCTGTGCCAACAGGGTGCTGCTGTCACCAAATGGTCCCAACAGACCTGGTGCTCACTGCAACCCTCATCCAAAAGCTGCAAAACCCAGGAGGGCACCGAGGCAGAGACTTGAGGGCACACTCCTGCTCCTCATGCCCTGTGTGGCCGGAGCCCTGATACCTCCAGCCAGGTACCAGTCCAAGGAAGCGCATGCCTGGAGACACACGCATGCCTCTACTTACTCAAACTTCTTCAAAATGGGCTTGTCCCCATGCAAGGAGGGGGCATCCTCCCGCCTGAGGGAAAACAGGGGTTAGCCCCCACTGCTGGCAGCCCCCCGGGGCTCATGCATCCTGCACACACCCACCTGGTAGCCCTCCAGCATGGAACCCTTGCCCCATGGCCCCAGGGTTTAGAGGGAGCCAGGAGAGCCCTGGCTCTCACCATGTGGTATCGTGTGCTGGAGAGATGGGACATCATCCATCCGGGCCAGGACACCTGGAGTGGGCTGTGCCACCACCAGCAAGGACACCTCATCCCAAAGCAGGGATCAGAGGGTGCCACATCCTGTGGGGTGATGGGGGAGTGGGTTGGGGTCCCACAGGTAGGACTTGAAGGAGAGAGGGAAGGGATGGGGGAAGCAAGGTGGGAGCAAATGTCTGCTCCCCCCAGAGCATCATAGGATAGGGCAAGGGAGAATTAATAGGATATTAGCTGAAAGAGAGTAGGTTTATATTGGATATTAGGAAGAAATTCTTCCCTATGAGGGTGATGAGACACTGGCATGTGTTGCCCAGAGAAACTGTGGATGCTCCATCCCTGTAAGATCAGGCTGGATGCTTTGAGCAACCTGGTTTAGTGGAAGCATTGGAACTAGATGGTTTTTAAGGTCCCTTTCAACCCAAACTATTCCAGGATCCTATGATTCTATGATCATGGTGGGAGGGAGCACGCACATGCAGAGCCCAGGCACTTACCAGACAGGGGCAGTTTGGTGCAGCCTGCAAAGGAAAGACAGAAAGAGTGGGCAGAGGAGAGGGCAAGCGTGGGCAGAGAGGAGAATGAGGAGGAGCTGGAGCAGAGCTGTGCATGCCCAAAGGATGCCTTGGAGCCCCTGGCTGGACCCTTTGATACCTGCTGCCCCCTCATACATCTCTCCAGCTCCAGAGCCCTCCCTCCTGTTTCCCCTGGGGGAAAGGCAGAGTGTGCCCTGGGATGGACACACCTCATCCTCCTGGGAGCCCATCCTGCTGCCCTGAGGGCCCTCCCTGCACCCAGCCCCTCCTGGCTCCTTACTTGTAGACGCTGCGCTCTCCTGGGCACGGGGGCTGCTCCTTCTCGGCCGGGGGGGAGGCCAGGGCCAGCCGCACACTGGAAGTGCTGTTGTAGATACTGGTGGGACAGGGTCTGGAAGAGATAGACAGGGACTGAGAGCAGGTCCCACAGACCAGCAATGGATCCAAGTGCTGCTTATGCAGCATCTCGGTGTCTTCACCATCCCAGGAGCATCCCCACCACAGACCACCTCCAGCTGCACTTACTCTGCTGGGCTGCTCGGTGCAGGGACAGGAAGGGTGTCCTCAGATGGGGGCTCTTTTGGAGTGCCAGGTGACCCCAGCTGGGCATCGGCACTGGGATCCTGGGAGCCACCCTGGGATCGCCACCCACGCCGGCCCTCGTCTGTCCTCCTCCGCTCTTTGCGACCCCCCGGGGGTGGCTCTTCCACATCATCCTCCAGCTTGAGAGCACTCTGTGGAGGGGCCAGGGGCATGGCACAGGCACAGCAGCATCCCTGCCACCCCACGCGCTCACCCTCCCTGCTGGAGGCAGGTGGCACACGGCCAGATCCTGCTGGAGCCTTGCTCACCTCATAGAGTGTGAACTGCTGCTTCAAGTCGAGGTCAGTGCCCTTGCTGCCCAGGTACTGCTGCACCACCTGCTCCATGCCCTGCTGCTCCAGGCAGTCCGTCACGTCGTAGAAGGTGTCCTGGTCTGGGAGGGCTGCCAGCGTCTGGGCAGAATCAGAGGGATGCTAATGGCACTGTGGTGACCCACACTGAGCCCCAGCAGTGTGGCACCACGGGGACACCCCCACAGACCTTGTTGATCAGTGTCATGGTGAACACCAGCAGCTCCGTGTCAGCCCCGTTGCGCTGCTCCAGGATGGCCATGAGGTTGGACCACGGACAGGCACCTGGGAAAAGAGGCAAGAAGAGGTGACGTGCAGGCCGGGAGGGGACACTGTCTTCCAGCAGGGACCTGGCAGGAGCTGGAGCTGCACTCACCTCTGGCCTGGTCCACGGCATTGACGGCGCGGATGAGCAGCAAGGCATTGGGCTCTGTGTACTCCACAAACACCAGGAGCAGCTTCAGTGCCGTCTTCACCACCAGGCGAAACTGGGACAAGGGATGGCAGCTGGGACAGCAGCAGTGACATGGGCCTGCCAGTGTGCTGCTGGGGCACTGTGGGGTGGCTGTGCCCACGTCCCAGGACTGGGAGCTTTGCTGTGGGGCCAGGGACCTGCAGCTGTGAGGCTGATGGTCAAGAGACATTGGGGAGAGACCTAGAGCAGGAGTCTCTTAAGCTCTGTGTGTGGGAATGTGGTCACATCAGGATGGGGAGGTCTGCAGATCCTGGGTGACTTTCACATGGCTGAGAGCAGGGCCCAACACAAGCAAAGGTACCAGGGTACCAAGCCCAGAGGCAGTGAAGTACATTCTCTGATGGATGGTGAAGGGGACAGCCAGAAGCAGGGAAGGGGGTGCAGTGGAGGGCACAGACAGCCTCCCAGGAGCAACAGGTACTCACTGAGCTTCCTGACAGCGTGTACAGCCACTGGACAGTCTCGTTGTGGTTGATGACACCCTGCATCCCGTCCACGAAGAGCATGATCTGGCTCAAGGCTGCAAGGCAGAGAGTGGGCAGGCTGAGGGTGCAGCAGGCAGGCATTGGGAATTCCCATCCCTGCACAGCATCAGTGCAGCAAGGGCAATGTGTGACTGCTGGGAAGGCAGAGTAGCCCTGGCAGACTTTCTGCCTCATCTGCCCTGAATGCCAGCCTTTCCCCCTGGGGATAAACATAGAATCCTGGAATGCTTTGGGTTGGAAGGGACCTTAAAGACCCATTCCAACTCCCCTGCCACAGGCAGGGACACCTTCCATTAGACCAGGTTGCATCAAAGACCCATCCAACCTGGCCTCAAACACTTCCAGGGATGGGGCATCCACAGCTTCTCTAGGCAACCTGCTGCAGAGGTTTGGCCTGTGCCCAATACCAACCCCGGAGGATGTAATTCTGGTAGTTCTGGTCAGCCTCTGCCCCCACTTTGATCAGGCATGTCAACCCCTCCAGGTTCACGAACTCTGGCACCAGGTCCTTGTCCTCCTGTGGGGAGAAGGCCAAGTGTTACTGCAGTGTGGGGTGGGCATCCAGCCCTAGGGGAGCCCCTGCCCCCCTGCACCAGCATCACCTCACCTGGAAAAGCTGCTTCAGGGAGAAGAGAGACCTCCGCAGCTCCGGCCCCTGCGAGTTGTACAGCTTCTCTGGGAGGAAAGGAGAGGTGTGGTGTGAGTCGATCACTGCTCAGCCGGGGCTCCCAAATGCTCCCAGCTTCCTGGGAAAGCCCCACATCCTGACTTATCCTGATCCCTGTGCCATCACCCTGGCGTTGCCCTGGCTGTGGGACATACTGGCTGGAAGCACTGCTGTTCCACAACTGCATATTTCAGCCCTCCCAGTTTCCTTTTTTTTGTCCTCTTTTTCTGACCAGCAATGACACAAATATCCCCTCTGACTTCCTGTGCAGAACCCAAACAGGAACACAGGCAGGAGGCTGAGCTACTTTTAGCCTTCCCTCCCTGGGCACTGCCATGCCATGGTTCCAGAGTTCCCAGCAGCCGCAGGGCTTGGGAAAAACCACAGGATAGTGATAGGAAGGCCAGGAGTGTGACACAGGTTGCTGGGGGACAGGACTGTCACTGGGCTGGAGACTATGTGCTCATGGGGGTGGTGCCTGCAGGCAGGAGCCAGTGTGGAGCAGCCGGGGCATTGGGAACCTGGAAAGCCCCATGAAGACACCAAAGCCATTGAGAGTCAGCACTTCCCACATGCTAAAACTGAGTTAGCCACGCATCCCAACTTATTTGGGTCAGCCTTAGAGCTGTAACAAGCTAAAAACAAGATGTCCAAGTAGTCCTCCAGACGTGCCCTGTAAAACAGTGTCCTGGCAGCCTCATCCACTTGTTTATCAACTTGTCAGAGAGCTGAGAGGGAAGGCAGAGCTGCTGGGAGGAAATGCAGAAGAGCTCAGGGCTCAGACAGAGCCTGGGAACTGCTGGCAAAGAGCATGAGCATGACCCTGACCCTGAGCTTCCTGCCCCTTCCTGCATGGTTCAGCTGGACAGCCAGCTGATGCCCATCTGGCATCACTCTGCTTCGTGCTTGTCTTCCTGCTGCCAAAGACAAAAAAAAGGCTTGAGACTCCTGAATATTTTGCAGGACCTCAGAGCAAGCTGCCTGAACCATGGCAGCACTTTCTGCTGCGCAAGAGCCCTTTGTTTATGTCTTCACAGCTATATTTAGAGCTTGCCTGAATGACCCAGAATAACTGCAGTGGGTGGTGGGCTCCCAGCCCAAGAGGCTAAAGTCCTGCTCCCTGAGGATGGAGGGGATTAACCCAGCGGGTACCCCATGAGGACCACATCCCCTGATCTCTGGGAGGAGTTATAGGGTGGAAGCAGCCTTCTCCATCACAAAAACCCTGGCCAAAACTCACTGCAAAGGCCAAACCTCCCCCATCCAGGGCAGTGGAGCAGCTGGACCAGCCTGCACGAGGGAGCAGCCCCAACTCACCGATGATGGCGTGGACTCGGACAGAGAGCTGCGTGCGCAGGATCAGGGTTGGCCGTCTCCCTTTCCTAAGGTGGAGGAAAATGCGGTGTGAGTGCCTGCAGTGGGCTCACCACAGCCCCTGGCTCCTTGCTCGTGGTGTTCACACACATACGGGGTCCCTGTGTCCCTGCAGGACTCAGGTACCCCATGTGCCTCACCTGACCTCCTCATAGAAACCCTCCAGATCATCCTTCTGTTCCAGCAGGGACAGGTCAAGGTCCAGGTAGTGTCCAGAGGGTGAGACCTGCAGCGTGCAGTCCTCCAGCTGGGGGTGCAGACAGCCAGGCTGAGTGCCCATGCCCACCACAGCCCTGCTGGCTCACAGAGCATTCCCAGGTCACCCTCGTGCCCACTGAACTCAGATGGCAGATACATCCTGGAGTGGGGTGGCATGTCCCACCTGTCCCCAGTCACTGGCTCTGCAGGGAGATGCTCCAGCACCTTCCTCCTCAGCCTGGTGCTGATTGTGGAGAAACATAGAACCCCAGGCTAGAAAAGGCTGAGTGAGGGCAGTCCTGCCACCATCGAGCTCCCTGGCAATCCCTGGGTGGGAACCATGGCAAGAGATTGATTGCCTCCCTGGGGCTCCCCTTAGTCAGCAGGGCTGCCACTGGGGCAGGATCCGTCTCCTCCCAGGGCTGGCAAATCGCCCCTGCCTGCAGGGAGTGGGTCTGAGGGAACTGTCAGGCACCCAGCCCAGCCAGGGACACCCCAAAGCAGGGCAAATCCCTGGGATGTGTCCTGGCTGACACTCCCTCTGACTCAGCCCAGAGCCATGTGACATCTTCCTTCAGGATTCGGATAAGCACAGCCCTGAGACAAGGCTGGGGTGAAGGGTGTCTTTTCAGAAAGTCCATGCACAGTGACCATGATGTACAGGCAGTGGGCACAGCACCCACAAAGTCCATCAGGCACCCTGGAGCCAGCAGCACCCCACAGCACCCACGCATGTCTTCTGGGATGTGGCAATTCACCCTCGAGGCACAAACAGAAGCAGAGGGAGGGCAGTGCCAGAACCCTGCCTCCCCTGCACATCTGGATCTGTTCCTAAAGCATTTGCAACTCCCCTGCCTTACCCTCTCCCTGCTCACCCCTCCAAGGAACAGATCTGCATGGCAGGAATTGAGGACTGGGGATAAAACCCCGTTACTAAAGTTGCTCATTGTGCAAACAAGAGCAAGCAGTGCAAGCAGCAGTAGGGAAGAGAAGTGGGTATCCACCAGCCATCTAAAACCCCACCTCAACTTCAGCCCCAAATTGCAAAAGCTCCAAGCACAGTCGTGTGGCTGAGGAGCTCAGCTGAGAACAGTCACAGCTTCTCTGCCTTTCCCATCAATGTCCTTCCCCACTGTGGCCCTGGACACCCCACAGCAGTACTGGGTATGGCTCCTGCATCTCACTGGGATTCCTTTCCATGACATTCCCATCTCCTTGCATCCCTTGCATTGTGCATGAGCTCACACATATGAATTCACTGTGAGTGTGATGCTAATACCAGAGGATAAAGTAAAATGCCACATGTATTGAAGTAATTAATACAGACCATGCCTCAGGATAACAATTGGCAATTGGCAGGGCACTCTTGGGTTGGAGGTTGATGTGTCCCACTCCACCTCCCTGGTCACTGGCCACGCCAGCCAGCCATGGCAATGAGCAGCAAACACAGGCTGCTGGCACTGGGCAGGCACTCCTGGCTGCCAGCTCTGCCTGCACAGCGTGAGTCCCTAACACTGACCCCACACAGAGTTTGCTCACTGGAAAATGCTTCAATTCCTCCACTGGGACAGGCTGTCCTGTATGCCTGCATCTACCTGGACATCCCTGCATCCACCCAGCCAATCCTGCATACTTCTGGGCATCCTCCCAGACATCTCTGTATCCTCCTGGCCACTCCTGCATCTGCAGAGGCATCTCTGCCAACCTCTTGGGCATCCCCTCAGGCATCCCTCATCCACCCAGGCACTCAATGAGCCAAGAGCAAAGCATTCCCAGTACAAGAGCCTTGCCTTCTCTGGGCTGCCAACAGCCCCAGCAAGCCAGAGTTAACATCCCCAGCTCCTTGGGGGTGGTGACATGTCCCAGCTGGCGGGGGGAGGCCCTGGGACCTGACCCCATGTATTTCCCGTGTGAGCTTGGCAACGTTTCCCACTAAGGATGCTCCAAGCACTGGGCCCTGGTTTGGCTGTGGCCTCCCTGGGGATGGAGAGAGGCTCCTGTTGCCCTGCCAAAAATCCTGGGCAGCACTTCCACGCCAGGGAGCAGCAACTGCCCCAGGGCCAGGGGTTATTCAGACAATGGGTTTATACCCTGTAGGATCAAGCTGGGATCTCAGTGTCATGCTGCTGGGGGCAGCAAGTTGGGGTCACAGGTTACCGACAGCTCCCAGTGCAGGGTGGCTCTGATTCATCTGTCTCCTGCCTGATAAACCATTATAAAATGAGCCAGACTTGGAGGGCAATGGGGACTTGAGGGCACAGCAGAGCTGGGAGAGGAGAGTGTCCCACGCTCACACATCCAGCCTGCAGCTCCTGGGAGTCCCAGCCACCCTGCAGCAGGAT
The DNA here is from genome assembly GCF_021018805.1 of Prinia subflava. Lineage (NCBI taxonomy): Eukaryota > Metazoa > Chordata > Aves > Passeriformes > Cisticolidae > Prinia > Prinia subflava. The sequence goes on from NC_086259.1 coordinate 14,140,990, forward strand.
GGATGTCCTTCACCCATTCACAGGGAGGGTCTGGGGTCTTGCTGAGGACACGATGCTGGTGCCAGCCCTGATGTAGAACAAGGACCCATGACCTGGGAAAGGTTTTGGTCTGTGTTGAATGCCCCATCCCTGGAAGTGTTCAAGGCCAAGTTGGATGGAACTTGGAACAAGAGGTCTAATGGAAGGTGTTCCTGCCCATGGCAGCAGGGTGGAACAAGATAATTCCTTTAAGGTCCCTTCAAATCCAAACCATTCAAGCATTCAGTGGAGGAAACCTTCCCACTTCCAATATGGAGACATCGTCCATGCACAGACAAACTCACACCACCCACCACAGCATCACATTTTCCTGCTCACCCCTATCACAGCATGCCCACATGGAAGGATGCTCTAAGGCCAGGCAGTGAATACCTCTTTATCTGTCAGCAAAGGAAACACTTTTACCCCAATTCTAACACTTTCTTTTTGCAGTAGCCACAATTTCCCAACATCGCTGCAGCTCTTCTAGAAAGGCTATGGGGAAATTAGTGGAAAAATACATTATTTAAATATAGCAGTTAAACAAAAGGCACTGACAAGTCAGAAAGCCCTGGCAACAGCAGCTGCTACTCATCCTCCCAAAACACACAGGGGCTGATGGTTTATAGAGCTATGCCAGCCACAGGACCAACTCCAACCCCAACCCCAGCCAAGCACATTCACCACAATTAAGCTGCAGGGCTAAGAGAGGTGTACAGGTGCTTGTCCACCCCTGCATGATGGATGGCAGCAAGTGGATGAGAACACTGCCACTGCCTTATCATGGGGGCAGGGAATAATACCCAAGCCAGGAGGGATCTCTGGAGGTCACCCAGAGTCGGCCCAGAAGTGCAAACTTCCTTCCCTCTCAAAGCTCCTCCAGCTGGGCTCACTGCTCATTAACAGATCTCTCGTTGCTCATCAACAGAGCTGTGGCAGTGGGAGGACCCCGGTCCTAGGCAGCAGTTGGTGTCCTGGAAAATCCATGGCCTGAATGCCTGGCTGCAGCTCCCTTCCCAGGATCCATGCAAGGCAGTGTTGGGAGCTGGGGGAGTGCTGGGGGCTGCTGAGCACCAACACTCAGTGCTGCTGACGACCCCTCCTCACTGCTTTCATGCCTTGCAGAGGTTAAGTGGGGCAAAGACCCTCACCAAAGCCCTCCTCAAGCCTGTTAGGAAACAGAGGGCTGTGGGATGGGGATTGCACACTTCACACACAGAGATTGCCCCACCAGGACGTCTGTTGAGCACAAGAGCTCTCAGCAAGCTTATGGCACTGAGGCCAGCGACCTGTATGCTCTTCCCAGATTTCCGGGGGAGGAAGAAGAATGCAAAACATCGGTTTTACAATTGTTTGGAAAAATCCCCGGATTCCCCAGTGCTCAAGGGAGGCAAGGGAGCGCAGGGGCCTTGACTTTGGGGACTTAAAGGACAGCCAAAAAACCTGCCCTGTCAAAACCTGCCTGCAGAGGTTCAGAAAACGCCCACGCCCTGCCCAAGCATCACCCAAGGGTACTAGAAAAATGCTGGAAAGGGGAGCAGATAGTATCAGCCTGGAGGCAAACAATGCAGCAGCAGCAAACAAAGCAGGAAGGTATTTCCAAGCACAAACACACTTCCCGAAGAGCATGAAAAAGTCATCAGTGACAGGTCGTGTTCAGGGAGAGGAAGCACCAGTGTGTTCAGGGAGAGGAAGCACCAAGGGTGTCATGGGGCAGGACAGGCTATTCAAGGCAGTGATGCCTGCACCAGAAACCTCTTGCTCATTATCTCTACGCTGTTCCCAGCACAGGGAGCTGCTTAGCTGGACCCAGCAAAGGTAGGACTCAGCTGCTCTCCCATGGCAGCTCATCCCCTGGGTGCCTGTGGCTCAATCTTCCTCCAATGATGGGGGTATCCCAGCCCAGCTCCCTCCTGGCTGCTGCATCCTCTTCCAGTGCTCTTCAGGTCCAGGCATGCTGCCCAACAGGACGAACCTGGCACCAGGCATCCCCAGCTGAATTTTTTAGAGCCAGTTATTGGGAAAAATCCGACTGTTCATTTACTAATTTTAGGGTGATGACTAATGGAGCTGAGTGCTACCTGGCACAAAAGGCACAGGGGAAGCTTTGGCTGGTCATGCCAGGGGAATGGCATCTGCATGGCTCCAAGGGTGCCAGCTGTGAATTTCGACTGAACTGGGTGGTTTGGGAGACTGACCTCACTCCTCAGGCTGTAAATCCCTGTGCAGGAGGCTCCCAATGAAGACATTTACTCATGCAAACCCCAGTCAGCATCCCAGCTTGTCAGGTGAGACATTGTGCAGCCCTTGCTGCCTCAGAGAGTGCTGTGTGGTAAAGGCAGCATGGTTTATAACCTATATAATCCAGAAATCTGGTTTATGAACCCAGAACATTATCCAAGCTGTTCGCCTGTGATTTCACGAAGGGTCATGGGATGATACAGGGAAACTACAGGAAAAAAAATATCCAGAGCTTGGCTGAGGCAGAGAACAGAGCCTGAAATGCCAGGATCAACACACTTCTGCTGGGCACAGGACCTCCTAGAAACGCTCCTGCCCTCGGGAATGCAGTGTCCAGTCTCCCCTCCCCCTGCCCGGTGCCACCATGGCAGCACTCCGGGCTGGCGATCCCATTACAGCCAGCTCCTGCCCAGGGAGCACAGCACACGCCTGAAATTTGAGTTTGCTCCATTCGTCATGTCTCCAGGCTGCTTGTTCCCAAACAAACTCCCTTTAGTCACCGCCTAAAAATCCCGTGACGGCGACGACATGAGACGCTGCTTCTTTGCTCCAAGAAATATGAAAGGAAGAATAAACTGGAGGGGGTTTTTTTTGTTTTGTTTTGGTTTGGTTTTTTTTTTTTTTTTTTTTTTTTGGTGCAGGCAAAGGTCTCAAAGTGATCCCTTCTCCCCTGGAAGGCCAGCAAGCTCAGTGCCGGCACACCGAGTGGATTTTCCCCCTCCTGCTGCCCCATCTCTCTGCTCCGGCTCTGACTCCAAAATCCCCCAGCCAGCCGGGTTCCTGCCTCCCTTCCCTGGACTCCCGCAGTGCTGCAAGACGGAGATGCTCAGCTATCGCCAAGCTCTGCCGGGTTCCACGTTCCTAAGGAAGAAAGCAAGCTTGTCCCTATGCTGAGAAGGATGCTCCGAGAGCATCCCGCCCACAGGAGATGCTCAGGGAGGGTGCCCTGTCTCCCCCACTTCTCAGCCTGAGGACACACAAACAAGGCACGGTGCCTCGCTTCACCGCCTCCCGCCTTCCTCTCAGCTGAAGGAAATTGCTCAGCCTCAATTTCCGTACTGCTCTAGTGACAAAGCTGCTGCCGGAGCGGTGAGGCGAGGGGCTGGTGAGGGGCTGCAGGGGCTGCTGCCCCTCTGCCCCCCCATCACTTCCCCACGTCCCAGGTGCGCAGCAAGCAGGGACACTGGAAGGGTCCCAGGTGGAGGCGGTGTGCTCCGCGCCTGGTGGCCGGTGGGGAACACGCTGCCCGCCTCAGCCCCGACGACACGGGGGTGGACGGACGCCTGCCCTCATCGTGCTTCCCCCTGCCGGGTTCCTGCCTGCTCTGAGCAACACATCCTCTTCCTCCGGCCGACTCATTCGGGGCCGGCCGAGGCTGGCATCTCCCGCAGGGGCTCACAAATCCCGCCGTGACTCACACCGGGAGCGCTGCCCGGGACACACCGTCCGATCCCCGGCCCCCGGTCCCCTCTAGCCAGCAATGCCTACCCCGTCCCCCGCACGGTGCCCGCACGGTGCTTTCCCCGCCGCCCCGTTCCCGCTCACCGGCAGCGGGGCCCCGACCAGGCGGTGCAGCGCGGGCAGCTGCGCTCCCAGGGCCAGCGCCTCCTCCACGGCGTAAACCGGGGCTCGTCGGGGCTCCGGGAAGCTGCCGAAGGCGAAGGGATCCCCGTCCTCCAAGTACTGCACCCGGCATGGCACCGTCGCCTCCGCCGCCTCCGCCGCCTCCACCAGCGCCATGGCCCCGCCGCCGCCGCGGCCCCGTGCGACGCCGCAGCCTCGCGTCTCCTCGGCCCGGCCCCTTCGCCTCCCCCGTCCCGGGAGAGGCCGCTCGGTGCTCGGCGCGCCCTCCCGCGGGCGTCGAGAAAGGATGCTCCAGGCGCCGGGATGCTTCGGGCTCTGGGGGGCTCCACTGGAATGCTCTGGCATCGGGGATGCTCCAGGCCTCGGAGGGATGCTCCGGGCTCTGGGTGGCGCTATCAGGGTGCCCCGGTATCGAGGATCTTCAGACCCCAGGCTGCTCTGGCGTCGGGGGTGCTCCAGGCTCTGTAGAGCATCTCTGGGATGCTTCGGGATGCTCCAGGCCCCATGAGGTTCCAGGCTGCTCCAGGAGGCCCAGTGGGCCCAGGTGAACTGGAGCACGGGGGCAGCTGGGCTCAATCTCCCCATCCTGGGCAGGGGGGAAGCAGCACAGATGAAGTTCCTGGATCTGGGGGTGTTGTGCTACCCTGGAAGCAGGGCATACTGAACTCAAACTGCAAAGCGAAGCTTGTGTTAACCCCTTTTAACTTTCTTTTTGACAGATTGCCTGGACAATGACAATGATCAGACGTGATGGAGTACTGGGCAGGGAGCTTTCCCCTTGCTCCTGTCTCCAGCTTGCATTCCCCAGCCATCAGCTTCTGCTGGCAAACATTTGTAGCACATTTGTACCCAGGCAGAGAGATGGGAAAAGGTGATGCCCCCAGGGCTCCCAGGGAAGTGTCCTGAGCCAGTGGGCTCAGCCTGGCACTCAGCATCTGAGAGTGCCCATGCCATTGGCACTGCCAGCCAGAGTGCTCCAGCTCAGGTGTCCTGCCCTGTCCTCCAGGGACATATGGACACAGGTCAGAGCTGGCTCTCCATGGAGCACTCCAGCAGAATTCCATCTGGCCCCCTGCCCAGCATCCCATCTCCCTGGGCTGCTTGGGCAAAGCTTGCTGCCCACTCCCGACATGGGGTGCTGGATCTCCTGGACTGCCAGTCTCAGGGATGGGGTGTGGGAGATGAGGCACCTCCCAGGGCATGGGGGATGGCCTAATCAATAAACAGGAGATTTTAGGAGTATCTGAGAGGGGCTGAGAAGGTAAAGGGGAGACAGAAATTTTGGGGGGCCCCTTGGGTGTTCTCAGGCTGGTGCTCAGGCAGCACCTGGGGCAAGGGTGGATGGTTTCAGCTGGGAAGGGGCTGGCTGGGAGGGGGATTGGTTATGGAGGACGATTGGGAATTTGGTGGGTACGTGAGGACTAAGCCAGGGTGGGGAGACAGACAAAGCACAGGCACAGGGAGAGGGCAGGGGGGACTTGGGTGATGGGGGTGGCACCGGGACAGTTGCAGAGAGGACTGAGACGGGGGCAGGGCACCAGCACGGGGCATGGGGCTCCGGGAGGGTGCAGACGAACTGGCATGGAGGGGGGCATGCAAGGGCTGAGCCGGGCGGTGTCCGGGGCAGTAGCGGGGCCGGTCGGGGCGGGGCCGGTCGGGGCGGGGCCCGTGGCGCGGGGCGCGGGGGCCGTCCCGGCGCGTCCCCACGTGCGCGTGACGCGGGCGGGGGCCGGCACCGGGACCGCGGCGGAGCGGAGCGGAGTGACGGGAGCGGCGGGGCCATGCACCCCCCGGCGGCCTCCCCCGGCCCCGCCGCCCCGGCGGGAGCCGAGCTGCTGCGGTGGCAGTGGCGGGAGGTGCAGGCGCCCTGCCTGGTGGCCGCCTGGATCCTGGTAGCCAGCCTGGCCAAGATCGGTGAGTGTCCCAATGTCCCCACCCCGCTCCGGTCCCCCGGGAGCAGCCGTGCCCACTCCCGGGCAGGCAGGGGGGATGCGGCATCCCCGGCGGGCGCGGGGGCACCCGGGACGAGGGCTGTCACCGCACGCCGGAATACGGGTCATAGGGACAAATCCGGCGGGTCACCGCTCTCAGCTGGGTTGCGGAGGTCGGGGACAGCCCCACATCCTCCGTGCCCTGCCGTGGGATGATGTCCGGTGACGGGGTGAGGGGACCACCGAAGGAAAAGGTGGGGGCCCAGGCTGTTTTTTCCTGTGAGGGAAAGATGGCTGGGTAGAGAGGATGGATGGTTCATGAGAAGAGAAGCCCCAAAGGATGTCCCGTGTTCCCAAAGGCTAGAACAGCACCTGCCATTGGCAGGTCTGGAAGCCATTGTTCCCCCAGAGCGCTGGGGAAAGGCTCGGTGGTGCCAGTGCCAGGCAGGATGTGCCCTCAGCAGCGTGGGGATGGCAGGTGCCTGCAGTCTCCTCTGGTGGGTCATTCCAAATTGGGTTCCCCTTGGACTCTTGTGCTCCCCAGCTCAGGACCACGCAGCTGGGGGAGGCTCTGCTGTGAGAGGCTGCGTGGGAAGGCACAATGAGGATGTGTGGGAGCTGCGCAGGGCTGGGCTCCCCACCAGCATCCAGGGTGCTGGGGAGGGGGTACCCATGTGTGGATGTCAAGCAGGGGTACCCAGAGGGCTGGTCCCTCACAGTGCCCCTGCCTGCTGTGGTGGCTCCAGAAGATGAGATCGTGACCTTGAGCCAGGTGTTCTCCTCAGAGCACAGCTGTGGGCACAGCCCCCGTGGTGGGGGCACAGACACCCTCTTAGTTTTGAGTTGGATCAAGAAATATGGGTTCAGAGTTAGAGGGGGTCTTGGATCTGCCAGGGATATGCAGCAGCTCTCGTTACACGGGGGACAGCTACAGCTATAACCACCAGCTGGCCTCTTCCTGTCCCAAGCATCATTGTAGATCTTCTGTTCCTCTCCTTCCTTGCCTTCTCGCAAGAGCGACCTAAAGCCTCGCGAGGAGAGAATTAAAAGGTATCATGAGTTTAAAAATACAACACTTTGCTGTAGCTGTGCCACCTCCAGCTGCCGAGTGCGTCCCTCCTACCTGCAGAAGATCAGAGAGAAAATTCCCTTCCCTGGCTGTTATTTTCTTCTCTCCAACCTCTCCCCGGAGCTGCTCCCTGTGCAGGTTTCCATTGACGTGCTCCCCTCAGCCACCCTGGATTTTGTGTGGGTGGGTGCAGAGGGGCCTGAACTGGGATCATTCCCAAACCCCCAGATCCACCACGTTCTTCCAGGCCTGAGGCTGATGGGCACTCTCCTTCCCTGTCTGTGAGACACGACCCTGATAGCCTCAAGCTGCTGGCAGTGTATCCAATGGGTCCAATGGATACTCGGGTCCAATGGAGCCAGTAGTGACACCCAGACCTGGAGGCACAGCTGCAGGCTGCACCCTGCCATGTGTGTCCCCAGAGATGGCACGTGCAGTCCCCAGGGTGCACAGGAGTCCAGAGGAGATGAACCAGGGTTGGAGGATTTTGGGGAGCGGAGAGGGCAGCGCCAGCTGTGGCAGCTGTGGATGCTGGCGCAGAGGATCTGTTGTGGGTGTGGTGCTGGGCTGCCAGCTCACAGCCCTGTGACCGCAGCAGGGAAGCGGCCCCACGCCTGGGTGATGGGGAAATGACACTGTGGGCTCTGTTCTCAGAGGCAGTCACAATGCTGGGGTGACCCAAGCCAGCAAACACCCGGGGCAAGGAAAAGCTGGCTTGGGTGTTGCCTTCCTGCACAGCGAGGCATCATCCGGGCTTTGCTGCCTTTTCCATCCACAGTCAGAGCACAGGATGTGGGGAATACAGAGGTGAGGAGCATTGCCCCAGACATTCTCCTTACACATAGCTGCCCTACGGGTAGGAGTTTGCCAGCAGACAGATGTTTTTCTATGCAGCAGTATTGCCATGGGTTGCAGGCATCTCTCCTCGCACCATCACCTCTGTCCCCTGGTGCTCATGTCTTGGTTTAGGTGTTCTGCCATTTCCCAAGCTCTCTGGAGGAGCAGAGCAGCTTTTGGCCCTGAGTTATCTCAATCACAAATCCTTTATTATGGATGCCTGAGTATGGATTATGTCTCTGAAGTTAATTCACATGTGGCTAAGTTACTGTTGCTGTGGGAACCTTTAGTGCTGAAATCCTTGACTAGAGTGTATAAAATTAGAGCTCGTTCAGTCTGTCCCCGCTGGCTGCTCCCTGTGACACAGGGGAGCTCATGTGCTGCCATTTTCTGGGGAGGGTGGCAGCTTTCCCCATCAGCCAGGAGATTTTTGGACAAGCATGATCTTTCCCATTGATGCTTCTTTATTTGACCAAGTTTCTGGCTTGGTGGTAAAACAATCATAGAACTATAGAATGGTTTGAGTTGGAAGAGACTTTAATTATCTTTTTCCAACTACCCTTCCATGGGCAGAGACACCTTCCACTGGACCAGGTTGCTCAAAGCCCCATCCAGCCTGGCCTCAAACACCGTCCATCCATGACAGATGACAGGCAGGACCCGTGTCCCCACAGCATCCCTGCACGCTCTCCTGGGTCCCTCCAGCCAGCCAGGACACAGCATGGGGAATGCAGATGGGTTGCCGAAGCAGAGAGCAGGGATCTTGGCAATGTTCCTGAGAATGCAGAAAGGGGCTGGACGCCTCGTTCCCTTCTTGAAAACTTCAGAGCTTTGTTCCCGTGGGTGGGAAGCGGCTTCACAGCCTGCTGCAGGCGCTGAGTGAGCACCATTCGTCCACCAGTGAAGGCAGCTTGTGTGGGGTGAACAGGGCTCTGCAGTGACTTGTGAGGTCATTTAGCAGGAATTTGGCCTGGATGAAGCCCCGCTGGCTTTTCCTCAGGCTGTGGGTCTGCTTGGAGGGCTGTAGTGTCCATAATCACCACAGTCTCCAGGGCTGTACTGCAGCCCATAGCAGTGAGCAGAGGTGACTGGGGCTGAGGGGGAGTGCCCCAGGCTCTGTGGCTGGGGTGTTCAGTGGCAGAGCTATGGCAGAGGCTTGGTTTGGGTGCTCTTTCCTATTGAGTTGCTTGGTGGTGGAGCTGCAGATCATGCTGCCCCTGTGCTCACTGCTCTGCCCCTGCTGGCTGCAGCAGTGCTCCTGCTGTATTATGGCAGGGAGCCAGTGCTGGGGCATGGATGGGGCTTACTGTGCCAAGCAGAAACCTCTTGAGGTCCTCAGCTAAAGGAAAAGTGACTCTCAGCCTGCATATTGGGTGGTGGGCTCAAAGATGTTGTCTCTGGTTGTGAACCAGATCTCTGTTATTGAATGATCTCCTCTAATTCAGAGTTCAGCTGTGGTGAAGGCAAGAAAATTACCCAAGAGGTGCTGGGAAAGGAGAAAGGAAGAACATCAGGAGGCCACAACCTCAATTCTCTAGCTGTCCGCATGTCAGGGACACTGGGACCTGTCCCAGAAGGATAGAGCAGGACCAGGACAGGTTCAGAAGAAAACGACAAGGGCATAGAGACATGGAAACCTGCTGATGAAGCACTGCCTGTTCCTGGGCTCCTCTCCAGGTCTACGCCACGGGAGAAGCACCCTGGGCTAGGCAGACCTTGTTCTCTATCCATTGGGGTTCCAAAGGAGGGAAGCAGCTGAGTGACCCAGGGCTGGCACATGACCATAGCATAACTTTCCTTCTGGAGGGGTAGCTTGGCACAAGCAATGGGAACCTTTAGTCCAGCTAAAGGTCTTTAGGGATTGGGTTTTGGGGTTGGCAGCAGGGCTGGGCTTGCAGCCAAGTGATGGCTCAGAGCCTACCCTGATGTCCCTTGTACCTGCTGGGTGCACAAGGACAGAAGTGGCTCTTGAAGTGCCTGGAGGAACCCATTCCCCAGGAGATTTCTTCATCTGATGGTCAAGTCATGTGACAGAGCTGGGCTAGATGTCACAGGTGATGGCAGGACTCGGTGATGGGGGACAAAATCATTGTGACCCTCAATAGCCTTTCCCCAAGCAATGCCCTTTCAGAGGGGCAGCAAAATTACAGCACCTTGTGCTAGCAAGGAGAAACCCCCAGGGATGGGGGGCTGCCTGCCTGGAAGCTGGGCTGATTTGGGATGACACAGGGCATCCTGATGTGGGGGACAAGGGTGCCTGGAGGGACGAATACCCTGTTCTGCCGGTGTGGCATCCTCCTGGCCTGTGCATGAGCACAGGCTCACTGCCACATTACTGATGGATGAATACCAGGGCATCCTCTGCTTGCTTTAGAAAATACACCCTGTTCCACAGCAGCTTAAGATTTGGCCCAAACCTTGCATGGAATAAAATGATTATTCCAAGCCTCTCTAAATCTGCAGCTCCCGAGTGCCTGTGGTTTTGCATGCAGGTAGGTTAGCTGTTGCTGAGAGAGGCTGTGCTTGGGCATGGCTTGTGCTGCAGTGGTTTGCATGCTGCTCTGGCTGCTTGCTCAGATGGATGCAAACAAGGTCACCCTGTCACCAGGGCTGAGCATCCTCGTCTCGGAGTGGGGTAACATGTCCTGGTGTACCACGATTTCTTCACTTGAACAGCAGCCAGCAATGCTTGTGACTCTGTGAACGTGCTTGCTGCCTCCTTTAAACCTTTAAGTGCAGATACCAGAAGCCAAGAAAAGTAAAATGCCTGGCTGCTTGGCTTATTATACAGGGGCTGAGAGGGAAATCCTAAAGAGTCAGGGACCTGAAATCCTGACCTGGGAGGTAGCTGGAAGGTTTTCTGTGCACAAATGTGCCCAGGAGACAGCCTTTCCATAGGCACTCCCTTGTTCTCCTCCCATCCATCATGCATCACCCAAGCCTTCTGTGAAGCCTGTGGATTTGGGATACTCTGTCCATGTGCCTGTTTGGCTAACGATCTCATTCTTCTTTTTCTTCTAGTTTTCCACCTGTCAAGGAAGGTGACATCTGTCGTCCCAGAGAGCTGCCTTCTCATCCTGCTGGGGCTGGGCCTGGGAGGCATCGTATTGGCCGTGGCAAAGAAAGCCGAGTACCAGCTGGAGCCCAACATGTTCTTCCTCTTCCTTCTGCCCCCCATCGTCCTAGACTCAGGGTACTTCATGCCCAGCCGGCTGTTCTTCGACAACATTGGTGCCATCCTCACCTACGCAGTGGTGGGCACGCTCTGGAACTCCTTTGCCACCGGCACCGCGCTCTGGGGACTGCACCGGGCCGGGCTCATGGGTGCGTGTGCAGGGCTGCCCACCTTGGGCCACATCCCCAAAAAATGGGTTGGAGGTGCAAAGCACCCCCAATTTCATAGCCCACGGCCTCTCCCTGCTGTGGATTCCTAGGAATTACAGCACGAGCAGGGTTTTGACATCCTGGGAATGGTGCTCTGGCAGGACGGTCAAGCGTGCGGGACAGACGGGCCCTGCCTGGCACTGGGCTGACTCATGTCTTTGCTATTTTTGTCTGCTGACCTTGGCTAGCCTTGCTGGCTCCCTGCCGTGTTCCCTGTCCTTGGCTGGAGCCACTGGCCCTGGCTGGCCTGGGCTGTGTTTTGAGTTCTCCTGAGCCCTCAGGAGCCACTTGATGCCTGAGGGGTTGCTGAGCCACTTTTGGTGGTAGCTGCTGGAGGAGCAGTAAAGCACCTGGGTGCCAACAGGGACATCCCTCCTGCTCCACTCATGTTGCAGCAAGGATGCTCTGAGTCCTACTTTTCCAGGGGCATCCCAGAGGTGTGGGAACACTTCTGGGCTCATTGCACTGCACTCCCTGTTGAGATGCTGCAGCCAAGTCACTGGGATCAGATGAGAGACAGGCTTGTTTCTGCCTGGTGAGAGGGGCTCTGGGGTGGCTGGTTTGCCTGACCTTGGTCCTTCTGTCCTAACAGATCCAGGTGTTGAGGCTGGGCTGATGGATTTCTTGCTCTTTGGCAGCCTGATTTCAGCTGTGGACCCTGTGGCAGTCTTGGCTGTCTTTGAAGAGGTCCATGTCAATGAGACCCTCTTCATCATTGTGTTTGGCGAGTCTCTCCTGAATGATGCTGTCACCGTGGTGAGTTGCAGCTTGGGGGACTCTAATGTTGAGCCCAATGTGGTCCAAGGTGCTGGAATTCCTCAGGATGGGCAGAGGATGCATGTGACATCCCTGAGCTGGGGCAGACCCGTGCTATGCTCTTTTGGCCTTTCCTCTCTCCTGGCCCTGAGAAGGAGAGGGCCTGCTAAAATGAGCTGTTACCTGACAGGTTTGGGGTGGAAAATGTCTCTTCCGCAGGACCCTTCCTGCCCCTCTCAAGGCAAGGCAATGCCCTGCGTTTCTTAAGGGATTTGCCTTGCCTGCAGGTGCTGTACAAGGTCTTCAACTCTTTTGTGGAGCTGGGCCCAGCACACATCCACGCCACAGACTACGTGAAGGGGGTAGGTGAGTAATTGCCACACCAGCCCCTCCACCTCTTCCTCTGCTGTCAAAGTGGAGTGGGGGAAACACAGGAGCCCCTGTCCTGTGGGGTGGGCACTGAGCACCACAGCTCTGTCATCTCCATGCGTCACATGCTGGCCACACATAGAACAGCAGAATTGTTTGGGCTGGAAGGGACCTTGAAGACCATCTTGTTCCAACCCCCCCTTCCATGAGCAGGGACACCTTCCACTAGAGAAGGTTGCTCAGAGCCCACCCAACCTGACCTTGAACATGTCCAGGGATGGGACAGCCAGTCTGTGCCATGGCTTCACCACTCTCACAGGGAAGAATTTCTTCCTAATCCAATCTAATCTTGCCCTCTGTCAATTTGAAGCCATTTCCTCCCTGTCCATGTGAAAAGTCCCTCTCCAGCTCTTTTGGAGTACCCTTTAGGTACTGGAAGAGCTTCTGAGGTCTCGCCAGAGTGTTCTCCAGGCTGAACAGCCCCAACTCTGTCAGCCTGGCCCAACAGCAGAGGTGCTCCAGGGGATGCTTTGGAGGGGACCTGGGTGGGAACCTGACACTTGGCCAGCCCAGCAAGTCATGGCTGTGGGGCACAGGAGCTGGGCACACTTACTTATGATTCAAATGAGACTTCTCCTCCCACAGCCTCCTTCTTCCTGGTGAGTCTGGGGGGCACAGCCGTGGGGCTGCTCTTCGCCTTCCTGCTAGCCCTGATCACGCGGTTCACCAAGCGCGTGCGCATCATCGAGCCGCTCTTCGTCTTCCTCCTGGCCTACGTCGCCTACCTGGCTGCCGAGATGGTCTCACTCTCCGCCATCCTGGCGTGAGTACCGGGGCGTCCCCCAGGGCAAACCGGGAAATCGGGGTTGCAGTGCTGAGCAGCAAGAGGCAGTGAGTAGACCCACTGCTCATCCCGCTGTAGGGCCATGCCAGCTCCTTCTGCCCCTCTGCAGAGTCACCTTCTGTGGGATCTGCTGCAAGAAGTACGTGGAAGCCAACATCTCCCAGAAATCCCGCACCACAGTCAAGTACACCATGAAGACACTGGCCAGCAGCTCAGAGACCATCATCTTCATGTTTCTGGGCATCTCAGCTGTGGACACCTCCAAGTGGACTTGGGACACAGCACTGGTGCTGGGCACCTTGTTCTTTATCCTGCTCTTCAGAGCCGTGGGTCAGTCTGTCCTGCTGTGCATGTGGCCAGTAGCACACAGCCCTTTTCATACCAAAAAGGGATATTGCCCAGGAAAGGTTGGGGCACAAGGCTAGCCATGGATCCTGGCTGGGATTTTGTGCTGTCTCCTGGAACAGGCAGGGTTCTCACGGCATTCCAGGCTCTCCTTCTCCTTCTTCCCCAGGTGTTGTTCTCCAGACATACGTGCTCAACCGCTTCCGCCTCATCCCCCTGGACAGGATTGACCAGGTGGTCATGTCCTATGGTGGCCTCCGTGGGGCCGTGGCCTTCGCCCTGGTCATCCTGCTGGACAGGGAAAAGGTGAAAGCCAAGGATTACTTTGTGGCAACAACCATCGTGGTGGTTTTCTTCACTGTCATTGTGCAGGTGAGGATGGGCACTGCGCCCTCCTCCAGTGCTGCTTTCTTGCCCCAGAACTGGCCTGGGGACATGTGCTTTGGGAAAGTATCTTTTTTCAAGTTACCTTTGATCCTTGGTGCTTTTTGGCACCTCATCCATCAGCAGGATTGCTGTGGGGACTGTTGTGGTGGTGGGGCCATGGCACACATTCTTTTCCCACTGGTATTGTGTTCTGGGGCTGGCTCCAGGCACGTGCCTCTCCAGGCTGCTCTCTTTACAGAGCTGCTGATGGGCCCTGGCTCTGGCATTCAGCACCCTGGGAAGGGAAGGCACAGGGAGGATGAATATGGGTCTAGGGGAAGGATGACTGGGGGTGTACAGCATGGCACAGGGGTCGGGCTGGTAGGGGCTTGAGTGGCTGGCACAGCCACTGTCCCCAGTCACTTCGTGCTGCTTCTGCTACCCATGCCCCAGCCATGCCCCCTCTCGCCCTCCCAGTCTTTCCCTTGCCTTCTCCTGCCATTCTAGGGCCTCACCATCAAACCCCTGGTGACGTGGCTGAAGGTGAAGCGCAGTGACCACCACAAACCCACGCTGAACGAGGAGCTGCATGAGCACGTAGGTGATAGTGCCAGAGGCTGCCTGGCTCCCCTCACATGTGGGGTTGGGTGAGGGCCATGTATGACCTTGGCATCCCCAGGGCACCCACAGCCTTGCCACCACTCACCCTCTTCCCCTCACCCAAGGCCTTTGACCACATCCTGGCAGCGGTGGAGGACATCGTGGGGCACCATGGCTACCACTACTGGCGGGACAAGTGAGTGTCTTAGACAGGATCCTCTGCTGACTGTTGGTGAATGGGAGACACATGCCAGCCACAGGGACATCTTGGGGTTCTCACTGGAGGACACTCCTGCTGTGGGCAGGACAGCAGGACCAAGAAGCCTGTATATCTGTTCATCAGTCTGGATAGATACCATCTGGCTGTTGTTGTGCAGCACACCAAGATCACAAAAGTGTCCCAGAGAGAGGTCAGGCAGGTGTGGTTGGGGATGCTGTGGAGCTGGCATTGCTCGCCAAGGTCAGAACTTGGGGTGTCTATGTTGATGACAATGGCCCTCCGTCTCCTCATGGATGGAACTGCACTGGGCACCGAGGAGGGAACAGCCCTGTTCCTGCCTAGGCAGTGTTTATCTGCAGCACAGGGACAGGAAAAGGATGCAAAAAGCCTGTTTCCTGCAAGGGAAGTGCTCCAGCAGGGTGGCCCCAGTCCTACTCGCACTGCCTCTCACAGACCCGATGGTGTCTGGCTTCCCTGTGGGCAGGCTGAAGAGTCACCATGTCCCCTCCCCTCCTGCTCTCCCAGGCAGTGTGTCCCTGTGCACAGCCAGGTCCTGTGTGCCCAGCCTCCCTTCACCATACTTGGGACACTCAGCCTTTTGTGGGAAGATACCCCTGGCCTGGTACCCCATGGGAGCTAAACTGCCCGTGTCTTCATCTCATGGCAGGTGGGAGCAGTTTGACAAGAAATACCTGAGCCAGCTGCTGATGCGGAAATCTGCCTACAGGCTGCGGGATGAGATCTGGGATGTTTACTACAAGCTGAACATCCGTGATGCTATCAGCTTTGCCGATCAGGTACAGGCAGTGTCCAGCTGGCAGGGTGGCCCTGGCAGGAGAGGTTCCCCTCATGTACGGCCACATGTGCACCCTCTGGCCAGGCAGTGGGGACCTGCCCATCCCAGCTGGGTCCTTGCTGTCCTGACTTGTCCTCCCACCTCCCAGGGTGGCCACGTGCTCTCAGCTGCCAAGCTGGCGCTGCCCTCCATGCCCAGCCGCACGTCCATGTCAGAGTCGTCAGTCACAAACCTCCTGTGAGTACAACCATCCCTCCCAGCTCCCCAGACCTCCTTGGGCCTCACAGCTGCCTCTTCCCTGGGGGCGGGGTGCACCGGGGCTGGCCGGGGGCTGGCACAAGGTGGGCACAGAGCCCAGCCCGTCCATCTCCGTGTCCCCGCAGGAGGGAGAGCGGGAGCGGTGCATGCCTGGACCTGCAGGTGATCGACACGGTGCGGAGCCGCCGGGACAAGGAGGACGCCGCCATGCACCACGTGCTGCGGGGGAGCCTCTACAAGCCCCGCCGGCGGGTGAGCACTCCCGGGCCACGGCGTGCGGCTGACCCCGAGGGGAGCAGCACCCGCAGCAGGAGCAGGGATGGACGATGCTCTGCGGGGCCAGCTGCTCACCCTGTGTCTCTTTGCCTCTCCCTCGGCCAGTACAAGGCCAGCTACAGCCGTCACTTCATCTCTCCAGATAAACAAGAGCGCCAAGATAAAGAAATCTTCCGGCAGAACATGAAGAGGCGTCTGGAGACCTTCAAGTCCACAAAGCACAATGTCTGCTCCTCCAAGAGCAAGGCCAGGCTGAAGGAGAAAGGCAGGAAAAAGGCAAGTCCTTCCCAAGCTCCTGTTCTTTTCCTAGCTCTGAGATTTGGCCACTCCAGGATGAAGTAAGAGAGGTCCTTTTGGGATGTAGGTGCTGCAGGGCATCAGCAGCTCCAGAGCCAGAAGGGAAAGCAGCTCATCTCTTCTCAGTCCTGTTGATGCTGCATGTGAGCATGCAGTTGTTGTGTGTCCATGTGTTCCCAGCATGCCATCAGTGCTGTGGGGTGGTTCTTCACTGAGCAAAGCCCTGGAGGAGCCCCAGGTTCATTTTGCAAGAGCACTCAGCATAAAGCAGCCTCAATGTTGGTGCAGATCCAGGCTCAAATTGAACCTTAGGTATCTTCTTTCGTTTGGAGGTTTTTGAAGCCATTGCAGCTGAGCAGTTTACTGTGGGGCCATGAAGATGCAAAGCCTAAGGACTAGAAACCATCTGCCATGTAGTCAGGGTTGGAATCTGCATGCCTAATGTTGGCTGGCTCACAGGACCACCTATTGGGTTTAGGGCTTTGCACACAGGGCAGGTCCCAGCCAGTTCTTCTTTCACAGAAGAACACCTCTCTGACCAAAGAGGCACCCAACGGGAAGACGCACAGAAATGTCCCCTGGCAGGATGCAGGTAAGGCCAGTGGCAGGTGAGGATAGCAGGTCCTGGCAAGAGGACCTGGTGGTGTGGGATAGGAGCTCTTACTGTGCCTGCCCACTGCCAGCTCAGTGGGATGACAGCACCCAGGGCTGTGCTAGCACCAAACCAACCCCCTCCATCTGCCTGCAGCTCCTGTCCTGGTGATGGTCAGCTCGGAGGAGGAGGAGAGTGATAGCTCGGAGACAGAGAAAGAGGATGACGAGGGCATTGTGTTCGTTGCTCGAGCCACTGATGAGGTCCTGCAGGGAAAGACAACTCCTGGTAGGCACCAATGCTCCATGCTGGGGCAGCTGCCATTGGGTAGCTTGTCCTTCCTCTGCCTGTGGAGCAAAGCTGCCTTGGCCTGGGAAAAACCAAAGCCAACAGAGCATGAATGGGAGAATCACTGTCCTCTGGAGGCATGGCAGAGCCTCCCTGTATCCCGCATCCTTGGGCCAGCACATGGTGTGATTCTTGGGGTTGTCCTGCATAGGGCAAGGAGTTGGACTCCTTAATCTTTGTGGATCCCTTCCAACTCAGGATATTCTAGGATTCTATGGCCATTTGGTAGTGGTTGGTTCTGCAATGTTTGAAGGGTCCAAGGACAGACTGAGAGCTGTGCAAGCTCCCTCACTGTCCCTCCATCTGCATCTCCAGGCAGCCTGGATGTCTGCCCCAGCCCCTGCATCATCCCTCCGTCGCCAACCTTGGCAGAGAAGGAGCTGCCATGGAAAGGAGACCAGGCTGATCTGGCTGTTTATGTCTCCTCGGAGACCACCAAAATTGTGCCAGTGGATATGCAGAAGGCGTGGAACCAAAGCATCTCCTCCCTGGAGAGCATCGCTTCCCCCCCAGGCATTGAGAGTGGACCTCAGCACAGGAGATTTGCCTGCCCTGTGCTGGAGGAGCAACCCCAGTCTGCAAGCCAGGCGATGCCAGAGCAGCGCTCCTGCTTCCAGTTCCCCAGCCACGTCTCCAAGAGCGGCCGCTCACAGAGTGACAGCAGCCCGGACGGTCCCGAGCAGCAGGAGCTGCAGCCTTTGATGGCCACAGAGGAGCAGGGCAGGATGCCACCCACGGCAGAGACCAGGTGGCTGATGTTCAACAGAGCAAGCCACCTCTGAGGCACCCTGTGGATTGGGAAGGGGCTGAGAGCTGCAGACAGGCTGTCTTGCACTGCAAAGCTTGTGTGTGTCTCTGTAAACTCCAGGAGTGGCAGGAGAACCCAGTACTCCTCCTGGAGCTATACTCCAGGGTGTGCTTTGCCCATGCACCTACTGGTGCACATCTGGTCAATAATTGGTCTTTGTGCTGTGACAGCAGGTACCAGCCCCTGTCCACCCAGGGAGGCACAGATCCCAAACCTCATTCTTCCTTTCTGGTCTCTACACATCTCTGCAGCTGGGAGGTTGGAGATATTTCTCCCAGGGCTGGGATCCCAAACAGACTTGATCCTGTCATGGCTGTGCTGCCCTGAGGTGGTGGCTGCTGGTAAATGGGCTGTGGCTGCTCACAGGTGTAAAAGTATGAGCTGATCTCCAGCCTGGCTGTGAGTAGGAGACCTCTGGGAAGTGGACTGAGAGCAGTGCTGGTGCACAAGAGCCCACCCACACCCAGTGACTGAGCCATTGACTTCAAGGTGGCCACAGTGCTGGTTCCTCACAGCATGCTTGGAGCTCAGCCAGAGGCTCAGAGATAGGCTCCTTGCCACGACAGCCCTGTGTCCCCCAGGTTATGGAGGCACCACAGAGGCAAGGCCATGACTTTCTCAGGACTGGGAGCAGTGCTCCTGGGGTTTGGCTCCACCAGGAGCTGGACTACTGAACCTGTACGCACAGGGACTCCTCTAACAGCCAACCTGCTGTGCCGACCTCACGCCTGTTGCCTGGATGTGTTCCCAACAGCTGCAGTGTCCAGCTTTCTGGCTTTACTGGGAGGCAGCTGCCCTGCACAGCATCCTTGGTGTTCATTCTGTCTACGTCCCAGCCCCTCCAATTGCCTGGGGTGCATCAGCTGGGAGGACTGGTCATGATGCAAGGAGTGGAGTGAGCAGCAGGTATGAATGTACATCAGGAACCTGCATCCCAGCCACCCCTGCACCCTCCTCAGAGGGTGGTGGGAGCTGGTGACCCACATGATGAATTATTTCTGGTGTGACCCCAAGGGCCAAGAATTGCTCCCCAAGAACTGCTCAGCACACAAAAGAGCACAATGGCTGGGCACTGGCAGAGCAGGAGGGTTGGGGGTTGCTCCTCTTTGGGAAAAATGGTGACTTGGACTGTTAATGCTCCAAAGCAGCTAAAAGCCTGCCTTTTCCAGCTCTATGGGTGTGCTGAGACAGGAGGTGCCAAGGGGACACTTGGATGCACTGGGTGGGTGAGCCCAATGTGGAGCAGGTGAGCTGCTGGGACCCCCAGCCCTGTCAGCAGGGCTCAGCAGAGGTCCTTGAGCTCTATACCTGTTCCACCACATGAGCATGAGGTTTTTAAAAGGTTTTTATATAGTTTTGCATTTCTGGTATGACTTATTCTAGTTTTGATTTCTGATATAGGGCCATACTAAATCTCTAGTTGGGTCAGTGTTTTCTGTAGCCATGGGCACCACAAATGACTCAAGACTTAATATATTATTTGCAAGGATATTGTTATAATGTGAAAATAATATGCAGAGTATTTTGTAATGTTCAATAAACTGGAGTTGGAGCAGATGTTGTGGTCTGGTCTGTCTGTTGTTTGGGAACTTCTGCCCATCCTGGTTCAGTTCTCCTTTGCAAGCACCATGTCCCTGTGGCTCTCCGTTCTTCTCTACTCGCGGCCCCTACCCCCCTTTCTTGATGTGTCTAACTGGATTTCCTGGTTTCCATAAAGTTTGTGGAAAATGTGAAACTCTTTCCAAAGAGATGCTTGCCTGCAGCCATCGTTAGGCCATGCAGAGGGAGCAGCCAGCGAGAGACCAGGCCCTTCTGCCCACAGCTGTGGCTGCACAGCCACCACGTGCTGAGAGCCCTCATCTTCCCATGTCCTCCCTCCTTGCCAAAAATATATTTTAAAGGGGTCTGTTTCAGGGTCACAGGAGCCTCCTTGCATCAATGTGGGCTGGTTTTGCTCTCCCTTGATCTCCTGGTCTCTGCTTTTCCTGAAGGAAAGTAAATGTGGTTTACTTGATTTACAAGGTTGCTGTTTGGCTTGTATTGAATCCGGCATCCACCATCAACCCCTGGTCCTTTTTGGCAGGGTCAAATGTAGCTGCTAGCCTTATTAGCTTTGCATTGGCCCCCGTGTAAGCTCTTGCTCCTTGTGACATTCCCCATCTGCCTTGCATCCCACCAACAGTGCTGCTGCCTGAGCTGTGCTCTGCTTCCTGGACCTCAGTGCCAGCACTGCCTGCAGCCACAATTGCCTTGGCAGTGCACCAGGCTGTGTGGGCCAGGTTGTTTCCTGGAAGAGGTGGGTCTGTGGTCTTCAATTCCTCAGAAGAGGGAAAGCAGACATCTCAGCTTCAGGAAATGCTGAGGCTCATTGCTGGTCTCT
Organism: Prinia subflava; assembly: GCF_021018805.1. NCBI lineage: Eukaryota > Metazoa > Chordata > Aves > Passeriformes > Cisticolidae > Prinia > Prinia subflava. The sequence goes on from NC_086259.1 coordinate 14,161,309, forward strand.
CATCCAGATATCTAACCCTAGCAGCTAATACAGGCTTTCCATGCCCCCAGCCAGCAGCTCGGAGTCCCTACTTCCCACCCTCAACCCCAGCCTTGTTGTGAGCAGGGATGGTGGCTCCTTGCCAGTTTTTATTCTTGTACTTCACTCTCTGTATTTCACCTTAGAGTGTCATGCCTGCACAGGACTGCTCTGATCCTTCCAGCATAGCAGAGAGTCGTCTCATTCAGCCTAAAAATACTAAAGTGCTTCAGTGGAAAAACACAAGGAGTGGGCCAAACCACGAAGGCATGTGCCCAAACTTCTCCTTCTCCAGGACAGAGTAAGGCACAACCACAGGAGCTGCTTGCCAGACTCTAACCCAGAACATATAACCCTCCAATCATAACTGTAAGCAACCCCATGCCAGAGCAGACTATCACAGACCTGTCATTTTGCACCCAGGCTTCTGTTTAGAGCCTGCCATTAATCTTGCACATTTTTTCCACAGGCATTTGCCTTCTCCAATACTCAGCTCCTCCAGTTCCTCTGTGGTACCAAAACTTGTGAAGTCAGCAGGGGATGTAAAGCAGCTCTGGCATCAGCTGTGTGGAAGAGCTGTGGGCAGCAGATTGGTGTTGGCCATCTTACAAGTGAATCTTAAAATCACCACCTCACTTTTGCACAATGCATTGGAGCATCAGGTAAATTTGAGACTCGAAGGGGCTTGGGAAGCCCATGGTCCAACTCGAGCTCCATGCAGGGCTGGTGGCAAAGCTAGACCAGGTAGCTCAGAATCCTGTCCCACTGGATTTGGAATGTTGCTGAGGATGGAAGTGTCAACTGTCCCTGCCCCAGAAACACACCACAGCTACACCAGTCTTACACAGAATTAATCTCTCCTTATGCTCAGTAAATATTTCCCCTGGGGCATGTTGTCCCTGTTACCTCTTGTTCTTTCAAATGCTTCCTTGGGAAGAGTTGGGCTGTGGTTTCTGTGTGCCACCTTGTTGGTAGCTCCCCTCTGCCTTATCTTCTTAAAGATGACATATATTTGTGTATATACATACATATGTATATATTATTTTCTTTTGTGAACCCCTAGATTGGAACTAGCACCCAGTTGTGTCTCACAGGTACCAAGCCCAGGAAATAATAATGTTCTTGAACCTGCCAGCTTCATATTCTCCACTGCAGCAAGGGTGCTGTTGACTCATGAGTGTAGTTGCTGATCCTGCTCTGTTTCTGGAGCATTGCTGATACCCCCTTGGGAGGTTTTCACACTGCTCTATAAAGGCAGAAGCAGTGGGAAGTGAGTGAATAGGAGCCAGGTCCTCACCTCTCACTCACACAAAGCATGGCAGAGGCTTTGGCCATGCTTATGTTTTCATGGAGAACAGCAGCAAGGCAAATGCAGAATTCGGGAGAGGTGTTCAGTCTGACTGTATCTGGTACAAATATTTTGGAGATACATCAGTCTGTTCCTTGCTCCTGCCCCCTCATGTCCATCTGTCCAGGCATCCATTTTACCTACGATCAGACTGAACACCTCCCCTGAATCCTGCATTTGCCTTCCTGCTCCTGGCACCTGAAGCAGCCATCCCTGCTCCCTGCTTTCACTGGAAGCCTCCCTCCTCTGCCTGTTGGGGAAGGGAACAATTCGTTTTCCCTCTGGCATTACCTCCGGAGGGGGCTGCCCGCCCCGGCCCTGGTGTGCCCCGCTGCGCCGGCCGGTGAAGCCGCGCAGGAGTCGCGGGATGCGGGCCGGGGCCGTGCCAGGAGCGGTGACGGAGCCGGGATCAGTCGGCAGCCGCGGGGGATAATGAGGAACAGATCCTCGCTGGGCAGCGGTTCCCATGCTGCGTTCCAGGGCAGAGCGGCCAGGATGGGAGAGCTTTAGTGCTCCGCGCTGCACCCCTCCGGCTCGTGTGGAGCCAGCCCCGCGGCTCCCCCGGCTGTCCCCGCCGGCCGCCGGCAGTGAGCGCCCCCGGGCTGCCCGCAGGGCTGGGGACCGTCCCCAGCGGCTGTGCCACCCGTCGGGTGCAGGGCGCCTTTCCCCAGAAGGCATTCCCCACAGCCTGGCTGTGCAAGGGAACAGGCTGCAGCGTGGATCGGCTGAGGACAGACAAGACCAGAGGGATCTTTAGGTCAGCAGGAGCTGGGTGGGGTGATCCACACCTTCCCTCGTGGCTCAGACTTCCTTGCTTTTCCCTGGAGCAGCAAACAAAACTGTAGGAATCCCTGAGGACTGCATGATGAGGTTGCTAATCATGGGAATTTCTGCAGAACAGCCAGAGTGGAAGCCAGCATGGTGGGGGCTTTGATTTTATGAGTACCCCCGATGCAAGAGTCGTGATCTTCCCTGCAGCCAGCCAGCTGATCTTCCTCACAGCCTCTTGGAAGGCAAGGATCCCTGAAGAAGCCACCTGGGCTCTGTCACCTCATCTTCTCTTGGCATCTGTGGCCACACATCCAGGCTGTCCTGAAGGTAAATGAAACGTGTTGGTGGGTTAGCTGGAGAGGGAGGGAGGATGCTGAGGCACTTAGGGGAGATGACCACCAGCCCAGCTGGTCTGGTCTGCATCAGGTCAGCCTGAGCTTGTGGGCAGCCCAGGAAGAGGGGCTTGGAAAGGCCACAGGGTACTGGTAGTGACCCAACTCTGCAGCAGCTGTGCTGTGTCTGTGCTTTCCTCTGTCACAGCAATGCAGGACAGTCTCTACCTACACACAACCTTTGCCTCCTGGAGCCCAGCTAAGCCCACGCTGTTGAAGTTGGAGAGCCATTTAAAGCATTGCTTTGGCTCCTTGGCTGGCTGAGGGGAAGTTGGCTTCTGGCTGTGCACCCACCTGGGGCCTCGCTGAGTGTGGCTCCCTGGTGTTTTTGCATCTCTGAGGCTTTCACAGGCAGCGGGATGAGCTGTGGGCTCAGAGCTGCCCTGAGAGCCCTCCTGTAGGCATGGCTGGTGCTGGGACCATGTGAGGATCACTTGTACAGGAGTCACCCCCTCCAGATTTCTCCTGGACATTTGGGTCCTGCCTGCTCTCTCAGAGATCCCAGTCTCCCAAGGGCCAGGATATTCTCTTCTCTACCACATATGTGCATATAGATATAACTATTTTCAGTAGATACCCTTACTCTCTTCTACTTACAGAGAAAGCTGACAAAAGCTTCAGCAAGGTACCCCAGAAAGACAGAGAAAGAAATAAAAAAGAAATAACTATGAAGGCTAATAAGTTTTCCCACGTTGTGGTATGGGGCAGGCTGCTGGGAGCTGGCCAGTGAAGGAGCACCAGCCACATGTGCTGGGATGGAAGGGCTGTGGAGCAAACAGATGGGACAGGTTGCTGCCGGGGTGTTAATCCATGATCCCTGCTAGGTTCACTCCAATCTTTGCTTTATTCTGTTAGTGAACATATAGACCATTTTTTCCCCCTTAGTAAAAATAGCTTTAGAAGCAAACAGGAAATCACAGACTGAGGAGTGCAATGAAGAGGGGAAAAAGTCAGGCAGCTACCTCGCTGCGCTTGGATTTGTCTATAAATACACTCCACGTGGGGTGTCGCCTTCCCAAAAGCAACCGAAGCGCCCCCAAACTGGTGGGGATCGGGGGACGGGGGTGTAGGGGAGCATCGCCCCTCCGGCGGGGGTGACGCGCCCAGGGTAGGAAGAGGGGCCGGCGCTGGCTGAGTACCGAGCTCAGCCGGCACGGGACTCGGTACCCGGGAGCGGCGGGAGCGGCGGCAGGGCTGGCAGGAGGGGCGGCGGCGGGAGGGGCGGTGGAAGTAGGGGCGGTGGCGGCAGGGGCGGGAGGGGCGGTGGCGGCAGGGGCGGTGGCAGGAGGGGCGGTGGCAGGACGGGCGGTGGCAGTAGGGGCGGTGGCAGTAGGGGCGGTGGCAGGACGGGCGGTGGCAGGACGGGCGGTGGCAGTAGGGGCGGTGGCAGGACGGGCGGTAGGAGCGGCGGAGCGGCCGCGCTGCCCCGCGCCGCCCGCAGGTGTCGCTCCGCGCCAAGGCCGCGCCCCGGCCCGCCCGCCAAGATGGCGGCCGCGCCCCCTCAGGGAGCCCCCGGCGGGGCGGGTGCTGCGGAGCGCGGCTCAAAGGCCCCGAGGATTCCGTGGCGGGGTAGTCTTAAGGGAAAAGACAATTTACATGGGGTAGTTTCAGGCCTCCTTTGGTGTGGCAGCCCAAGCTGCTGCCCTCCCGCTCTCCTGATGGTGGGTGTGATGTCCAGGTTCAGTCACGAGCTCACACTCAGATACCTTCATCTCATCTGGCAGCAAACGCAGGCAGGGCCTGCAAAATATGACCCAAAACCAAAGGGTTTTTTACTGTGAGAGTGGTGAGACACTGGAACATGTTACCTAGGGAGGTTGCAGTTGTCCCAAACCTGGAAGTGTTTAAAGCCAGGTTGGATAAAGCCTTGAGCAGTCTAGTCTAGTCAGAGGTGTCCCTGCTTATGGCAAGAGGGGTTGGCACAGAATCATCTTTAAGATCCATTCCAACTTCTTAACATTGTATGATTTTATAAAGAAAAAAAAGAAAACAAATAAACACACACACCTGGATCTGTGTTTCTGTGTTGGGGAGGAAGCTCTTGACCTACTTGTCCCTCCTCCCACCAAGCTCCTCCAAAGGCTCATGCCCCAGTCTAACAGTCCTGGTTGAACCCCAGGGGGGTCTAAGCCTCCTCAAACCTTCCCATGGCTGCTCTGTAGCTGGCCTTGCCCTGTCTCAGTCTGGGAGCAGAGATCACTCTGCACGGAGGAAGAAGCAGCAACATTAGGGAATAAGGGCAAGTGAGAGGGAGAGAGGACAGATCGCTGACAGGAGGCAGGAGCCCTCCGCTCTGCCTGTCTGGACGGGAAACTGCTCATCTCCTTCAGGAGACACATTGTTATTGCTGCTGGTGGCATCGCATCACATCGTTTCCTGCTGGTGCTCCCCAGCCCTGGTGCCAGGGAGGGGATGTGCCCACCCCAGCTGGAACCAGGTGCACAGTGTGTCACTCGTGCGGCTTCCTGGTGCTTCCTCTGCCTCCAGCCCACACAGGGAACAAAGGGTCCCTGGTACAGCAGCTATGATCCACATCACACCACCTCCTCACTGGGCCCTGTGTCGCACCTGCTCTGTGTTCCTGCCTGGCATCCTTGCTGTAGGCATTCCCTGAGGTGCACTCCTCTAATTGCCAGCTGTGGATGTTCCATGGCAGACTGCTCCTATCCCTGTCAAACCAGCCCTTCCCATGGCATATAAGGAGCCTTCTCAGTGCTCTGGATCTGCAGTCAGCAGAATTGGCTCTAGACTCCCCTGGGGAGAAGACCCTGACCCAAAACTGCTCTTTGCCCACTGCAGAGTGACTTGAACATCAGCCTGAAGCCTTGCAGAGCTGCTGGAGGACTGAGGTCTTTCCCCTTTGCCACCAGCTGGACAAGGCTAGAGGGGGACAAAGCAGGTCTCTTCTGTATCTGGCAAAACTGTCAGACCTGAGCTGGTTGTCATTTCCTGTTGGAAATACCAGTCAGACTAAGGGTACTTTGAGAAGCACCTGGAGGACTCACAGTGGGACTGCTTGAGTTCAGTGGGCAACACAGCCCAGCTGTGACAGACACCATGACAGCTGCTCCCAGGGAACGCCCATGCAGCTCTGTAAGGCACTGACTGGATCTGGAGATGCATCTTGGGGCTATTGCTCTGCCTCAGGGAGTGCTGAGCTAACTCAGCTGCTAGCCTGCTCTGGAGAAGCAGACTGCAGGCGGGTGAGAGCTTTCCTTCTCTCTGGAGACATTCTGCCATGGGAGAATGGTTCACAAGAGCTGTTGGGATCTGCTGGGTAGAGGCTCTGCAAATGCTGGCTGTAAGTGTGGGGTTTGGGAGGGTTGAAGGGGCTGGATGGGAGCTTGGTAGAGTGTGCACCTAGGGGAATAGCAGTTCAGGGAGTCAAAGTTCCTGGATCAGAGTCCCTGACTGTCACCCCAGGTAGGATCTTGGAGGTGGCCCTGGCTCTGCAAACTGTGGAGCAGAGACTGCAGCTGGTGGTTGGAGAGGGGGTCCTTGCTCTCCTAGTTAGAGCTGCCAGCCCTGCCTCCTAGCAGGGCATAACTGAATTTGGGTTGGTTTTGGGAAGAGAAGGGATGGGTCTCCAGATCAGAAGTGTGTCCCAGCCCTTGTCTGGTAATGGTGCTCAGTGGCATCCTCCAAGGGTTGTACCCACTTATCTTGGTGTAGGCTGGGCAGGTGTCTCATGAGCTGGGTACGGAGCAGGGACACAAGTGGGGGGCTCCTTGTGGTGTGGAGCCATGGTGGGGGATGTCTGTCTGTCACCACAATGCTTGCTCTGCCATGCAGACCTGGAAAGAGGAGCAGGCCCTGGCAGCTGTAACTGAGGATGGAATTGGCAGTCGTGTGTGACCCTGTGTTCCATGACTCCCTTGTCTGTGGGAGAGGGGCCGGGGCAGGAAGGGTGTGGGTGCCCGCTGGCATGTCTGGCTCAGAGGTGAGCGTGCTGTCTCGGAGAGTACAGTAAACATGTGCTGTGGGGCTAAATGGCATGCAACATCACTGCCAGGAGGGAAGGTAAACAGATGACTATTCTGTGCCATTAAATATGTGGGATCTGGAGAGCAATGGGTCACTTTTAGGCTGCTCTTCAGTAAAAGCTGACCTGTTCTTCTGTTCAGAGACTGTGGTGAGTTTTGAAGCAGCAGTCCTGAAACCACAGCTGTATTTCTAAGCCAAGAGCACTTTGTTCTCAGGGAAGGCAGGCAATGCCTAAACTCTTGGAGACAGAAAAGTAGCTCCTCTTAAACCATTTAAGCTCTCTTGACTCCACATTCACAGAGGTGTGTCCCTGCCTGGCTCTGTGTCCTACAGGCTCTTGTGGGGGGTTGGATTATTTTCTCACATCCTGCCAACCAGTGCACCTGCCTAGTACTCAAAACACCAGAACGCTGAGACCCAGCACCCAAGAGGAGAGTCCACTGCAGTGGGGAAACACCCTCAGGGTGTGAGTGCACTGGGATGGTGTCTGCTGGGCAGGAGGCCAGGTTTCCATCCAAGCCCTGCTCCTACCTGTGCTGGCTGCCTTCATGACTTCAAGGAGAAGTCTCTGGGGACTGTTGTAGAGGCATTAACCCAAGAGTGGTGTGTGGCATGGCCACTTCATAAGGCCTGGGGGCACCTCTGTGTGTCCCCTCCCTGGCCCAAAGTTAAAGGAGCCCAAAGCTGCTCAGACTGAGATAGGTGTCTTGGATGAGTGCAGAAGCAGGACTTTGTCCTGTGGACTCTGGCAGTGACTGATTCCAGCTGAGCCAAACTCCTGGGCACTTGGGGATGCCCGGAGCTAGCCTAACCAGCAAGTACTCTGCATGTATTGAGTCCAGCTGGCTTGTCTGGGAAGACACTGTGTGTCATCAAGGTGTGCCTTCATATCTGAGCAGAGGCTGTAAGGCTGATATTCCCCTGCTTGCATTGCTTCACTGTGGGACTGCACACTAGGAGCTTGGACTCAGAATCGTAGAATGGTTTGATTTCTCTCATAAGAGACCTCAAAGTTCCAACCCTCCAACCCCCCTGCCACAGGCAGGAATGCCACCCACTAGACCAGGTTACTCAAAGCCCTCTCCAACCTGGCCTTGAACACTTCCAGGGATGAGGCATCCACAGCTTTTTTGGGCAATCTGAGCTGGTGCCTCACCATTCTTTGAGTAAAGAATTTCTTCCTAACACTTAATCTAAATCTCTCCTCTTTTAGCTTAAAACCACTCCCCTTGTCCTATCACTCTCTGCCTGCATAAAAACTTCTCTCTCTTTCTCTCTCTTTTTTTTTTTTTTTTTTTTTTTTTTTTTTTTTTTTTTTTTTTTTTGTAAGCTTCCTTTAGGTACTGGAAGGGGCTCTAAGATCTCCCCAGAGTCTTCTATGCTGCAGGCTGAACAGTTCTAGCTCTCTCAGCCTGTCTTCATCTTTGTGGCCTCCTCTGGACCTGCTTTAACAGGTCCATGGCATTCCTCTGTTGAGGACCCCAGACCTAGATGCAGTAATCCAAGGCAGGTCTCATGAGGGCAGAGGGGGAGAATCACCTCTCTCAATATGTGCTGCAGCCAGACTGACAAATGAATTTGAAAAAAAAGGAAATTTATTCCTCTCCCTTTTTTCCCTTGTGACACACATGGGTATTTGGGTCTCCCAAGTGGGACCTTCCTGATTTCTGTCCCTACAAAATATCTCCTGTAAGACTTCCTGATGGCTAACTGCAGGCCATGGTTGCAGGTGGCACTGAACATCATCTTAAATTGTAGCTGGAGACCTAGTAATTGAGTTGGTTCTGTTCCTTTAGATGGTGAGCGTGACCAGCTGTTGTTATGTAGTCTCTCCTTCAGTCCTTCTGGGAAATCACACTGTGATTATATTTCTGGCTTAAGAAATTTTTTTCCCTAATCAGACTGGGCCTCACAAAGAGGTTGCCACTTAATGGTAATTACTCGCTTTAGAAGCTGAACGTCTCCTGAGGATTGCAAATAGCGGATTATCAAATTAATTAGTTAAACCAAGATGTGCTTTTGTGAAGCCAAGACCTGCTTTACTTGTGATCTGAAATAAAGGTTTAAAATGTTATTAAACTGCATACAACCTGTTTTTGTCTCCCTAATGGAGGGAGAGAGCTAGTTCTTTCCTGAAGTGTAGTCGGTACAAAGGGCTGCTTGCAGCTGTACTTGCTGCATCACTTGTTGCCTTTCTTTCATAACCCTTGTTTTGAGCAAAATCTATCACTGGTTTTAAGGCTTGTTCTGGGTGAGGTTTAATGCTACTTCTTGGTGATTTCCCCTGTTTTTCTAGGCTGCTAAATTGAAGGGTATAGGGTTGGAGCTGGACTACAATGATCCTTATGGATCCCTTCCAAGTTAGGATATTCTGTGAGGGTTCATCGTGCATAACTTGGTGGGATGGTAACATACCTTTCCTTTCAGGGTACAGCTTAATCCATGGGATATCTGCATTGCCATGTCTGTGGACATGGGAGCTGGTGGAGAACCCAGTCTGGTGATAAGATGCTTGGAAGTAGATTCAGAGACATCCACTTATGAACGAGTTAGCAGGAGCCATATATCCTGGAGTAGTGCTTTACCACAGCCCATTCCCAGGATCTCCATTCTCTCAGAAGTTTCTGTGGCCACAGGAGGTTCCCTGTGCTGTGCTGAGGACTGCACCAGTGGTCACTCTAAGCTAACATAGAGCTCAGGGGGGTATTTTCCTAAGAGCTCTTGGCCACAATAACGTAATCATCCTGCTAACATTCATATTGCACAACTTCCCCTAGGTCAGGAGATGTCCTTATCTGGCATCTAAAACATCTGTCTTGTGTTGCTTCCAGCATAGCTGAATTCTATTCATAAAAGAATTGAGCATTTCCTGATTTGCACAACTGAACATAAGCAGAACTCTGCTAAGTGTTGACCCAAAGGCAAAGGTCCTTTCCCTGCCTCCTACCTCTGTCTCAGCTCTAGGTTGCGGTACTGCTTTAGGCTCTTGAGAAATACTGCAACTCCAGGAACCAGATCCAGGAAAGGAGAAAGGAAAAGAGAGGAAAGAGATGAAGGTCTTAAATTAGAACTGTTTTTAATTAACTTAAATTAAACCTGAAATTTTCAGAACAGTTCTACTGATCCCTCTTCTACCTCCTTTTCTTTCAATTCCAGGGAGGCCCCACAGCCTTCAAAGGTTGGCTCCCATCCTTCCTAATGTCAGTGTTTGCTGCCTTTTGCTGTAATTCACCTCTAGGACAGGCTGTGCTTAGCAACAGTCAGCTGCTGCTGAAGGTGGGTACCAAAGCAGCCCCCTTGGCATAAAATTGCCTCTCAGTCCACGCAAAGGACCTAGGTCTGCTGAATAGGAAGCTGGGACACCCAGATCTCTGCCAGCAAGGATGACAGCAGCCTTTTGCAGTGACTTCAGCAATTAAACCAACCCTGAGGAACGCGCAGGCCTTGCGCGAGAGCGAGGAGCTGCTCCTGCAGGGAGACAGAGTGAGACTGTGCTGGGAACAAGCATGGCATTGTTGTCAGCCTCAGTCAAGAGGGGCTTTTAAACACCCACTGAAGTGCTGGCTGCAGCTGTCTCCCATGTGCTTGTGTGGGAAATGGATCTACAATGCAGAAGAGGGAAAAGCCACTTTGCAATTAAAAAAAAAAAGGAAACTATATTAGGATCCAGCCATGAGTAAACAGCAGAGCGATGTTCCCCTTAGCACCGTGCCATGGCAGAGGAAATCACATCACTGCCTCCGACTGGCATGGGGATGAGCTGAACTCAGGCTCTTCTTCAATGGGGGAAGGTGCTCCTGAGCTTTAAGTACAGTCTAGGAAAGGAAGGAGGTGTGAGATTGGGCTCCAAGCTGCTCTTGTGTTTGGCAGCCTCTATAAATGGTGCTGCCAACTTCCCTGCATCCCTCTGAGTGGTGTTGGCTTGAGAGCTTGTGGAGAGCTGTCTTTTTGTCATGGGAAATGGGATGGCAACAAGGCTCTGAGTACCTGTATGGTGCCTCCCTCATCTGTTTAAGGGGATGCTGCAAGCTCCTATACCACTTTTCTCTTTCTGTGAGAAAAGTGTCACTTTTCTCTTTCTGGCCATTAGAAAGCTGGAATTAGGTGGCTTGACAGTATCTTAGCAGGTAATTCAGAACTAAAGGAGATGAACAACCTTGTGCTCCCAGGCCTGTACAAGCCACCTGAAGGAGACCGGAAAGCCAAAAGCTGCTCACCCTGGAACTGCTGCCAAAGGTCTGAGTGTAGAGACCTGACCAGTTCAGTAACAGCATGGGAGCAGGTTCTCTGCTCCATCCCCTTCATCCCCATGGGCTCTGGGGATGTCACAGCCCTACCCGGCTCTGCATTGTCCCTTGTGCTGCCTGGGGAGCACATGTCTCTGTTTCAAAGCTGAGGTAGCTCCTGGCTTGTGCAGCCCCCCTGAAAGAACAGGAGCATTGGCCTGCAACTGGAACAGCTCCAAAGTGCCCAGGCTCGTTACCCAGGCTGCTGATTGCCAGACGTTTTTGAGAATCCAGATCTCCATTTGGAGACTGGTCCGTCTGCAGACCCCAAGGTAATTGCAGTGACCTGTTTGCTGGATAAAATTAGTTGTATGCAAAGCTGGTGCAATCACTCCTGGTATAATTTTTGTGGTTGTCCTGTGCAGAACAATGAATTGGATCTGATCCTTGTAGGTCCCTCCCAGCCCAGGACTTCTCTATGATTCTGACATTTGGGTTAGCCCTGGGCAGCCATGGCCTCTTGAAAGGAAATGTACATGTAAGGCTGCAGTTGTAGAAACAGTACACAAAACTGTTTCTGCAGTTTTCCATAAACCATCTGGGCATGAGATGCATGTTGGATCACTTCTACCTCCTTTTATTCTGTGATGGGGATATGCCTTCAACAGAAATAGCCTGGTCCTTCTGGTAGCACAAGTCTTGTCACAGCCAGTCATGTGCGTGCTGCAGACATCACTCTTGGTGCTCCCTTCTCTCTGGGAGTGGGCCAGTCCCTAGGGAGACTCCCAGCAAGCACCTGCAGGAAGATATTGCAAAGGTTAGCCAAATGTAGCCGTGCTCATTGCCTAGGAGACGTGCTGGTGGAATAGATGAAGGGCAAAGCTACTTTGCAAATGTAGCCTTGTACAGATCCTGAAAGCTGTGGTCAGAGGCTCTGCTGGGGAGGTATGCCAGGCTCCTCATCCTTCTGATATGATTATGAGGGGGAAAGAAAGGCTCTCTTGCATGCACAGACAAAATCTAAGATCTCAAATTAGTTGTTGCAGATGCTAACAACTAGGTTGTGCCTGTGCTGAGTTGTTAATGCTCGAGGTGGCAGGGATGCTCTCCTTCACCCAGTCTGGCATTAGCAACTGCTGTCACCTGACATGGACACTGCCTACAGAGGCAGTGCTGCTGTGGGGAGAAGGTGACAGGCTGTTTGAGGCCATGGGGGAGCCTCTGAAAGCACAGGCTTTTTGAGAGCCAAGTGCTGAACAGTGAGGCAGCTGCTCAGCGCTGGTCACTGTCAATGTCACAGCCCTTTTTAGCAGGACATCTCTGGCTTAAGGAAATGCAGCAGCACACCAAGCAGCTGGTGGATTGAATGGTTGGCTTTGGGACTGCTCAAACTCCCGGTTGCTGGTTTGGTCTGGAAATGTGTGATGGGGCCATGATATGCAAGGGGTTTTAGGGCAAACTGTTGTCAGTCCTCCCTGGGACAGGAGTATCTGAAGGTGATCTTGAGCTGGACTAGCAGGCATGGCCTCTGCTGCTGGCCCTGTGGAGCAGGGTTTGGGGAGGGCTGTGGGACTCTGCCCCTTGAGCCAAGGCAGCAGAGGTGTTGGTAGCAGTTGCTCCATTTTCAGCAGGCAAGTACCCTGTGCTGGTCTACTTGTCCATGCAAGAGACATCTTCCCTTCTGCTGTAGGTCCTCACATCCTGCCTGAGTCACCCTGTCTCTTGGGGATGGATTGGTTTGTGTGACATCTCCCATAAGTGGGGACAACCAAGTTCCAGCACTGTGAACTCCCTGATGGAGGGTCAGTTCCAATCGAGGCTGCTGAGACTGTGCACTGCTCAAGCTGGGGAGGCAGTTTCTGGTCCCAGGCTCTGCATCTCGTGCCCAGGTTTTGCCTGTGTGTCACTTCCCGCCCTGCTTCCCGTTACACAAAGCCTTTGTGTGTCAGCAGATCCTGGGATGCCCCACGGCACCTGCCTCTCTCCTCTCTCCCCGCCTCTGTGGCTCTGCCCTTTCCCGTTGTCACTTCTGGAGGCTGCTGCCTCCCTGTTTGGTGACCTTCGCCACTGCTCGGGCAGTATTTTGGCCCTTGGCCATCTTAAACAATTAATGGAGGGGTGGAGAAACTAGCCGTGTTAAATTACTTCCACCTTTGGGAGGGGGTGAGGTCTGTACAACTCTTGCCTGATCCCAATGCAGTTTGTTGCTGTTGCCTGAAGCGGTCACTGCTCTGTTTTCCTTCTAGAAGTTAGAAAAACAGTATTTCAGAGCACTCTCCCTGTATTTCTCGGCATTTTACTTAACCTACGGCGGTGCCTCAGGATCTCGTGGGGTGGAGAAACTTGCCTGGACTTTGAGAAAAACAAGCCGAGAGGAGGCAAGGGAGGAAAACCTCTTTGGGAAGCTGGAGACCTGCTCGCGATGCCTGCCTTATTCTCCTCTAGCAGCTATTCAGATCTCCCCGGACGAAGGCAGCTCCCCGCCACGCCGCGTCCGCGTTAAGCAGGTCTGTGCGGCGGGCCAGGCGCTCGGAGGGACGCGGAGAGCCCCGGTGCCGTGAGGAGCAGCCCGGGAGCGCCTCCGGCTCTGCCCGTGCCCGTGCGGGCTCCGCAGGGCTGGGTGATGCGGAGCCCTGCTCTCGCTATGCCCCTCTGCCGTCTAGCGCTGGAGTTGGCTGTCAGAGAAACCTTCGAGGTCCCCTGCTCAGCCCCGGTAGTGTCATGAGTTAGATTAGTTGGAGCTGTGCTGGGGGCGGTGAGGGCTTGGATTACAGTCCAGAACTCAAAGTGCTTCGGTGGTTCACGTCGGAGGGGAGAGGAGACGCGCCCGTCGCACACATGGAGGAAAAAGAGAAAAAACGCTGTCTTTGGAAGTGAGGGGGAATAAAGGAGGCCGGGAACATGGTAAGGAAATCTCTGCTTAGGGCTCTTGCCCTGGGCACGAGCAGGGCTGTGCGGGACGGAGCTGCTATCGGGGCAGCCTGCCTGGAGCCAGCGCACGGCGCTAATGCCGGGAGTGGCAAATAACTCTTTTGGCACTTCCCGTTACTCGAGTGGCACACTGTACTCTTGGTGCCAGTCCTGGGCGGTGGCTGCAGGGACACAAACGTCTTGTTGGCACTGACCCCTGTGAGGTGCCTGTTGGGCTAAAGCGCAGGAGTGAGAACCTGGGTTGGGTCAGTTTGGGCAGAGCCTTGTCTTTTGTGCTGCCTGGGTGCTGGGCTCTCCTCCTGCCCTTACCCTTTGCCAGTCCTTCTCTGGGCATTTTTTGCAGAGTCTTTTCTCCTGCCCAGGGTGGGCATCCAGAGAACCCCTAGAGCTGAGCAGGGATGTTCCTTTTCAGTGTCAAGTTCTGGATGTGGGTACCTTTGTTTGGAAAGGATGGTGAGCCCAGTGGGCAGCAGAGCACCCAGACTCCTTGGGAGTGGCTGCAGGGCTGTCCCCTGCCCAGCCACACTGGCACTGCCCTGCAAACAGAGGTGCCCAGCCTGGGCTGTCAGTGTCTGGAGGGATTGCTGGCCCTGTGGTGGCATCCCACTAAGCACCAGTCTAGCTTCTGATGGTTTGCTGTAGGCTCAGGCTGAGATCCATGTGCCCAGCAGCCCCAAATCTCCTGGAGGTGTCCTGCTATGTTATGGGCTGCTTCCCCACAGCAGAGGGAAAAAAAAATCCATGAGGAGGACAAGTAGCTTGCATTGCTGCTGTACCTGGCAGTGACTTGCTCTTTAAAAGTTCAGCTTCTGAGCCTGCAGAAACTTGGCTTTCATTGAGGGGCGAGTTGAATTCTGACTTCTGCAAGTTGAGCTAAGTTTATAGAACCATGTCTTTTCCCTTTACCACCCTCCAGCTCCTCTGCAGAGAATCGTGTGGTGCTCTTTGCCCTCACATCCCCATCACAGCCATGGTGTGCTCTCCTCTGCTATCCTTCTGTGGAGGCATCTCAATTCTACTTCTCCATCCCAGTCAGAAGACCTCTTTCCCTCACTCCATGCCTAGTGTGTTCCTGGCAATTTTTGGTCTATGCAGGCTATATTATGAAGCTGAAATCCAAGGAGAGCATTGCTTGGGGCTGTGTGGGGTTGGGGCCATACCTTGCAGTCTCATGGGCTGTATTTTGCCACATGGGCTGGAGAAGTGCTTGTGAAATTCTGCCCTGGGAGGCTGGAGGCAGGGACTGGCTGCTGCTACTCTGCTCCTTCAGGTTGAAGGTGTCCTTCTGGTTCCCAAGTGCTTCAACCCCCTTCCTTGATGTTGTTTTAATGTGTGATGCAAAAGCTGTCTGATGCAGGGACCTTTGTGTGGAGCAGTGCCATGATCAGTCCAGGTGTCTGGGCATTCAAGGACTGTGTATCACTGCTGAGGAGGGATCGTGTGCCTCCAGGGGCTGAGTGCAGCTGGAAGGAATAGGAACCAGAGGCCAAACTGCACCAAACCCAGCAATGCGTGCTGGCCACATTGTGGACACTCTGGTCCATGGCAGGTATCTGTTCTCAATGCTGTGGTAGACCAATCTACATTTTGGGAAGTGCATTTCTGTGAGCAACCAAGTTGCGACTGTAGCTCCAAGCTGTTCTGATTAACTTGAGTTTTTTATGTCCTCGTAAATGAAACAATCCGTGCAGGCAAAAGATTTGGATCTCAGTGAATGTGTATCAGTCTGCTGGCCTGTAGGAGACCTTCCATGGCCTCCAGCAGCCTGCAGGACTCTTGGAGACTTGGCTCCTGATGGAGGTCTGGCAAGGCACCACTGCTGGCTGCCCTGCTCTGTGAGACAGATGATTCCTCTTCGTGGGGTTTCAGTGTTAGAGCTGATGTGTGTTTATGGGTACATAAGGTTGTGGCAGCTGGGAGATGCCCAAAGAACCAAATGAGTGAAATAGCTTGGGCCAAAGTAGCCCAATTCCACTAGAAGTGACTTCTGGAGTTGTAGAAACCCCATGGTGAGAGCAGGGCAGGAGCCTGGCTGAGCTCTGTCTACCTTGCTCACCCATCATAGCTTTTGTGACTTGGGATCTACCTTCATTCCCTGGTATTTCCAGGATTCACCTTTCCTGATCCTTCCTGCAGAGAAGTTCTAGTGGCACTTCTATGCTGGTAGGAGAGAGGGTGGGTTTCAGCAGAAAATAGGGTCTTTCTTTTATCCTCCAGTTATGTCTTCTCCCAGGGTGGGAAGGAAATGAGTCTGGGAATCACAAAGAGCTTTAAGCATTGGGGATCTTCTTTCTTTATTTCTCTGCCAAAACCATGAGCAAGATGTTGGAACACAGACAAAGTCCAGAGACATAATCCTGAGCACATGGAAGCATTCTGAAAGCACCTCCTCTGGGGTAACAAGGTTGACAATTTGCATTTTGCCCAGCTTCTTTTCAAAAGCACTAGGTAGGCAAACATGCCGTTCATTGTAACAATAAAATAATGGCTAAATGCAAGTGACAGGCCAGCTGCACCCAGGTATCTCCTTGCAGAAACTGCTAAATGTATTCTAGTGCCACATGGGAATGGAAGCAGGCAGATGCTTACAGCGACACAGTGCAGGTGTCCAAGGAGGACTCTGCTGAGTGTCAGCACTTATTTTCTGAAAACCAGCATCCTGTAGCATAGCCCCCTCTGGCAGTGCTGCTGGCCATCTACCCCCATGGGCAGTTGGCTCTGAAGGCATACCTTGCTAGCAGAAGAGATCATAACATGAGAGCCTTGTCAGCATCTCGTGGCTGGTCACTTCAGACAAGATAACCAGCATGTCTACCTCTAAATTCTAGAGCACAGGCACAGTGCTCAGCTCACAGAGCTTCATTTTCTAGTTGCATCTCAAACACCACCCTGTCTGCAACCAATCATGTGTAAAATTTGAACCTTCCTACAGGCTGTGCACAGCCTTAACGTGAGCACTGGTGCTGAGTGTGGGTGGAAGTTACATCACAGGGGCTACAGGCTCCTTTAGCACTGAAGCATTGAAAAAAATCTCTGTTGAGACAATCAAGGTGTCCTGCAGAAACTATAAACTGAACCCACCTGTAGGCACTCATACCAGAGCACTTTTTGTTCCTATTCCCGGCTGTTTACGCATGATGGAACCCCTGTTCCAGTCCTGCAGAGCTCAGTATCCCCAAGGTCTGAAAAAGTGAGTAGTAGCACCAGGAACAGACGTGTTGCTGACAGAAGAGCAATAAAAAGCAAGAAGACCTTGCCAGGGTAAAGCTGCCCACTTCTGGCCATGGGATACTCTTGTGTTTTTTGCACCACTCATAGTTTGCAGCTCAGAGAAGTGAGTGGACATGCCCTTGCTGATTCTGAAGGTTTGAGCATGCTTATACCTCTCTGCCACACCAAGTGCCTCATCTCTGTTGGCTGGCTTAGCCTTTCATTAAAATATTAACAAAAAATGGGGCCTTTCTTGTGGTAAGTGCTGGTTTCATATGTATCCTATTTTTTTGCATCACTGGACACCAAGCTGAAACTTCCAAGATCAAAGCAGCACAGAATGAATCTGAAAGTCTTTCTGTCAGCTCAGATTTGCCATCCTGCCATCATCCTGGGAAGCCCAGGATGAACCCTTGCTCCAGCTGGTGCAAGCAGCCATTGATTTGAATGGAATCAAATGGTTCAGCTGAAGAGAAGACTTGCATGTTCTCCTCCTGGAGACTGGTGGATGTGATAAAGGGGAGTCCCTGTGGGGCCTTATGGTCACCTGCAATGGGGCACACCACTGTGGCTGGATGGTGGTTTGCATGCTGCAGAGAAGGAAAGCTGCTGGAGTTCTGATGACCTTAGCTAGGTGTCCACCTTGAGCTTTGCAGCCTGTGTAGGTGTGGCAGAGGCTTCCTGAGCAGGTTCCTTCAGGAGGATACCTTCCCTGAGGCTGCCTGTCAAATCTCATTGCCTCCCAACAAAACCCCAGCATTGCTGAGCCTCCAACATGGTTAAAGGATGCGGGTTACTTGCAGTCTGTTGTCATCTTGCTGAATACATTTACCTTTTGAACAAGGTCCCTCTCATATGCTCAGGAGGCTGGTATGCAGACCCGTTAATGGATCAAGGGGAAAAATGCCTGTGGATGTATTCTCCTTTGTGTTTGGGCTTATAACCACCCACGTTTTGGCATACATCCCTTCTGTGCACAAAGATCTTTTAGAAATTGCTAGTTAAATCTCCACCCTCCTTTGATATGTATGGAAATAATGGGACACGTGAGACTGTTTTCTGTTTGGAAAAAAAAAATCTATGAAGGGAGTAGCTTTAAAAGCCTGTGTTCACCCCTTTCTAACTCGGGAGTTTAATGAAAGAAATGCCCTGAATTTATGACTGATTTACTTAGCTTTCTGGGAGGCATGCATTTAGTGCTGTATCCAAATATAGGGGAAATGTTTTCATCTGAATCTGTCCCAGGTTTGCTGCTTAGGGGCAGGAGGAGAACTTGAGCACACGTGTGTCTGTTCCCCATTGAGCTCAGAGAGTCTTGGAACAAATCTTGGTCCCTCTGACCAGGAATGCTTCTCCCTTCTTCAGCACAGACTGATGCTTCTTGGAGCAGCCCATGGCTGAGCTGGCATAACCATGGACATCTCTGGGCTGCCTGCTCTGTCTTTCTGGCTCATCCTTCCTCACAGCCTCCTCCTAAGAGGCATCTGATCACTGCTGTCAGATGCGTTCTTTTATCAATGGTGTGCAGGGATGTGCTCCTCCAAGGAAGGTCCTTCTATACTTTCTGTTTTCTCATGCACTCAGCCATCCCCTCCTGGAACTGCAGCTCTGCTTCAGAGTAGTTTCTGTCCCCCTCTGACATAGCAGGACTTGTATTTCATGAGCACATGGTAATACAGTGTGTTAAAGGCCAAAAGGAACTATGGCTCATCTGTTATGGGATATTGGGACCATAGAGTGTTGCCTAGCTCCCATATGGAGTCTGGGAGCCCTTTAACTAAAAGAGGATCACTTTTCTGTGGCATCCACCCCTGATTATGGAGGTTGCAAGACGTGGAGAATCCACCAGTCCCCATGGGAATCTGCCCAGCAACTCATGCACCTTGCAAAGGGAAGGGGTGAGATCTGAATGTGAGTGCAGAATGTGTGCAACATTGGCACAGAACTAATAATCTAAATACTGACCCCATGAAGATAGTTTTTGGCACTCATCAGCTGGCCTGATGAAGGATTATCATTTTCTTTTTGAGCACAGGCGGTTGCCCATCTGTTGTAAGATGCCCCCAGATGGGTGTCTGAACACAAGGGGTTGGCGGTGGCCTAATGCCTCTGACTAAAAGGTGTTAAAATGAGCTGACCTGTTTGGTGAAGAATTACTTAGGATATTTTATAGCTGGCAAGTATAAAGACATCTTTCATCTGCCTGGAATGCCCTATTAGTTGGTACCCATTAGGCAGAAATGAGAAGGGGCACAACATGCTGCTGCTTGGGTTGGTTTGCCAGATGGATGCCAATGCCTGAAGTTGAGAGCAGAGCAAATGCTGTCACTAATAATAGGGTGAATGAGCTCAAGCAATTTCTTTTGTTCAATAGCAGACAGAAAGGTTTTCAGTGCATTTGTAGAAAGAGCTCTATAAAGAAAGGGAGTCGGCTGCAATGTCTCAGGACTTGTATAGAAGTGGCCTGTGAAATTCTTGGCTCTGTCTGTGATATCTAACAGGATTTAGCAAGCCTTGTCTGAGCCTGTTGTAGGAACATGACACTTGGAATGTGGAGGTCCCTGGCTGGACTGTGGCACATGGTGCCACGGCCAGTGTTGGTGCCCAAGGCAGGGCAGCCTGGCAGCCTGGCAGCAGGCATGAAGGGGAGAGCTCCAGGCAGTCTTGAGGAGGTGGAAAGGTGCACTTGGCTAACAATGGGCAGTGAAACCATGGCTGCCAGCACTCACACTCTTCCAGCATGAGTCTGTTTCTGGGAAGGTTGTTGTAAAAGTACTCGAAGCTTTGCAGCACACAGAGTACAACCTGTTTAATTAATTGCATTGTTAGAGCTATGCTAGTGATATTAAAAAAAAAAAAATCTGTGCTTAGACAGTTATTTCAGATTAAGGACTTAATCCCTTGATTAAACTAAACCAAAATAAGCTGGTGTCCAGCTGTAGGATGGTGTTTTATACATAGCTCTTCTCATCCACTTGCAGGCCCTTGTTTCAGCTGGAAGGTGTCTGTTCAAGGACAGGACATTGATCTGTTGTCTCAGCTGCCCTTTAAACACCTATATCATCTCCTTGATCTATTTCTGATAGAAAGTAACTGGTGTTTGAGGGCAGGGCTCATTTGTTGCTATGGATAAAAGACCTATCTCCTGTTCAGTACATTGAGGACTCCTTAGGGAGCAAGACATGTCCCTGTGAGGAGATCCTTATCTTCATTTCCCAGTTCTTCCCCACTCTGACTAAAAGACAACTTTCTTGGATTGTGGGTCACCCCCACTTTGGCCTCTTTAATCATCAGCAATTGTCTGCAGCTCTTCTGACGTGTTGGATGTTGAACAGAGAAAGGAAAAAGTTACAATCTCTTCTCCAGAAAAGCTGGAGTACAAAAACCTGAAGGGTAGAGAGAAGTAAGGTGAATTAGGGGGAAGGTGCTGTATTAGACCCAAGTAAACAGGGGTCTTGGGCTGGGAAGCAGGCTCAGTGACTGGTCATGTTGCCATATGATAATGCCTGTGTTAGGTGACCTGCAGTGTGGTGCAGAGCCAGGGATGTACCTGAACCAGGCTGCCTCTGCTGCCTGCTATTCCCTGCCTTTTGCTCCAGCACAAGGACAGCATTGGTGTAGTTGTGCACTCCAAAGCTTAAAACTCACAGGAGGTCATGCTTCACTTTCAAAGGAATCTGGGGTGTTCCCCCTCGAGTGAAAACAAACCAAGCCTGGGCTTGGAGAGATCACCCAGCTTTGGGCCCGTCTTTCCCCAGCTGCGCACGCCCAGACCTACAGCATGCGCAGAACAGGGACCTCGGAGCTGAAAAGCAAATACATCATTTTTCCCTTTGTTTAATTAAATGAGAGATCATGAGTTAATCGCTTCCAAGCGCTTGTTTTCCTGCAGTGCCTGGAATGATAATCCTGTGTGCTGCCCAGTAGGAGCTGCTTTGGCTGCCGCAGCCGCGTCAACACGGAGTAGGACTGGGAGAACAGAGGGAGGCATCTGGAAATGATTCTCTGAGCTCTGTCTGCAGAGCACCACTCCCTGCAAAGCTGTAGGAGCTGGTTTAGCCACAGGCTATGGAGCAGTCCTGCCTGCCTCAGTGCAGGGGAGCTGAGCCAGGCTACAGCCATGCCCTCTGCAAGGGATGCCATGGTGGCATGCAGAAATCAGCTTGTTTTTGGAGGTACAGCACTTCAGCAAAGCTGGCCTGGTGAGACTGCGAACACTTGCATCCCAAGTGGAATTGGGTGCTGTGCTTTTCTCCCTGAAAAGCATAAAACAATAGCCCAAAGAGCAGGTAGAACTGTTCCTTGTTATCTCACAGGAAGGTGGTGTAAATTCAGGAGTAGGAATGCCTACCTCTATAGCTGCACCACTTAATAATACATTATTTTATCCAGAGGAAGGCAGGGTGCCGAAGGCAGGCGCTCTCTTCTCAGCCTCCCCCTGAGCCTCAGAGCAGCAGACAGGGGAGCTGGCACTTGCTCTGGGAAGATTTTTCTCTCTTGAACTCATTGCCGCTGTGATTAGAACAGCTCAGGAAATGGGGCTGGGAGGGTTCTCCTCTCTGCAGCAATGGAGTGGGAAATCTCAAATTTTGTCAGAAAAACAAGCCTTGTTTTTAGCCAAAGACCTTTCTGAACACAGAAATGTCTCTTTTATTTAAAGGGAAAGCAGCCTGTCTTTCGGCTTCATGGAAAGCCCAGAGGTCTGTTTTTACTGGAAATGAGGTTTCTCACGTCAGCTGAGAGCTGAGCAGCCCCAGCCAAGTGGTGCAGCACAGCAGCTTTTGCTGGCGGAGGGACCCTGCTCAGCGCCTGCTGTGATCTCCTTTTCCCCCAGTCCTAAAGCTGGCTGGGAGCCATGGGCAGGCGCGGTGTTGTGCTGCTCAGAGCTCTGCCTCTCTCCAGTTTTGCTATTATTTCTACTTTCCAGTCTGGGGTATGGGAGGATTGGGTCATTTCTTCCCCTCACCTTTGCACCCTCTGGTCCCTCCTGTCCTGCCTTTGCGCTGTGTCTTGGCACCTGGGCAAGAGGGGACAAAGTGGGCGCGTGCAGGACGTGGCCAGGCTCTGGGCAGCCGGCAGGAGAAGGGCAAAGTTGCGGGAGCTCCTGGCAAGGTCTCCCTGCTGAGCGGGAGCCGAGACGCTCAGTGACTCAGAGCTGGGTGTACCACGGGCACCACTCGCTGTGCCGGGCTCTGCTCCTCTGCCCAGCTATGCTCCTTGCTCTGCCAAGCCACGGCAAGCTCTGGATTTAACTGGGGCACTTTGGGATATGTAGTTTCAGTCTTTGGCAGCTCAAATGAGGGTGTAGGCTTGTGAAAGCAGAGCTGTAGGTTCTTTAAATTCCTGTTGAAAGGATGAATTCTCAGTGTGTTACATGGGCCAGTCCAGCCTGCTGGAAGAGGAGCGTTGTCTGCCATAAGTCATGGGTTAGTCAAACTGTTAGTCTGGTCTCACCAAAACAATCTTTTTTAGTAGTCTACAGACAGCATCTGGGCTGTCAGCAGGGAAGATCTGTGCCTCTTCATGTTCGCCTTGACCAAGACTCAGTATTTTGTAGGCAAAATGAGCAAAGTGCGTGGGTGAGTTGTAGGGAAAATGCTGCCAAGGCTTTGTAGTCCCAGGTGGGTCCAGAAGCATTGCAGCCCTCCCCTGCACTGACTTATATTATCCTGAGCCACTTAGGTTGCTGTCTTTTGCTTGAAGAGCACAGGTATTCTGATGCTGTGTGAAGTGTGTGTGTAGTTCTGGGGATGATCTCTCTGCTCCCCAGGCAGGCTGACTTTTTGTTCTCCAAACCCGTAGGAGGTTCTCCAGGGTTCAGACTTAATTGGTGAGCAGTAGGTCCCAAAGAGGAAGAAGTTCAGTCCTGAGTCAGAAAGAAATGCAGAATGACAGGAGTTCCCAGTGGCTGGAGCTGCTATAGTACTCTCTTCATGCCCACAAATGTAGGCAGAAAATTCAATCAGTGCACCTAGAAAAGTCCAGATTACTCCAGATGCCTCATGACAGGCTCCTTATCCAACCTGCAGTGTCTGCTTGCCCCAGGAGAAGTAGATGTCCCCTAAGCAGGGTTGCAACAACTGCTGGGCTCCTCTTCTGCCCAGGCACTTGTAGCCTCACTTCTGATTGACTCCTGATTCTTGCTGCAGTTTGTGATGGACTGGGGCTCTAAGGGCTGAGCAGCAGAGCTTTGCCACAACAGTCTTTATTGTTCTATTTGTCACAGCATCCGTGATATGCAGGGGAGAAAGGGCAGCCCACCCACTGTTCAGACCAAAGCCCTCTGCCAGATATGAAGTCCTCCTGCATTCTCACTTCTCCCCTGGCCTCCTGGGTGGAACCACACTAGGTTATTCCTGTCCCAGGGAGCCAAATGGAGCCAAGCCCATCCCATCCCCATGTAGTGCTTTCCTCTTCCCTCCCTGTGCTCCATCCCCTGCACCGGCAGCCGGCTCTCAGCTGAGCTGCAGTGAAAGCCAGTTTGGCCGGACATGACCTTAACCTGGGCTTTATTTAGCGCCTTGATTTATAGAGGAGTTATTTTAAAAGCATGTTTCTCTTTTGGGAGGTGTGGTGGAGTGGTGGCAGTGAGCTGGAGTTTACAGGTCCTCCTGTGCTATTGACAAAGAATCATTTGAATCCCAAGACTCCTTTTGATTGCGGAGATGCTCTCTGGCTTGCTTGGAAAGTGCTTCTGTCGGTGTTTGTGCGCAGTGGCTGAAAAGAAGCACATGTCCGGGACCTTTCTTGTGAGAGGGATGTGGCAACAGTGTTGGGAGCAGGGAAACTTGAAATGTGCACTCTGTGAAGGAGGCTTTTTTTTTCAGTGGGCTCCTGTGCTAGGCTCTGCCAGCTCTTGGGGACCACGGTGGACTGGTTGTTGTGGAAATGTGCTGGAGCAGGAGTGTCCCCTCCATGGATCCTTGCTAGGTTCAGCTTGTTCTTCTCTCCAGGTGCTGTTTACTTATCCCAGGTCACAAAAGTTTCTCCTCGTGTCTGCTGGGGGTTACACTGCTTGTTTGAGATAAGGGATGGAACCTCTGGAATAAGCTGCTCAGAGACTGTGGAGTCACCGTCTCTGGAGATATTAAAAAACTGTCTGGAGTAACATGCTCTAGGGGACCCTGCAGGGGTCTAGGGGGCTCCTAGCATGGTCTAGGGCACTCTGGAGCAGGGAAGTTGGACTAGATGACCTCCAGTGGTCCCCTCCAACCTTACTCATTCTATGATTCCATGATGTAGGTGAGATGGGCTCTAGACTTCAGGTTTATCAGACTCAGGACCACAGGGGACTGTCCCATTTTCTGGTTTGTATGAGCTCCCTGTGCCTGCAAACCCTGTCTGCTCCACATGAATAGTAGCCCGCCCTGCCGGCAGGCTGGATGTGTGCTCTGGCATTGCACAGCAGGACCAGGAGGCCTCTTGCAGTCCTGGCTGAGGTGCTTTCCTCCAGCCCCTCTGCAGTCTGAGAAGTTAATTAATGCAAATAAACAGCCCCATCCCTAGGACTGTGAACTGGGTTAATAAGTCTCTTATTCAGGGAGAATCTGTTGCTGTTGGAGGCTCCAAGCTCTGCCATGTTCTACCCCCTGAATTTTCAGGGTGGCTTCTGAGGCACTGCCGTGTTTCACCCTCCATCCAGGCAGGAGCTGTTCCTGGGTGACCATCCTAGCTGGGAGCACTGAAGAGCAGTGTCACCTCCACGTTCATCTGTGGCACACGGAGGCTGCTGAGTTCTGTAGCCTCATTCTGTGCCTTGCTTTGTAGCCTCCCAAGGATGCTGGTGCTGCAATCCCATGCAGCATGGTGGGATGTGGGAATCTACTTCCTGTATGGAGCTTTTCCTGCAGAATTAGCAGAGATTGGTGCAAACATTTCTTTCTACCAAAAGGTAGTGGTTGAAACCTTCTCTCTATCCCTTAGAAACCTACACAGCTATCATGGCTTTGTGGTATAATCTAGCCAAAGGGAGATAAAGCCTCTGTGCTTGGGAGTGCAGTTAGCACTGCACTCTGCAATGGCTACAGGCTATGGTTATTCTGTATTTTACTAAAGGAAGGATAATGTACAACCTGGTTTATTTTAACCATATAAAGGATTTTTGATTTAGTGCCAATGTTAATAATTGTTTTGTGAAGGCTAAGGCAGCAGGAATGGTGTGAGAACCTTAGAGCAAGGCACTGACTCATGTGCAAATATTTTGACTTCTTTGTTTTATTTGCAACAGTGAACTTAACAAATTTATTTTGGGGAGGGATTGATATCTGAAAGAATTTTCCTCAAGCAGAACATGGGGACAGAAGATGGTGCAGAACCAACTCCAGCTGGTTTTGACTGATATTTTGAACCTGTGGGCTGTGGAGGGTCAGAGGGAGATTGTTGTCAAATGCTGCCAGCAGCAATGCTACTGTGATAGTGTCCAAGCAGGTGACTGGTGGGGTGGGAGAGCACCTGTGTGAAGGCCAGTTTTATCTGACA